>NC_041396.2:151859245-152516745 GCF_900747795.2 Erpetoichthys calabaricus
AAGGAAGATGTAATGATACTTTATTTAAACGATTCCATGTCTTCCTGGGTTTGCTTAGCTTATTGTCAATATCTTTACACCTTTTTTTAAGACTTATAGTTCCTATGTGTATAATACATATTTATCTATTTTACTTATGCCTTTATTCCAGCAACTTGTAACATCTGAGGTACAATTTCTTACATTACTTTTCTTTTTTGCAGCACAGGCAGGTGAAGTGACTTCCTCAGGGTCACACAGTGGTGTCAGTACCAGGATTTGAACTGACAAGCTCCGGGTTTACTGAAATATTACTGAAGAAAGAAAAAAAATGAAAACGGGCAAATAGGGCTATGCATACAGATGTCCATCCATCCATTATCCAACCCGCTATATCCTAAATACAGGAGCCAATAAGTAGATATGTATATATACAGTATATATATATATATATATATGTGTGTGAATGTATGTATGTATATATGTATGTCTATATTTATATCTATCTATATATATATATATATGTAGATATGTAAATTTGTATATGTTTATATATATGTATATGTGGATGTGTATATGTATATATATGTATATGTAGATATGTGTATATGTAGATATGTATATATATGTATATATGTTTATGTATATATATGGTTACATAACCTCTTTAACACACTACTTCTCCGCTGCGAAGCGCGGGTATTTTGCTATATGTAGATATGTATATATATGTATATGTATATATATATGTTTACATAACCTCTTTAACACACTACTTCTCCGCTGCGAAGCGCGGGTATTTTGCTATATGTATATATATATGTGTCTGTATGTGTATATATATATATATTTATATATATATATGTGTGTATGTATGTGTGTATATGTATGTGTATATATATGTTGATATATGTATATATATGTGGATGTCTATATGTATATATATATATGTTTATATGTAGATATGTGTATATGTAGATATGTATATAAGTATATATGTTTATGTATATATATGTTTACATAACCTCTTTAACACACTACTTCTCCGCTGCGAAGCGCGGGTATTTTGCTAGTGTTTAATAACAGCAATGTATGAATTAATCTGAACTGTTAAATGCCCTATGCCAATTGCTGTTGTACTGAATTCTTGAATGTTGAGTAAAGGGAAGTGGTAAACTTAATGTGTGGGAGTGGTGTCAAAAACACACCACTGAATTGATCAAACTAAAAGTGTGAGAAAACAGTTTATCTTCAATGTTCTATCTGTGCTTTTCCTCAGCAAGAAAAGAATGTGCATAAATGCGATTTAGGATGGAAGACCTCATATCATTTAAGTCATGGTGTCACTTTTGGAAGTAAGATTCAGTAGTTTCCATTTACAAATTTACTCAAAGTTAGAGCCTCATATCTTCCTACTTCAGCTGTTTGGAGTCATTTTTCAGGTTAGGATGTCAAGGAATGTCTGGTAAAAGTGGCCACTACAGGCTTTGCAGCATCTTTTATTGTTTCTGATACCAAAAAGGGATAAAGCAGAAATTCCTACTTACTATTAGAATGTTCTTGAATCTCCTACTTAATACTATCATTTTCCGGAAACTTCTACTTACTACTATATTGTTCTGGTAACTCCAGCTTAGAACTAGAATGAGCTATATTCCTTCTTTTTTATCATTTTCTAATCAATTAACAAGCCAGTTAAGAACTCCATGCAAGAGTGCATGTATAGTAACAATAAAAATAAAATGTTCAGAATGGAATGACTTCTAAATGTTTCACAATCAGTATTACAATTTACGGGTGAGCAAGTTATTCCTAATCGACAAAAGTAAGCCGTTTGCATTGGTTTGTGGACCACTCTCATGTAGCCTTTTAAAAGATACAAATGAAGTAGTGGTAAATTCAACAGTAGTTGGTGAAATTTAAGTAAGACACACAGACTCAAACATTAGACCAGAAACTACTCTATTGCATCCCATGTTTGTTCAAGGGTGTGTCTCTATGCATCATTTTTGGTATGTATGTAGTCACTGTATACCTTGGAGGTACATGGACAGCTCTCTGAATGAATATAGTCATCTGGGTTTATATAAAAATTAAATAATTTTATCTAAGTGTATGTGTGCAGGTATGTATACACATAACGTATAAATTCGCTCTAACGATGCCCCGCTTCATATTGTGAACACAGCGCACCACCTCTTGTAGTCTTCTTCCATTTGCATTATGAGGCAACTATAATGTGTATAAAACCGTCTGAAGCAGAATTTTAAACAAATTGTTGTACAGTAGAAATCGACTCACAGATAACACTTTTGAAAAATTCCAGATTCATCAGATAAGGCACCCACATTTCATCTATTCCATCCTAAACAAAAAAGATTTTAATTTCCATTGGCTTATACAGTACACACCCAAAATTCGTGGGGGTTACATTCTTAGAGCACCCGCAAATTGTGAAAAACCGTGATTTTTGGATGTTGTTAAAAATGCCTTTTAAATGCCTATTTTTATAGTTTAAACCCTAACTACAGTATGCCCCCAAAGCACTTTAATCTCATTGCAAACTCAGCTTAAAACATTACCTAAAAAAATTACCTTAATACATTACCTAACGTAAAATACCGATGTTACCGATATACGTACTGTGGCACGCGGCTGGGGGTGGCACCCAGCCGGGATGCCCAGGAGGACAGGAGGAGGGCTCATGCCTCCTCCAGACCACGAGGGGGCAACTGCCCTGGTTCCTTTGGGGGCCACGGGTGAGGGCTTGGAAGCCCAACCCTGTAGGGACCCATGGTCTCTGCCAGGGGGCTCCCACATGCCACAGTACTGTAATTCATGCAAGCGTGTTTTCTTTGGTATGCACTGTCGTTGTTATATGTAGAGTAAATACATAAAAATTTCATTTAATTAAAATACAGTAAAATGTACGGGTACTCACCAATGATGAATGATATTGATGATGATGATGAAGTAGCTGTGTAGTACGATGCAGAGAATTTAAAACTCCTCGGGTGGCGCCTCTTCTTCAGGCACTTCAGGAGGAGTCGTATCTTTGGATGGGTCTTCTTCTGGTGGGGTTTCATGCTGGCTTTTCTTTATAGGTTTCAGGAACATTGTAATGGGAAGTTGCTACCTTGTCTCCTGTAGTGAACTGCTGGTACAATTTCCATGCTTTCTCATGGATGATGTTACCGTCCAAGAGGATGTTCTTCTTCTTGCAGTTGGTGATCCACAATGCCAAGGCAGATTCCATCCTGACGATATTTTTATTCCTTATGGTCGTTACCTTTTTGGCACTATCACAGAAACTTACAGATACGGTACTCCAGATCGATGCTTCGTTCTTCTTTATGTAGTGTGTGGTGCTTTCATTAATGCCATAGTGGCACGCTACTGCAGCATAACTTTTTAGTTCCTGGAGCAAATCCAGTAGTTCAACCTTCTCCCGGACTGTTTTAAACTTCTTCTGGCACTTAGGCTCAGTGCAAGAAGCCTTAGAAGGTGCAGGGCGTTTTGGTGACATCTGGTGCATTTAAGAATAATAAAATGAATACAATAACAAAATGGAAAACACGAGGACACTCAGCTGGAGACGCATCACAGGGCAGCAGTCAATCAGCAGCAAGGAGAAATGAAAAACGCTCTCGGATTGGCTACTTTCACCATCCCAAACTACGTTTCCCTCAGCGGTTGCTTCCTGTTCTCTCTACAGAACAGTATTGCCACGAAAAAAGCCATAAAAAATTGGATACAGTAATCCCTCGCTATATCGTGCTTCGCCTTTCGCGGCTTCACTCCATCGCGGATTTTATATGTAAGCATATTTAAATATATATTGCGGATTTTTCGCTGCTTCGCGGGTTTCTGCGGACAATGGGTCTTTTAATTTCTGGTACATGCTTCCTCAGTTGGTTTGCCCAGTTGATTTCATACAAGGGACGTTATTGGCAGATGGCTGAGAAGCTAGATTGCTTACTTTTCTCTCTCTCTTGCGCAGACTTTCTCTGATCCTGACGTATGGGGATTGAGCAGGGGGGCTGTTCGCACACCTAGACGATACGGACGCTCGTCTAAAAATGCTGAAAGATTATCTTCACGTTGCTACCTTCTGTGCAGCTGCTTAGTGAAGTGACATGCTGCACGGTGCTTCGCATACTTAAAAGCTCGAAGGGCATGTATTGATTTTTGCTTGTTTGTTTTTCTCTCTCTCTCTCTCTCTTTGTCTGCTCCTGACGGAGGGGGTGTGAGCTGCCGCCTTCAACAGCTTTGTGCCGCGGTGCTTCGCATACTTAAAAGCCAAACAGACCTATTGATTTGTTTGCTAGAGATTGTTTTCTCTATCTATGTGACATTCTGTGCTCCTGACACGCACTCCTTTGAAAAGGAAGATATGTTTGCATTCTTTTAATTGTGAGACGGAACTGTGATCTCTGTCTTGTCATGGAGTTTAAACTTTTGAAAAAGAGACAAATGTTTGTTTGCAGTGTTTGAATAACGTTCCTGTCTCTCTACAACCTCCTGTGTTTCTGCGCAAATCTGTGACCCAAGCATGACAATATAAAAATAACCATATAAACATATGGTTTCTACTTCGCGGATTTTCTTATTTCGCGGGTGGCTCTGGAACGCAACCCCCGCGATGGAGGAGGGATTACTGTATTTGCACTTTCCACTAACAATTAATAGTTAGGTTCTAAGGAAAAATCCGTGAACGATTGAGTCCGCGAACCCTGAACTGCGACTTCGCGGGGGTCTACTGTATTGAAAAGTGAGCATTTCAAATGCAGTTCAAAAATGTTATACTCTTAAGTAAACTGAAGCCAGTGCTTTGTACCCATCCAGACAAATGCAATCCTAAAACCCTCATATGGTTCCTTGGACCCCCCCACTCCCCTTTCAATTTTTCTTTTCAATGAGGTACACAATGGTCTTTTGATATAGAGTGTACACCCATAACTTCCTAATGCTCTGTATTTTTATTCTTCTGCCTGTGAAATGTTTGTGGTTCTTCTGGTCGTCTCTGCTATCTTCAGTCCCTGGTTAATGTCACTGGAAAAGTTTGGGTTATTCAAGGATCTATCTCAATGGGTTTTCCTCATATCCTGAATCTCCACCATCCTTCTTTAGCTTGTTTCTTTTCTTCTAATAGAGGGAAAAAGAAGAACAACCTCTGAGACATCGAGTTCATTGTGCTTTTTCCTGGGTTTCCTCTGGGCTCTCAGTCATTATATCACAACCCTAAACAGGTCTAACAAGTATAAATGTGTCCTGATATAGAGCAGCACCTTGAATGAGTTAGTTCCTATTATATGCACAATGTTGCCATGGGAGGGCCACAGGTGGAAGGGAACAGTAAAGTATGTTAAATAAATGGTTTATAAGCTAAAAAACCTCCTTCTCGCTACTTCATCTAAAGTTCAGTGTTTTAGAATTTAAAAAATCCTGAAATTACAGTACATTATCTTTACTACAAACAATGTAATTGTGAAATTGTGAGGCAAAAATAATTTTTAATTATTTTTCAAAATAGTTATATTTGTTGTTATATATGCAGGCATCAGGAATGTCTCATAGGTTTGCATATGGGAAAACAAAGGGGGATGATTGAGGGGGTGACATATTTACTAACCTCTGTTCCATTTCTGTCCTTAAAGTGGAGGACAAGTACTCAGGAGCCACCTGATATCACCTCTAGCACCACTAGCCCCGCCTCTACTACCCACGCTGCTATTTAAGTCACTTGCCAACTACAGTTCATTTCAGGATGAGCTCTTTAGGAGGTATGACCTCCCAGTAGCTCAACTTGAGGCCTGACTGAAATACTTTTCTGCCCTGAACCTTTTATTTTTTATCTCTAGACTTTTAATAGAGTATCCCATGGGACCCCAAACTTCATGCACTTTATCTGTTTTGTTCACACTATAAACATATCTTCAGATTTGTTTCTTGTTACCACCCTTCTGTTAATTGCCTAGGGTCCTGTTAGTTTGTTCTGATTTGGGTTGACTCTTTTATGCATTATTACTATGGTATTTGTTATTTTTATTTAACACGTTTATGGAGATATTAGTTTAATTAATTTTTTAATTATGTAGTGTTATTTTTTTTTTTGTTAGAAATTATTATTTTATTGGTGCTGTCAAGTTGTTGATTGCCACAAGGGATGAAAGCATCAGGAGGCATGATGTCAGCACTAATTTAATAAATGGTTAAATAGCATAATGTGTTTCAGACCTCTGCAACTTTAAAACTACTGTACCTTTTTGAAATTCCATATAAAGGCTTTTTTTCCACTTTTCAAACATTTACTGAGTACATTTTGTAAACAAAAAATAAAAAAAAAACCTCACACTGAATGCTTCTGATACACATTTATATAATTAAATGATATATGACCAGTGTTTTTCTGTTTTTTGTTTAATGCCAGTATATCATTTGAGTACTTTTTGTACTAAAATATTTTTGTCAGTTTTTGGGAACAGTACTCTGTATAGTTTCCATAGCACTAATAATTTTTATACTTCCACTAAAAAAAATCACTAAAACGCTAATCTTCTTCAACCAATTTTATTGCTCTTCTTTGTGGCTGAATTAGACATGAGCTTCCAGACCACAAGTCTAGTAGTTCTCATTTCATTTCAATGCCTTAATTAACTTTGGTTTAAACATGATTAGTATTTATTTTCCTTTTTAAAATCATTATTTAACATATGATATAATACATTATAAAAATGGTAAATCCTTATGATTTAATTTCTGAAATAAGTCTCTCACCAACTAAGTAATCAAGTGCTTTATTGAATTGAATGTTTTTCTTTTTGTGTTTTTTTTTTCTAAACATTAGACATTCATCCCTTTATCTATTATTTATTACTTCCTTTTGCTCCAATCAATGGGATCACTAGTACTGGAATGTAATCCTACCATAAACACAAAGCAAAACAAATGTATGGAATTCCACTTGATCACAAGACATAGTAGTCCAGTTTAACAACATGTATTTGGCCTGTGAAATTAAACTGAAGCTCCTGGAGGAAAACCTGATTAACATGGGAAGATCATGAAATCTCCGCACAGCATGTGCCAAAAATTTATTATGAACAGAAAATAGGAAAATAAATATTCTTCCTCACTGCTCTTTGAATAAAAATAATTCCTTAAATAAAGACACTCAGACTTTAATGCAAAAGACAAACATACAAAAGAACCAGACAATTCTTCTAAGAATTTGCTGATCATATTTAACTTCACTGAGCAGGGGGGTTGGTTCCAGAAAGACAGAATAGATAATTCTGGATCTCAGATTTCACATTGGGGTATTAGCTGATGCCTGCACACTTGATTTCAATCTGCTTGCGCAATCCCAGATAGACCGATTCAGATTAACGCCCATTCGTGGCAAAATTTACAAGTCTGGATGGGTTGAGCACTGAACAGATGATCAGTCATGCACTAAAAGTCAGGGAAAAAGAGGACAACAACTTTCACATCAGCAGAATCAGCTTTGCTGGTGGCAATGCACGGAGTTTATCGGCATATACAACAAAAGGGGAGCAAAACAACAGCATCAGCTGCTAAGGAAAAGGAGATGTAGTAGAGGAATATCACTAAAAGAGTAAATGCATGAAGAAGTTATTCAGTGAAAATTGTCTATTAAATTACTGAGTTTCGTAAAATGTACCACTGATGATATTACCTTATATGAAATGTTATAAGCCATGAAGCAGGGGCAGCACCAGAACTGAGCCGGTGTGGGCCTAGGCCCACCCTCTTTCCTCATTGGCCTTTCCTGTAGATAAGGTTTTTAATTTTCTTTTTCTTCAAATTAAAATTAGCTTATATTGCATACCCCCATCTTAATGTACATCTCCCTTGATTACAATATCAGTTTATTATAAACTTGCATAGCAAAATCACCAGTGTTACATTTAACTCGATAATTAGTGGTTGTTTACATCAACTTGGAATCTCTGTTAAAATAATTTGGGACTGATCTGTAATTTATTAGAACATTAGGGAATTACAGTACATTTTTTGAATAAAAGCCTAACCACAGATACTTTGAGAGAAAAAGGGAAACTGTTTGTTATATTTTAAAATAACAGTGCAGTGAATTAAATATGAAATATGCTTTTGCCATTCTGTTTTAATATTTGCTAAAAAATACTAAAATGAGGGATACTGGAGGCAATTTCTTAATCTGTAGTATTATATTATTTGCTACAAAAGTAATTAATAAAGTTACTACTTTTTTTAGAGAAATTTGAACCTTGCAAATTAAATTACTTGTTAGTCCAGTTAACTGTTATTTTGAGTAAAAAGTAGGGAGTGATTTACTAGTATTATGATATGCTCATACTTAATCACTAAATAGCCAAGCTTTGTTTCATGGGCTACTGGTGTGAAAATTATTTCATTTTATAAGCAGGACAGACAAGTTATACAGTCGATCCTAGAAAACAGGAGTTTACAGCTGTTGCATCTACTGTGACTAATAGATGATACAGTTAATAAGATCTCAACTGTTTTCTTTGGTAACAGTGAGGGTGGAATATTAATGGGTTTAAACACACCCCACTTGAAAGAAGTTCTCTTTGGGTACAACGTACACCTGCAAGTATAGCCTGGAAAACAATTTGTGCAAATGCAGCTCTGTTAAAGCTACAATAACTTATCTATAAAGTGACCAAACAAAAACGTAACAAGGTGTAAGTTCTGGAGATTGTGAAGAATATCGCATTGCTAATTGTCAATGGACAAGCACAGAGCAGTGCAAAGCAGCACTGCCATACAGTGGCATCCGGTGCCAGATGAACACAACACTGCACAATGACAGTGTGGTCACCATGAGTGTGCTTTACTATCTATAGGGTTTCAGTTCCAAATTTACTAAGAAGCTGGTAAAATGTAATTCCATTTCAGCACTAGACATTTTTTACTTAGCTGGTGCAGTACCAACACTGTTCTGTCAACTTCATTAAAAAAAATCTGAGCAAATATGTATGACTAAAAACTGCTTGGTGTTATAGACAAATCATTCATATTATTACATGTAACAATTATATTACAAGGCCTAAAACCAAATAATGATACATATTAGCCAGTCTTATTTTCTCTATCCGCATGTAGACAACGATAGTCTAAATTACCCATACTTTTGGATCAAATTTTTATTGAAAACTAGCAAGCAGAAAATAGAAAAAAGTAGTTAATCAGTTTTTGAACAATTAAAAAGTCAAAAAGACTACTTATGTTGACCCTGTGTTAACCTATATATGACAAATAAACCTAATTCAACCAACCTTTGTAAAGGAGACCATAATGAATCTCAGAGATAAAGATATGTAAGGTATCTGTGGAAAGTGGACCAACCTACATGTCAGGCCACACTGGGGGAAGTAAAAGCATGAAATCTGTAAATTGGGGAATCAGAAGTCAAGGACCAAGATCACAATGTTGCAGACCATCCCTAAAACCAGAGAGCAAGATGATCCACGAAGGGTTAAGAATAATTAAATTAATGAAAGTGGTTTTCCAACAGTCAAAGGAAAATGAATCCTTGGATTTCCAGTGAGAAGTCAATGTTTTTGTTTTGTGACAGTTATGCTCAGAGAGAGAGAATAAACTCTTCTGGGTAGGAGGGAGGGAAAGAGTAGAGAGAGGTTCAGGAGAAGAAGTATTTCTGGTGAAAGAGCAATGTATATAGAAAGAATAAGTGCAGAAAGCAGCTGAGAAGGCAAATACCAAGGAACAGTACTACAGCTATCAACAATTGTGCCTGGGACATTCAAAGGACAAGGATGGATACACAACTTGACCCAGAGCATGACACTTATAGGGAGTAAGGCATAGCAGACATACAAATGTAAACTGGACATGCTGGTTTGGATTTTTAGAACATGAGGTGTTTTTGAAATCATTTTTCATTAAATAGGGTATACTGAAGAAATAAAATGATATTAAAACAAACAACACAGAAAATAGATTTCAATTCAGCATGTTTAAATACTTCAATTGTGTGTGTGTTTGTAATTATATAATATACTATAAACATTATTTTAAGAAGCCCATAATATTTAACAGCATTGTTCTCCAGCAAAAATTAACAGTATTTTCCATTCATCATATAGTCCTAACATAGACTGCTACACTTCTTTACACCTTGTCATCTAACAAGATGTTTATGAATGTTTCTTTCATATTTTAATTGCTGTGAGTAATGTGAGATTAAATCAATTACCCCCTATGAAAGAGGAGACACAATGATGTTAAAAAGCTGGGGTACTACCTTGGTGACTCTGTATACGTGAAAAAGGTTGCATAGTATGTCTTTATTAGACGAAAGCTCAAAATTGAACTGGAACAAGATGGCCTGTTCCAGGTTTATATGGTGACTTGGCAGAAAATGGAGAGTCCAGGATGACAGAAAGCAGAAGTTATGTCAGTGGTGGAGTGGTTATCCATCTTCTGTTGTGCAGAGGGAGGAAGAGAGAAAGAAATAATCCACAGCACCAACCCCTGGTTTGGCAAGTAATTATCATCAGCAGAGGCCTAAGCTGCCTCCCATGCACAAATGCATTACACTATTTATACATCCATTTTCTGTACTCTTGTCTTTAATTACAGGAAACAGTATCTGAGAAGCTTCAGACCTACAGTAAGGTAGTTGTCAAACTAGAAGGTAGGAATGCCATTCCATTGAAGGGACCACTTTGTGTCGGTTTTAATGTGTATACTGATTAGGATGTGGAAGGAAAATTAGGGAAAAAAACTCCATTAGGAGATGGACTGGATCCTGGGTCAGGAGCTGAATAGTCTTATGAATACAGAATATATGAGAAATTCAGTCATTTAGGGCATAATAAATCTATTTTACCATTTGATACCAATATTTACTTTCTAGCTATAAACTGACTCAATTAAAAAAAGAAACAAAGAATCTGCATATGCTTGTGACATATAAGTTTTGCACTTTTCCATAATACACAGTGTTCTTCTTTTTTCTTCTTTAAAAAATACAAAGAAAATTAACTGTTGTTATCTTGTTTAAATTGTATTGAAAGGATTATCAAGTAAAAATGAAATATATTTTTCACATTTTATACAAGCTCTTTTTTGGGCAGAGTTCTGTTACGGAATTGCTTTTATATGACTTGAATATCTCATTGTAAATAAAAGAAATAAGGTGAAAATATTTCCTCTGGGTAATGGCTTATTGCATGGATGCACTACATACATTGTTCCAGAGCTGTCTCCTGCTGAGTTAGGACCAGTTGACCTGCAAGAAAAATTAACTAGAAAGGGGTCATTAACCGCCTGAAAACTTTTTCTGAAAAAACATTTGCTTTAATTTGTTTTAGCAATTCCTATTTATGTGTTATTTTTATAAGCAGTGATGGTTGTAACACTTTAACTCAAGTCTGATGTTAACCATCTTTTAACTGGGGAACAGCATGGGATACAAATTTAGATATAAAAGCAAGAAAAACGAGGAGTTCCAAAGTACAATACACCCACTGTGTTATTCCTCTTCACAGTATAGTGGAGTTTATGGCTGTGGTTATTTACAAGATACGATGCTGACATTCCACAATTATCCACTTACATCTCATAAAATATGAGGCGTAAAAGGATAATCTCAAATTTGAAATCGAGAATTACATGGTAAATACCTCCAGCGTGATACTCTGTCTGCTTCAGAAAATCTATATTACTAGTATCTTGATTTGGGTAAATGGCAAATTAATAACTACTGCTGCCTTAGACTCCAGTCTCCTGACTTCAATTACTTAAACAAGCAAATGCCGTGTAAATTACTCAGACAAATACAGTTAACTGTTCACAATGACAAAGTGTGTAGAAAGGATATATTTTAGTATTATTTTGCATCTCACAGTTGTCCCCATTGTGTTTTATTGGTACTACAATAACTGGAATACAGTGATGTGTTGAAAATCTCAAGTTAAGAAAATAGTGTAATTAGTTATTTTACATTTTTAATGGTTTCTTTTAATGAACCATCCACATTTTTTAAGTACACTGTGTATAATATTATTTTTTTATACTTTTCTATTAGCACTGATACATTTATTCACACATATTACCTTTCAACTAATGTGCAATATGACCTACATACACCTGAATTGTTTGTAACAATTGCAACTATGAAAAATACGAAATACTTCCTCCTTTGGTTTGATCTACAGTATGACTACTCCTTATCAGGAAAGCGTACACAACAAGCAACTTGGTCTAAGTACTGAACTAATTAATGGCCCAGTTGCACTGTTTTGTTTTTTATATTTTTATCTGTTCATAAATATTCAAAAATTCAAGAGGGGAGAGAGAACTCATATTTTGAAACTAGTTGGCCGATATTTCATCTTATATAAAACTACCATTATAAACACTTGGTGGTTCAGGGCTAGAGTTGATAAGGCCCTATGCAACTTGACTAACCTGTCTACAAGGAGTGGTACTGAATGACATATACTAGCCACGTTACTTGTCAAAAACAGGTAGTAGAATAACTTAAATGTATTTGATAGCACTTGCATATTACTTTTGTTCCTTTCCTCTGTACCCTCATGTGTCTGAATCTGTCTTTACTGGTGCTGCCTGTCTCGAACGCGTTCCCGTAAAGCCTGCTTCTCAGACTCTGTAATTTCTAGGTGCCTTGCTTGCCTCCTTTCAACTTTTATACTTTCGTCTTTAAAGCCGACTGTTGGTGCATTATACAACTTCTCTCATCATTGTGTGTCTCACATTTGCATTTCTTCTGTTAATTGTGTCACAGATAACATCATGGCCAGTGTTGTGCACCTCACAAGAACTAGCTCAAAGTTCAGTTCACACAGATTAAAATGAATAAATTCAAATTCATAGTTCAACATTTCAATTTTGAACTAGTTCATGTTCAGTTCATTTTGTATTTTTTAAGGTGTGAGAATAAAAGACCCATGAGTTTACTTTTTTCAATTTTGCATGCCTCATATTAGACCATTACAGTGTTCTTGAATAAAATACAATAATTATGAAGAGTTTTTTATTTAAATACAATTTTTTGAGTTATACCCAGCAACAAACACATATAACTATATATGCTAATATCCGCCCGGTCAAAAAAAGAAATTAAATAGATGCAAGTACACATATAAATTACTGCTCTATTTCCAACCGTGTGACACAAATGGTGACTGTGGAACCAGCGTATAGGTGAACTAACCTATTACACTGCTGGTCAAAATTTGCATCACATATTATGTGTCCAATGGAGAAAAATATAAATTGGCCTCGCGAAGTAAAACGTTTTCCTAAAAGCAAAAGTGGAGCTTCACCGCATGCTCATTTCAGCATGGGTGCAGCTTAAGCACAAGCAGGCACAGTGCCTATTTGATTTTACGTTATTTTTTCCGAAAATAAATAAATGGCAAAAAGTTTGTACGAAATAAATATTTGTATTTGTGCTTATCCAAATACCCTATTTGGATTCGGCTCCACCCCTATATTACAGGGTAAAGCAAAATGTTTAATCTGGACCTAAACCAGATCCATAATGTCACATAAAGCTGAACTAGCTCATGTTCAAGTTCTTTACTTGCAAATACGTTACGTTAAATTCACCTTTCTTAGAAAAATGAGCTTGTTCAATGAATGCGCTCTTTTGAACTAGTTCATGCACAACACTGATCATGGCTGTTATGTCAACTGAAGAAATGCTGGTCAAAGTTGATTTACAAAAGAGTGATGAGCATTAGTTTGGCTAAACCAATAAAAGTATTCAAAGGACAGGCATGGGTCAACACCTAAAGAAACATGAAATAACCAATGGCCAAAACTAAAGTCATAAACCAAAATTCAAAATCCAAGCCATGTCATGGTCTAACCTGCTTAGTCATGAATAGGGTTGCGGGAGTGCTGCAATCAATCCCAGCCAACATAGAATGCAAGGCAGGAACAAACCCCAGATAGTGTACCAGTCCATCTCAGTATAAATACACATACTGTATACAATACACATCCCAGCCACACACTGGGGCCAATTTATTATCACCAATCCACCTAACCTGCATGTCGTTGGATTATGGGAGGAAGTCAAAGCACCCAGAGGAGTCCCACCCAAACACAGAGAGAAGCTCTATGCAGGGAGATCCCTTGATGCAAACCCTGGTATCCTTTACTGTGAGGCAGCAGCACTACCACTGTGCCACCGTGCCACCCATCCAAGACATGTTTAGGCAATATTGAGTGATAATGTCCTAAGACACTACAACAATAGAATTGGGTTGGAGAATAAAAGTCTTTCTGTCATGAAGAAAAATTAATTATATTGTTTTACAGAGCTTTTTCTTATTTAGAATAAAATTTAACAATATCAAAATGTACTTCATTTATGTTAAAACGAAGAGGAGGTTATTACATAATATTTTAAAATGCATTCCTTGAAGTACATGCATTTACAGATATCTATAGCTGACTTGAAGGTATATTAAAATGTGTTAAAAGATTGCACCAAATGCTAATGTGGTGCACCATAATTTTGCTAGGGACTGTACATATAGAATTATAACATTGGATTTTTTAAATTATTTTAGTTGCACTACTAAAAGTTTTGCTTTTATGAAATTTTCAGTGAAGATATATAAATTCTGACAGCTAAATTTTAGTGTTGATTATTTTTGTATTTTACCTAAAACTGCTAGACCTAAACAGTAGATTAATAATTTCACAAATTTGATTATTTTCTCAGTCACTTCTCATTAAGTGGACTTTTAACAATCATGTTTTTTTTTAGCGTTTGATTTACCCTATTGTGATTAATTGCATCCACTCCATCTTCGGAGGTTTGATTAATTTAAATATACAAAGAAACTCACTCAACGCAAAGACTGCTTACATAGAACACCTGCCTGAACAAAAACTGCTAAAAGCCACAGCTATTTCCTATCCCAAACATTCTCTTACCCTAGCATTAATAATATTTTCAGTGCTTATTTTACCAGTTATATTTCCTGAATTACGTATATTAAAAGGCTAGTAAAATAACACAAGTTTTGACTGCAACATTCCTAATTATTATGTTAGTGCGTGTGTAATAGTGATAGAAAGAAAGCTTTTCTGACTGTGTGTCAAATTAAATAAAATGATACATTGAGAAAAAGTTTAAATTCTTTAGTATTCTAACATACTAAGTGCTTGTCTGTGGACTTTGGTTAAGATACAGTATGGCAGAGTGCAAAGGTACACAAAACAGCTATTTTAAAAATGTTATTTAAGTATTTGATTATTGTGCTTAAATTAATTTAATTTTTACCTTGAATCATTTGTTCAGTAGCTGGTCAACTGATTTAAGTCATATGTACAAAAAAAATCAAAAATAGAATCTTTTGTTGTTTGAATGTCGGTATTACGCTAAATAGTACTGCTTGAATCATACTTTTGTGCAAAATTACAAGGGCACCATTATCTTAACCATTTGGAGTTCTAAATATTCAATGCAACAATAAAGTAAAATAATAAAATGGAAAATATGATATAGCATGTAGCTCCTCCAATCTGCAGGGAAAAACCTGAGGGTTGACGGTAGTATTGGCACTCAAGCCACCATAAAAAACCTTACACTGGTTCCATTCCATCTGAACTAGTGTGGTGCTGAGGTGTCACCAACCACATGGCTGCACTTGGGTCCTAATCTGGGTTCCTGAGTTGGTTTGTCATGTGGTGGGTATGGCAATGTGATGTATCAGTGTGTGCTTCTAACCTCTCTATCCTCTCTTTAGTCAATCAGAGCACCCTCTGTGTCTATGTACTGGTAGCAAACCTTCCAGTCTGGGAACCATTAGCTGCAGGGCCATCTTAACAGCATTATAGGTTCCTGGGCAAAGCAGTGCACTGGGGCCCCTACCTACACAACCACTCGTGGGGCCCTCGGTCAACTGCCCAGCATGCCCATGTGTTAAGACAGCCCTGATTAGCTGAGACTGTGAACAGTTTGTGCAGAGTGTCTGGTGCCAGAAAATGTATACTGTATCTCTACAGTTATTGCTAATTTAAATCTTGTTTTTATTTGTTTATTTATGTATTTGCAGATATCTCAGCCATCTGAATGGGTTTTCAATTTTATGAAGTGATGTTGTCAGCCAGGGTACGGTCACATCATCACATTTCATTTTATGAAAAAAAGTGTTCATCCTTCATTTTGTAAGGCTCAGTTGAATTTAAAGATGCTCTTGTGCTTTTCTGGTATGACACTAATATTGTCAGTTCAGCCTAAGTTCAGAATCAGAAAACTTTTATTAATCCTGTGGGAAATTATTTATGTTACAACTGTACACATAGACAAAGGCACAAATAACACTAAGAGCAAGTATAACAAATAGGCATGTAAAATAAAAAAATAAATAGAATTTAAATATAATAATAAAGTACAATACATCATCATTCACTAAGCCCTACAGGTACATGGCAATGAAATACAATAAATACTATGCATTTGAGTATCTTACAAAATCATTAGTATACTAGACAGTAGTAGCATACTGAGCTTGAGGTATGTCACATAATAATATTGCACGTTAAGTGAAAATATTACAGATTCTGGGAACAAAAAGTTATTCACGTGAGAAGAACAGACAAGTTATTGCACATCTAAGTATTCGAAAATTTACTGGGATATCCATTAGAAACAAGCAGCTTATAGTGTGGATGAGTGACTGGAAAAGAGGTTCTAGAGTCTGATGGCTGTGGGGAGGAAGGATTTACTGTGATGTTCAGTGGAGCACTTTATGCTATACTGACTGTCCAATCATAACACTATAAAGTGTTAAAGCATTTTCAGTAATAAACCAAAGTCTTCACAACATTCTCCAATCTGCCACAGTTTTCTAAGCTGTCCAGTTCTCTCTTACTACAGAGCCAGCCTTCTGAATTAGTTTGTTTAGCCTCTTAATGTCTGCTACTTTCATGCTGCCCCCCCCCATAACAGTAGGAAATACAGCCTACTTTGACCCTTCTTATATATGACCAGTGAGTTCTTGGACCAGTCTAGCTTACTGTTCATATACACCCCCAGATACTTGCATTCCTGAATGATCTCCACATCCGCACAGGGGAGTAACTGGAAATTGTGATCTTCTTAAATCCACCAGCAGTTCTTTAGTCTTACTGGTGTTGATCTGCAGCTGATTCAGCTCACACCAGTTAACAAAACTGTCCACTACCTTCTTATATTCTGTCTCATCACCATGTCTAATACTTCCCACTATTGCACAGTCATCAGAGAATTCCTCCAGATGGCAGCCCTCTGTGTTGTAGCTAAAATCTGTGGTGTACAAGGTGAAAAGGAACGGTGAGAGAACTGTCCCTTGTGGAGCACCAGTATTACTCAGCACAGTGTCAAGAAATACAGTCCCGTAGCCACACACACTGTGGCCTTCCAGTCAGATAGTCCATGATCCAACTAAGGAAGCATCCAACTGCATTGCCAATTGCTTACTCCCCAGTCTGGCAGGTGTTTTTTGTAAAATGTATTTTGTTTTGCCATGCTGATCAATAATATCAATTGATACATGAGGTATCATTTAAATGCAGAAATGGTTATGATAAGAATATACCACAACACCAGTAATGTAAGTTATCTGTAAAGAATCTGAAGCAACAGACAAAAACCTGGCCAACTGTTCCTCCAAAATTTCTTGTAACTAATTAGATTTTTCTTCTATTTTTTAATGTTGATAAAAATTGATCAAAACAAAGGTTACATTACATTCTCAAAGCCATGTAATCCAATTCAGGGCTGTAGCCTAACTCATCAGCATCAGAGACAAGGACAGCGGCACCAATCTATAGCAGGAGATAAATAGAGAATTATATATTCTTTGAGAATTACTGTAGTTATTATTTTGAAAAAATGGTGATAAAACACTTTTTTTTCAAGAACGAGACCAATTAAAAAAAAATTGATTTTTGAATTGTTCATTTAAATATTTACAGTATATCATTTGCAGATAACATCCTATTTATCCATTGCTGCTTTTAATTCTTTATAAAAAAATCAAGCTATTTTACAGATCAAGCACATACTCTTAAAATATGTTAATAACCCAATAATAGTAATAACCCAGATTTGGTAAAAGTGTGATTTACAGTATTGCTAAGAAAGAATAAATATCAAAATTACCTTGCACAGCAAATTAAATAGGTAGCCTGTTTGATGGCAGACCATGGGGTGTTATCATGTTTTTTTAACAGTCTTCATAATGCCTAGAGCATACCACATGGGGACTAGTCAGCTGTTCATATCTTGATTTCCCAAATGTTCATAATTAAACATTTTACTATTTAAATAATCAGCATGAAGCCCTTAGCTTTGTTTTTGTAATCAGTATTGTGTTTATGGAACCAAATATTAGAAACTTTGATACTGAATACTTTGTATCTGTTAACTTTGGCAGCGTCTAAAGAATCTGGGGATGCTTTACTGTGTTACTACCACCTCCTATCCAACCCCCTGGTCATTAGTTCCTTTAAGACACTGGGAACTGTTTCTTTTTCAGTTTTATACCCACTATTTCTCATGAAAGCTCACAGGGAAGACTTTGTGATTCAGCTGAAGTGAAACCCGATATCAAAGTGTCTCAAGAACAGAAGTTTTTTGAGAAAACATTGCCAGAGTCTTGCATTCACTGCTGCTTCAGCAGTGCTGCTTAGTCTTGATGGGAATTCACAAAAGCTGTCGCCAGGGCACACAGTAGAAATAGCAAACAAGACTCAGAGCAAATAATCAGTTGAGAAAGTGTGGCAATCCTCAGATCCTCTTTGTTGCCGACCCCCCCACATGCGTCTGCGATGGCTGAGCTCCTTGGATGTATGCAGGTTAATTATATTTGACACTGGTTAACAGAAGTAATTACACGGCAGCAATTAATCAGAGAAAGTTTCCAAACGGGAGGAGAATAAATAAACAGCTAGGATGACTGACTAAGCTGTGTCACCTTTTTCCTAAAGTATGGGGCCTAAGTATCATGCTGGGATTAGGTTACGTGATCTTTTTTTGTCAGTTTCTGTAACATTCTTCATATTCATCCTAGGAAAAAATGAAAGCAATGTCAAATAGCCTGTGTTTTTTGTAAAATGTATTTTGTTTTGTCATGCTGATTAACAATATTAATTGATATATGGGGTATGATTTAAGTGCCAACATGGTTATCATCAGAATATACTGCAATGCCAGTTATGTAAGTGTTGTTGCAAAATGCAAATATTACTTTCTAAAAGCAAGAGACAACATAAGGAACACATACATGAGTTTTGTATATTATAATGATGTAAAGTCAATTTAAATTCTCTTGTTTTAAGCAAAAATTGTTAAAAGGAATTCCTATCCAACATTCTCTATTTGTAATGTTAATGGAGTAAGCAACACTGGAGCACCACAAGGAACAGTCGTTTTCTTTTTTCTTCACTCTTTACACCTCCGACTACAAATATAACACCAGGTCATGTCACTTGCAGAAATTCTCAGATGAGTCTACACTTATGGAGTGTATTGATAAGAGGGATGAGACAGACTATATGAGTCAGGTGGAAAACTTTGTTTTGTGGGTCAAAGAAAATTGTCTGTATCTTAACATCAGCAAAACTAAGGAAATGGTTATTATTCAAGGAATGGATGCAGAGGTGGTCCACTAATACAAGTACTTTGGGGCCCACATTAATGACAGGTTGTTCTGGTCTTGCAACATAGAGGAACTACAGTATATAAGAAAGGGCAGAGCAGGTTCTTTTTCCTTAATCCTTTAATGTGAGAAAGAAATCTTTCACATCTTCTACAACTCTGTGATGTCCAGAGTGATTTTCTATGCTGTGGTGTGCTGGGCTGGTAACATCACTTCATCAAGCTAATTAAAGGAGTAGACTCAGTTATGGGACACATAAATGTCCTGTGTCCTTTGGCTGGTGACTATTCGACTTCCGGTTGAGCGAATGCTGGTGGGACTGGTCGACGCTACTCGCCGGTAACTTTTTTTTTTTTTTAATTTTATTTATTAATTTTATTGTAATCATTCCATACAAATAGATCAATTTATAACAAAAAAAAAATTGAAGACAAATCAAACCCCACCCCTGAGAAGGAGAGCTTAGCCAAAGGAGAATTGCTTAGGGCTTTTTAATAAGGCAACAATAAACAAAAGAAAGGAAGAAATATATATAGGTAAATAAAAAATGGAGAAGGGAAATAAATGCGGTAATAGTTATTTCTCTTATTCTAAAATAATATTGATTAGATCCTGCCAGGTTTTGAAAAAATTCTGTACAGATCCTCTAACTGAGAATTTTATTTTTTCCAATTTCAAATAATATAAAACATCGGTTTCCCACTGACTTATTAGAGGAGAGTTAGGATTCTTCTAATTTAAGAAAATAAGTCTGCATGCCAAAAGTGTAGTGAATGCAATCACCGTTTGCTTGTTTTTCTCCACTTCAAGTCCGTCAGGAAGAACACCGAACACAGCTGTTAATGGGTTAGGAGGGATTGTGACCCCAAGGCTGTCTGAAAGGCACTTAAAAATTTTGGTCCAAAATGATGTTAGTTTGGTGCAGGCCCAAAACATGTGACCCAGTGAGGCAGGAGCTTGGTTGCAGCGTTCGCAAGTTGGATCTTGCCCTGGAAACATTTTGGACAGCAAGACAGATGAGCTCGATATATAATTTTTAGTTGAATAATTCTATGCTTTGCACATATGGAGCTCGAGTGAATTCTCTGCTTTGCTACTTTCCACTCCTTTTCTGATATATTGATTAAGAGATCTTCTTCCCAATGTCCTCTTGAGTCTTTGAAAGGTAGGGACTCTAATAAGATTTTATATAATGCGGAGATGGTGTTTAATTCCTCGAAATTGAGCATTATTTTTTCCAGCATGGTGGAGGGTACGAGGTGAGGAAAATCGGGAAGTTTCTGTTTAACAAAATTTCTAATTTAAAAGAAATGTGTAGCTGGGAGGTTGAATTTGGAACGTAATTGTTCACAAGATGCAAATATGTTGTCTATATAAAGATCTCTGAGCATTTTAATCCCAAAACTTTCCCAGGTATTAAAAACTGGATATGTTTACATGGGTTGAAAGAGGTGGTTCTCTTGCAGAGGTGCCGCGGATAAAAGATTTTCCATCTTAAAATGCTTGTGTCATATTTGCACGATTTAATCGTAGGCAGGAAATTATTATCTATAAAAAAATAATCAATTCTTGAGTAGCTATAATGCACTGGTGAGTAGAACAAATATGTTCTTGAGTTTGGGTTAAGAAACCTCCAGGGGACTGATAAGTTGTGGTCATTTAAAAACTGTGTAATTGTCTTTGCAGTGTTAGATGTCGTCCCCCCTGTCACAGGAGTCCTATCTAAGAGTAAATTTAAAACACAATTAAAGTCCTCAGCCATTATAATTTTATGAGTGTTCACATTGGGAATGGATGCAAATAGATTTTGCATGAATTCCTTATCATCGACTTTGGGTGCATAAACATTTATCAAAATCATTTTATTGTTAAATAAGTTGCCCATGACCATCACATATCTCCCTTCAGGGTCTGATACTACATCTGATGCTACAAATGGAACTGTTCTGTGTATGAGAATTCCCACCCCTATGAGAATTCCCACCGCCGGTAACATACGAGCAAGAGGCATCTCATTCAGGATCTCCTCACTGATCGTAAGTTTGACTTTTTCTGTCTAACCGAGACATGGCAACAACCTCATGACTTTTCCAAACTTAACGAACCAACTCCCCTGGGATTTGTTTACATCTGTCAACCCCCTAGCTCTGGCCAGAGAGAAGGTTTCGAGAAGTGGAAAGTCCTGCCGTTGTCTGTTCCTGCCTTCAGCTCTTTTGAATCTATTGTGTGTCAATTGACTGGACCTGTTCCTACAATTATTGCAACTGTTTACTGTCTCCCTAAATCAAATAATGACTTTTTGAATTACTTTGCTGGTTTTCTTAAACACCAATCTACTGTTTCATCAAATGTAATACTTCTGGGGGATTTTAATATACATATGGATAATACCAATGTCCCTCTTACTGGAGACTTTAAATTCTGCCTTGAGAGTTTTGGATTCCAGCAGCATACTGATGTTCCCACTCACTCTAAAGAATATATCTTGATTTTGATCTGCTGTGCTCTGGAGTTAACCCCCTTGATTGTACTGCAGATGAACTCCACATAACTGATCATTTTCTTCTTTCATTCAATGTTAGACTTGCTCTTTCCATTACTAAGCTTCCCCATGTCTTTCCATAATATTAAGAATATTAACTTGGATTTTCTCTCCTCTAGTTTTGTTTCCCTTATGAACATTCATAATTTATCCACTTCTGAAGAACTGGGCTCACACTATAACACTGGACTCTATGGTATTCTTAACTCTCTCGCTCCATTAAAAACTAGATCTGCATCTTTCTCTACAGAGCAAACTACAGAACTAATGAACAAACTAAAAAAATCTCTCCCAAAATGTCTTTCATATGTTTCAAAACATTATTTTTTCTTTGGCCTTTTGATTAAACTATAGCTCAAGAACCTATAATTTACATAACAGGGGGCTCTATTTAGTCAATCTTAGAGCTCAGTGAGCTGTTAGGTAATGCTTTGCATTATTTCATCCAGGTTTCTTGTGAATGATGAGAGGGTATCTACTTTAGCATAATGAATAGGATGGTTGTTTCCATTTTAAATGAGTTTCTCCTCGGTTTCCACTGGAACTGATCAAGGCTAATTACTATGTGCTGTATTAGGACTTGCAAAATGCTATGATAATATCTCTTGAAAGGAAATCAAAATAAATGCCAAAGCAGTAAGCAGCAGTGAAACAAAATGCTTACTAATAGAGAATAATTCAACATTATCGCACATAATACACAATTCTTACTGATGGAAAAAAAGAAAGGGAATGCTTGCTATTTGTCTGAAACTTCAGCTTTTTTGCTGAAATAACAATAAACAAATGAGAATAATAGATACACAAAATAGTAAAACAGCAATAAACAACAGAAAAATAATAACAACTGTAAGCATTAATAGGAGTCATCTAACAGTCCTTCAGTTTCTTGTCTGACTAATTCTTATTGTGACCACCACTGCTTGACAGAGACAGTGCAGTGACCCAAAGATTCTCAAAATCTTCAGTTGTAGAAGGACCTAATAAAGCTGCTGGCCACTTTAAATCAGGGGGTTACATCTCCAGATGTTGTGACCAAGGGAATCTGAAAGGTTTACTATTATGTTAAGGTCTGGAGAGAAGCCAGGCCAAGGGAGTACCTACACACCAGCCTTCATTCATCATTACTGTTTTGAACACATCAGTTATGTCTGGCCACATTGATTGCCTTGCTGTAGGATTAAGTCTTGATAAAGGTGTGAAACGTTGGCATCTGACAGTTTGTTCTAAGGAGCCTGCCCCTTATTGTCCTGTCATTGAATGCAGTAGCACTATGGGTGGCCAATCTTAAAAAATCTTTCAAATACACCAATCTAATTGTCAGTACTTCTCTGGTGTGATCACTCAAATGTTTACCATATCTTAGACATTTATCTGTCCTGTCAGACTGCTGAAGCATCACCAGCTGTTGATATGCAATGTAGCAGCTTAATCCATCATGACTGAGAATCCTGACAAATGGCATACCTGAATGAATCAATGCCCTCCCTTACTTCTGGTGATGTTCCAGGCATTGCAGAATGCAAAGAAAGCTGAACAAGTGGATCATTTATGTTATTGTTATCTAAACTTCCAGTTAAGGCCTTTGCAAAGGTGCCAACTGAATGGTGGTGGTTAAAAAATGCACCTAGACATCTTTTGTGTGTTTGGAAAGTTACAGTGCCTCACTATACAAGCTCGATTGCTGGTCAGAGTGTCTAAAACAACTGGCAACTTTATATGAAAGTATGCAAACTATAACTATTGTTTTACCATTGCAGAAAATGTTGTGTTTCCTTTTCTGACCAGTATTTGGATAAATAGCATTACACCTTGAATACCAAGCTCACAACTTCCTCTCATTCTCAGAATCATCATCGGCATGTTTGTTTTTTGTAAATAAACTATATTCCCAAAATAATGAAGAATATTTTTTGTTATAAATTTTAAATAAAAATAAATAACAATTAACATCCACCCATTGCTGAAAAATTTATATCCAAGGAAAGCATTGGTGGCAAAAGGCTTTCCAAGTTTTCAGACAACTTTAATAGCTTACCCTCAGTGCACAAACAACTTGATTCTAAATCAGTATCTATCACATGTCATTTCATTCACTGGTCATGAAGAATAAGACTAACAGTTCTAGGGATAAGTTTAATTCCTGTCACTTATTGATATTATTTTTTTATTTTTTAAGAACTACACAGAGGATTGATAGACTTGGAGCTTTGTTGAAACACATAATGAACGTTTCGCGACCTTGGTCCAGCATCGCACCAGTAAAACACAAATAACTTGAGATCCTTTTGCTAAGTGTTCCTCTTTCGAACAGTATACACAAATTGTAGAGATTCCATTACCAAACTTCCTATTGGAACACTGTACAAACTTTAAGATGAAGCAAAGACTGCCCACAGTGAACAAACTCATCTTTGTGTTAAGAACATGGACACTGCACTCTCTTTAAGTAAATTCAGAAATAAAAGAGCAGACAGAAGCTGTTCTAGCAAACTGCACTCCTGCAGTATCATCAACATGCTATACAAATATTCGGGAACAAAAAAACGATAATGAGCAGATACCCAGCAGCTTTACTGGCTCTAAGCAGGGCAATAAAAGATGGTGGCTTAAGCAAAATATAATAACCATTTTTATTATATAGTATAAAATATTGCTGTAATTCTTTTATGAAGAATCAATGTTCACAATAAATTCTTTGGGTGCCAGAAGGTAGGGAAATGATTCCAGGTCAGCACCTATAAAAGAGATATTTAGGGGTTTCCTGTGTAAAAAAGATATTGGTATTTTAATACTGAAGCAGTAACCTGAAATAATTCCTATTAAATATGTCAGCGATTTGTGTCTTGTATCAGATTACATGCACATACAGTGTCTTGTTTAAGCCACTGCTATAAAAAAGGATTAATGTATATTATAGCCCAGAAAAAACAGTAAATTAAATATAAAATGCACTGTGTATGCTCATAAAAATTAATGGTTTTTAATAAATAAGACTTGAGTACTTATTGTAGTGGAAAATATCAGTTAATTTTAATCCACCATGAAAGCATAAGGGAATTTCATTTTGCAATAATTCGTAGTAGTAGAATTCAGCATTGATATCCATGACACAAAACAACACAGAAATTACCAAATTAAGAATATGTAAAATGATTAAAAGACAAGAAATCAGTGAAAAGGAAAACAACACCTATAGACTTTTTTAAGTCTATAAAAAATTAATAAACAGGTAAGTGATCAAGGCTGACTGAATTCTAAGTCTTTCTAATATAACTTAGAAAGATCAGAAAACTAAAGACAGAAGCGAAAGGTAGAAATGAAATAATTGTACAAGCCAAAATATGGTTACTCTCTAAATGCTAAATATTCTGCAAACATCAATACATTACAGAAGGACCAGCTTTCCAGCTTTAGATATAAATGGTTAGTGTGGTCCTTCAGCAGTGGCGTCAAGGTGGCCCTGCCTTTTCAGG
Organism: Erpetoichthys calabaricus; assembly: GCF_900747795.2. Lineage (NCBI taxonomy): Eukaryota > Metazoa > Chordata > Cladistia > Polypteriformes > Polypteridae > Erpetoichthys > Erpetoichthys calabaricus. The sequence continues at coordinate 151,884,922 of NC_041396.2, forward strand.
CTCAACCCACAAAACACAAGGAACATACGCACGCTTAAATACATAATACATAAACACTAAATAATAAATAAATACATTTAGGTCCATAAGTATTTGGACAATTTCCTAAAAGCCTCATACAATATTTTTGGTAAAGCCCTTAAATTAAAGGTGAAAGTCTATACTTCAATCACATCTTGATTGCTTTGTTTCAAATCCATTGTGGTGGTGTACAAAGCCAAAATTCTGAAAAATGTGTCACTGTCCAAATACTTATGGATCTAACTGTAGATAGATAGATAGATAGATAGATAGATAGATAGATAGATAGATAGATAGATAGATAGATAGATAGATACTTATATATTAACAGAAGTTAAACATGCAAAAATACTTAATAAAAGAACAATTAGAGGAGAGTACCCATCCTGAACAAAGCCTGTCTGTATCATAACAAAATGATGAAAATTATAAATAAATTATAAATTAAAAGGCAGCATTATTTATACAGTATTGACACTTTTGTTGCTTTCTCATAACATATTAGTGAAACACAATCTCCCAAACCATTGCTAACTGTTTGCTAATACTATTGTACTTTTCATTAATTCACCTGCACTAACTACTGTATAGTCAGGAGGACTGGCCTGATCAGCTTTTTCACATAATGGAACACCATTTGCTAACTTCCAGATCTTTAGGAGTTTCCCCAATGGGCAGTGATGTTTGAAAATTTTTGAAAAATATGAGTTTATATATGTAATCACTAACTTCCTTAAGGACTATAGAAGAAATGTCTTCCGGTGCTGGCAATTTATTTGATTTCAGCCTTTTAATCCTGATGGCCCTTTTTCATTCAGCTTTGAAAGCATATCCCATTACTGGGAAAGGCATGCTGCTCTGGAAGCTGAAAAGGGAATGAAATAATGATAGGTTAGTAATAGTCAGGAGATCCTGCAGTAACTTTGACAAAATAAATGTACTATGAACAGACATTCTTGGAGATGCAGGGGTTTCCCTGCTTTTATTTAGGTAGCATGGACACACTTCAGACAATATGTTCATACTAAGACTTTTAGTTTTAATTTCATCCAGTGCAGGACCCACTTAAACAAACAGGACCAGACACTGAACTGCCATTTAACCTAGCATGGTAGAAACACTATAGCACCCTGAAAAAAATCAAGACAGGCAAAGGGAGAACTTCCTCCAATATCAGAACAAAGATATGATCCCAGGACACTGGATCCATTAGAAAGCAGCACAAGCCAATGTTCTTTCTTAAATGGAAGCAAATAAAAATACTAATTTCAATGTATATTCCTGGGCGGCACGGTGGCGCAGTGGTAGCGCTGCTGCCTCGCAGTTAGGAGACCCGGGTTCGCTTCCCGGGTCCACCCTGCGTGGAGTTTGCATGTTCTCCCCGTGTCTGCGTGGGTTTCCTCCGGGCGCTCCGGTTTCCTCCCACAGTCCAAAGACATGCAGGTTAGGTAGATTGGCGATTCTAAATTGGCCTTGGTGTGTGGGTGTGTTTGTGTGTGTCCTGCGGTGGGTTGGCACCCTGCCCAGGATTGGTTCCCTGCCTTGTGCCCTGTGTTGGCTGGGATTGGCTCCAGCAGACCCCCGTGACCCTGTGTTCGGATTCAGCGGGTTGGAAAATGGATGGATGGATGTATATTCCTTTAAATTCTATTAATTATTGACAAGTAAAATAATGTAGTTTATTTTCTTCTTTGTAGATAGTTTTATATGATGGTATTTTTTCAGGTTTAGCTAACTAAGTCAGTGTGAACCACATTTGGAGCCCTAGGCAGGGAAACATGGACAGTGCTCCTCGGTGTACAAAGCAGGTAGTCAGTATTTGACTTTGATGACATTTTCTCCCTCGATGTCTTGAGTGTGTGGCCCTTTACTTACATAACTGGTGCCTCTCTGCGTACATTACGGAGACTTTATAATGCAAAGTTCCTTAACTTTCATAAACAGTGCCCCCTAATGGATTGACCAGCTCAGGCTGTAATCACCATTCCAAATTTTTTTGCGTAGATGGTCAAGATGCTACCCTGGGCTGATGCCGATGTCACCCATACCTAAAGCTGCCACTGAACTAAGTAATATCTAATATTACCTACTTAACATTAGTAGTTAGCTTGGGCAGTGCTGGCTAAACCACAATTATCTTCATGGACAAAGCAACTAACAGCTACATGAACCATCTGAAAAGCTAGATGACCTTGAGCACAACAATATGTGGCAAATAATGTTCATGTCAGAGTTTATACTTGAAAGAAAAATTTCAATTGCTTACAGGGAGTATTTCTGTTAATCAATGGTATGTTTCCCAAAAGCTCCATAACACTAAATGCTTCTTTATTGCATACTTAAAGATCATTCGTTAATAATATATATTATAGAGTAATACTCAATCTTGTTTGGAAAATGACTAATAAAGAAACCACCTATTATTTTTAACATCATTCTTTTTTTAAACTTTTGCTTGTGATTCTTTCACACAGAGCTAAAGGTCTCTCTAAGTAGATCACAAAATACACTGATGTTATTTAAACAATGTAATAACAATAAGAGCAGCAATAACAATAACAGCAACAATGACAACAATAATAATAATAGCTTGATGTTGCAATAAATATATAAAATTATAATGTGTACAGTAGATTAGTGCAAAAAGAGCTCTTTGTTGCTTTAAACCCTATAGAAAATTTGAGAACATAAGGTAACTAATCAGACTTTCTATGTAATCAGTTACGTCCTTTAAATTCAGAAAGTGAATTGCCCCTTAGTGCCAGCAATGACAATGGCATCTGTTTATAGAATTGTGCAGCGCCGTCCAAAAATAAAGTCTACATGCAGTTTTGCAGGTGAACATAACAGATGCCTTGAAGGATTTGACTGAAATTTGGTGATGTTATAAGAAAAAGAAAATTAGCAGACAAATGTTTTTTTATTTGTCAATATTTATTAATATTACGCTGACTTACATGCTCTACACTGCAAATTAAGCACACAGCTGAAGTGATTTACTGGCCACCTGAATAGCACCATTAACCAACAGAGTGGATAGATGAATTAATGGTTTCCTGGACAGGAAAAAAGAGACACAATCAAATTTTGAAATAGAAACAGAAAAGTTAGGCAAAGCTCAGTGAAGATGCAAAGCTCAGTGGTTAGCAAGGACTGTTTTTGCTGTTGACTACCAGCACTCTTAGGTGCAGCTGATATATCAGTTATTCATTCTGCTCCATTGATCTCCGGACCCAGGACACAGCCTTCAGAACCTGAAGGAAGAAACATTAGTCTTAGATAGTGGTGCTTGAATTTCTAATGGGGAAGTCACAGAAATTTGTGTTATGTTGTGTTGTGATGCTCGGAGCTTCAGCTGCATGCTCCTTGCTCTTCCTATTCCAATCAGTGTAACAGAGAAAAAAAACTAGAAATATTGTATGCAGAAAAGCACTTAGTTACATTGTACTTCTGACGCACCCGATAAACTGTCACTATAACTGACGTCCATTGCCTTATGAAATTTCCTAGCAAAGCACCCCTCCCTATTCATGCTAACAGCCTCTTGAATATGCAATCGACCATCAGGGACTTTTTATAGACACATGCTTACATCTGCTTCAACTCTGGAGTATGTCCGATGGCAAGAAATGGCGTGTTTGCTGGTGGCTAGTTACTGAGGGACAGAAGGCAACCTTTTTTCAGATACCTACTAACTCCAGTGTTGAAGCCATAACCATAGCTCAGGAGGGGTATAACACCACACACCAAAACACTGTAGAGCGCACTCTGGGCACTCTGTGCCCAAACTTTATACTGGCTGTTACAGACTGAAATCAAAGGCTTCTTCTGTTTGGGCGCATACACCGTTAACACGGCACTGTCAGATCTAAACACTAGCATGGCGAATTGCTCGCGTACTGAAGTGACTTTAGCTGCAGGTGGAAGTCCCATTTTACTTATGGTGCTAAGCAGAGTTGCATTGTGGTGCAGCAGTATATTAGCCTGTGAAAGTGCTGTGAAGAAGCTGTCTGTTGCTATGGTTCTGCCTTTGTCCAGTCTGATAGCAGTCACGGGACATCATATCTTTGATTGCCAGTACAACAAATAGTTCTGAGCAGGCATCAGCCACAGCACTGCTCTTGTGAAAAGAATGGAGATAAATGCCATCAACTCAGAGAGGGAGAGGCAAGTTTGTTGTACCACGTGAACGTCACTGAGAGGATAAAACTGAATAATAAAAAAAACAAGTGCTAACTTTTACAAATAGCCAAAATTTACAGCGGGTGTTACAGAGTCAAAACACTGAGCGCCCAGTCTTAGACCAGGGACCTTCGCTTTATAAGGCAGCAGTTCTTACCTCTGCACCATTCAAGAATATACGGAAACTCCCTGTTGATTGACATTTGAGCTTGAGTTTTTAACTCATTGACAGCCACATATAAATGGAATGTTTTTTTTTCCTTTGGTTATATTCTTGAATAAAAGCATACGTATTTATTTGATATTTGGACTAAAGTCTTGACACATTATAGACTTCACGTCATTATTAGTATAACATGGAAAAAGTTTCTGCTTTAGGTATGTGTTCAGCATTTCTTGAGAAGAGAACAAGTAAAAGAACACATAAAAAGTGAACATAAGGGTTAGGGTACCAATGGTAATTCTTTTAATTACTGTTGGTAATCCTAAAAAGATGTCAAAGTAATAAAAGTGGAAAATGGCATTAAGAGTTCTGGCTCTTGCTCTGTTCGTCAAGTGACAAGGATTTACTGTCTTTTTTGGATTTCTAAAGTGGCAGACTGGAAGTGGCTGGATGAGAGCCAGGACTTCAAGTGAAAGACTTCTTCTTTTGGGGTAATGTCCTCTATCTTAGAGGTGTAAGACAAGAAAATGTAAGTGACTGGCTTAGCCCACACTAACACAGATCAATTTAAAGATGCTATTTTTGCTTTAAACATTTTCTGTCTAAATGTAATTTTTTAAAAGTTTGTCATTCATACTGAAATGCATAAAACATGTAAATCGTGCCTATTGGTCATATGTAGTTTATCAGCAAAGAATGCAGTATTTCACAGAGTAAATCCAAAGTAAATGTAAATGCTGAAAGAATAGGGAGGAACAAAACAGAATTTTTTGCATGGACATATGATAAAGTATAATTGTCTTTGTAGATTACGAGTGAGCATAAAGTGGACAAGGCCTAGGAAAATAAAGACCAGGACTCCTGCTAAAATAAATCCATCAGCTAATGCTGAGAAGAGAAAAAGGGACAACCCAGACAGTAAAGATGAGGCCTCAAAGGGAATTATTAGAGCAAACTGAAGCCAGTGGCTGCTCACATGACAATCATATGTAAAAGATCTTTTCTTCCCATTTACACTTTGTGATCTGTGAAACTTTTCGGCAGTCAAAAAAGCGACAACAAATAAAAATTGATCACTGTTAGTGTGGACTAGGTGGTGATGTTACAGCCAATCTTTCCCCAATGGACAGTCAAAATCGATCTATGTAAGAGGCACATAATACTTATTCATGTAACAAACACCTTCATTTGAATATTTTAGAAAGGGATTTTTCTAGAACTGACAGTTTGCTTGTTAGTGGAAACTCATCTAATGGTAGCCAGGGATACCAAAACAGTAAAATGCAATCTAAATATTCAACATTACTTGAAATATGCCACTACCTTCATGTTTGTACACAGTCTTAAGAATTAAATTCCAAATTAATTTCAAAAAGAATGAAAATCTTAGATTTTGTCACCTCATTTCATTGCATGCATAATACACATGAAAAGTATAATAAAACTGACATCCTCAGCTGTCCATAATTAATAGATAAATTGCCAATAAACTTGTTTATCCAGACACCAGTGCATATTTTGATGTGTTGGGTGGATAGGATACACACAGGTGGTGTTCAGTCTAGTGAATGTCAGATTAATTTCACTGATATTCTATTTATACAGGTATATCACGGCTATTAACTTCAGTTTGAAGAAAATTGACCAAGTACCATATTTCCCCAACATAAGCCGCTCCACATTATAAGCCACAGAAAATGCTCATTTATGTTTTAAAACTCTAAGATAAGCCGCCCCATGTTATTAGCCGCGGCGTTACTGAATTTGCCAATTTGAAGTAAAAGCATCTAATTTGGCACGCCCCTGTAGGCCTTTGCAACTCTATAGTGACATTATAGTTGAGCGTGAACAATTAAATTGATAAAAATTTGCAATTACCGATATCATGCCGCAATGCAAGTCCTATGCTTCAGAATTTAAGCTCCAGGTCGTTGCTTTCGTGAAAGAAAACAGCAATCGTTCAGTTGGATGCCACTTTGAAGTAGATGAGAAACAAGTGAGAAATTGGCGGAAAGATGAGGAAGCTTTACACGCGCTTCCGCCATTTAGGCGTGCAAGGCGTACAAGTAAAGCAAATTGGCCAAACTTAGAGGAGTGACTCAAAGAATGGATTCTCTCGCTAAGTGAGGACAATCAGATAGTTTCAACAATAGCCATCAAAATGAACGCACGAGGAATGGAGACTGAAATGTTTTTAGATAGGCCACCCCATTTAAGAAAACTGCACCCAATACGCAGGTTTGTAAAATTAATGTATAAGCCTATCGTTGGGGAAATATGGTATTCCTAAACGAATCAACTTACCATTGCTAAGATTAAAAGTCAAAGGCAATTCCTCAAGCCAGACTTTTTTTAGAGGATGAAGATTTTTTTTTATTGTCATTTGGAGTGGCATTTACCTTGAATACACAGAACTGAAAATAATACTTGTTGTAATAATCAAATTATTTAATGTTGTGCAGTAAGGAAATACTACTTTTTTAATAAACGAAACACTAGCTACAAAAGTTGCTTTGTGAAAACAAGAAAGAGGCAGTCATTTTTGGACAAGTTCAGCCAATCAAATACGCTCTTCCCCATTTCTTAAGGGCTCCATTTTTCACAGTTACATATACAGTATTGTTTACTTGCATGATACAATGAACACTTTATTTTAGCTAACCTTTAACTTAATGCTTTAAAGAATATACTGAATATATGTAACTTCCCTTACAGAGCAGCTTAATCTTATCTTTTAATATTATTTTTATTATTACAAATAAGAAGAGCCAAAATTACTATATGTTCTGCTCCTTTCTTTAATACAACTTCCCCTTTACTTTATGGTTGATTGCCAAGACCTCTTGATCTACAACTTAACTCAGAGCACTCCAGCATGTTGGCATGAAGTTTAAAGCAAGATAAAATCAACAAGTTTTGTTGATTCATTGTCAAACTCCATATGAGCACATGCTGAGAGTAGAGAAGAGGACATTCTGGATCAAAAAATGTAAGTAACACACAAAGTTACTCTAAATAATAAAATGCAAATGTTGTTTTTGTCCCTAATAAAGAGAATATACACCAGTTCAAATGTCATAACCCTGCACTCCAGACCGTTCCCCTGAGAAGGCTGTCTGAATTACCAAACTATAAGCTTCTGGTCATACATGCTACTTCTGTTCCCTGTTATACTTTCAATTTATTTTTATTAAACAAAAACTGCATAGAATCCCTTGACATCTAGCCAAAAGGTCATGAAGATTGTTCTTTAAGAGAAAACAAACCTTCTATTTTGAATTAATCTTTTAAGAGAAAATAAGGCCACTATTTTAAATTATTTTTCTTTGCCAATATTTAATATCTGAGATTTAAATAGCTGTTGATAGGTACTAAACATATAAATATAGTTTTATTAGGCATTCATTGAAACAGAATATATCTATTTCTGTTTCTACTATTGCACTCAATAAACTGTAATAATCTCCAAGGATCATATTGTGCTCATAAACTGGTTTTAAAAATATTTGATTTAAAAGTCCTAAATACAATTTTCAATGCCTAAGGAATATTTCACTCTGAAAATATTGAAATGTTTATTCTCATGGAAAATTCCTTATTTGTTGGTGATTTATTATAGTATGAAAGTTATCAGGCTGTGATTCACCAAAAATGTTTGTACTCACTTTATTCACTTGTAAGGATGAGGAAGGTGAAGTCTATCTCAGCAACTTTTTAAGAATGTGGGAGAGAAAGCCAGGAGTGCCAGAAGAAGAACACAAAGGAAGAACATTCAACTGGTTTACAAACAGTCAAAAAGCTCATGAAGCTGTGCAGCAGCACAGGCTACTGTCTCACTGTGCCTCCACCAGTCTGTTCTGAATTCCCAATATTCATTTGATGGTATCTTCACACAAATCCAGAAAACACCGCAATTATTTTTTTTACAAACATCTTGCATCTTTTGAAGCAATTTTTATGTTATGGCAAAAAGCATGCTGTAAAGATGGAAAATATTTGGGAAACATGTTTCCCAGTCACTGTTTAGTACTCATACCAACAGCAGTTGGTTTTAATAAGTACAGCTTCCAGATTTCCCAGAAATCTGGCTCAGAATTCAGTAGACAAAATATCATGGTGATAAAAATCGGTTTTCACTTTCTTTCTCTCTCTAGCGCTCTTTTTTTTTGTATAGGGGTGCATAAACACTGACCCTTCACAGTCTTGTGTCATCTTGTGTTCTGATCTGCTAATTCAGCAGAGCTTTTATAGGCAGGGGAAAGTTTGTGGCTTTGGCTTCTTTTGTGGTTCTGACTCCTTCAATTAATATTCCTGTGGAGTGTGCTTAGCTTAATTTTCTGTGGGAACACAATTTTTAATATTCAACCATCTTTCTTGTATTATATGGCAAATTATCTGCTTTATTCTAAAAATGAGAATTACTTCATTGGCAACTATGCTGATTTTTTTAAAACCAAATTAAAACCCACAAAAAACAGTGATCTGGTGAACCAGATATAAATAGAATCAAGTTTTAGTGGTAAGTAAAGTAATGACCTACAGTAGTCTCATTTACAATTGGTGGTTTGTTTGGGCTATAAAAAAGGTAAACCTGCAAAAAAGGTTAGACAAAAAAAAAGTTAAGAAAGAAGCCCATGGGAAAATTAGGATAAATTGTTTTCTAGAATTGTAGCTACGCCTAAGTAAAAATGACAAAATTATGCTATTGATTCAGATGGATGAAATATTTATGGAGTGTTTTAAGATCATTTGACCAAGCTATAGAAGCCAGTCTTAAGGATTACAACTGAATTGGGATCTACAATAGATGTTTACTGTGACAAATCTTGTTTTGGCACATCTAGAATCAATTTAGTTCTTTTTTTTTATTTTTGTCCATGTCCATCTCTTAGTTTATTGATTTTATCATACTAATAGTGAAGTCATCTTAGCCCATATATTTAATAGCTCTTTCAGTCGCCACAGCAGTTTTGTTTGTAGTTGCTATGGCAATATCACTCAAATGAGGTGGAGAACATATGATGCACTGTGTCTTCATAGCCTGCTGATAAAAGATGATGGCATCCAGCACCCTGCTTCCACATATTGCATTCATTTCCAAAACAACGTTTTAATTTTAACCAGTAGTTAGGAGAAAGAGAAAAAACGTTAGCGTGAGAAACTTTTGTAATCAATAATTTGACTATGGCTTTTGTTTAATGTTTTAGCTCCGACATTCTGTTTTGTTTTGCTCATTTGGCAGCCAGACTTCTGCTATTCCAAGGCAACAAAACTCTCTGCTTTCTCTTTTTCCTAATTACCTTCTTTAAGTCTAATATTACTGTACATTCTTGATAACTTGCCTTTAGATAGTTTTAATAATATTCACATTAACTTCCTGGAATAAAAATGATAGTGTTTTCAAAATGGCAGCTAACTGTATTCTATATTCTCCAGCTTCTGAAAGCTTTTCAATATTCCATGAATGAAACTGGTAGAAATCATAATGAAGATTTTGAAGATTTAATGTAACTAGGTACATTTCATTAATGTGGCTTTAAATTATATGCAATCTTTAAAGTGTAAAAAACTAAGTAAATAAGCAATCATGAAATAAGAAATACATTTTAAAAATCTGTACAGGTGAATTTAAAAAATACTTTAGGTTATGAGACTTTTGAATCATGGGTACTAATTTTCTTCGAATTCCAATATAAAATATTAATATATTTAGCACTTTTTGCCATTTCCCTGCCCATTCCTGCCTCCTGCATATCTCCTACCTTTTGCCTTGCGTGTGTTAATTCCTAGTGGCAACTGAGAGTGTCTGTTTTGAAGACTGTTTTAGACATATGGTGTCTTATTCACTCTCCTTGAATCAGTTATAATAAAAAGAAACATAATGGTCTGCTCAGGTAGGTCAAGTCAGTATTACAGAGTGGTTATTTTCACTGAAGGGGAATGAATTGGGAGATTAATAGAAACTTGTTTTTAAATAACTTTATTATTTTGAAAAACGAATGATAAAATACAAAAGTAAAATCATATTAATTGTTTATTAAATTTTAACATTTGGAGTGATAATGGTCTTGGCCATTAACTCTAGAGGAAAAAATTCTTTCAATTTTTAAAAAGTGACCCACATTTGGTATTTCCAAAGGAGACTCTTTAAATAAGGATCAATTTTAGATGAAAAGAGATTTGATACGTACAGCATGAAGACCCAAGAGGTAGGAATTCTAATTTTTGTACAGAGAGAGAGAGAGGTTAGGAGCATGCACTGATACAGCACGTTGCCCCACTCAATGCACAATGAACCACCACGGGATCTCAAATTAGGACCCAAGCGCAGTCATGCAACAGCTGACACCTCAGCACCATATTAGTTCAAATGGAGTGGAACAGTGTGAGTTTTTTTACAGTGGCTGGAGTGCCAATCCTGCCATCAACCCCAAGGTTTTCCCTGCAAGTTTTATACCTACTGAGAAAATATTCAGACCAAATTTTAAGAACTTGTGTGATTATCATGAATTGTTTCACACCATATTTGATTCTGTATTGCATAGCCTATTGTTTGCTGTTTTTCTATAGGCACCACCGTTTTTGAGATGCCCTGTATATTGTTTGCCATGGTATTGTTTGTAGCAGATATCCCTTTGCTAGTCATCACACGGTTTGTGACCTATGATATCAATACACTTACTCTGACATATTAGTAGTCCACTCTTTGGATGGAATACCTCACAGAAACAAAGCATCAATGCTATTGAGTCAAATAATAAGCAATTAGAATTTCAGAGTTTTGTTTAGATTGCTTTCTGGCTGGCATTTTATTTTTGGTATTTGGTTTCTCTAATTTAATGTACCTCTAACTGCCTTGCTGCTATTATTCTCCTGGATTGTCTCTTTCAAAACCTTGCAGTTTTCCATTTATTACTTACAGCAGAAGAACTTCTTCTGCCCTATGTTTTCTTCTTTAATTCACCATGGCATTCACAAACCCTAAACAGCCCTACAACCCTACTCCACATTAGGCACATCTATTGGAAGACATAATGGTCCCAATTAATGTATCTCTGGAATTCTGAGTGAAAAAGGGGGAACAACCTTCATGCCAGAAGAGCAAGAGGTGCTGGTGGCAAAGCATAAAGATTATCAAACCTGAGACTCAGATATTGGGCTTCAACATTTGTACAGCCATTAAATGCATGGAATCACATACTATTTTAAGAATGGGTAAGTTCAGTGTTTCTCAGCCACTGGGTTGGGTTGACGCCAGTGAGTCACAAGTTGGTATTGTTTATAATGGCAGTGGGCTGCGGTGGGTCCAACAGTTGTGCTCAATATCAACTGCTCTGATGATTGTGTTTGATTCACCAAGGCCACAACCCCCGACAATTATGCCGATTCACCAAGAGGGAACCCCCACGGTGGGTCTCGGAGACACTTTAATGGGTAAAACTGGGTCACAACACCAAAAAAGTTGACAAACACTGGATAAGAGAACAGAAATGTATATTGAGCATTTAATATACATACTTGTGCTACATTTTAAAATGCCAGCATTCTAATAAGCTCCAATATAATACAGAAGTAATATTGTTGCCTTATTCCATTACAGAACCCCAAGTCGAAACTCATTAATAAACATATTGGGCATAGGTATCCACTGAAGAGGCATTCTTCAGAGGCATTTCATTGATGGATGAAGTTGGGCAGGTTGTTCCACAAGTAAGTCTATTATCAGTTATTATTGTTCAAAAATGCTGTTGTTGCTTAAATTTGATTTCCCCACTTGTGACTACATGGAATTCCTCTTTGATGGTGGTTATTTATTTCTGTCTCGGGAAGATAGCCCGTGTGTGTGTGTTTGAGCACACAACAGTCCAAAGTTAGCTACACTTTTGCAATTGCTTTGGTGATATATGTGGCATGTCCAGTGTTGTTAAGAAAGCTGCCTTTACAAAAATATGGTAAAAAAAGACAGGAAATGTCCATGATTTGCATCAATGTCACCAAAAATATACTGAACATCATGTTATAGAAGGTTGCTCATATATATTGAAGGCTCAGATGTAAAGCGGAAATGCTCGTGCAGACACTTCTCTAGGCATGCCATAACATCTGATCAAAGCCTGACTACATTTTTCTGGGCAGAATTTGGTGAAGCAGTTGTGTTTCTGTGTTGATTATTTGTTCAGGAAGGAGCACAACATTTTCAATTGAATAGTGCAGCTATGATCAGCATTTCTGACAGGACAGTTACAGACTTTAATCTTATGATTGGATGCTCCTTAATTATTGCAACCTCAAATTATTAATCCATCCATCCATCCATTATCCAACCCGCTATATCCTAACTATAGGGTCACGGGGGTCCGGTGGAGCCAATCCCAGTCAACACAGGGCGCAAGGCAGGAAACAAACCCCAGGCAGGGCGCCAGCCCACCGAAGAATTATTAATCCTTTATATTAAACTTGTTCATTTGCAGGATAATTTCGGAGTATGGGTTGCCCCAGTAACTGAGCTGGTTTTCATCAAATCTTTCTTTCTGGAACATGCAAATCCTGATCTCATTCCAAAAAGTAGGATTAGCAAGTTATCCACTTCGGCATCACAGATCTTGTAATTCTAGCTTAATCTGTTCCAGAAATGCAGGATAGGCTAAATCCAAGTTTTCTGGAATGGAATTAGCCCGATTTCCGTGAATCCTAATGTACTTTAACCGGATTTCATGCTAATCCTGCTTTATAGAACAGACCGCTGGACACATTTAGACTGGGTCATGGCTGGTAATCATAAAAGTAACTGCAGTGAAAGTAAAAAAAAATTGTAAACATAGCAAACCCAGACTTGTACCAATGGGAATCCAACAAATCAATTACACTTTTTTTAATTTATTAATTTTCTGACATTTAATACCTTTCCCGCATTTAACATGTTGTTTTAGACAGTTTCTCAAAAAATGGCAAACAGGGGTTTTACTTATTAAAAGTACAAAGCAGTCAAAATAAAGTCTCAGTTCAGTTTTTATTCATGATAGTGTGAGAAGATGAGGAATACTAGAGGATTGTGGAACAGAAACACTGCTTCTCCGGATTAAGGTGAGGGATTTGGATGTTTAGTTAGGATACCCCATGGCCACCACTCACAGAAAATATACCAAATATTGCCCAATCTGAGAAGATACTGTTGCAGACTCAGGGCACACTGTAGAGAATCAGTCCCTCAAATAGCCCAAGGAGATGCCAGGGGGAGGAATTCCACAAGAATTGCAAGCTGTTGCAGGAGATGGGGTGGCCAAGTCAGTCAGTGTATCTGACAAATTTTAAGTATACAATGATGAACAACATTGCCTAAATGTATGTTTTTGTAAAGTCTAATATATAATACAGATTGTAAATAATAAATCTGAAACAGAAATCTATATTTTAGAAATACAGCTTTTGCACTAAATGGTTTAAATTTTAAGAATACTTAATTCCTATGTATGCTTTTTCAAACTGACAGACAGTACCTTGGGTCAAGGATGTGAGCTGCCATTATCTTCAGGTGCCTTATGCTTAAACTTATTTTTACTTTATTTTTGTACACGTGTTAATTTATCAATGCAGTAATTCTTTGCCAAGTATAATAGTCATAACAATAACAGTACAACTTCAAAGAAGGCCAAACGTATTCTTTTATCTTTGCCTTGAAGAAAAAGTATAAATTTGTATTTTAAAGGTTTCTGTAGTCTACATTATTAGTTGTTGCCTTTTAATTTACTTTGTTTAGTTTCTTGAAGGCATTTCTGGGCTATCTTAGCAGATAGGTACATCGTAATAAAAAAGGAGGTATGACATTGGATTGATTCATCGAAGTAAATAACATAAACTTAAAGACAGCAGATTCGTTGTGTCTCATGACACCCAGAATAATACTAAAAGAGCAATAGATAAAAAAATAATGTACATGATTTATTTATTATACAAAATAAAGCAAAAACATGGATGAAAAGAAAAGAAATATCTTGAAGTGCAAAGGATATGAAAAATCTAGAAAAGTACTACTTTTTGGTCCTGCCTAACCACACTGGAACTCCAGTCATTTTAGTGGGGTGGCTAACATGCTTACCCACCAATTAAGTAGTACTGATATATGACTAATTAAAACATTTTTAAATAACACCAAGAATGTTTTTGTGATTCCCAGAAATTTCAGATTTGAATAGCACACCACTATTATACTATCTGAACTATGATGTCACAATATAATGTCCTGTCATGGCATGTAACAATTAAAATCAATATAGCCCCCACTGCTAAAATATTCAGAAAATGGTGGCACCTGGAAATGAAACTTATCAACAAAATTGCAACATGGTATTTTAGTAATCAAAAGGATAAAAATATCAGTACTGTCATAATTGACAGTAGTGTAGAATATAATTGAGGGAACACAAAACCTTATAAGACCTATAATTAATTCTGAGGAATACTGGTTATTGAGAATTGGAAATCCTGCCCTGTCCATCCATCCATTTTCCAACCCGCTGAATCCGAACACAGGGTCACGGGGGTCTGCTGGAGCCAATCCCAGCCAACACAGGGCACAAGGCAGGAACCAATCCTGGGCAGGGTGCCAACCCACCACAGAATCCTGCCCCGTCCTTCATAGAATTTTTTTATGCTTTGAAGAATTATTTAGCTTATGAGACTTTTATATTTCAAAAGTTACATTTTCAAACTTTAATTTAATGTACCGTAATAGTTTTTATTTTATGCCTAATGTAATTCTTCTTGTTTTGTTTCTGACTGCCTCATATCCTCATGTTGAAATCCACTGCAAACAGGCAATAGGTGGTTGTGGTAGCAAACCTGGTTACTAGAAACTTCCAGAAAATATGATGCAGCAGCGTTAGCAGGCTAGTCAGAAGTACAGACTCAACAAGAGAACTAGTGCTTGTACAAAGCATGTTATTTGATAGTCTGGTTTTAACTCTCTCGCCAATGTCTCGACATGTTTTGTGTCTTAGTGTTTAGGTCTGGTTATTAAGTAGGATCTTCTTGGTTAACTATTTTTGCAATTCTATTATGACTACGTTCACAGTTAAAGGAATATAAACTCAAAATTATATTTATTATGTTACTTACACTATGCAGTTTGTAGTGATGGCTTGAGCCAAAATGTCGCACCATGTTTTCATAGAGAATGGAAAAATAACATGCTGTTAGAATTTGAGCTTATGATGAGCAAAGCTAGATGACAAGATTTCTTCAAAGACTTGATCATAGTATGTAATAAAGAGGGGGTGCTGTCACTAACATTGTCTTCTTCCCTACAACACAGAGAAACCGCCCAGTGAGGTCACTTAGCCCCATCACTTCCGCTTTCTCAACCATATGAACCCCGGCTACACGGAAGGTGGTGACTTTTTGACCTATCAAATGGTGCTCCTGAGCAAAGAGACTCTGAACCTGTGACTAAAGTCGTCTTTGTTTATTTTGAAGCCTGAAAGCAACACACCACAAAGCATTTATCTTTGGTTCAACTTTTTCTTTAATTAAAGAGGATGACCTGGTTGACGCCCCAGCTTTTATCTCAAGACCTGCCATTCCTGCACCCTGCCACAATACATACATACATATATAGCCGACTTGCTGACCAACCACAAGCGTTACCTGGTAGGTAACCACCCATACAATCAGATTGTGATTCAGACTATGAATGCTATGAATGTAATTACCCCGATCTACATGCTGTCAAATGAACGAAGCACACGCCGTGGCGCAACGTTAGAGGCTGACGCCTGAGGCTCGATTCCCCAAGAGGGGGGTGCAGTGAGTGTGTACACCTGATGAGCCCAGAATTAGGGCATAACACGTCTTTGCATTATTTGACAGTAAACTATTTCAATGCATTATTTGACAGTAAACTATTTCAACTATATATATATATATTATTTATATATATATATATATATTTATAGAATATTACCTGGTAGATAACCATCTAATTAATCAGATTGCATTTCAGACCTAAGAATATACAAATACAGTATTAAAAAATTATATATATATATATATATATATATATATATATATATATATATATATATATATATATATATATCATACTAATGCGGGATGATCTCATGGAGGAAAACTAATTTTATTAGGGATTTTAACTTGATGTCCAGAAAAAAATTCTTTGTCAGTGTGGATGAGAGCAAGATTTTTATAGCTATCATCTGGTAGCACTGAAAGCAGGCAGATAATTTTCCTAACAGTTTGCCTAGTCCAAACCATTATTAACTTCCACCTGCCGGGACACACTTACTGCTGCCACTGTTGTCACTGTCACTGATTTTATAATACGCATATATTTCAATATATATGTGTGTATATGCAAGCTAGGGTTTAAAGTGTAAGTGAAGTAGAGAGCAGGAGAAATAGATCAGAGATGAAAGGGAAGTGGTTGTATGCAGTACTATGATGGGCAAGGGAGGAAGTCATTCCACAAGTCAAACACCTGAAGTCAAGTTGAGTCTTCCTTGGTGTCATTTCGTACGTAAAGTATTGCCACAATAAAAGAAAGAAGTTGAGCTTTAAAAAAAAAAAAAATTTTCCCAGGAAAACATCAATTAAGCAAAGATATACAAAAATAGTTTGACTTGTTTAATAAAAAAAATTACAAAAGATGGAAGAAATGTAGCACAAAATTAGTAAACAACAGTATCTTGCCTTCTTTCTATAAATGTCCTGACACAGTCCATGAACAGAGGTGGCTTTAAATCCTGTCAACTCCATGTCAGCAAATTAATTGTAAAGTTACAGTGACCACTCATTTTGCAACAGGTATAGCAAGCTAGAGATCCTTCTATTAGCCCTTGATGTCTGTGAGCCCCTAATCCACTAGTTGTCTTCAATGAACCACATTACCAGGACAACGCTTTTACTACCTCACCACCTAAGAGTTACTGGGACACCTAGGACTATGTTGCAATTCCACCCAGGGGAGTAAACGTTAACATTATATAAAGTTATTGTCTGTTTTTACCTGCATTATTATCAATCTTTAATTTAATATTGTATTTTGTATCAGTAAGGTGCTGCTGGAGTATGTGAATTTCCCCTTGGGATTAATAAATCTATCTATCTATCTATCTATCTATCTATCTATCTATCTATCTATCTATCTATCTATCTATCTATCTATCTATCTATCTATCTATCTATCTATCTATCACTTGCCTTGACTTTGTGCTGCCATTTTTTGGCCAGAGGCCTTCTATCATCCTTTGCTATAAATTTTTTTTTGTATTTAAAATTATAAAAATAAACAGATGATCTGTGAAATGAGGAAACTGCAAATATGTTATAGTTGCATGTTTCTAAGTGGCTTGTTTCACTGTTTTAATCATGAACTAAAAACTAATCCTTAAAACTCGGAATAACAGTCATACAGTGTGTCACATTTATGTACAGTATATATGAATGACTGCATGTTATCTACAGCTTTACAACATTCTAAAAAAAGGTGAGTTTTTTTTTTTTAACTGCATTAGATTTTTTTAGTCAGTTCCTATTGAACAACGTAGGGGTGATTTACGGGTCCACAGCCTATACTTTTCCCAAAGCAGGAAATGGAACAGCTATTTGTAAGTGTTTTAAGTGGGAGATGAATTTACCGCAAAGCTTTTTTAAATAAAAAGAAAAAAGACCAAGGAACAGAATATGCTTTTCATTAACAAACTACAATCTTACATGAAGATATCCCATAACTAAATCCATTCTACATTTTTTCAATTTTCTTGTTACAGATGTCATATTTATGGTGCTCTTTTTTTTACTGGCACCAAAGTTTTAAAAGGATCATGTCAAAGTAACAAGATTTATTTATACTTTATGTCATTTTTATTCATTTAAAGTGCATCTTTTAGGAGTATTTTAAATGAAAAAAACAGATTACACTGATTGATTTACATGCCTTATTCACTTTTTTTAAAATAATATCAGTAATCAACATAAACAGCCAAACTTTCCCTAAATTAATCTCCACACAAATCAAAGGACTAGCTTCATCAAACACAGTTTCTTCAATCAAGGTTTATTTATGCAACTCCTACCAACTCCTTAATGCATATATTGAGTATTCAGTTAATTCAGGGAGTGGATAAGTCAGAAGAGGAAAGACGTCAGTGCAACTGAGTAGTACATACTGTAGAGTTTCCAGCAGTAAGAAAACTGCATTTGCAAGAAATGAAGTTATAGAAGTAGAGTCAATAAAGGTTTGCTATAAAAAATATTAAACAGGAAAAAGTTGAACAAGGTAGTCAGTAACAGAGATAAAAAAGATATGTTTGTTAAGACCCTGTCCTGGATAAGTAGTTTAGGAAAATGGAAGGATGGATGTTTGTCGAGTAGAGAAGAAATAAGGCGCCAGTGCTAAAGCATAATCATAAACTTACCAGCAATGTTTGAAGAATACTTAACATTAGTTGTAATGCAACATTTACCAGAGGTATAATACAATCTTTGAAGATTTCACTAGGTGAATTGATAGTTTGGAATTTTGAAGAGATTTTGATGTAGCTATGAATAAGAAAAGTGAAAGTCTGAAAATAAAAATCAGGCAAAGTTCAGATCTTTAAAAACTGTAAAATTTGTGTTCAGGCCAGGTATATCTAGGACAACAAAATATTAGTAAGCACTGTACAAAGAAAACAATGTAAAACAATGTAATACAAACCATCACATGTTAGTGAGCCAGTTGTTACAATATAGTCTGGGCTTCACCCATGAGCCCTCTAAATTGGCATTTTTTTTCCCTCAGTTGTGGCATGGGCCTTTGCTCATCTTGATCTTTAATGCTGGCTTGTTAAGGTAATTAGGCCATAACACTACAAAACCTCTGTTCCAATGCCCTTAGTCCAATTCATTGTCCTTAAGATGCTTAAGCACTATCAGTAACTGAACAATTACTTAAACAAGGCCTAGGTAATAAAAAAGACTACCAATAAATTGAAGAATTACCCAGCCATTCTCCTGTGGCCTTTGGTTCTATGACCTAAGTGCTGCTTTACATACTTTTGGTTTCTGCCTTGAGTTGAAGAGTTTACCGTTCCCTTTGTCAACGGTAGAAATCTTTTTCTTGATTCCGCTCAAGTTTCTTTAATTTTGAGTTAGTACTTTGGGAAATATTTCTTTTTTTGGAATCTCTATTCAGACTCTTGTCTTTGATAAACAAAAAAAAATCCCCTTTAACTTAATTGAAATTTTACCATTCTAAAACAGTTTGTTTTCCATTACAGGGTCTGATATAGAATCTATTAATGGTTATTTGGTTAGCATATTTTATTCTTCATAACTGAGGATTGTAACAGATGGCCGGGGCTATGCCCGGCCGGGACACCCCTGCAGCATATGTTCCAGGGGAGCAAGCATGGTGGGAGCAAGGTGGCAGCCTCCCTGGGTTTCAGCTGCGCCTCAGACTCCCGCAAGGCTTCATGGGGGTTGGAGTTTGGTGCAGCCCTGTTGGGTTCCGCAGGCACCACCAGGGGTTTCTGTAGCAGGAGCTGCTAGGCCCTTCTGGGCACTAATTTCGCCACACCCAGAAGTGCAGCTGGATGTCGGCAATCAAGCACCTGGAGCACCTCTAAATAAAAGGAGCCAGCAGCCACCACTCATTGGCCAGAGTCGGGAGGAGGAGGACGACGAGGTTGCCTGAGAGGAGTGGTGGAGGAAGAAAAAAAGAGTACTTTGCGGTGTGTTTAATTTGGTGTTTGTGCGCGTGGGGCTGTGTTGTGCTTGTGGGGATTACAGGGAAGACGTGCCCCACAGGGGAAGAAAAATAAAAAGTTTATTTATTTTACACATGCCTCCGTGTCCATCTGTGTCAGATCAGGCGTCCATATAGTATAGCACCTTTGTTACAGGATATAATTTATATGATATAATATATCAATATGACGCATAGTTCAAGCAACAATTGAAACAACATAAGAATTATGATTCTCCATCCCCAAAGAAGCTTAAGGTCCAAACCAGTGCCAGCAAGACCCCATGCATATTTTTTATAATGTTGCGGGTGTAGTCCAAAATAATTACACGCCTCAAAAGGTCCAAATAACTGTTCAGTAATACACCAATATAATTTTGCAATTGCTGTAGTCATGGAATAGCAGTAAAGAAAGCTGTTTTCCATCCCCTTATGCTTTATCACAATGCTCCCACTCACACTGTGTGATTTGCAAAGATTACTTTGCGAAACTGGGTTTGTAAAGATGATTCACCCACCTTGTTTTCTAACACTGACCACATGTTCCGCAATCTGAAGGGCTACTATGTAACAGAAGGTATCAAGTCAGCTACAGAAGAATGGTTGCACATGAAATATAATAAGTTTTATTTGCGTGGAATACAAATGCTTCATGTACATTAGAATGAGTATGTAAATATTCAAAAGGATTATGCTGGAAATAAAACTTCCTTATTTTAACTGGTGTTTCTCTTCCTAGGTCAGACTCACAACTTTTTTTATAATCCCTTATGTAATAAGCATGCAGAGTACAGAAATTTCCTATCAATTTTTGACTTTTTTTTTAATTCATTTTTAAACAAGTAGTAACATTTAAAGGTCTGGATCAAATACATTACAAAGGAATCAATTGTCGACAACTTGTGATCTTGTTTAAAATAATTTTGATTAATATTTATTCATCTAAGGTTATTTCCAAAAACATTTTTATTATTATTTTGAGTACTTCTCACACCTGTATTTTGTTTTAATGGATGAAACCATTTTGCAGTGTATAGTAATGAGTGTTGCCATTGCCATGTTGGTAATATGGATTTGTTAACATGTTATTGTTAATTAAGATGGAATTGTGCATAGCCATATTACTGATTCTTTAGAATTGAAATAAAAAAACATTTATGGTTACTTAGTTAATTAGGGAAGGGGCATAGACCAGGGTTACGAACATTCTTTATTGATTTTTCTATTTTGATTTTTGGATTTATTATCATAAACAATCCGTTTTCTGACAGTTCTTTTAATTTTTGACCTAACCTCATTTTCAGGTTTTGACCCTCGAGAAACCTCTTAAAGATAGTCCTTAATGCCCTGATCTTTTCTTGCTAAATTTCATCCTTAATACCACTGACATTATACAAATTAGTTTTGTGTTTTCACAGGAACTTTGTAATTGGTGTTGCCCTTTGCGTGTTTCAGGTCTGAGTCTTGCTCTTTTTGCATTAACATTGTATTCCTATTTGATATTCTAGTAATAAATTCTACTTCTGAATCTCAATTACTTTTTCTTCTACTGTCTAGTTGCTGTATGTATCCTCTAAGCATTCTACAAAAAAAACTTTTCTAATTTTCCTTGTCAAGTAGGTTGGGACATGAAGAAAGTTACCAGACATTCATACACTGATGGATTTCTTTTGGCAGACTTCTTTATGGTCGTTCAGAATGCAGGATTGACTTTCATTTAGCACAAGATCTGAACAAAAAGTTCAACTCTATACTGCATTTTATACACATATATGTTTAAATGTAATTTTGTCTACAAGATGTAGTTGTTACTTAGAAGTTGTACTATATTTCTTTCTTGCAATGAACAGAAAGCAGAAGTCCATTCAAATTGGAAAACCAGCTCTTTGCTGTCAAAGGGCACATCTTTATGAAATTAATTAAATGGATGTCAGCATCTATCTGGGATGCAGGACACTTGAGTGTCTGAACACAACCCACAACCCATAACATGGCTTGAATGTAAAAAAAACTCTGCTACAATGCCAGCATTAATTTTAAACATCTATCCATTTATCCACTTTTTAAAACTCTTAATCTATTTATGGTTCTTAGGGAGCCATTTAGTGCAAAGTAGGAATGTGATGCTAGTCAATTGGTAGGACATACTCCTACAAATACCCAAACTTTTTCTTCACACAGAGAACCACAGGCACCTGAAATAAGTTGCCAAGTAGTGTGATACTAGTAATCATGTTGATGAAGCTAAGATCACTCCTTACTCTGTATGAATCTCTACTATTCTCTACTGCTTATCATGGTTCTTTTGTGATAGTAATCTGCACAACAACCACCTGTTCAAGGCACCATGTCTCTGCTGTCCACAAGACCAACATCATCAGTTACTATCATGTAAAGCCTGAAAACAAAGAAAACTGATTTACAAACATTTATGTAAGGTAGAATGCCCAGTGAGGGCTGAGTGGTCTTTTTGACCTTGGAACCCCTGCAGCTTTTTTTTTAATTCAGCCTAACTGGAGATTTTTTTTAATAATTGAGAGATTTTTTTTGTCTTCCTGGCCATCTGACCTTACCTTTTACCTTTGTTACTTATTCTTTAATATTATTACCTAATCTTATTTGTTTTTCATTTCATACCTTTCTTTTTGTCATCTTGTAAAAGCACTTTGTGCTAAATTAGCTGTATGAAACTGTGCTATATAAATAAATGTTGTTGTTATTAAACAGTAGGACATTAGGGACCTTCAAAACTACACCTGATGTTATTTCAGAGGAATAAAGTGGACAGGATTGGCAAACTTTTTTGGGATGAATGGCCTGTTCTTGTCTAAATTTTTCTAATGTTCTAATGTCATACATTATAGATGCCCATTGTAATGGCTTTTTGTCCAGAAGAGATATAATGAACACTACTTTTGTACTACTGTTAAAATAAGTGAGGTTGCAATTTCATTATCATATGAGAATGATTTTAAAATCCTTTGCATTCATTTGGATCACTGGAATAGCAAGCAGTGTTGAAGGCTTACTTTCATGGCTGTATGTGCTGCTAGGAGTTGCACTAGGTGGAGTGGTGGTTCTGAGGCTGCCAATCAAAAGATTGCCGGTTCGAATCCCGTAAGTGCCAATAGGGACTCTACTCTGTTGGGCCCTTGAGCAAGGCCCTTAACCTGCAATTGCTGAGCGCTTTGAGTAGTGAGAAAGGTGCTATATAAATGCAAAGAATTATTATTATTATTAACTGTTGCAAGTGATCAACGGCAGTCTGAATCTCTCCTACTTGTTTTTTCAGAGCTTTAACATTTCCCTGTACCTCCCACATACCCCAAAAATGTGTGTTATTTCGGAGTTGCTCATTTTGTCTGTCCAAGCTTGTTGTATTGGAAAATCACACAACATTCCATACAAATAGATCAATTTTACAAGAATAGGATTGAAATCAAATCAACCCCACCCCTGAGAAAGAGAGCATGGGTAGCAGAATAAAACTTTTTTCCAATTTCAAATAATATATAACATCAGTTACCCACTGACTTAGAAGGGGAGAGTTAGAATTCTTCCAGTTGAGCAAGATAAGTCTACGTGCCAATAGTGTAGTAAAGGCAATTACAGTTTGTTTGTCCTTCTCCACTTTATGCCCATCTGGAAGTACACCAAACACAGCTGTTAGTGGATTAGGATGGATTATGACACCAAGGCTGTCTGAAAGGCATTTGAAAATCTTGGTCCAAAATGATGTTAATTTGGTGCAGGCCCAAAACCTGTGACCCAGTGAGGCTGGAATTTGATTTCAGCATTTGCAGGTTGGATCTTGCCCTGGAAACATTTTGGACAATTTTAAGCGAGACAGATGTGCTCGATATATAATTTTTAGTTGAATAATTGTATGCTTTACACATATGGAGCTCAAGTGAATTCGCTGCATTGCTACCTTCCACTCCTTTTCTGATATGTTGAGGGAGAGATCCTTTTCCCATTGTCCTCTTGGATCTTTGAAAGGGAGGGATTGTAAAATGGTTTTATATATTGCAGAGATGCTGTCTAAGTCCTTGAAACTGATGAATATATTTTCCAGCATAGATGGAGGTGGGAGATGAGGAAAATTGGGCAAGGTTCTGTTTAATAAAGTTTCTAATTTGAAGACGGTGAAAGAAATGTGTTGATGGAAAGTTAAATTTAGAATGTAATTATTCGTAGAATAGTTGTTGTCTACGTACAGATCTCTAAGTGATTTAATCCCAAATGTTTTCCAAACATTAAAAACTGCATATGTTTGCAAGGGTTGAAAAGGTGTTTCTCGTGCAGAGGTGTCACCAATAAAAGATTCTCTATCTTAAAATGCTTCCTACATTGGTTCCATATTCTGAGTGAGTGAAGCACTATTGGGTTATTAGTATATTGGCGATAATTTGCATTTATTGGGGCACAAAGCAAGGAATATAAAGATGAACTGCAGGATTATATTTCTATTGCAGACCAAGCCTGCATATGTTCATCTATTTGTGTCAATGTCCAGGTTTTAAAATGTTGTATGTTTGCTGCCCAGTAGTAAAATTGAAGGTTAGGTACAGCCATGCCACCTTCTGCCTTTGGCCTTTGTAGGGTCACTCTTTGGATACGTGGATGTTTTGAATTCCAAATAAATGTGGTTATGCTTGAATCTAATTTCTTAAAGAATGATTTATTGATGTATATTGGAATATTTTGAAATAAAAAGAGAAGCTTAGGGAGGATATTCATCTTAAGAATGTTAATTCTTCCAGCTAAAGTGAGATGAAGGGTTGACCATCTATGCAAGTCTTGCTTGATTTTTTCCATACAGACAGCAAAATTTTGTTGATAAAGAGCTTTATGTTTACTTGTGATGTTTACCCCTAAGTATTTGAACTGATCTGCGATGATAAAAGGAAAGGTGTCCAATCTAATATGGTGTGCTTGAGAATTCACTGGAAAGATCACACTTTTAGTCAAATTAATTCTGAGACCAGAAATTTTTTGAAATTCTGTTAGTGCTGTTAGGACTGTAGGCACAGTATTTTGTGGGTCTGATATATACAGTACCATATCATCTGCATATAGAGAAATTTTCTGTTCAAGTCCTTCTCTGATAATCCCCTTTATCTCATAAGCATTTCGAAAGTGAACTGCCAGTGGCTCAATGGTGATTGCAAAAAGTAGTGGTGACAAGGGGCAACCTTGTCTGGTACCATGTTCTAGTTTAAAGCAGTCTGAATTAATGTTGCTTCTGGATTGGTATACAGTAGTTTGATCCATACACAAATGTTCGGGCCATACCCAAATTTCTCCAATGTAGTGAAAAGGTAGTTCCATTCAATCATATCAAATGCTTTTTCTGCATCCAAGGATAATAAAATCTCTGGGATGTTGACTTTGTGGGTGAGTATATTACATTAAACAGGCGTCGAAGATTGGACACTAAATGTCGGCCTTTAATAAATCCAGTTTGATCTTGTGATATTACTGAAGGCAGCACTTTCTTCATCCTTCTAGCTAGGACTTTGGAGAGTATCTTAATATTATTACTCAGAAGTGAAATTGGTCAGTATGATGCACATTGTAATATGTCCTTATTTTGTTTAGGGAAGATGGTCATTGATGCTTGACGAAAAGTTTGAAGTAGAATTTTATTGTCTCTAGCTTCTGTGAATGTTGCTAATAAGGCGATGAGCTAGCGGAGTGGAGAACTTCTTATAAAATTCCTCAGGGTAGCCATCAGGGCCTGCTGCTTTCCCACTCAGAAGTGACTTTATAGCATCTAGTAATTCTGGTAGCGCCAGAGGTTTATGCAATTCCTCTGCACTAAGAGTATCTATTTGTGGTATCTCTAATGCATCCAGAAATGCATTAGATTGTGTCTTGTCTTCTTTAAACTCAGTAGAGTATAAGGATTTATAGTAGTTTCTGAATGTGTGCATTATATTTATATGGTCAATGTCTCCGTTTGTGTTGGTGATTGCTGGGATTGCATTGCGAACTTCTTACTTGTGGATTTGTTGAGCTTAAAGCTTATTAGCTTTCTCTCCATGTTCACAGTAATGATGTCTTGATTTAAAAATGAAAAGATTTTTAACAAAAAAAACCAGCAGAGTGATGGAAAACTGAAAAGAGTCAAAATCAGTAGATTGATAAGTGCCGGAATAACAAAACTAAACCCAACAAAACAAAATCAAGATGGAAGTTGAGGTCAGAAGGACAAAACGCAAGTCAGGAACCCAAAAGAACACATAAAGAAGGGGAGAAGTGGACAACTACAGTATTTTATCCCACTGCTGCAGTTGTCATTAGGGTGACAAACTCAGGCATCACACCCCCAAATGATGGGAAAGGTTATCCTAGCAACTGGAACAAGCTGCAGTGCACTCAAGGAACAGTAGACAGTCACCTGAAGAAATAACCTTCAAAAATACAGCATTAACAATGTGCCAGAACTTCTTTTTGGGTGCAAAAATATGTTTCTCCAATCCTTCACAATGCTACCATCTCATATATAAGCCTTTATTATAGCCATTCTTACAGCTGCAGTCCTTTTAACCTGTTGGTACTGCACAACTAGACCCTGACACCTTAATACCAACATTTGAACACTAAAGTGGTTTATTTCTCATCTGTGAACACTGTCATTTTACCTACCTGAATTTGTATGTCTCTTTGAGTGAAATCAAAAGCCAAACATATAATAAATAAATAAAATAATATTACAGAAAAGGCTTCATTCTTTTCCCTAAAGACTTTTTTTTTTAAATTTGGTGTCTTGTAACAGAACAGGTCTTAAAGTTGTCACCATGACTCAAGCCAAACAGTTTTCAGCAATAGTTTCCTGCAGCATTTTCTTCTACTGAGAATTTTAAAAGTTCATTCAGGCATCATGTGCTCACCCATCCTTTAGATGCAAAAGAAGACAGACAGAGAGAGAGAGAGAGATAGATTGATAGATAACGTGTAGGGAGCTTCAGTACACTGAAGGTAATATTTTGTAGCATAACACAATACTACAGGCCCACTGCATCAAAAACATTAACTGAAGCATTTAAATGATGATGATTATTTACATATTTAGTTTTTATTATTAAATTTATATTGATATTTGCCATATTAGTACTATCTCTTCCAATGTGCTTGTTGTGGGTGGAAGGGTCTGTAGCTTTCCATAACCATATACGTCATGAAGAGGATTCAGAACAGGGTATAAGGTTTAGAAATTTACAGAACTTTGTTTTTTTTAATGTCTTAAGTGTTCAACATGTGATAAGTTGTATCTAATTCAGGACATTTCTGTTGGAATAAGAAGCAGCAAAATAAATGCCTGCTGTTGGAGCCTTGTCATATTGCACACGGCATGAATTTTAATGACTTTTTTTTCTACCTCAATATCAAAGAAGCAACTTTAAAATATTAATGGAGAGTAATACAGTAAAGTGCTTAAGTACATTTACAGGCTTTACTGTGCTTGAGTACATTTTTTAGAAATTGTACTTTTACCGTATATACTCGCGGATAAGTTCTCCCGCGAATAAGTCGGGGATTGATTTTATCATATAATTTCCGGTATTTTATAATGTCGGTCATATAAGTTGAATGAGGAAAACTCACGCCATTGGTCCAAGAAATTATGATATGTTAACACCCCCCTGAGAGAGTAATCACACTGCCTTTTTTTTCTATGTATTGTGCCTACGTGACCAAACGGTAATATCTGAACTATTCTGAAGCGATGTTTGCACTGTTTTGTGTTTTTTGTATCTCACGTACCTTTATCGTAAGAGCATCCCTTATCTACGATGGAGAATTCGATCAGAAGAAAATATGAAACTGGTTTTAAATTAAAAGTCGTTGACGTGGTGAAAGAATTTGGTAACTGCACTGCTGCAACAAAATTTGATGTGTATGAGAAACTGGTGCGAGATTGGAGGAAGCAAAAAGATGTTTGAGATGTTAAAAAAAATGAAGGGTCACATTTTTGAATGGATGTATAAGTTGGGGTCTGATTTTATGATTGATTTTTCGCATTTCAAGACCCGACTTATATGCGAGCATATACGGTAAATTTATTCTTGATAAATTTCAGTTTCTTATTTATTAATGAAAAATTATTTTAACTTTAACAAATCAGACTATTTATTAGAAATTCTCATATTTTTTAAAACTGGATGACATTGGCCAATTAGAACAATGTTTGCTCATAGCTGCAAGTATCCTAACATCCCTTTCAGAATATTTGAAAATAATTGCTGCATGAAAATTTATTAACTCTATGTTCTTGGTATTGAAATACTGCTGAACAATCAAATATGCCCACATTTTCTGGAATATCAATATGGTGCTACTTTAAAATATATACAGATCCAAGAAGTCTTTTTATATGTATGTATATACAAGTTCCAATAGTTCTGACCAATGTCTGTTACAAGTTTAGAGTTTTGTGGCTGTTTAAAAAATGTAACACACTTTGAATTTTAAAAGCTACACATAATTCCATCTGTGCTTTTACCAACTAACATGCCAAGGTCACAGGTGCCGCAACCTTTGCCATAGCACTCTCAGAACTCACTCCTGCATCAATTTAGCAAAAAAGATCTACATTTACACAAATTAAACTCACACATGCACACGGAAAATCTGTGACCTTGTAAAACATACACTATACTCTTAAGGAAGTTACAGTATATTTACATGTGTAACTTGTTACCATTTATTTTGGGGTTAGTATCTTTCTGTAAGGGGACATCACAGATCAGTTAGTGGTGTTGTATGCCAGATAACAGAAAGGAAAATCAAATAATGCTAGAATCATACAGTGCATTCTGAGAAATCATTAGCATTTTCTTGATTTCAAAATAATGTTTATATCACCAACATGTGTTAAGGAAGCTATATCTAACTGTCTCAAAATATGGAAGGATTTGATGTATTTACCTCATGGAGGACCACAGGTTTTGGTTCCAAAAACCTTTTTAATTAAAATGCAGTTTGTGCTTCTATTATAAAAAGTAATTTCTTTACACATGATGCTTATTCTCTCATTCAATTGTATGAGAAATGGACATTAGTGTATATTAATATGAACACAGTAAGAAATATGACTAAAAACAGCATACTGTAGCACGCTAGTTCAGGCTACATTTTTACTTGTGCCTTGTTGATTGCCATCTATGAGGTATTATAACCAATTATTATGACACTCACAGACAAGACTGCGGGATGATCCTTACCTATACACAGGCCCATGTCTGAGCACAGTATGAATGACAGAAAAAATTAATAAGACGCTCCCAGCCCTGATACTCCTGACATTGGCGAGAATAATGAAGCATTGATACAATACAGTCACTAACAGTGTTGATTACAAAATGAGATAGAGCAGTGCAATTAAGCATGGAGAAGTGTTGTGTTATTTGTTCCAATTTGTGAACATGTTGCTAATTTGTGCTAACCCTATCAATATGTATAGAGTAATCCACGTATTCTTCTGTTGGCAAAAAAATAGTACACATTGCTGGAAATGGGCTGCAAAAGAGTGTCAAGGATGCCATCCCTGGACCCGTACAAATAACTGAAAATCTTGCATGTTGTTCCTCAGAATTAACAAGTCTTTAAAGTAACCATGACAAAGTCACAAAGAAACCCCAGCTCAAAATAAGTAGAAAGAGGCTCATGATGAGGTAACCCTATAATATAAAATAAACTATTAGTTAAAACACATCACAAGCATAGAGAAACATATTTAGTCAACAAATCACAACACAATTTTACTATTTCTAAAACCAGTTTAGCTAACAGTTTAGATAACAAACATAAAATACAAAAAAAAAATTTCAAGTTCAAATATTGCATTTCCATTAACAATAACATTTATTGTAAATGTTATTGTCCTTATGCCAGTGGAATACAGCTGTTTCACATTAAATACATCAAAAAAGTGAATAAATTCAAGTTATCTTTATTTTATACAAAATGTAATTTCTATAAATCAACAAACAAAATGTAAATTAAACATCAGTGATTATAGTCCAAAAACCTTTAATGAAATTAATATCTTTTCAAGTTTTGAATCCATATAAGAATATTTAATGAATCAATAGAAAGAGGTATAATTCTGTAGAAAAACTATAAAATTTAATGTAAGCATGAAAATTATTTTCAGGGAAATGATGTCCAGTTACTCATTTATTTATTGGTCTGTTTATAATGGTCTTATTTTAATCTGGTAATATGAATCATGTTTCATCATAACGACTCTTGAAGCAGAATAATTTGCAAATAGACATAAACAGTAAAGGGAAAAGGATAAAAAGACTAAATAAACAGGGAAAAGGGTATAAACAATTCATAGGCAGATATTTCCAGAGCTCTTGTGTTTTTTAAGCTCTCTTTAATCTTGACCTTTGTTATACAGTAATCCCTCGCTATATCGCGCTTCGCCTTTCGTGGCTTCACTCCATCGCGGATTTTATATGTAAGCATATTTAAATATATATCGCGGATTTTTCGCTGCTTCGCGGGTTTCTGAGGACAATGGGTCTTTTAATTTCTGGTACATGCTTCCTCAGTTGGTTTGCCCAGTTGATTTCATACAAGGGACGCTATTGGCAGATGGCTGAGAAGCTACCCAACTTACTTTTCTTTCTCTCTCTCTTGCGCTGACTATCTGTGATCCTGACGTAGGGGGTGTGAGCAGGGGGGCTGTTCGCACACCTAGACGATACGGACGCTCGTCAAAAATGCTGAAAGATTATCTTCACGTTGCTACCTTCTGCACGGTGCTTCGCATACTTAAAAGCTCAAAGGGCACGTATTGATTTTTTTATCTGTCTCTCTCTCTCTATCTCTCTGCTCCTGACAGAGGGGGTGTGAGCTGCCGCCTTCAACAGCTTTGTGCCGTGGTGCTTCGCATACTTACAAGCCAAACAGCCCTATTGATTTGTTTGCTCCTTTGAAGAGGAAGATATGTTTGCATTCTTTTAATTGTGAGACTGAACTGTCATCTCTGTCTTGTCATGGAGCACAGTTTAAACTTTTGAAAAAGAGACAAATGTTTGTTTGCAGTGTTTGAATAACGTTCCTGTCTCTCTACAACCTCCTGTGTTTCTGCGCAAATCTGTGACCCAAGCATGACAATATAAAAATAACCATATAAACATATGGTTTCTACTTCGCGGATTTTCTTATTTCGCGGGTGGCTCTGGAACGCAACCCCCACGATGGAGGAGGGATTACTGTACTTTAAAGACAACAAGCTACAGTCCTTATTTTTGCATACAGTATATTCTGATTACGGGACTCTGCCGTTATGTCTGAAGTTGTCTGTGCATTTCTCTTTAATTTATGATTGAGACCTTTCACATTGCAGCTCACAAAGTTCACTGTTTGTCATAGAGGCATTGCTTCAGAACTTTTGTTGACATTTTGTTGTCTTAAATTAAGTTAGTACATTATTACATCAGATAGCTTTAACCTTAATTTCCAGTTTTGCCAAGAATTATTGCTATGACACCTACTGTTCTGTTGGAACTTAAAATTGTAATGGTTAAAAACAATAGATTAGAAATAGCTTGCTCTCTTTCTCTGCTCCCACCCAGCACCCCATTTTGCTTCTCCACATGAGACTAGATCACGCTTCACAAAGTCTTAATCCTCTGACATACCTAGAGATTGAGCACGTCCAAAAAACAAGTCCCCAAGCAGCGGTGTAGAAGGATTAAAATAGAGATATGTATTAATTGTACAGTCCAAATACTATAAACTTAGAATAAAATCTTAAACAGTCCTAATACAATAAACCAAGGGTATGATGTTAAACAGTCCCCTCTGGGGAGAAAAACAAGTTAATTGTAAATAAAACGTAAAAATAACTAGAAGGAAATAAAATGTATAATTACAGCAAATGTTTCATTGGAAAAGGACCAAATAGCAGGTAATATCTTCTTTGCCTTGCCAGGACACAACTTGACTCACAATCGTATTTCAAAAAGTGTCAGGATCAATTTTCTTAACTCTTTTTCTGCTACTTATAGAGAAATAAAAATGTATAACTTGCCTTGAATTTTCACTTTAAATTTAGCAGGACACAAGAGGCTGTATCTGATTTTGGCTTTCCGTAAGCGCTACTTAATGTCGTAAAATGCATCATGTTTAGCAGCTGTTGAAGATGAGAAATCAGGGAAAATTCGAATGTGGTTATTTTCAGATATAATCTCTTGTTGCAATCTGAGAAGTGACATCACATTTAATTTAGATTGTAATTTGTCAAAACGCACAACGAGGCTTCTAGGTTTTGAGGCATTCGATCCATGTACATGGTAAACTGCTGATATCGCGGTGTCTGATTTGAAGTCTTCTCCAATTATTTTAGAGAATAGTTTAGCTATGAATTTCACTGGGTTTGGACTTTCACAGTTTTCAGTGACACCTTCAGTTCTGATATTATTCCTTCTGTATCCATCTTTGAGTGCAGCTAGTCTGTCTCCAAGCACTTTGAATTCGAAATTTGCAGCCACTGCTTTTCCATCAGTGGTAAATGCCAGTTGGTCAACTATTTCAATACGAGTTATGAACATTTGTTTAATGTCTTCAAGCTGAGCATCAAGTGCTCCAAATTTATTCTCAAACTTACTTGCATTTTCCTGTATTTTTTTCTCAATGTTTTCTAGCATACCTTTAAAAATGACCTCAAAGCGATTACTTGCATGTTTCTCCTGGTGTTTAATAACCAGAAGCAGCTTCTCGTTTGTCTTGTTTTTGTCCTATATAACATTCCTTAGATCATTTGTATCATTTTTAACCTTCTTTATATTACTCTTTAGCTCCTTTATGTCCCCCCAGACAGCGGTAGTTATTGCGGTAATCATTGTTATGCCGTGATCGTTACCTTCAGCTCGGACTGTTCGTTTTGGTCTTCTCCCTGCTCTGCAGGTGGAGTAGCAAACCAAGTTGGAGTCGGTGCCGCTGGCTCATGGGAGGTAGTTGACAGCATAGATAGTAAGGCTATTTTTAGTTTCAATTAACCTTCTGGAATCTATGAGTTCTCCTGGCCTAACTCACTTGCACTTTTGCTCCCACTTTCACTCTCAGCTGGAGTTGATGCAGCAGCAGGTCTTAGGATAGCAATTCTTTCACCTATCTAGTCCAGGTCAGTCTCTGGCAGGCCGTACCTTGAAATTGAACCTGAGGGCTGTTTAGTCTTAGATGAAGTCTGAGCTGTCGTTTCCAATTTTCTGCTATTTATGCTTGTATATACTTGCATTTACTTTAATTAAAGGTTCAGTAAATATAGATTATTTCAGGATGATGGTAAAAAAAAGTAAAATAACACCACTGCTAAAGGAGTTCTGCTTCAGATATCCAACAGGCAAGACCAACAATGTTGGACTGCAAATTTTTTAAATGAGATTTTTTTCTGTTTCAATAGCAAAATAACCTACAAAACACAATATAGCATCACTTTCATGAACATCCATCTATCCAGCCATTATCCAACCCACTATATCCTAACTACAGGGTCACAGGGTTCTGCTGGAACCAATCCCAGCCAACACAGGGCATAAGGCAGGGAACAAACCCCGGGCAGGGCGCCAGCCCACCGCAGGGCACACAAACACACCCACACACCAAGCACACACTAGGGAAACTTTAGAATCACCAATCCACCTAACCTGCATGTCTCTGGACTGTATGAGGAAACCGGAGAACTCGGAGGAAACCCATGCAGACACAGGGAGAACATGCAAACTCCACGCAGGGAGGACCCAGGATCAAACCCAGGTCCTCTTACTGCGAGGCAGCAACACTACCACTGCACCACCATGCCACCCATCATGAACATGTATGTAAATTGAAACTTGCTTGTCTCACTTTTCAGTAGTCATACCTGTTATGGAAAACATTTCTTTTACTTTTATATGAATCATCATGCAAGTAGATTTTGTTTTTACTTTGTCTGCTTTCTTTCCTGAAATCAATATGCCATAGTATCTCTAACAACAGCACAAAGACACCAATACAAAGATCTGACTTTCTCTGAATGGATTGATTAATAGAAGTAAATCCCAGTTAAATATCTTTAAAGACACTTAACAATGATTACTTTTTTTGCTCTGTAAAAACTTCTAAAATCGGCATTATTTTTTTAAGCACTCAGTACACTGAATGGCTTTTTTCCCTTATTTGAACATGTTAAATTACTTTCATTAGAAAATAACAAAAGAAGAATACAGTAGAACATCTGTCTACAACAACAACAACATTTATTTATTTAGCACATTTTCATACAAAAAGTAGCTCAAAGTGCTTTACATAACGAAGAAAAGAAAAATAAAAGACAAAATAAGAAATTAAAATAAGACAACATTAGTTAACATAGAAAAGGAGTAAGGTCCGATGGCCAGGGTGGACAGAAAAAACAAAAAAAAAACTCCAGAAAGCTGGAGAAAAAAATAAAATCTGCTGGGGTTCCAGGCCACGAGACAGCCCAGTCCCCTCTGGGCATTCTACCTAACTTAAATGAAATAGTCCTCTTTGTAGTTAGGGTTCTCACGGAGTCACTTGATGCTGATGGTCATACAGACTTCTGGTTTTTAATCCATCCATCATTGTTGGAACATCACGGTGCTTTGAGTAGATGGTGGTGGCACAAGCCACCACCAAAAGGACACCGGAAAAGGAAACAGAAGAGAGAGTAGGGGTTAGGACAGATTTTAGAGCCACCATGAATAGTTATTATAATGAATTGGATATACAGAGTATCAGGATTAAATTATAGTAAAGTTATGAGAAGGCCATGTTAAAATAATGTGTTTTCAGCAGTTTCTTTAAAGTGCTCCACTGTATTAGCCTGGTGAATTCCTATTGGCAGGCTATTCCAGATTTTAGGTGCATAACAGCAGAAGGCCGCCTCACCACTTCTTTTACGTTTTACTCTTGGAATTCTAAGGAGACACTCATTTGAGGATCTGAGGTTACGATTTGGAATATAAGGTGTCAGACATTCCGATATATAAGATGGGGTGAGATTATTTAAGGCTTTATAAACCATAAGCAGAATTTTAAAGTCAATCCTGAATGACACAGGTAACCAGTGTAGTGACATCAAAACTGGAGAGATGTGCTCGGATTTTCTTTTCCTGGTTAGGATTCTAGCAGCTGCATTCTGCACTAGTTGCAAATGATTTATGTCTTTTTTGGGTAGTCCTGAGAGGAGTGCGTTACAGTAATCTAGTCGACTGAAAACAAAAGCGTGAACTAATTTCTCTGCATCTTTCAATGATATAAGAGGTCTAACATTTTTGCTATGTTTCTTAAGTGAAAAAATGCTGTCCTAGTGATCTGATGAATATGCGATTTAAAATTTAGATTACAGTCAACAGTTACCCCTAAGCTTTTTACCTCCGTCTTGACTTTCAATCCTAATGTATCCAGTTTATTTCTAATGGCCTCATTGTATCCATTGTTGCCAATCACTAAGATTTCAGTTTTCTCTTTATTTAACTTGAGAAAGTTACTATTCATCCATTCTGAGATACAAGTTAGACATTGTGTTAGTGAATCAGTAGAATCGGGGTCATCAGGAGCTATTAATAAATACAGCTGTGTGTCATCAGCATAGTTGTGGTAGCTCACGTTGTGCCCTGATATAATCTGACCTAACGGAAGCATGTAGATTGAGAAGAGCAGCGGACCCAGGATAGAGCCTTGTGGAACACCATATAGGATATCACGTGTGTTTGAGTTGTAATTACCACAACTAACAACAGAATTTTCTCCCTGCCAGGTAGGATTCAAACCAATTTAAGACACTGCCAGAGAGGCCCACCCATTGACTAAGGCGATTTCCAAGAATATTATGATCAATGGTGTCAAATGCGGCACTCAGATCTAAGAGGATGAGAACAGATACAAGGCCTCTGTCTGCATTTACCCACAAGTCATTTACTACTTTAACAAGTGCAGTTTCTGTGCTATGTCTAGTATATAATTTGTTCCACACCTTTATTAATAAAACCTATTTTGCACCAATTTAGTGAGCTTTCAATATTTTGACTGAACCACTGAACAGATTTTCTCTTTATTTTCCTGTTGAATTACTGAATGAGATGTGGTGCTTCAGTGCATGATATTTATTTGATATGCTGAATACTTGAAGAGTAGGAGGTGCAAAAGTATTTTTTCAAATTCATGAAATGATTTAAGATTTTTACTATAAGATATACGTTTTGTGTCTCCTATTGTTGGTGGTAAGATTTCAGTGATAAATGTGCTTTGTTAATGCTAATAGAAATGTTGATATGTTGAGGAGTAATTTAGTTGCACAAGTGTGTGTATATATTTTTTGATACACAGTTCTCTGATTTACATTCTCGTTAAAGTCAGAATAGAAAAGAATATTTATAAATATCTGTTGCCTTTGGTAGAACAAAGAAAAGTTAGAATATGTGCTTACTTGAAGTGTCTTTGTCCAGAACATGCACAGGTAGTAGCAAACTTTCAGCTTAATGGTGAGAAGCACATTCGAGAAGAAATTCAAGTGAGTTTTGAAGATTTATCATTACATTTTGACTGTATTTAAGTGCCACGATAGCTGGCCAAATTACACTTTTCCTTTAGGCAAAGCTGGGCATGTGTGTTAATTTGTAATAAAGTAAGCAGACTGCGTCAGCGTATATTTGATTATTTTTCCAGAACTGGACATCTCCAGATGGATAAAAGAAAGCCATTTAACCTTAAAGTAGACTAGTGGAAGAAGCAACAACCAGGGTGGTCTACGCAGCTAATGTGTACATATTTGTGATACTAATGTCTTATTTCCCACATTTCAGCTGCTTCTAAGCTATGGTATGCAAGTTCTTTTTATAACACAAAAATTTAATTGGATAACTAACCTTATTTAATTTGTACTTCAGATAAACACAGTACAATGTGTTTAAATAGGCTTGGCTTCTGTTTTGTACATTTGTTTAATGAACCTAACATTACTTTTTCCATAAAATGAGTAAGCTTATAGCTGAAATTTTTCTTTACTGTATACTTTTCTCACTGAAAGCAAAGTAGTTTTTTTTTTCACTCCTGCACCTGGCTTTTCGTTTTTTACATTTAAAATGTCTTGTTTTAAATGATCTACGCTAACTAGTTATGACAGCTTAATTCTTAAGAAGTTTAAAAAACACAATATGTTTAACAAAACAGTGTATTTTAGATATATAGAAATTTGTGTCAAGAGTTTCTCTGCACATTTTTAACCTTGAAATTTAAATTATGTGCTTTAAGGCACACTTAGTATCTCATTTCATTTATTGTGTCACTTTCTCCTTGTTAGGCTCACAGTGTAAACAGGCTGAGCAATGCAAAACATACTCCTGGTGAGGCAATGGTGCAGGTGTGGGAACATAGCTCTACAGATTTAGTAAGACCAGATGGTCTAATAGTTCCAAATCCAAGTCAACTGCCAGACTAGGAGGACAAATCATAGAAATTGCTATGCACTGGAAAAGAGTATTTTGTATCGCATTGTCCTTCCTTGGAGTTAATGGAGCCAAATGAAAATTTATAGGAGCACTGAGGTATGTCAGCATCTTCAAACCTATCAAGTAACTCCTTTGACTAGTCACAAATATATTACAAATGTATCAAATTTTAATTTTGAATAGTCAAAATTACACATTAATGTTTCACTGTACTCTATAAATGGAAGACTATGAATATTACTACACTATTTAAAGACATTTTAAAAGGCATTTAATACCTTAAAATATTATGATATAAAACAAATTACAAATATTGAATAATACATCTGGGTGTCACAGCGGCTACTGCTGCTGCCTCATGGATTCAAATTCTCCACCAGGTCATTGTCCATGTGGAATCTAGATGCACTGCCACTGTCTACTTTGGATTATTTTGGGAATTCCAGCTTTTGTCAATTGGTGATTCAAAATTAGTAGTTTGTGGGTGTGTGTATGGGCCTTGTGATGGACTGGCACCCTATCTAGGGTCTGTCCTACACCTTGTACTGCCAGAGTGGGCTCTATTCATGCTACATTTCTGACTTAGTAAATATGACAATGTACTGAAATGTCATAATACAACTGCAATATCTGAAATTACATTTAAAGATTTCTCTAAATGTTCATTGAGTTTGCTAGACACAGCAGTACTACAGCAATGTGTGACTGCAGCACAACAGAGAGCAGTGGCAGAAGGTGCTAATGCAAATGAGGTTTTTTTTTTTTTGAAATTTTATTTTAATGCACAATATTTTACTTCACTCCACTAGCTAATTATGTTTTTAGATTTATTAAAATTTCTAATTGTAATGCCAAATGTAATTAAAATTTTTGTTGTAAAAGTAAAACTAAATAAAAATTGTTTTCTCTACCTATCATGCAATCCTTTTTCAGTGAAGAACATTAAGGAAAAAATGGGAACTGTGTACTATTCAAGTCTGAGAAGGATATATAATAAAGGTTTGACAACAGCCAAAAAAAATTCTATTACAAGCATTCGCTGCTGAAAATCAAAATGCACTGTCTAAGAACTGTTAAGATTTAACAATGCAGTTTGTGTTTGCCTCTGTTGCGCATGCCTTAGTTTTGCTGCCTACACTCGGTTGATATTTCTTAGTATTGAAGTTCCTAGTATCTTGTACAATAGCCTTTCCTGTTCTAGTTAATGCAAACCATCACATATATCTAACTTGCCGCTATCTTGTCATCTTATTCCTGATAATATACAGGTAAATATGGTGTCACTTTTTTCCCAAAAACTATGCTCAAGTAGATGGGCGTGGAAAAAGGATAAATGAATAACAGCATCACTGTGTAACATATAATGTTTCTAAAATTTTATTTCTGCAGTGGGCTGGCACCCTGCCCGGGGTTTGTTTCCTGCCTTGCACCCTGTGTTGGCTGCAGACCCCCATGACCCTGTAGTTAAGATATAGAGGGTTGGATAATGGATAGATGGATGGATGAAAATTTTATTTGTTATATTTTCACCAACACAAATTATGGCACATAAAAATTTCTTGGTATTAGTATTCAGGAAGAATTACACAGGACTAGAAACACAGTTCCACAGTGCCAAATTGATTTTTATTCAGTTTACCTCTTTACAAATGCATATTTGTGTCCAAACTAATGTATCTATGCAGATATGTCTTAGAACTCTTAATGTATATTGGAGGGAAAAACAACACACTTTGTTTCAAATTTTAAAAAATGAAACTAATAAGAGCAACAGAATTAATCAAATCTCTAAATCAAACATGATTATTAAAATTCACTCACAGCTGATCTGTAGAAAAATATCACCACAAGAGAAATGGAACAAGTGTTCCTTCCATACCATTCATATTATGAATATGAAGAAAAGCTACAAAATGCAATTTCACCAAATACAGAACACATATATAGCACTAATGCTGAAATAAATAATGTAAGTGGAACAACATTACTGGAATAGATAAATAACATATTTGCAGAATATAAAAATCTCTAATAATGTCAGCCTTACAGAACTGATACTCCATTTCATGTGTTCATATAATAAAGACATACTACAACTTCATGCATCATGTATTGCAGTATTGGTTTCAAAACTGTCCTGTTTGACTTCTTTTGTAAGTCACATTGGATAAAAGTGTCTGTTAAGTGAATAAATGCAAATATAAATTGCATGAATGAGCTGTACAAATGTATAACACTATATAAAATGTCACTTGCTTCTAAATCTCTATAAAGCAGAAATGCTACAGGCCCATTTATCCATGCAAAAACATTTTTAAATTAGGTTCTTTAATGTTTTCTTTTGTTTATTGAAGCCAGATTGGAAGACCAACCCGCTTAAATCACCACACCAGGTGTCAATCATTATTTTTTCAAAAAATGTAAAAACCCATTAGAAAACGCATTCCTACAGACCAGTTTCCCTATGAAACACCAGTGCTATGCTTCTGCCTAAAGTTCTTGCAAGAAGGACAGAGAAAGATTTTTCTTATGTTATTTCACAAGAGCAAACTGGATTTTGTCATGACCAGTAGACATATAAATCTAAGAAATAACATAATTTTTAGAAACATGCTGCGGAGTTGGCAAATGTATAGCAGCAACAGGGAGAAAAAATGTTGAAAATAATCCATGGTGAAGCTAAATCAGCAGCTTATATGGGCTTCAAAAACATAAAAAGTCTCTTCTTCCAAAATAAATCAGAAGAGCTGACAATCATTGTATACCAAGACCATATAACCATGCCCCAATGGCACAACCATGTCTACTGTAGGCCATGGCCATTACTTCATGACTCATGAAGTAATATCCTTCAGGTAATATGCAGAAAACAAAATAAAAGGAAACAATACAAAAAATCAAAAAATGAGAGCACAACATAAAAATTGAGAGTGTGCTCCCTTTGACTTTCTCATATACTGAGATAGAGGAAAAGGTCATCAGAACCACTTCCAGTTGCGCAATATTTCTCAAATATCATATGTCTTTCTTTCTCATTATAACTAATAGGCATATAATATATATATATATAATATAAGGCAGGCTCTATTGTTGGCATAGAGCTGGACGGTTTGACATCCGTAGCAGAGCAACGGGCACTCAGCAGCCTCCTATCAATTATGGAGAATCCACTACATCCATTAAACAGTGTCATCTCCAGACAGAGGAGCAGTTTCAGCGAAAGACTGCTGTCACTGTCCTGCTCCACTGACAGACTAAGAAGATCATTCCTCCCCCAAACTATGTGACTCTTCAATTCCACCAGAGGGGGTAAACGTTGAACATTATTCAAGTTATTGTCTGTTTTTTACCTGCATTTTTTATTACTCTTTAATTTAATATTTTTTGCTGCTGGAGTATGTGAATTTCCCCCTGGGATTAATAAAGTATCTATCTATCTATCTATCTATCTATCTATCTATCTATCTATCTATCTATCTATCTATCTATCTAATAGATAATATCGATACACAATCATTTATCTCTGTTTATAATCAAGCTTTGTTTTTAAATGATATTTTCACACTTATGGAGGTCAAAACGGTGGTGGATTTTTTCATGATTACATATGCATTACCTAGATTACGTGCAAAGTAAAAAGAGTTATAGTACCTAAAAATATAGAAAAAGTGTTTGTATTATATATTTGTTGCAATAAAGTAAAAATGGTAACAAAAAATTAAATAGAAATTACATCACTTAAAATATAGGGAAAGTGGGAGGATCAGTAGCAAGAACCTGAAAAATCCAAGAAAGACATTTGGCTCAACTGACTAACTTCCCTTCTGAAAGAGACGGACATTTGTGAAAATCTGGGTACAATGTCACTGCATAATCTAGGATGATTTAGGTACAGTATATAGACAAACTCTGAGAAGCAAGTACAAATACAGCGAGAAAGCAGACAGCCTATCTGCTGCACCCAGGTTTACAAGAATCTGTACCACTGAACAGAGAATAGTACCACATCTACATGTTTACTCTGATATTGGAATCTTTTTGTAGTTTTATAACAATAACCAAAAAATAATGTTATATTGTTCTTGATGTTGTCATCTTAATGACAGTATATTGCACAAGCAAGGCAGTTATGATGCTGATGGCCACTTCTAACTGTTTGAACCATTTCATTATATACCTGTTCCAGAAGTGGGCTATATTCATCTAATATACAGCTGCTCCCAATTGCAGTATGCCTTATTATAGTCAACTGCATGTCTGACTGCTCATGTAAAACTGATAAGACAATATTTTGTTCCTCAAAGTCAAGTTTAAAAGAGCACATATCAGAAATCAAAGAAGTAGAAATTAAAAGCAGAATGGTAGCTGCCAAATAGCTCCAGAAGCCAAGGTAAGAATCCGGTAGAAATTTTAATATTTGCTTAG
Organism: Erpetoichthys calabaricus; assembly: GCF_900747795.2. NCBI lineage: Eukaryota > Metazoa > Chordata > Cladistia > Polypteriformes > Polypteridae > Erpetoichthys > Erpetoichthys calabaricus. The sequence continues at coordinate 151,926,929 of NC_041396.2, forward strand.
TTAGCTGTTGAGAGAAAAGCTCTCTTAAATCATCTTTATTTTTGCTGCCTCCTTAACTGCCTCTAACAAAGATGAAATCCAGTGGTTTAGTACTCACAGATTATAATATATAGTCAGGAGACACTGGAAAGTCGAGATGTTGCTGTCACATGCACTCTTACGTATATAACATTTTGCACCAACTCCAAGGTGCACACTATTTAATATATGAAATGTGCTTAGTACTGAGACATTCAGAAACTTGTATTTTAATAATATACTTGAATCCTTTGAATAATTATGACTCCAACACAACCTTTCATCAAAATATTTCTTCTATGCCATGTCATCCAGAGACCTTTTTAGAAAGTATCTGGTTAATCAGTCTATTGTTCTTATCAATGTACTATAGCAATTCTACTTTTCAGGTGTGACAAAGAAACATATAGTAATTGCAGAGCTATATTATTTTTTCAAAAGAATCCAAATAAAGGTAATATGAGACAGTGTTAATGACCTCTTTAATTAAATTTTCAGACAACTAATGAAAGCCAGCTTCATAAAATAGAGTTTTCTTCAATCTGTGCAAACCAACTCAAAATGGATCGGAATAAGACTCTGCTTATAAGAGATGCCTTTATGAACCTGCTTTCCTGTTTCACATGTTTTGGAGATGTACCCTGCTTAGGTTCTGTTGGAATAGAATTTTTGCTTAGAGAACATAACCTCTAATTCTCTTTCAGCTTTGGAGTAACGCCTAATGGAATAATACTGATTAATGAACAATCCATTATAATAAATTGGAAAAAATATACATATACATTGCTAACACATTGCCTTATTTTATATTATAGATAGATAGATAGATAGATAGATAGATAGATAGATAGATAGATAGATAGATAGATAGATAGATAGATAGTGTGACAGATGGGGGGTGCTGTCATCTCCTTGAACCCTCAGATCAGACGCCAGACACCAGATAAAAGTCCAAATGTTGACTTTATTATAATAATAATGTGCGCAAGCACCTCCATCTCCACTATACTTAATAATAAACTCAATACAATAATCAATAATAACACCAATAATCACAATCCTCCACACCTCCCAGCAGCTCAGTCATCCTTCCTCCCAACTCGGCTCAAATCGCTGGGGTTTCCCATAGTCCTTTATAGTCTTTGACAGAGGAAGTGTTTCTCTCCTTCTCTCCATGTGACTTTGTAACACTTCCAGGTTGGGTGAAAACTCTTTTTTTTTTTTCAACCCGGAAGTACGTCATTCCTTCTGTCCTCGTGGCTGGCATGTACTTCCGGGCTGTAGGGAAAATATTCCTTGAGCCTCCCTGCGGCATCCTCTGGCGGCACCCATGGTATCCAGTGGGGCTGTGAATAAAGACTCCATTATCCATGATTCCCTGCTGGCATTCGGGGTACCTCCATGCTGCAGGGGGGGCTCCATCTGGTGGCCTGGGAGTATTGGCCGGGATGAATGGCCAGCCATATACCACAATAGATAGATAGATAGATAGATCATAATTTGTCCCTGTGGGGAAATTTGGCTTTTTATAGAAGATCAATAAATAAATAAATAAATAGACAATATATTTAGTCATGCATGTGTGTCGGAAGACTCCTCTGCAGGCTTAGTCATGGTATGTAATGAATTGATAAAACGAGATGCGGGCCTAATGCTAATTCTGTTTTCTCTGTCTTCTTTCTTCATAGAGCTCAGAAGCCGCCGAGTGAGGGCACCTAACCCTGCCCCTTCCAGTCTGACCACCATAAAAGCTGGGCATCCCAAGAGAAGAAGTCCATTTAGAGGCCAGCGCAAGCCAATTCTTCCAATTCATTTGCTGATGAATTAAAGGGGCAACCTGGTTGGCTTCCCAAAAATCCTTTGCCTGAGCCAGTAGGGCTAGCGGGAGTGGCACAGCAGCAAGCAGACCTTCTTGCACAAATGCAAGCACGATAAGTGGAAATGATGAACGTGGAGACATGTCGCAGACACATTGACGGTGGGCACCTAGCAAGAGGACAAAGTCCAGCCCAGCTGCTCGTCCCTAAGAGGCCTCAAGAAGACTTTGAGGCTTACTTTCTGATTTTCTAGCATACGGTCACCCAGCAGTGACCTGTTGACTCCTTTCCTAGAAGGTGAGGCACAACAAGCCTACTATGATATAGACAAGGAGTTGGCAGCTGATTACCCCAACCTGAAGAAGGAAATCCTTGTCCTCTATGGTTTGACTGTCACTTGCCAGGCCCAGTGTTGCAGGGAATGGAGATTTGATTCCAAGAGGTCTCAAATCTGGAATGAATTAGATGGTTACAGCCAACATTTTGGTATGTGTCCTTTTCAAATACATATATAGAAAATTTAAAATGAAAGAAATGAAAACTTCTGACTTGACAGTCCCGGTCAAATAAAGGAGCCCCATTATAGCCTCTTGACACACTTCTGCTGAATGATTTGCTGACTGAAAGTCCATAGTGTTAGTGTTTTCAGGGAGAGGATGTACAGAATTGTTCATAATGGTGTTCAGTTTTGTTTTAATTCCCTCCTTTACTACTACATCCAGGGGGTCCAGAGTGCATCCTATAACTGAGTCTGCTCTTTTGATTAGCTTGTTGATTTGGTGGGCCTCTCTTGAAGTGATGTTACCAGCCCAGCAGCACCACACCACAGAAGATCACACTGGCCATCACAGAGTTGTAGAAAATGTGAAGGACGTCACTTCCCTTATTAAAGGAATACAGTCTCCTAAGGAAAAACAGCCTGTTCTGCCTTGTCTTATAAAGTTCCCCTGTGTTACTAGACTAGTCCAACCTGTCATTGATATGGATCCCCCAAGTACATGTAGGAGTGCATTACCTCTATATCCTCTCTCAGTCTCTATGATCAGATATAGAGACTCTTTGGTGTGGTGAAAGAATCAGAATTCAACAACCAGACCTCTATAACCAGAAAGGCAATAACCACTTCCATCTGATTCATATACTCCTATTTAACCCACCCACCTTTGCAAAATACTAAAAGAATGTCATATTTTACCTAATATTTGAGAAATTAATTTGTCAAGGAAGAATTACTTTTTATTAATAGGTGCACCATCATTTTGCCTTACTGGAATCGGGCCCCATCCTGTCTCTAAACTTTGATTCTGCATTTTTTCAAATGAGTCTTTTTAACAACTTCTTGTTTGGCTGCGTTGCCAGTCAGTACAGTGGACTGTACTGTCGGTCTAATGTTTAAAACTAAATACAGAAGCATCATCCAATTAAAATGAATTCAACAACACATAACTGCAGTCCGCAATACTTAAGACATCACTTGCAACATGAACATTTAAAGGCACCATTCCTGACATACTCATTCCAAGGCACTTGTTCTATCAACAAATAAAATGCATTGCATTTTTCATTCCAACAATGGCAAATACAGTTGGCTCTATAACCTAATAAAGGAAAATTTTAAATAGAAAATGAATAGAAACAAAAAAAGAAGACCAAAATAGGAAGTACTAATCCTACTGAAGCCCACGGAGAGTCACACAGAGGGAAGTAGCTAATGATATGACCATGGGTGTCTCAAAAGTCAGATCCTGGAAGGTCAGTATTCCCCCTTTATAGCTGTTAATGGAAATTGTTATTTATTTACATGATTAATTTCTGCAGTCATTTTGGTGCGTTAATGAAGAGAGATCACCAGAATGATTTAGTGAACTCAAATAAGATTAGTACTTGCTCTATAATTTTTTTAGGTTTTGTTCCAATTTAAATTTTCCTTTATTAGGTTTTATAGTCAGTTTATCTGATACCTCAATTATATGTGATTTGATAAAGAATTTTCAACAGAAGTGCTAATGTCTGTGATGTACCACCTGTTAGAATTAAACATGCAAATCATTATATTATCAAGTGCATTACAAACTACACTCCAATTGATGGTGCATTACAAACATTAATGCTGAGTATGTTGAACAGAGGGCTGGGGGGTGAGATATTGGTTTACATTATATAGATTAAACCTTTCTCAGATAACTGCAGTGATATCTTATTCTATTAAATTTAGTACTGTTTTTGTTACTGATATGTAATGGAAACTTTGAGTCAATAAAATATTAATACATAATTATTACACACTCACACAATAACATCTATTACTCCATGAAATTATTACTTTATCTTAAGAAGCATACACCACCCCCTTAGGCCAATTTTCATTATGCTTGATTACCATTACTGTGTAAGTTATTTTCCCAGAGCAGATCTGTATTTTTCTTTACTTCATCCTACATTTTCTCCGATGACTTCTCTGGTGTTTGTGTCCTGTGTATAATTCTAGCTTTATTAAACAGTTTGGTTTTCAACTTTAAAGCATTACCTTCAATGATTACTCAGATGGAAGAATGCTTGGTATCATAAAAAACACCTGCAAAATATTTATCTTACACTCATACAATAAAAAAGAAAAATGTTGCTTTCAGCTGTTCCCTTTTTTTGAAGAGAGGTGATGAGAGAGTCTTGTAGTAGATTAGATTCAAGGTTAGTTCATTTAGGAAAACATTAAATATCACTATACAGTTTCATTTGAGTAATTAAAAGAATGTTGCTGTTATTAGAGTGAAATGATAAGGCTTAAGATAACACTGACCAAATCTAGGATATTTAACTCAGAAATTAACTCTTGTTGATTTACTGTGAGTCTTCCTATTCAGTTATTACAAAATGCTTAAAGTGAGTGTTGCAATGGCATAGTGAAGAAAAATTTATAATCATTACTGCACAAAAGTAATGTATATGTGTACTATAATTACATATATATTTACAGTGCACTGCATAGACAACTTCAGACATAACAGCAGAGTCCCGTAATCAGAATATACTGCATGCAAAAATAAGGACTGTAGCTTGTTGTCTTTAAAGTATAACAAAAGTCAAAAATAAAGAGAGAATAAACACAAGAGCTCTTGAAATATCTGGGCAAGCCTATGAATTGTTTGTACCCTTTTCCCTGTTTATTTAGTCTTTTTATCCTTTTCCCTTTATTGTTTATGTCTATTTGCAAATTACTCTGCTTCAAGAGTCATTGTTATGATGAAACAATTTTTATATGTGCGGATAAAACATACAGCATGATATAAGATTATTGTTTAGTGCGATAAAATCTTTGCCAGTGTGTAGAAAAAATAAAAAAAACAAACAAAAAAATAATGCTTCTTAGACTAAAAAGAAACAGAAAGCCAAAAAAGTTAAAGAAAGAGTTGGCTAAAAACAAAAATGTATTTCTTTTTTTTACATTTTCATTAATAAGATTTAAGGGTTTAATGATAGATCTTACGTTTTCTAGATACAGTAGATAGGACTTTATTTGTCGCTAGAGGGAGATTAGGCTTTTTACAGAAGATCTTTAAATAAATAAATACATAAATACAGATAAATAAATCAAAAAATAAATACACACACACATTTTGGTGTGAACAAAGAAGAACATTTAAAAGAAAGAAAACTTCTGACCTGGCAGTTACAGTGAGGCATTATGCAGGCATATTGCTTTTGGTATAAAGGAGCCTCAGTAGTGTTTCTTGACACACTTACGCTGAATAATTCAATGTCTGAAAGTACTTAGTGTTGGTGTGTCAGAGAGGGGATGTGCAGTATTGTTGATAATGGCACTCAGTTTTGTTTTAATTCTCTCCTTTACTACTACCACCATGGGATACAGTGTGCGTCCTGTAACTGATCCTGCCCTTTTATTTTACTTGTTGATTTGGTGGACCTCTCTTGAAGTGATGTTACCAGCACAAACAGCATAGATAATTGTACAAGCAATCACAGAGTTATAGAAGATGTGAATGATGTCAGTTTCCACATTAAAGGGACACGGTCTCCAAGTTCCTTTGTGTTCTGAGACCAGTCCAACCTGTCATTAATGTTGACCCCAAATTACCGGACATAGAGGCTCTTTGGTGTGGTGAAATTCAATAACAAGTTCCGGGGTTAGTTTTGTTGATACAAACAATTCTCTTTGCACCAAGAAACAAAGTTCTCCACCTGACTCCTTTACTCTTTCTCATTCCCTTTATCAATACACTCCATAAATGCAGAATCATCTGAGAATTTCTGCAAGTGGCATGATCTAGTGTTATATTTATAGTCTGAGGTGTATAGAGTGATGTATCTCTGAGCTTACTCCTTCACAGGCTGGATGGTATTGAAGGCACTGGAGAAATCAAAAAACATAATCCTCACAGTTCTGCCAGCTTTGTCAAGGTTAGAATAAACCTTGTGGAGCAGATAGATAATTGCATCTTCAACTTCAGTCTTTGTCCTATAGGTTGTTACCACAAGACAACTTGTATAGTCCATGACCAGTCTATCAAAGGTCTTCATAATGTGAGACATACAGTAAGTACCACTGGTCTGTAGTCATTAGGTGAAGAGGTGCCTTCCTTCTTTGGAACAGGAACAATGTAGGATGTTTTCTACAGTAGCTGCACTTTCTGAAGTCATAAGGACAGACTGAACAGGTGACAGAGAACACCACAAAATTGGTCAACACAGGCCTTAAAACCTTGAGCTCTGACTCCATTTGGTTCCACAGCTTTTCCTGCTTTTGGCCTCCTCAGTTGACTCCTTACTTGGTCTTCAGTTACGGACAGTCCACACTGATGGTCAGAGGTCACTTCGTCACTTGCCATTCCAACTGATGTGCTAGGAGTTGTTGATGTAGTAGGGATGGTGTAGGGAGACTGGTCATTGGAAGAAGGTGGCAGTGGGTGGGAAAATCTATTAAGAAATATAAAAGAAACTAATATAAGCTTATTTCAGCTTTATAGAAAATCAATATATATGTATATATCTAAATAATTTTGAGTTAAAAAATTGATTTCAAAGCACTAAAATCTTACTTTCTACTCTAAGCAGGGCTACAACACCTTTTTTTGCAGTGCTGACACATCAAAACCAAACAATGCTATTTTAAAATTCGGAGTATTGATTCTTTCCTTGCTCTTAGAATTGCCATGACTTTTTCTAATTTGCTTAACACTAGAATCCCTGAAAAAAACTTGTAATCCTGGGCCACCTTAAACTCCTTCGCAATTCTTCACATCAGTGTCTTTTATTTTGCAAATGTGTCAATCAGCACAAGCAGAAAGTAACCTGCAATCCCATTCCAACCTGACAGAGCTAAAATCAGTTGCAAAATTCTCTGAGCTCAAGGGTGTTTTTCTGGGTATGAGGTACCTGGAGTTGTATAGGGTAAATAATATATTGTTATTTTGAATACATACATTTCATGTGTGTTCCGTGTCTACAGTGATCTGTATAAATGTAGGATGACAGGAATTGTGAGGCACATACCTAAAACAGAAGCTTTTTCCATGTTATACTAATAATAACGTGAAGTGTATAAGGTATGAAGACTTTAGTCTAAATATCAAATAAACCTTTATTCAAGAATATAACAAAAGAAAAAAAATCATTCAATTTACATGTTGCTGTCAATGAGTTAAAAACCCAAGCTCAACTGTAAATTGACAGAATGTTGATATGTATTCTTGGATGGTACAGAGGCAAGAACTGCTGCCTTATAACCAAAAGGTTCCAGGTTTGAGTCTAGGAGCTCTGCATTTTGAGTAGTGAGCTGCTATTATGCTATTAATGTATGTTTTATTATATAATAAAACATACATTTAATTTGAGTCTGTAACACCTGGTGTAAATTTTGGCTACTTGTAAAAGTTAGCGCTTTTTTTTATTATTCAGTTTTATTCTGTCAGTGACGTTCACATGGTACAATGAACTTGCCTCTCCCTGTCTGAGTTGATCGCATTTATCTCCATTCTTTTCACAAAAGCGGCGATGACCAAAGTTAGTGCTGCGGTTGATGCCTCAATCAAAGATACAACCGCTATCAGACTATCATGCAGCATTTACGCTTTGACAACAAAGACACTTGTGCAGATGTAAAAACGACTGATTTGCTGTGATTTCATGCATCTGGCAATGTTTTGTTGAGTGTTTTGAGTTACAACCCATGGGAAGGACTTGACACAGGACTGTGGTCATAAAGCTTATGGAGATGTTTCTGGACAAAGGCAGAACCGTAAGAACAGAGAGCTTCTTCACAGCGCTTTCGCTGGATAATAGACTGCTGCATCGCAACACAACTATGCTTGGCACCGTGAGTAAAATGGGACCTCCATCTGTAGCTATAGTCACTTTAGTATACAAGCAATTCACCACTTTAGTGTTTAGATCTGGCAGTGCCATGCTGATGATATATGCGCCCAAAAAGAAGTCTGTCTGCATTCTCAGTACCATGCACCATAACATGGATTACAGCCATTGCTCCACCAGACCACCCTCCAAGAATTTAATTTTTTATTTAATTGCAGATTCTCACATTTCATTAACAATACATTGCCCTCAGGTCTGCTGAACATCCACTTGAATAATATACAACAGTAATAATAAATTAATTGAACAGATAAAAATACACAAATATTATGGACACAAGCAATTAAAAATATCAATAAATTATCATGACTCTGTGTATACGTATCTAATAAATAATAATTAAAAACAGAAAATGTTAACTATTACATTATATATATTTTCTTCATATAATAAGTAACAACCACGTAGGCACAAACCAAACAAGACAAAATTTAATGACCCAAGTCCATATCAGCAGTCCAAAAAGAGTTTCAGATTCACTGATGTACATTGAAAATGTAATGCAAAAGGCTCCTACACTGCAGTTCACATGGGAGCCTCACTGATGCATTTCGGACAAAAAGTCCTTCTCTAGGGCAGTAAAATGCATTGTAATCATGTTGGATATACACCTACATGTAATTGCTGTAGCTATAATAAACAACTATTTTTTTTTAAATGCAGACAGAGGCCTTGTATCTGTTCTCATCCTCTTAGATCTGAGTGCCACATTTGATACCATTGATCACAATATTCTTAGAAATCACCTTAGTCAATAGGTGGACCTCTCTGGCAGTGTCTTACATTGGTTTGAATCCTACCTGGCAGGTAGAAAATTCTTTGTCAGTTGTGGTAATTATACTTCAAAGGCACATGATATTCTGTATGGTGTTCCACAAGGCTCTATCCTGGGACAGCTGCTCTTTTCGATTTACATGCTTCCGTTAGGTCAGATTATCTCAGGGCATAACGTGAGCTACCACAGCTATGCTGGTGACACACAACTGTATTTATCAATAGGGCCTGATGACCCTGACTCTCTTGATTCACTGCTACAACGTCTTACTTGTGTTTCTGAATGGATGAGTAGTAATTTTTTCAAACTAAATAAGGAGAAAACAGAAATTTTAGTGTTTGGCAAAAATGGATATAATGAGGTTACTAGAAATTAGCTTGATCCATTAGGATTAAAAGTCAAGACGGAGGTAATGAATTTAGGGGTAACTATTGACTCTGACCAGACTTTTAAATCACATATTAATTAGATTACTAGGACTTAAGAAATATAGCAAAAGTTAGATCTCTTATAACATTGCAAGATGCTGAGAAATTAGTTCACACTTTTGTTTTCAGTCAACTAGATTACTGTAACGCACTCCTCTCAGGACTACCCAATAAATACATCAATCGATTGCAACTAGTGCAGAATGAAGCTGCTAGAATCTTAACTAGAAAAAGAAACTCCGAGCACATTTCTCCAGTTTTGATGTCACTACATTGGTTACCTGTGTCATTTAGAATTTAGAATTGACTTTAAAATACTGCTTATGGTTTACAAATCCTTAAATAATCTTGCTCCATCTTATATTTCGGAATGTCTTACACATTACATTACCTTAGATCTTCAAATGAGTGTCTTTTTAGAATTCCAAGAGCTAAACTTAAAAGAAGTGATGAGGCGGCCTTCTGCTGTTATGCACCTAAAATCTGGAATAGCTTACCAATAGGAATTTGCATGGCTAATACAGTGGAGCACTTTAAAACACTGCTGAAAACACATCACTTTAACATGGCTTTCTCATAGTTTAATTTTAGTTTAATCCTGATGCTCTGTATAATCAATTAATTATCATCATTATACATGGTGGCTCTAAAATCCGTACTAATCCCTACTTTTTCTTCTGTTCTTTTTCCGGTTTTCTGTGGTGGCGATCTGCACCATCACCACCTAATCAAAGCACCGTGATGTCTCTACATTGATGAGTTAAAGGCCAGAAGTCCTCATGACCATCATCATCAAATTCTTCCATGAGAACCCTGAATACAATGAGGACTGATTGAGGTAATTTATGTTAGGTAGAATGCCTAAAAGGGACTGGGCGGTCTCGTGGCCTGGAACCCCTGCAGATTTTTTTTTTTTTTTCCAGCTGTCTGGAGTTTTTTTGTTTTTTCTGTCCTCCCTGTGCATCGGACCATACTTTTATTCTATGTTAATTAGTGTTCCCTAATTTTAACTCTTATTTATTTTGTCTTTTTTCTGTTTCGTAATCATGTAAAGCACTTTGAGCTACATCATTTGTATGAAAATGTGCTATATAAATACATTTTATTGTTGATAATTGGAGAAAGTAGAAAGGAATATTCTGTAACAAAAGGATTGCTCTCAGAATAAAAGGAAAAATTATAAAAGACTGTAGTGACACCAACAATAGTGTATATAGTCCAGAAATTATAACAGATATAAAATTTCTGTGATTGACTTGTGAGGTGACCATAATGTATTAGGCAGAAATAAGTATATTAGGGAAAGATTAAAAATGAAAAAAGTGAAAAATACTGTTGACCGTGGAAGATGTTATAGTGAAGATTCCAGTGAGCTGGATATGTATGTAGACAAGAGGAAAACAGTGTGGTAAGAAGAGTATTAGAGATAGAGTTTCCAAGGAGAGGGAGACCAAAAAACAGATGAAAGGATAAGGTAGCGAAGGATACCATGGTTGTGTTAAAGAGAAAGCCGTAAACAGAAGGTAACGGATAACTGAGATACACCATTTTATTTCAAGAACCCAAAGAAGAATAAAGCCAGAGAAAAAGAATATGATGTAGTGGAAAGGCTACCTAGCTTCTGAATGACTAATGATTGTTTTATTGTGTATGACCTGCTAGATTATAACAAGAATCTGGCATAAAAACAGATCAAAATGGCAAAGCACTCTGCAACCAAGATCTACCTGGTATGATCTCTTCGGCATTTTTCTTATGTTTCAAAATAGTTGTCCTAACTGTTGTCAAACTATGACAATTGTTTTGTATTTTTTAAAGCTTGTTGCAATCATTATTCTCAATTCATTTTCTCTTTTGTTTTATAGTACAGTATGTGCATCAGTAATTTAATGCAATGTAAATGGTGATAATTAAGTAACAAATTCATCTTATTTTCCCACAAAGGTAACAGAGTTTTGCAGTACCTACTGCTGTTGCCTCATTACTTTAGAATGCTGAATACTAGTCTCAACCCATGGAGTCTGCATGTTTTTTCATGCCTGCATGAGTTTCTATCTTAGGATAATTTATGACTTTTAATTTGCCCTATTTGAGTGAGTGTATTTGCAGTGGACTGCTGCCCAGTCTAGAGCTGGTTTCTGTCCTGTGCTAAGTGTTACCAGGACAGCTGTGTTATATAGCAACCCTAAAATTCAGTAAATGAATGTCTGTATTTGAGTGTGGGCTTATACTGCAGGTATTGTTCTTAATAGCATACCTTGTTAATAGACAAAAATGTTGAAGATTAATTATTTTGAAAAAGATCCAACATTAGGAATCTTTTATCTATAGTATAAATTTATTGGTTCATATTAATTTAGTAATATGATTATGTAACAACTAAATTCCTTCTTTTTTTATTATTTTAAGATTTTGCATGCAATAGTGTCACTTGTAGGAGAATATCATGAGGCATATTGGGACTGCTTTAAATGTGACACCAGAAAACAATCTGGGGTTGCACCAGCACTTACCAGTTTGCCTGTTATGTCTGCAGTACCAAAGACAACGACTTGGTAGGGCTCCTCTGACTCTACTCTCTTCTGTCTGTTTGGACCCCCAACTGAACATGGCACACCAATGGGGCTGAAACAGGAACTTCAAAAGCAGCACCAGAATGCACAATTTATTTTTTCTTTATTTAATTAAAGATGATTTTCCTTTGGGAGCTCCAGTGTTTTCTATGTGTTATATACCATTCTTTTACAATAGGTAGCAAACAAATAAATTGGTTAGTAGTATGACGTTTACGAAAGAAAAACAACACACAAAGACAATTGCACACAATCTACAAAACTGTAAAAGTCATCCTGTTTTCAGCAACAGAGGAAGCAATGAGGCTGCTAAAGTAATACATTAGCGTACACTTAAAGTGAAAACAAAAACTATGCAAATATTATACAGAGAAAGACTTTATTGCAGCTTACCCATTTAATAATCATTTAGTTTTCTCAGGCACATTATTTAATTAGTTAACAACCACTAATAACCATATAGTAAATTGGGCATACTGTATGTAAACACTTTGAATGATCTTTAATTTCATGGACACTTATGCTCTGGTAAATTCATCTAGTGTTTATTAGTAAATGAATGATTACTGGCCCTCTTATAGTGCCTAGAAAAAGTATTCACATCCTTGGACATTTTAACATTTTAAGATTATACAACATCAAATTGCAGTTGATTTAATTTGGGTTTTTCCATACTGATTAACAGAAACAGACTGTTTAATGTCAAAGTGAAAACAGAACTCTGAAAAGTAGTCTAATTTAGTTACAAATATAAAACACAAAAAAAATGTTTGCTCTCTTCAGCTTCTGGAAAGTTTTAATTTCCCCTGGGGATAAATAAAGTTATCTATCTATCTATCTATCTATCTATCTATCTATCTATCTATCTATCTATCTATCTATCTATCTATCTATCTATCTATCTATAATAACACAGTATTCACCACTTTCATTCTAGGATTTACCTGTATTTTGACCTATTCATTTTACACTCTAAACTTCAGAGGGTGCCACAGCATGATGCTTCCATCACCATGCTTCATGGTGGGGAAGGTGTGTTTTTAATAATGTGTAGTGTATGGCTTGTACAAAAACATGATGATTAATCTGAAGGACAAAAAGCTCAATTTTGGTCTCATCAGACTAGTTGACTTTAATGTCTCGCGTGTGCCTTCCAGCAAACACCAATGAGATGTCATACTTTTCATAGGCACTATATATATATTTTATATATTGAAATATATATACTGTGTATATAGCGTACAGCTATAGAACCCGGTGCCACAGATCCTTTGCAAAGTTCACTGTTTCATTACATGGAATGACATCATTACAGCTGGGAGCCTTAAGATTGCGTGGTTACCTATGCTGTATGAGACCTTATGTCTCGATGCATGCTCAATAATCCAGGTAAGGAAATCCTAGAAATTTGATTCTGTTCATCTGGAAATCAAATTTCTAGGATATGAGACCTTATCTTATTTTACTTTAGTTTATACAGTTGTAGACTTCAGTGTTGTCCTTAAGAATTTGTAGAGTGGTTAAAAAGGGGAGGTCAGACAGTTAGTCTCAGTTAGGAAATCTGACTTTGCCTGGTATAAATGAGTTGTGTCTGAAAATATTTAGCTGGTATCTTCATGCCTCCCTCACAACCTCTAGTTTCTTCTGTACACCCAATTACTTTACTTTGTGCAGTAATTTTCCATTTGGATATATCATGTACAGGACCATCCCCTGATTGTTAATATCAGAATTTGTTTTGCTTGCCTATTTGATAGCTCTTTGTGTGCGTGTGTGTATACAGTATGTGTGTTTAGCTAAAAGTTAGCTAAAGTAGCTTTTGGAGAGATATCAAACTTCCTTTTCAAACCCACCTACCTACTTTCTGCTCAGCTGTTATAATGTTTAGATTTAGATAAACTTTTCTCTGGAAGATAATCGGTCACAGCCAGCAGTTAATTTTGAACTTGAAGCCTTAGATCTTACTTTTTGTGTGAAAAGGCTTGTCATCATACATTCCAGGCTCTCTCTGTGAAATGAATTTGTCTTTCCACAACGTTTCTCAATTCCTAGGCGGCAGACATTCCTTATGCTCTGCATTAATCCAATTACTAAACACCTGCAAACCTGCAATAACAGTTTCTATGCCAAGTCCTGTTAAAAATGGTTTTATTTGAAAATGTAATCTTATGTCTTTCTATCAAGAGTCACGTTACACACCTGCCAAGCCATAATCTTAAAAAGTAACACTCAGTTGCTAAGATAAATTCTGTGGGTAGTTTTGAGCAGATTTAAGAGAAACCATCACATGTCCTCTGGCAACAATACTGCTACAAGAGAAATTCCATAGAGTAGCTTCACATTCTTCTTAATCACATAATAAACACAAGGATTTGTTTTTATTAAAAAATGCAGTTGTGGGTTTATTGTGGTACTTGCAAGGCAGGATCCTACTCTAGAAAAGGCAACTTTTTAGATTAATAAAATAAATTACCACATAGATCTATATTAAAATGAAACAAATGGACAGAAATACTCGGAACAGATATCTGCTACAATTATTCTATTGTAAAACAAATTGGAAAAGTTCTTATATGGCAATTTGTTCCAACAATACCAATGAAACAATCACGCTGTTTCAAAAAGAAGAGATACTTTCCCAAAAAGCTATAGTTCTGTTCTTTGAGTACATGCTAAACTTTCCATAAAAAGTGTTAAAAACCAAAGAGTTTATTCATCATTTTGAGATAAAGAAAAGCAAGCCTCATCTACTCTATAACAGCATCCTGAGTGGATTGTATTAAGAAAATTTCTCGGATTTGCAATGGAAAAATGTAAATATAATCCAATCAGTTTGTATGTTTTGACCTTATGTCTGGGATTTTACTAAGGCACTAAATATACTGAACTCATTAAACCATTTCCCTTGATTTTTGAAGATCACAAGTGAAGCTAACCTGGTAAACCCAAGATCCATTCGACTTCTTCCTTCTGCCTCCTTAAGGTTAAAGCAGATATCCCTTAAATTAAGCCTGCTAATCTCATATGCACTTATTGTTTGTTTCAAGGTAGAGAAGTCCTTAGGTCCACCCTCAAATCTACATTGCCACATGCTAATCTTAGCGGGAGCGGCTCACAGCTAAAGCAGATCTGAGTTGATCGCAGTCGCACTATAAGTGCTTCCTGTCGATGGGTAATGCAAGGAACATTCTAAATGCAGGGAACAGGATTGCTTGGCCACTAACCTGCCTGATTGCTGTACCTGTGTATAGGAGAATGTGCTGTTCCTGTTTCAGTCTGAATAAAGTTGGTTTTGCTAAATTACTCAGAGTCAACCTCGTGTTTTGGAATGCAACACAGGGACTCACACGTCATAATATATAGACAAAACAAATATCTTGCCTGAATTTACATTTTTACTGCACCTAGTAAGTCTTACATTCACACAGTGCTTGCTGGTGTAGTTTGAAGGGTATGACTCAGGGATATTATCTCATTTGGAGTGGCCTCTCTGTCACAAGATGACCCACCTATATCCAGCACAACAGTCTCCAGTCAATCAATTACGGGAAGGTAAGTTCCATTTTGGGAAGGGGTCTTTGCATCTCGTATGGCCACGATACAGCCTTTGCAATACATTTTTTTTCCCCCCAGGAATGCCAACTACAATAATCCTTATAACGTTGTTAAATTAAACTAATGCCTTGCTATTATGCTTCTAGGAAGGTTTCATTAAAAAAATCAGGCTGATGGGCCTTATTCCTATGGCATAAACCGACACATCGCTTTTAACTGATAACCTAGGGCCATGGCCTTGAAACCCTTGCAGATTTTGTTTTTTTTTCATCAGACTAACTGGAGTTTTTTGTTGTTTTTTCTGTCCTCCAGGCCATCTCTTTTTCTTGTCACTTATTCTTTGATATTATTGTCTAAACTTATTTGTTTTTTTCATGAAACTTTCTCGTTTTCATCTTGTAAAGCACTTTGAGCTACATTGTTTGCATGAAAATGTGCTATATAAATAAATATTGTTGTTATTGCTGTTGATGCATATGCACAAGTGTGATGTCTTTTCTGCCCAGGAAAAGCTCTGAACTGAGAAGACTACAGCAGGTAAAATCCTGGCTTTTCTAATTTAGAAGGAAGTGAAGAAAGTAAATTTAAAAGTAAGAAAAAAACGTTTTGCAAAAACAATTCCTAACCTGTGCAACTTAACTGGGCTGTTATTTAAATGTTTTCATTTTAAGAAGCCTGTGCACTATCACTCTAATGCGATGACTTAGTTGCTAAAGATGCTGTCTGTTCCAAGAATGGGGAGCTGTTAGACTACACCCTATCTCACTGTTATTTCAGATGTGTGATCATTGATAATGGATACCTGCTTAGGCATCAGTAATCTTACAATATCCTTAGCATGGCATCTAGTAACGTATTACTGGTAGTTTTATTTGTTAAACTAACATCTACCAGTTGGTGGTGAAAGTACATTAATCTAAGGAAAATGGTAGCCATTATAGCAATTATGCACAATGAAAATTGAACTAACTTTTGCTTTAACCTCAGCCTCTCTTGAGCACATTGCAGTTTACCAGCAGTCTTTGTCTGTAGATTGATTTTATTACAATCAAAATGGGTCGGGCAGGGTACACAGGCTTTATCAACTAGATATCTGAGCCACTGTATTAACTGTGTAGATCCAAAAGTACATGTAAAATGCTTCCTTGAACCTCAAGTAGTTGTCATTGAGGTAAAATGGATACTTCTGACAGTTAGCTTTTACAATCAGATGTAAAGAGAAGCTTCTTATCAATGTACACAAAAGTGAAAAGAAACTATTACTATCTGATTGTGTATGGTTCCTTATCAAGATAGTAAGAGTAAATTTAGATTGTAGGCTGTACCCTTACTGGAGGAGATCTGTTGCAGTCTCAAAAATTGCAATTAGTTGAAACATGAAAATTAAAACTGAACAAAATTATTACAGTAGGTGAAATTCCTGGAACCTTCATCCTTGATCTACCCATGGCAGCACCCAGTCATCCCTTTAATCTCAATCTATAATATGGTAGAAGGAGAAAGGCAAGCCTGCAGTAACCTCTTCATCCAAATACTGTATATAGCATTGGTCCATATGGAACATACCACAGGTTCCTGCATCCATCAATTGTCTTGACGTATGTCTAATCTGTTATGTAATTCCTCCGTTGTCCTTTATGCCCGAAACAGCTACTAAGGGGGACCTCTCCATTATTTGCAGATCAAACGTCTTGCAGAATTAGCATCTCCTTTCAATTTCCTCCCCTAAAATGCCAGGGAAAAACTGCAATCCTGGTTACAACAGAGTCTGTTATTATAAGGTGCTTATATTAAACACTGGAACTGGAATGATCTCAGGTATGTTATTTATGTATTCAATGTTCTGGATTTTAATCCAGGGCCCAGTCATTTTCTGTGTGGAGTTTGCACATTGTGTTCATGTCTTTGTGAGCTTTCCTCAAGGTAATCTAGTTTTCCTCTCATATTCCTAAAAATGTGCAGATTAGGCTGAATTGGCATTCTGGGAATATGAATGTGGATGTGTGTGTGAGTGTATCCTGTTATTGGTTAGATTTGATTTTGTGTTTCATTAAAATCTCAAAATAATATGGCTCAGTATGATTTCGTTGTGGAATGTTAAGGAATGATGATTAGTGTTGTTTTAACACTGATCAGTCACAACATTAAAAACACTGACAGGTGAAGAGAATGACATTGATTACCTCATTATAATGGCACCAGTAAAGGAGTGGAATATACAGTTAGGTCCATAAGTATACAATACAACACAATACAATACAATTTATTTTGGTATAGCCCAAAATCACACAAGAAGTGCCGCAATGGGCTTTAACAGGCCCTGCCTCTTGTCAGCCCCCCAGCCTTGACTCTCTAAGAAGACATGGAAAACTCCATCCATTATCCAACCTGCTATATCCTAAGTACAGGGTCACGGGGGTCTGCTGGAGCCAATCCCAGCCAACACAGGGCGCAAGGCAGGAAACAAACCCCGGGTAGGGCACTTGCCCACTGCAGGACAAAGAAAAATTCCTGAAAAAAACCCTTGTAGGGAAAAAATGGAAGAAACCTTGGGAAAGGCAGTTCAAAGAGAGACCCCTATCCAGATAGGTTGGGCATGCAGTGAGTGTCAAAAGGAAGGGGGTCAATACAATACAATACACAGAACACAAGTAATCCACAATACAGTATAAAAATAAAAATATTACAAGTACAGAGCAGAATTTAACAGTAGATGACATCACATAATATGATTTGGACAGTGATATAATTTTCATAACTTTGGCTCTGTGCACCACCACAGTGGATTTGAAATAAAGCAATCAAGATGTGAATGAAGTGTAGACTTGTGTTTTTTTTCAAGAGGTTTAATAAAAACATTATATGAGCCATTTTCAAAAGAGAGACATTATTATACATGGTCCCACCATTTTCAGGGTCTCAAATGTATTTGGACAAACTAACTTAATCATGAATATAATTATCATTTTCAATACTTGGTTGAAAGTTCTTCCAATCAATGACTGCCTGAAATCTGGAACCCATGGCCATCTCCAAGTGCTTGGTTTCCACCCTACTGTTGCTTTGCCAGGCCTTTACTGCAGCTGTCTTCAGTTGCTGCTTGTTCACTGGACTTTCTGCCATCAGTTTTGTGTTTAGCAAGTTGGGTTGAAGTCAGTTGATTGACTTTGCCATTGAAGAACATTCCACTTCTTTGCCTTGAAAAGCACTTGGTTTACTTTCACAGTATGTTTTGGCTCATTGTCCATCTGCACTGTGAAATATCATCCTACCATTTTTTCAGCATTTGTCTGAATCTGAGCAGGCCGTATAGCCCTGTACACTTCAGAAATTATCCTGTTACTTCTGTCATCAATTATGTCATCAATAAACACTAGTGACCCACTTCCATTGGCAGTCATGCATGCCCATGCCATAACACTGCCTTTACCATGTTTTACAGATGATGTAGTATGCTACAGATCACATGAACTGTTCCTTCTCTTCTCCATGCTTTTCTCTATAATTCTGATACAGTATAAAATGATCTTAGTTTGTCCAGAGAAAACTGTTTCAAAAGTGGATTTTTAAAAATATTTTCTGGCAAAGTGTAAGCTGTCCTTCCTATGCTTGATGCTTACCAGTGGTTTGCACATTGTGGTGTATTTACTTTCATGAAGTCTTCTCTTGATTGTAGATATTGGCAATGACAGGCCTACCTCCCAGAGAGTATTCTTGGTTTGGCTAAATGTTGTGAAAGAAGATATACCTCTCCAAGGAAATAATTTTACTATTTTCCAGCACAGTTGTCTTCTATTGTTGTCCAGGACTTCTGGTGTTGCTGATCTCACCAGTGTGTTTAAGACTGTCCAAGATGGTTGATTTGACCACTCCTGGTGTCTCTACTGTCACTCTGAAGTCTGTTGTGTTTTCTCTGCCTAATGATGACCTGATTTTACTTGCATGGACAACTTTTTGGACCTCATATTGAGAGTTTACAGAGACAGCCTCCAAATGCAAATTCCATACTTTGAATCAACTGCAGACCTTCTGCCTGCTCAATAGTTAATGAAATAACGAGCACCTGCTCAAACCTGACTATGGAACAGCTTGTCAGTCAATTGTCCAAATACTTTTGAACCCCTCTAAATGGGGGACTAAGGATAAAAATGGCTGTCATTCCTAAATGGCACATACAATATTTTTGTGAAACCCTTTTAATTAATACTGAAAGCTTACTTCAAGCCTACGTCAATCATGTAATGATTTCTTAATTTCATATCTATTCTGGTGGAATAAAGAGACAAAATACTGAAAATTGTGTCACTGTCCAAATACTTGTGGACGTAATTGTATCAGGCAGCAAGTGAACAGTCAGTTGTTGAAGGTGATGTTTTGGAAGTGGGAAAAATGGGCAGGCATAAGCATCTTAGCAACAAGGATGAAATTGTGATGATTAGACGACTGGGTCAGAGCATCTTAAAAATGAAAGGTCTTGTGAGGTGTTCCCTGTAAGGGAAGGATGGACAACCGATGAACTGGCAACAGAGTCATAGCCGCCTAAGGGTCATTGATGTGCATGAGGAGGAAAGGATAGCCTCTCTGGCCCTATCCCACAGAAGAACTACAGTAGCACAAACTACTGAAAAACGTAATGTAGGTCATGAGAGAAATGTATCAGAACACACAGTGCATCACAGTTTGCTGCATAGCCGCAGACTGTTCTGAGTGCTCATGTTGATCCCTATCCACAATCAAAGCAACTACAATGGGCATGTGAGAATGAGAACCAGACCATAGAACAATGGAACAAGGTGAACTGGTCTGATGAATCATGTTTGCTTTTAGATCATGTGGATGGCCGGGTGCAAGTGTGTCGTTTACCTGGGTAAGAGATTGCAGCAGGATGCACTATACAGTAGGAAGAAGACATGGCGGCCGAGGCAAAGTTCTGCTGGGAAACCTTGGGTCTTGACATTCATGTGAATGTTACTTTGACATGCACCACATACCTTGCAGATTACATAACCCCTTCATGGCAAAGTTATTCCCTGATTGAAGAGGCCCGTTTCAGCAGGATAATTCACCCTGCCAAACTTCAAAAATTGTTCAAGAATGGTTCGAGAAACATGACAAAGAGTTCAAGGTGTCGACTTGGCCTACAAATTACCCAGATCTCAATCTGATTGAGCATCTGTGGGATGTGCTGGAATAACAAGTCCAGTCCATGGAGGCCCCACCTTGCAACATACAGGACTTAAAGGATCTGCTGCTAAGATCTTGGTGCCAGATACCACAGGACACATTCAGAGGTCTTGTGAAGTCTATGTTTTAACAGCTCAGAGCTGTTCTGGTGGCACAATATTAGGCAGGTGGTTTTAATGTTGAACCTGATCAGTGTATGTTGTATGTTTATTTTGATGTTTTCTTTTAAACTTCACCAAACTCTAAGAAATTAATGATGGTTAGGAAATAAAGTATTTGCTTTCCATTAAGATTCTTTAACATTTTACAGAATTTCTTTCTCTGAGAAAAAAGTAGAGTTTATCCAGGAAGGAAAATATTGGCACCTTTGAATCAGACATAATTTTATAATCCATAAGCATCTTTATCCATTCATCCATCCATTTTCCAACCCGCTAAATCCGAACACAGGGTCACGAGGGTCTGCTGGAGCCAATCCCAGCCAACACAGGGCACAAGGCAGGGAACCAATCCCGGGCAGGTGCCAACCCACCGCAGGACACACACAAACACACCCACACACCAAGCACACACTAGGGCCAATTTAGAATCGCCAATCCACCTAACCTGCATGTCTTTGGACTGTAGGAGGAAACCGGAGCGCCCGGAGGAAACCCACGCAGACACAGGGAGAACATGCAAACTCCACGCAGGGAGGACCCAGGAAGCGAATCCAGGTCTCCTTACTGCGAGGCAGCAGTGCTACCACTGCGCCACCGTGCTGCCCTAAGCATCTTTATATTTTGTACAATTCTGCCTGCATGATGAAGGTATTCAGTCTCTGGCATGTTTTGGTATTGGTGTTTGTTAGATTTCTTGTATCTTTCAGTTTTGCCAACCTCAAATGCATTGATGTAACCCTGTATTCATTTATTAGTTGTGTTTGGTGATCCACCGTCTCTTATTAGCAAATGTGTGGATTGTTTTCATAGGGACACAGTCTTCTACATATTTTGGATGAATGAAGTGTCACTCATTGAAAAATGATGAAGAATATTTAAAATGTTTCCAAGTTTCCTAGTCCATAGAATTACACCACTTGTGTTTGTCCTTTTACACTTAAATGAATGTCAATGGATGATAGCAGGAATACTGACATTTGATCAGACTGTTTAAGGTGAGGATGGGGCAGCAATAAAAAAGTGTTTTTGATTAAAGTGTAACAGTTATTCAGTATGATTGCACCCCTAGTAAGACAAAGTGACATACTTATGATGGTAGGCTATCTATCCATCCATTTCCCAACCCGCTGAATCCGAACACAGGGTCACGGGGGATGGTAGGCTATATACTCTTTAAATATGCAACAACAATTAATCTCTCAAAACTTAAACATTCATAATTATATTTAATATTGTGTACCAGAGAACTCTTTTAGAAGAGATGACTTTTACATTAGTTCACCAAACATTAACATAAAACAGATGCCTCTTCTTTTTTTTCCTAAGGATACAATCCAGTCCATATGGTAATTAAAAAGATCTCACTGAATTGCATAGTCTACTGTTTTAGAACTTTTTCTGTGAAACAGAAAATAAGTTAGTTTAGAATATTATTTCTTTGAGGCCAGTCTTAATCTGGTATCATTTAGTTTGTTATCCAGCAACTAAACACTGGCCAAAAAACGCTGGGTAGAGAAGGCTGGTGGGCTAGTTGTTTTGTCCTTACCTGAACATTACCTCTTTAGTCTTATCAACTACCTCTCTTTATCCAGTGATTCCTGGTAACACCATAGTGAGTTGAATCATGCCAATTGTGTTAGCTCTTGATAACTCTAAATACAGTAGTGGCTGTGTAAAAGTTTAGTCCTGAGTATTCAGTCCAATATTCAGAATTGTTTGGAAGTCAGAAGTAATAACAGTGGAAAGGGACAGCAAAAACAATGAAAACAACAAGTCGGCAAGGAGCAACAAGCAAAATGTCACAACTACAAAGCATCATGGAGATAAACAGTCTTAATAGATTAAGATATTAGCTTTAGCCAATAGATTTACAACAATGCAATTTTGTAACAGTTTAAATTTAACTTTATTGCCATTAGTACTATGAGATTATATTTTCCATGTTTTCTATAGACTAACAACAGTAATAATACAAATAACAGACATGACATAAAACAGCATACATCATTGTATATAGAACATATAAATAAGAAATGTACACATTAGGTACACTTATACAGTGGTTATAAGATCAGATCTTGAATAGCCTTATAACCTGAGGATAAAAACTGTACCTTAATCTAGTAAATCTAGAGTGTTAACGACATGCACAAAACTAGTGAGCAGACCTGGCATTAGTATGAAAAGTTATTCAAAACAGCAACAACACTAATAATAATAATAATAAGGGCAACAAAGTCAAGCAGTCTTTAATGTGGATGCCTCACAGCTCCACAGGCCCAGCACTGCCTTTATGGATTTGGTGTTTTCTCACAGTTTCTGGATAGGTTTCCCTTTCTCTTTCTCTTTCCTTCTACATTTAAAAGATCTGAATGTTAGGTTTAGTACAGACTCTAAATTGGCCCAATTGCTACTCAAAGTAGTGATCATCTGTCCAAAGTTGGATTTAGCCTTGTAACCGATAATCCTGAGACAATCAAACTTGCCTCGAAAAATAGGCAATACATGTTAAGAAGTAGCTTCTGCAAGATTTCACACACATTTTTCATGACTCTAAATCATCCATTCGTCCATCCATTATCCAACCCGCTATATCCTAACAACAGGGTCATGGGGGTCTGCTGGAGCCAATCCCAGCCAACACAGGGCGCAAGTCAGGAAACAAATCCTGGGCAGGGCGCCAACCCACCGTAGACTCTAAATCAGTTTATAGATTATAAAAAATGAATGGATAGCTAATAAAATTAAACTGTTGTTTAATGTGAGATGGGACTATGAAGACCACACTTTTTATCAATGCTACAAAAGTGCTACCATCTTTTTGTTTCCCTAAATTATTGTGCATGCTATGCTATTGGTAGATGAATGACTATTATGCAAAAGTGGAAAATGTCTATGATTGGTGGTATTAAAGTTTCAAGCTTCTAAATATGGTTCTCTGTTTTGAGAAGAAATGTCATTTGTGGCCAAAGTTGGTTTCTGCCTTGCCCCTGCTGGAATATGCTTACAATACCAAAATGAGTAAAATAAGTTAATTAATGATTTTCTGGGTGGATGGTATTATTTGTAAAGGAAAAACTCTGAAGTATTTTTTGGATCAGTAAATATTTTAAGATAGATAGATAGATAGATAGATAGATAGATAGATAGATAGATAGATAGATAGATAGATAGATAGATAGATAGATAGATAGATAGATAGATAGATAGATAGATACTTTATTAGTCCCAAGGGGAAATTCACAATAAAGACCAGTATGTATAAAACTCTGCTTTAGCTCTGGTACCAAGAGAGTGTCATGGTTTGGTGCTGTTTGAACATGACAAAGTTGTTTCTTAAATGAAACATAAATGGGAATCTCTTTTAAGTTTTATGAACCATCAGAGAATAACCTTTGAGCAGTAACTTTACTATGTGTACCACTAACTCCCTGCGGTGGGTTGGCACCCTGCCCGGGATTGGTTCCTGCCTTGTGCCCTGTGTTGGCTGGGATTGGCTCCAGCAGACCCCCGTGACCCTGTGTTTGGATTCAGCGGGTTGGAAAATGGATGGATGGATGGACCACTAACTCCATGTATGACCTTAAAAAGTTACTTAATCAGCTGGTACTCGAATTTATGCAAATAATTTTAGTATTCTAATCTTATAAGTCATGGTGGATAAAAGCCAATGCGAAATTTGTAAATAGTAACAAATTAATTACTGAGCACAACATTCCGGTGGTGTGCCCTCCAGTATGGGGTACAGTTGTCCCTTCCAGTGCCTGTTTTTTGGGATGATGCTAGGACTGTGAGTCCAAGCATGTCATTTGAAGTTAACTATAAATAAAAAAATGTGAAGAGACTACTCCTGTAATGTACAGTATCTTTTAGTTGTTTATTGGCATTAATATCTACACTAACAGAGTTTTACAACAATTTAGCTTTACTGATCTTCCTTTTTACCAAAGATTTACTTTATCTTTTCTAGTGTATGATAAAGGTTACAAATTGTAAAAAGCATTGACTGAGTACAGGATGCTGCAGCAGCTGAACTTAAAAGGTTTATATGTTAAAGGGAATTATTTAAAAAATATGTAATGTGACAATGTATAACGAAACACTTAAAGATGTATTACTTTTTTGCTGTGAATAGTAGCAATAAGTTAATGGTAAGAAGTATAACATCAAGCAGAAAAAAAGATTTTTCTGAAGCAATCAGGAAAAAGAATATACATTAATTTTAAAAAATAAATTTAATTCCATTTATATTTCTATTTGTATTCTTGAGTAAATAAGGCCATTGTGTTTCTGTAGTTTTGTAGCCTAATCATATACAACTAAATTAATTTGGGAACAGTTATAATTAATAAATAAAGTGTGAGAACCAGTGTGACTTGTTCATGAAATTGCTAATCACCGAGATCAACCGATTGATTATACTTTACTCAATTTAGTTTGTTTGCAAGAGAAAAAGTACAAAGGACTTTCAGATTAAAAAAAAATCAGTAAATATTACATGATGATGAAAAGACTAGTAATAGAAACAATCTTTTTATGTAACTTTCATTTTTTATTCCAAAGACATGCAAGCACAATTCATTTTTGGTAGTCAAAGTGTTGTATTGAAATTTCTTTTTTCTTTTGGAAGAACACTTTTTGTCAGATTCTGAATACATGTAACAACTGATTTGTTTTGACATCTCAAAAGAAAAACAACCAATGACATGCTTTAGAATCTGTCAATCAATACCATCTGTTCACCAAAGGAAAATGAGATTTAATAGAAAGGTGACCTTTTTATCCAAGCTGATGCAAATTAAAAGTGTATTACAGAAAATCAAAATAGTCTTGACAAAACAGGTGATTCATGTTAAGAAGTAGCTTTAAAATGTTTTTCTAGATTTTACTCACATTTCTTTTGCAATTGAATGCCATTGAGTTCAAATCTTTAAAGAAATATCCAAGATTACACTATAATGGTCCATTTGACTTCTGCACCAGTGGTTTTTAAACCGCAGTTCAGAAGGATCTGAAGACTACACAATATTTAAACCAGCGCCCTATCTTTAGGAAAACAGACATATGCCAAATTGAATCTTTGTAAGATATTTGGAAAGATTTATGCATAAAAACTTTGTTATTCTTTTACAGTCAGACTTACTTTTTCATGGTAGATCTCTTGATTGTTGAAGGTCAACTGTTTCAAAATGTTATTTGGTACATTAAATCAAATATAGTACATTTTAACACATTAACTTACACATAGACATACCTACCTATTTGTAACTTTGCTATTCTCTTTCTATTAAATGCACCACTAATTTATTCTTTTTCAGATTATGAAATTTTGAACATATTTGGACAGCTGATCCTCTTATTCAAGAGAAACCACCTTAGCTTGTATGTACTTTCTGGATATCAATAAAAATCTTCACTTTATCTTTTATTTTGAACAAGGTATAGGAGGATATTTCAAAGGATCATATAGCATCCCTCTTCAGGGCAGATATTCCCTCCATTGCAATGTTACATTACCAACTCTCTCCCTTGCTTCAGTGAGCAAGAAGGAATAAGAGAAACAATATGAACTTGAGCAGTATTGAAATGCAGTGACCTAGGAGACATAAGCTAAACACAGCTTCTGTAAATACTTAGAATGCACATTTGCATGAGTAGCTGCCCAGCAATAAAAGACTCTAATGGAAAATGGGTCCAGTTTGAGCATTAATTTAATCATTGTTTTCAATCATGCATATTCCAACCTATAGCAGTAGTGGGCAGTGGCATAGCTAAGGGCACGAGGAGAGAGCGGTCCACCTCGGGCAGCACATATTTGGGGGTGGTATTATTGGCCAAAAGGCTCAGTACAATTTATGTGTAAGCAGCAGGATTCAGAAAAATATCACTCATGAATGAAAAAAGTAAAATTCTCTAATTTTTATCCACAAATGCTTCAAAAATAATTTTCAGACTGTCCTTCTGTGACAGCATCAGACACAGTAGTTGAAATTTATGAGACAATAACAAAAATAAACATAAGCTTACACTGATAATAATTCCTAGGAAGATAAACAACTAATTTACAATTTATAATTTCGTTTCATTATCAATCCGAATGCGTTCTTGCTCTGCGCAGAAAACATCCCCACCTATCACTTGTACACTACACTGGTTCTGGTTTTCGCAACGTAATTATATTAAACTAATAATTAGAACACAGCTTATCAGTGCATCTATACTATATTCTTGTCTAGTTGATGCTTATAAATAATTATATGTAAAAAATTATTACTGTTTCTCTATATATCTCGATGCATGCTCAATAATTCAGGTAAGGAAATTCTAGAAAGTTGATTCTGTCCATCTGGACATAGTGTTTTTCCGAGGGAGATACGTTACATCACTCATCCAAATGACTTTCTCAGTCTCAGTTGACTGCAGGTTTCTCCAACCTTATAAATAGTACCTTTGCATAATGACCGAAACTAGCACCATTGACTAACAATGGGCCGTGTGATCAATGATATGGACATAATGACAGGACAGTGGTCACTCATTCAGTGATGAAGATGTGCATATCCTGGACAGGGAGGAATGCTGGTTTGAGCAAGGAGTCAAGGAGGCAATTTACGTGAAAAAGAAAGCAACCATCTCTGAACCAAGGAGGGGGCCTAAGGGTACATCTTTCATCATCTTACAATGCTGTGATTGCAGCCATTCCCCAACTCTCTGTGAATGGTACTCATGGCCATTGATCAATGGACAATTTGCATATCATTGATCACATGGCCCACTGTTAGTTAATGGTGCTAGTTTTGGTCATTATGCTAAGGTACTGTTTATAAGGCTGGAGAAACCTGCAGTCAACTTAGACTGAGGAAGTCACTTAAAAGAGTGATGTAACGTATCTCCCTCAGAAAAATACTACGTTCAAATGAACAGAATCAACTTTCTAGAATGTTTCTCTATATATGAATAAATCTAAGTTAAATTTATCTTAATTTTTCCCTATATATCATTTTAATTTTCTATTTAAATTGGCTAACATATTCAGATATGTTGGAGGGCAGCAAATTGAAGCACCACCCCGCCCCGAGCGGCACAAACTCGAGCTATGCAACTGGTACTGGGCTAGAGCCATTTGTAGCAGAATCCAGTGCAAGACAGAAACCAATTTTGTACATACAGAAGTGACAGTCTATTGAAGAGCACATTCATTCACACTTTACCAGTCAGATCAGCACACATTCTTTTTGGGTAAGGGAGGAAACTGGAATCTGTAGGAATACAAAGTACCCCCAAAATTGTTTCAAACATAGAGCCTGAGACTGAAGGTAGTGGGGTCGCAGTACTGACGCAGTACTGACTACTATCCAATTATCCAATTATGCTTCCTTCTAAGGAACCAAAGCACATTTTTTTCATTTTAAAGTGTGCTTATGGTATATATCTAATATATAAAAACATCATGGTATTTCAAATTTAAAAAAAATGAGCATATATCTCAAGTGAGGTTAAGTCATTATGAAATCAGGGTCACATTAGCAGAACTACATTGAAAGGTATGTTTTAATCAACAATGAGCATTTCCCTCACAACAGCAACCTTTCGACAATCATGGGCTGGTAAAAAATAACTTCCTTTTTCTGTTTTGGGAAATGTAAAAGAGTAGTATGATATCATAGCAACAGATATGTAATGTGTAGAGTGTGCTCACATCCTGATCCTGCAGCCCCTATGATAGACACCCATTTCTTGGGACCCCGTTTCATCTCCCTCACAGTGAATGGATACTGAGCACATCAGTCTTTACTCAGAACATCAAAAACTTCTAGTTATTAGCAGCTGAGGAAAACATATGAAAAGAACCCTGACAATCTTGCCTCTAGTAGGTTTCAATACTATTGATCATACCAGTTCAGAAAAGCTGAATTTTTTTTGCAATACCCAGAACACTCACAAGGCATGAAGTCTCACATTTTGTTTGTGGGTGAGCTTCTTTTGCTTAGAGTCAATTAGCTTCCTTTACCAAACAAATGCTTTTTAGTATAGTGTTTTTCTTACACTAAATAGTTAATATACACTCACCACCCACTTTATTATGTACACCTGTTCAACTCTGTGTTAATGCAAATATCAAATCAGCCAATCACATGGCAACAACTCAATATATGTAGGTATGTAGACATTGTCAAGACAACCTGCTGAAGTTCAAACCGAACATCAGAATGGGGAAGAAAAGTGATTTAAGTGACTTTGAATGTGACATGATTGTTGATGCCAGAAGATCTGGTCTGAATATTACAGAAAATACTGATGTACTGGGATTTTCACATACAACCATATCTAGGGTTTACAGAGAATGATCCAAAAAAGGGAAAATATCCAATGAGAGGCAGTTCTTTGAGCAAAAATGCATTGTTGATTCCAGAGGTCAAAGGAGAATGGCTAGGCTAGTTTGAGCTGATAGAAAGGCAACAGTAACTCAAATAACAACTTGTTACAACTGAGGTATGTAGAAGAGCATCTCTGAATGCACAACATGTCGAACCTTGAAGCAAATGGACTACAACAACAGGAGACCACAACTGGTGCCACGTCTGTTAGCTAAGAACAGGCAACTGAGGCTACAAATTGCTCAGGCTCACCAAAATTGGACAACGGAAAACTGGAAAAATATTGCCTGATCTGATGAGTCCCGATTTCTGCTGCAACATTTGGATGGAAGGATTAGAATTTGGTATCAACTACATGAAAGCATAGATCCATCCTGCCTTGCATCAATGGTTCAGGCTGGTGGTGGAGGTGTAGTGGTGTGTTGGATATTTTCTTGGCACATTTTGGGCTCATTCGTACCAACTGAGCATCATTTAAATGCCACAGCCTACCTGATTATTGTTGCTGATCATGTCCATTTTTTTATGACCACAATGTACTCATCTTCTGATGGCTACTTCCAGAGGCATAACATGCCATGTCGCAAAGCTCAAATCATCTCAAACAATGAGTTGTACTGTAACAATGAGTTGTACTGTGCTCAAATGGAATCCACATTCACTAGATCTCAATCCAATAAAACACCTTTGGGATGTGATGGAATGGGAGATTCACATCATGGATGTGCAGCTAACAGATCTGAAGCAACTGCGAGATGCTATCATGTCCATATGGACCAAAATCCCTGAGGAATGTTTCCAGAACCTTGTTGAATATATGCCACGAAGAATTATGGCAGTCCTGAAGGCAAAAGGTGGTCCAACCCAGTGTTAGCAATATGCACCTAATAAAGCGGCCCGTGAGTGTACATTTATTTACTAATTTTCAAAGGTACAATTCTATGGTGCTGTTGAAGTTTCCTCTTCAGCTCTCCTTGATTGAAAGTTGTAACATAACACATACACTGCAGGTCAGCATAGTACACATCACTCCACACACCAATAATCGTTAAACATAATGACGTGTTTAAAAAAGGGAGACATCACTCTAATTTTCTCTTTCTGGAGGAGCCTTATCAAAATATTTTATTTGTTGGACTTCATTCTCCAGTGTCAAGATTAACACAATAATTTAAACTGAGTCTTTGAGCCAAGTATTTAAATTATAGACAGAGAAAACGACAGCAGTTGTCATCCAAGGAATATACCGTGAATGGTAATCAGTCACAGTGATTACTGGGTGGTTTCTGCTCTAAGTTATGAGTAAGGTCTTCTGATAAGATTATGGCGATTTGAAAAAAATGAGTATCCTTTCCATTGAGTTTTCTGTGTGAGGAAAAATCATCCTGAGCTAGCTAAGGCAGAATTTAATGACTTCATAATGTGTCATTCCACTGCAAATTACTTAGAGTTTTATTAACAGTCATAGTGAATATAGAGGACAATACAGAGGAGAATCCTTCTCAATTTGAGAAATCCAGAGAGCCTCATATAAACTTGTCTCATTGATAAAGTCAAGGATCAAATAGGTTGTAGATTTAGATAGAGTGAAGCAGACAAAACTGTTAATGGTACGGTAGAGAGAATAGTAAGACCCAAGCAGATATTGTTACTAAAAAGAATGTATCCTGCTAACAATTGGATTAAATTAGGCACATATTGTTCTAGGTGAGCTATCAAAATAAACAGAGGGCAACAAGGATAAAAGATTTATGCAAGATCAATTACCAAACGCTTGAAACCGGAAGATCAAACTGAACTGGAGTCAAAAAATACAGGCAGAGGACAATACCAAAAAAACTAAAGATGAGATTTTACTTTGGAAAAATTCAGACGAGGAAGTGAAATCTAGACCTTTTTAACCCAATGCATCATGACCAAAAGGTCACAACATCTGAGGATGCTCCCATAGCAACACAGGTAGCTTGACGCTGGCCAACAAAATGGCAGGTGGCTAATACAACAACTGAAATGGTGCACATAACAAAGAAGAATCAAAACAAAAGTTAGAATCAAAACATTAATATATTTCAATTCAAAAGCAATGAGTAACAGATCAACAAAATTGATAAAGGACAGCTCACACAAAATATTAAAAAAATCCTAATAGCTTGAAGCCAGAAGTAAAAAATCTCGAAACAAAATTATTTTAAAAAAAATTAATAAATAATGAATAACAATGTGCAGTTGCTTTCTGAGCATGCACACTTCAGCCATGCCCCCAGTGATCCGTGAGATCATGGTAACCTGTTCCAAGGCAGCAACACTTCATGATATTAACCATTAACAACACGAAAAACAAAGGATAAAAAAAAAGAAAAAAGGGCAAATTTTCACAGTTTTGTGCTGCATTATGACAGTCAGCAATGGTTTCATCTTGAGATTTGTTCATTACCTCTTTCACAGAATTAAATTCTTAGTTATTTCATTAAACATTCCAAGTGCAATTTTGCTGCAAAAATTCTATTTGAATGTGTCTGTTTTATAACTACTGTTGACTGCATGAAGAATCCTTGTAATGTCAATCACGTCCATGTTACATTTCAGACAGGATTTTATCCATGGCACAAGTATGGTTTCTTAAATTTTAAAATTTTTTGGTTTTTTAATATTATTTTCTATATTTTGCTAATTCTGTTTTGGCTTTTTTAATTTATATTAAATTGTAATATTTATTAATTGTTGTTTAAATGTATATTATGTCTTCTCAATGTGGAGCCCATCTTGATGATGCTGTACGGACTGCACAGAGCAGCATTCATTTTCAATAGAGATGGAATCAGATGATGGACTGCAAAAAAATAACTATCCAAGGTCAAAACCAGAGACAATATACAGTAGAATAGCACAGCCTAGGATGTGAGACAAAACTCATAACTCAAGTATTGTTGCAAAAATGTCATAAACCAAAAATAATGAATAGTGCCAAAGCTAAAATATTAAACATGATGCTCAGGGGACAGGAAAGACTTTAAAACCAGAGATTCTTTTAAATGCTCAAATAAAATATGCTAGGCATTAGGTTGTAACTACAAACTTGGATGATGAACACTCTGTGTTGCTGGGTTATAACTCGTCACACTGATGACTTCACTTGGCACAACATCTGGGAGATGTCACCCGGCAACCCATGAGCGTCCGTAATTAAGGGTGCTCCAGATTGTGCAACCTATTACGAAAACAAGATGGTGCTGTACTAGAAGGTATTTCCTTTTAAATACCATTAAAATGTATCCGATACCAAAAAACAATACACAGACAAGATTCTATGACCTCTAAAATACCCAAAACAAAGTTTCAATTATTTTTAGAGGCCAACGAGAAAAAATAAATAAAAAAACATCTAGGTCATGGCAGGTTGTATCTTTGAGGCTACCACAGCTACTGTATATAAAATATGAACCTCCTATTGAAAGAGTAGCTTCATCCTTGCATTCTTGGATTTGATTCCTACTTTTTGATTGTGTACTTCAATTATTGAATTGTTTGGCTTTGGCCCTGGATAAACATGCTGTTAGCTAGTTTAAGGGATTTTTGATTTAGTTTGCTTTAGGTTCACCTTTTAAGCAAAACTTTTTTTGCTTTCTTATCCTCTTTTTGAATCCTTTAATGAATTCTTTAACTATGAAAAAAAACTGTTTTTGTTCATATCGAGACCAGAGGTTTTACAGTTTGCCTTTCCTTTTTTTGGTGAACATTTTTGAATTTTTTTTTTGAGGCCTGCGTTCCCTTTTTGAACTTAGTGTGTGGCAGAAAATACAGTAGTCAAATACTTATTCTGAATCACATAATTCTACCTGTGACAGTAGCCTATCCAAAGAAAACTGGAAAAAAAAACAGGAAAAAAAAACTTATTGTAGGATGGAACTACGACAATAGTAAGATACTTGATACAAACACAGTAGATTACATAAGAAATTTCTGAGAAAAAGGGGCCCAAAACTGACTGTGATTGAATGCATTTCAATTAATATAATCCACCATCTTTACAAATGTGCCCAGGACATGATCCAGTTTAGTTGTTTTCAGCAAATGACCACCCGACATACAATACATCAGAATATTCATTGCTACAAGTTTTTCAGCATATGGTTAGATATTTTTTATTGTACAATTATTTTCCCAATGAATCTTTTTTGTGTTTCATTTTTATTATTCATACTTTAAAAGACTCTAATGAGTTACATTATGAACACAGCACTTTTAACTCAACATCAAATAAAACAGCACTCCAATTCCTGCATTTGTTAATTATTATACATTATAATTTGGATTTAATATTTGAAAGAAATATTGCAAACATATGTTTATTGTTTGTATTGTCCAAAACCTCTGAAACAAAAAAGCTTCTTATTTAATAAGTGAGCGACACAATGTGTTACCATTTGTTTGGTGTATATACAAAAGCTAATTTTAACTTATTTGATTACATTTATTAAACATATGAAACAATCCTTTGCTATTGAAAAGACACACACATATGTACATCTGCTGCTAAATATGCCACTTAAGTACTCCATTTTTTTTAGTCTGTAAAAGAAAGTCTTTAAAATAATTTGAGAAAACCCGTAACTTGATATTAACCACATTTGTTTAAAAAGGCTTATTTTCTATCCATCCTTTCATCTTCTTAAACTGATTTCTTGGTAACGCAAAAAGCTGATTAATAAATTGTCCTCTATAAATCCTAAGACAACTGCAAAGGACTTTTGAGAATTCTAAATTCACATCTGGAACAAGTAATCCTTTTATACTCTCTTGCTCGTAAAACAGCATGCCTTGCATTTTACTGGTATATTTTAGGAAGTTAAACATGTACAGTATATAAATATGCAGTGCTTTACTTTTTGTTATATTCTGTAAGTGGTTCATAGTTCTTCTTAGCGGAGATAAATTCACATGTAAGAAAAGTCATATCTTTGAGAACTCTTTCCAAGAATATGATTTTTTAACCTCAAAAAAACATTATGTTTATGGTTTATATAAGGCAAACTTTACTGAGATAGGAAGTCAAATAACATAAATGATTTTTTGTTAAATGAAGAAGGTCATAGTCAAAATTGGATGTGAAGCTGTATTGGCTATCACAAGGGCAGCAAACACCTTATACTACTAAGGGTTCAGAAGAAAATATATCAGATTTTTGGAATTTTAAAACTGTGTAGAGTTCAATTTGTTCAACATATCTCAAATAAAATTGCATTTTCTTGACAAATTTTCCTTGAGGAAAAAGTGTGCCACATTTTAATCAAATTAGTTCACAGCAGTGCTGAGCTATTGCATATGGATGGACAGACAGACATTGCTATTACAATAGGTGTTTTGTGCACTATACACAAACACACCTAAAAACAGAAAATTCATTTGCAGTAGGTAATCAGAGGTACTCACAGTATCCAAAATTCTCATCTTTGGGAGACTTGACTCTCTGTCTTGAATAAATCAAGCAGAGAGCAGCCCTCTAGCAGACCACCATGAGACCCTGCCCCTGATATTTAGTGTTAAGGGAACAAGGGTCATAATTGGACATTAACATAATAAAAATGGAAATACATACATAACATGTAAACACAAACATGATATTTAAGAGCTAAGAAAAAGATCCAAACACATGGCACTACATTTAAACCAATGTTCAAACCCTGATGAAAACATGATAATTTATTTCTCAATGTTAATTGATAATTTATTTCTAACAGTCATTGGATAACATTAAGCATGGTGGATTTAACATTGTCAGATTAGTGCAGTTGCTGGAGCTACTGTATATTAAAGTTGTCATCCCAGGATAGTCATTCACCTTTGTCTTCAGCCTTCGGCATGATATCATCTGATATTAGAAAGCAGGAAATGCATGAAAACTCCTTTGTCATTTATAGTCATTAATCATTTAAAAACTTGTTCAAAATCCTCTGAGTGTGGATGAAAATCTCTTTCATTATTTAAAGCATGTTTTTAAATGGTTTTTCAACAATTTGAAACTGGGTGCCTTTCTGCATACAGTCCCTGCTTTTTGATGTCAGTTACTAACTTAATTATTCACTGAGTGACAGAAGCTTGATGAGATCAGATTGACCCATTCAACATATTAACAATATGGCCAGCATGAACAGACATACTTCCATTAAAATGAAATAGGGCCTAAAGAAGCAGCTTAACTTCGGTGCTGAGACTACCCTTACACATGAGTTTGATCTCTAAAGGGTTTAAAGCCCACAAACTTTAAAATGTACATTAACCTTTTTCATACACAAGAACTGTCCAGATGCATGGTGAACTTGTTAAAATTTCTGACTGTTTATATAACAAAAATCTCTTTTTATTTACCAAGAGAAATCTCACTGCAGTAGGCACTGGGATGTTCACTGGTGTCTTGATGGCTGGTTTGTCACACTGCCCTCATCAACATCTCATCCTTGAAGAGGACTCATCCAATGCATGCCAATAGCTTCTTTCACCTGTTAGAAGATACACAACCATTAGCCTGCCCCTTTACTAACAGCTTTACCCTCTTTTTCTGCCTTCCTTCCAATTAGTAGTTCTTCCTAACACAATAACCAATTCTTCTCCTTCCCACTTCAGCTAAGGTTCAAGACCTGGAAGCTTTCTTTTCTTATTCTCAATTTTTCAGTGTGCCTACTTTAAGCTCAATTTCCCACATTGCTGGTTGTCATGGCTGAATGTCTGACTTCTGTTTAAATATGTTTGCATTCATGATGATTGTGATGGCCAGCATGTTCACCACATTCCAGTCTTCAAAGTGACTTGACATTCCTTGTCCTTACTGGCTTCATGGTTTCAAAGTAAAACAAACACAGTAATGTCTGTAGCTTTTGCACACAATGTGAATAGAAGTGTGAAATGATTACCTAGATTTGACAGCCATGGGCATAGGCTGGTGAT
This sequence comes from Erpetoichthys calabaricus, assembly GCF_900747795.2. Lineage (NCBI taxonomy): Eukaryota > Metazoa > Chordata > Cladistia > Polypteriformes > Polypteridae > Erpetoichthys > Erpetoichthys calabaricus. The sequence continues at coordinate 151,963,147 of NC_041396.2, forward strand.
CTTTTCCATACTACAGCAGTATTATCACAAACTTAGTGCTGCAAGAAGAACCTTGATCCAGTGTTGTAGCCTGCTACAGTAGAACAGTCACTCTGAGGTGAGGGCCACATGCACAAGCAGAAGGAAGTGCCAATACACATATTTCACCAAGTCCCCCAGTCTGTTCTTTGGACAAAAAGGTGATTAGACTCTGCCACAGGACCAAACTAAAACACCACTCCAAACTCAAGGAGTGTTTCCTCAAAGACATGTTTAAGAAAATCCAGAGCTTCTTTGCTCAACACTGACATTTACCAGAACTAATGTAACGACTGTTATGAAGGTTTAATAATTTTTCTTACAGACAGAGAACTGCCTCACTTTTACCCCAGCCTCAATCACTGTGCTGCTGTTCCCTGCCTCCTGTGAATCTTGTCACAATACCTACCTGCCATTACAGATTTTTACTACTATACTTGCTCAAAGTGGCTTCCTATCTTTTGCTCCCCCTATTCAGTGTACAGGCGGAGTGTTGGCTCTGAGGCTAGGGATCTGCGCCGGCAATCAGAAGGTTGCAAGTTCAAATCCCATGAACACCAGAAGCGGTCCTACCCTTGAGCAAGGTCCTTAACCAGCAATTGCTTTGTCTTGGGTATGATGATAATCTGCCCTACAAGCAGATCCTCCAACTTATGGTGGCAGGATATGGACAATAACCAGGCATGGGTTTTAAACCCTGTGCGGTAGACCCATGAAGTGGCAGTACTTCACTACCATCCCACTCGTTAACTATACTAAATGTCATTAATTAACTAAATGTCCCTAGTCTGCTGTTCCTACTGACATTAAATGTTTGACCTCATTCTATCACAAACAGTTCTGTTTTTAACTTAAAAGCCATTCTCAAATTAAAACCACAGAATTCTTAGAGTCAAAGTAAAACTATGTAAATATCATTGTACAACTCTGAGAAACATAACAAGATCATGCCTTTACTTTTTATACATCACTGCCCTGGAATACATTTCTCAGCGGAATCATTAAAACAAAATCATTCGGTGTAAGATCATGGACACAAACTGTTCGACAAAAATAAAGGCAGAATGAGACACATCCGTTAACATATGGTGTACCAAGAGCCAAATATATCTGTCATAAAGCAGAAACCTTGATTTTTTGTGCAGATGTTAGCAATAAGAACAAGCTGATGATTGAAGGGGAAGAGCACCATTAAGTGGAGTTACTATGTAAAGATTTTGTCCTTGTTCTGTAATCTTGAGAGTAGCTCCAGTAATAAATATTACTAAATTCAGAGCACCTGGCTTTATTCGATTGCTGAATGAAGATTAAGTATTCATGCAAAATTAATTCTGTAAAACAATGCTTAAAAGGCAAAAAACTAAAGAAAAGAATTTTGGATTTGCATTGCAAGCCACATTAAAAATCAATGTAGTTAGATTTCTGCAGGCAGTCCCCCTCTTTTCATGTTTAGAAAAATTATGTTTAAAAAAATATATATGTATTGTAGTTTGAAGAAAAGAAAAATGTTCTGCATTTATTCTTCTACATTTTATGGAAATATAAAATTAATCTAAGTCATTGTTTCCTTTATTTGTAATAAAAAAAAGATTCCCACACTAGGCCATATACACTACTTTTAAAATTGTATAAACAATGCCGCCAATTCCTCAGTGGGTCTTCATAAAAAAGAACATATAATAGGATAACACTGATTGCTTAATTACCTACTATTATCCGGTATAAGCTTCCCATAGTAAATGTGGCTAAAGGAATTCCCATTTTGTCAATGACTGTAATCAAAAGGTAAATGTTTATAGACTACAATTGGTAGGACATGTATTACATTTTTAATTGCCTAGAAAGAGTGCATTAGTCATAAAAGTTTATTTATTGTATATAAAAAACAGCATTAAATTGAAGCATGTTTAAGAATTATTGAGGTTATTTATATGCCCTCTATAATTTCCTTCTTTTTTATTTGTATAATTCCTCCATCATGGTTTTTTAAATTAATATAAAGTCTAAAACCACAATGTTTATTTTTATTATATTAGGATTTCTTAGTCACTTGCTTACTTTCTGCCCACTTCTTCTGTTTAGAGTGCTAGTGGGAACACACTGAGCAGTGTAGAAGAGGATTTACTATTCACAGTGACAGTCTTCACCATACCCTGGCAAATTCCAGGTTCTTTTCAGCCTGATGAGGAATATAATGACTACCCCATGTCTACCCTGGATCACTTTCTAGTAGGTGCACCCCAAGGGTTTCATCAGTAGATGCCTAATCTATATTAAAAAAAGCTCCCATTCATTTTGAGAAGCAATAGCCATTCTCCCAGGTCCACTCAAATTGCAGAGACTGTCAGCTTATCATGGAGAGTGAGCCAAGGTACTCTGAGCAAAAGCTTTATTTCAGTGACTTGTGCTCACACTGTCATTCTTTTGGTTACTGCCCAACCATTCATGAGAATGAAGACATAGATTGAGCAATAAATCAACAGCTTCATCTAGGGAATGCTCCTCTTATAATACCTTAAGTACTGCCATCAATCTGTTGAATGTGAAGCAGCATCTTTGTTCTTATCTCAATCATGATAGATTCAGCTGCAAACCATTCAACTTCACATTGTAAATAACTGCCAGATAAGTACAATAGTACAATATTATCTGGGAACAGTAGCTAAGTAAATCCCAGGCCTCCAAATTCAAATCCTGTCTAAGCCAGGTCTTTTCCATGCCATTTTATTCATGAAAAACATGATCATTGTTTTCTGTATCTACTGTAAATGGCTTAGCATCATAAATGCAAACACAGCTCCCTCTGCTCACAATAGCAGCGGCCAAAAGCAGTGACCCTCAGTCACAAAACTAATGCCAATCCCACCAGATGCTTCCACCACTGTTTCCTTCAAGAGCGAATATTCACCTAGTTTTGGAGTTTCTCAAAGTACTCATTTTACATTTTCGTGCTATTCCCAGTTGAGGTCAACTATTTTCATCCCCTACGGAGGACAGCATTCTGTTTCTGAGCAAATTGTATCACGTTCATTGGGTGTCTGCCAAATAATAATAATAACATCAAGAATAACATTGCATGGAAAACATTTGCCTTTAACTTGACAGCTTCCAAGGTTCAACAATCATCATCAATGATTTTTCTGGACACTGCTAATTGCATTTAGACTCCACATAATCAGCCTCATTCCTAAATGCTTATACCAGACATCCCAAGACACTGTAACTAACTTTTTGGGCTTCTAAGTTTCTGACTGAGTATTATCACTTCAAAGGGGGAATCAACTGATAGCTCAAAGGTTCTATATCCCTAAAACATACAGCCTGAGACCAGAAATCAAGAATGAAAAGTCAATTTTTGGTTTAAGGGGTTTAGTTATGACATTCCCTTAAAGCATTTTTTGTTTGAACATATAATGGAAAAATCCATGACTAGCAAATAAAAAAATATCACCAAATAAACTCAGGAGTCCAAACACTGTTCTTTAGCGCTCTCTGTTATTACCCTAAGTAAGTACTGAAGTCCCGAACAGGACAACAGAATCAGTATGTTAAAGGCACTTGGTCAAGCACTGAATATGGGATCTCTAAGAAGCCTGAATACTCACAATACATGTGAATTGTATATTAGCTAATGGTATCGGAGGGTGTCCTTCAAGAATAAAACTAGGAGGGTACTTTTGTCAGGATTAGAGTGCTGGTTTGTGTGCAGTATGTTACTGTAGCAGAAGCTAAATTCAAAAGTGTTGAGCAAAACAGGTAATACTGCTTCCTTTCGGGCAAGGTGTAATCTGAGAAAGGCCTCCATCTATCAGTTCTGTAGCGGTAGATCTATTTTTGACAAGATGACTATGTTTGAATTTGAACTGGTTTTTATAAAGGAAGGTGATCTCATTAATTATGCATTCGTATGGATGAAGCAACTGCAAATTTGGAAGGGAATCAAAGATTCCCAAAAAAAGGTCCCAGAGATTCAAACTGTAATAAATCGGGTTGCAGATGACTATCTTTCGGAACTACGAAACCAAAGTGTGTTTTAAACAGCACTAGAATTTCTCTGCTGGTTGGGGGCCTTTTGATCAGAGATTGAATCTAATATTTGAATCTAATGTTTTACTGTTTTGACTGGAGTTGCAACAAGAGGGGATTAACTCTGGAAAGGACACATTCACGTATACCACACAGAGACAATTTAAGAGTTCTCTGTAAGCCTCAACGTTTATGATGTGGCAGAAACCATTTGAACTTGGGAAGAATGCCTAAAATCTACACAATAAGTCTCCAGCTTAGGCTTTGAATGTGGCCTTTAGAGCAACTGTATGAATTGCTGACCAGTGAAGAAAGTCATTTCAGCAAGCCTCCTTATATTTTTTGGTTATTTAGGGTAGTGTTCCTTAATAATTGTAATGGATTGTAATAAGAGTTAGCTCAGTTCACCCAAGCCTAAACTCTGTAGCAAGTGATACACTGCAGTCTTTTTACTGTACTATTTATTGTGGTAGTCTGCAAAACAAAGACGTTGACATATCACAGACAGCTTTCTTTTTATGGTGCGGAAGTAAAAAAATATTCCCCTAGTGAAACTATCAAATTGAGGTAACTGATAAGGAAAGACACTTAATATATAAAAAAGGGGGAGAAAGGAGGGAAATGTCAGACAAGCTTGTGAGATTAAGGATCTGCGGTGCTACTTTTCTGATATTGAGACAAAATTAACGGGTGTGGCACAAGTATGAAACAATTTTTGGGATGTAATGGAGGGCAAGATAATAGAGTTAGAGTATATACTTTATGTTGTATGCTTAAAGCATTATTTTTTTTGTAAATAATGTTATTCAAGACAAAATAAATATACTGAATCAATAAGATATTTTTCACTACTTTATTCATTTTACACTGACATGAATCAAGGAACTAAGTAAGTATAGTGGTAATTCATACTATCCTTTCAAAAATTATCATATCCTTTCACCACACCCCAAAAATGTAATTCTCTCAGCTTTACAAAACTTGAGCACTGAGCATTTACATTGGCACTGGTATACAATACAATACAATACAATTTATTTTTGTATAGCCCAAATCACACAATAAGTGCCACAATGGGCTTTAACGGGCCCTGCCTCTTGTCAGAACCCCCAGCCTTGACTCTCTAAGAAGACAAAGAAAAACTCCCAAAAAAACCCTTGTAGGGAAAAAATGGAAGAAACCTTGGGAAAGGCTGTTCAAAAAGAGACCCCTTTCCAGGTAGGTTGGGCATGCAGTGGGTGTCAAAAGAAGGGGGTCAATACAATATAATACCCAGAACAGAACAAATCCTCAATACAGTATAAAAATAAAAATTTTACAAGTACGGACCAGAATTTAACAGTAGATGATATCACCTAATATGATTTGGATTTGTTTAGAGTCCTGGAGACCTCATCCATCAAGCTGCCTCCCCCCTTTGGCCATTCCACAGGTGAAACATTGCTTGGCCAGCCAATCCAATGAAAGGATCCCCCTACCCCACAATTCATGCGATCCTCCATCGGGGATGACTTTACCTTAGGCAGGCAAAACAACTTGGCAGGTGGGCCAAGTTTGAGTACCGAGAAGTTTGAGTACCGAGAAGAGAAACAGAATAGGTGAATATACTGTACCTCAGGAATCTATTCTATGTTTTGATTGATATTGTTTCATTAAAAATTGTTTTTTGTCATATGGCCATTGTTATTTGTCTATTTACAGCTCCAATGTTATAATGGTGATAATGTTTTTTTTGGGTCCCAGGGCGGTATCAATTTTCTTATTTGGGTCCTCAGATTAAAAAGTTTAAGTACCCCTGATTTAAGATATTAAACATAGATATTATAAAAATGATCCTCCTAAAAAATCTGATGAGTCTCCAAACAAGTAAGAAGAATGAAGAAATCACCATGAGCTGAACAATTTTCTATCAGATGGATTACTCTAGGTGCACAGTGCACTGCTGTTCAAACATGAAAAGAAGACATCACTGATATGTTTCAAGGAATTCCATGCTTTATCAGGGAATTCAGAAATTCTAAGCAAAAAGAAACATGTAATGAATTTCCAGAGAATTTATTAACCATTTACTGGAGACATAAATGTGTGAACAAAATTAAAGAACCCTGTAGGTACCTACTAGGCAAAAGAATATCTTACAGTAATCAAGTCGAATCAAATGATTTTATTATCATATGTTTGATACACAGTATTGTAACATGCAGTGACCCGAAAAAACATTCCCCAGAACCGCGGTGTATTTACATAAACAAGACACGTAAAGAACTACAGTATGCTATAAACAGACTAAATAGAATAGACAGTAATGATTTGAAAAAGATAGTAATAAATAAATAAATTTTAACAACAACTAATAATAAAAAAAACAGTAGTAACAAGTGTAACAAATGTACTGCACATAAATAAACTACTAGGAGCAAATCTGAGAGCAGGGGGTCAGCACAGAGTCCAGACAACCAAGGAGCAGAAACTGTTGCAAAACCCGGCACAACTGATATGAATGCTACAAAACCTTCTGCTAGATGGAAGTAGGACAAATAGACAGTGGAAGGGGTAGAAGTGGTCCCTCGCAATGCTTGTCATGTACAAGGGGAAAGACAGACAGCTTTGCCGACATAATGTTGAAGGCATTGACAGATTAACAAATACGCCACCACCCCTTTCGAAGTATAATCTGGCATGTGTTCAATAAAAATTATGCTTTGTGCTCTGTCCATACTATCATCTCTGTAAACATTAGCAAAACAACTACACTGCAGACATGAAAATCTATCCCTGCTAAGTCCATGATCCAAAGATAACTGTTTCAATGTACAGTACATATCTTCTTATATAATACGCTACCGTGGCTGTCCGTTTGTCTGTCCAGGATTTTAAATCCCCTGTAGCTCGCAAACCGTTTGACTGATTGACCTGAAATTTAGTACACATATACTACGTGACATCTACTGTCCGGTTTTGGGGTGATGATTGACCTCCAAGGTTATTCCTCTTTTTATTTTTATTTAATTTTATTGTAGAATCAACTCTTGGCAGTGGGCAGCAGGGTGGCCATGTGGCTCATGCGTATGGGCGCCGTTCTCATTCCCTCCCACCTTCTCCGTCACTTCCCCTTCCTCTTCATATCTTAAATCATTCTTGAGGCAGATTGAAGACTTAAGTGCCAGCTTAAGTGAAAAATTAAGGATAACGTACTAAGTAATTGCAACACAAACACTGACTTAATCAGTTTTAATATGAAACGATGTCGATGAAAGAAGAGAAGAAGCAGGCCGCTAGGGTGGAGAAGAGAAGAGCAGCTCAGGAAGGAGCAAGCGCATCAAACTCTGAGCAAATGAATGATACATGTACAGAGAAAGAGGATGAAAACTATAAGTCAGGTGTATTCACTGCACGTTATCGTGCGGTGCACCGTTACTGGTATTGTACAACTGTAGTATTGATAGCCAAATGCCTAATATTCCTGCAATGTGGTAAAAAAGAGTGGGTGTTTAAAAAAAGAATGCAAGTGTAAACATGCCAGTGTTTGGGAATGGTGTGTTTGAAACTGTTAGGAAATCTCCTGTGAGTTGTTGTACATGCACTTTAGAGGGTCACCTTCTGGGCTCATCAGAGGATACCAGGGGATTCGATCCCCATCTTTTCTTTCTCTTTGTTTTTACTCAGTTTCAAGAAGATGCACATTGAGTGCCACTGACTCTGCCCTTTCCGGTCCACAAGCTATAAAAGCAAGGAGCTCCCAGAAGGAGGCATCTCATTTGGGAAAAAAGCCACCCCCCTGTCGGAGCTCCAACCCTGAAGCCTGATTGCTCTTTAGTGCCATTTACCTGTAGCCAATGGCTGAACATTGCTTTTGTTTCCTATTGCGCCATTGTGTGGCTGTTATTTTTGACATGTCTTACTGTCACAATCAGGGCTGATTTTTAGGGTCCTTTTTGCTGTTTTTTGTATTAGACTCCATTTTGCGTAACCATAGTTAGAGTCGAATCCCATGTTTGTAGGGGTATGGTCTTCAGGGTTGTGATCTAGAGGTCATTGGCACAACAGGATAAAATGTCAGCATAATGCAACAGGCTTTAACTAATCTACAGATAAATTCTTAAAAAACCAAAAAAACAAACTCTGGTTGTCTTGCCTGATTTTTTACTTGGATTCTTACCTCTCATCTGGGTTTTTGGTCACATTTATTTATTTATTCTGTTTCACATTTTTCGCACATCTCCCAGTTCGTCTCAAAAATGAGTTCATCTGTTTCCTGCCAAGACAGGACACTTACTAGTTCAATCAAATGGGGTGGCCAGATTGGCACCCCAACTTTTCATCTGAACTTTTGTATTATTCACAGTTGACAACAGAGTATACAAACCATTCTTTGACAGGGAGAGTAACAAGTATTGGTTGGTGTGTAGAAAATGTTAGTATTCTTTTAACCTGATAAGAATTAAGTGACAGTGATGGAAGATCATGAGGTCACTGGAAAGGGGTGTGTGGCGCTCCCGATATCTATGCAAAAGGACGAAGGTCCAAGTCTTTAGAGTCCTGATGCTTCCTGTACTTGCTATATGGTTGCGAGACATGGACGCTATCCAATGACCTGAAACGAAGACTGGACTCCTTTGGTACTGTGTCTCTCTGGAAAATCCTTGGGTACCATTGGTTTAACTTTGTGTCAAATCAGCGGTTGCTCATGGAGTCCCGAATGAGGCACATTACATGCATTGTGAAGGAGCGTCAGTTACGGCACTACTGCCTTGTGTTGCGTTTCCCCGAGGGTGATCCGGCTCGTAAGATCCTCATTGTTGGGGACCCAAGTGGCTGGACCAGGCCAAGGGGTCGTCCACGTAACACCTGGCTGAGGCAGATAGAGGGTCATTTCCGGAGGGTGGGACTGGACCGTGTGTCTGCCTGGGGGGTTGCAAACTGGGATCCCGAGATGTTTTGTTGTGTAGTGGGTACGGCAACGCACTGTACCAGTGCATGCTCCCCAACTTGACTTGACTTGACTTGATGGAAGATGCATGAATAAGTTTGTTTTAGGTTATAAATTGAATATAATAATACATGCTGGATGTATGAGACTATGGATAAGCTGATGTGCTAAACAAAATACTTTACTATAGATTGTAAAGGAATAACTTTCTTTGATGTGTTGTGCATTTTGTTTACTCTATTTTGTTCTTCAAACCTTTAATATCAAAACTTGCTTTCTAAAATTGACTACGCATTTTTAAAAACATTATTAATGACTACTTGGTAATAACTTTAGGTGTTTATCTGATAATACCTGCATAATATTCATCCATGTATCAGAACCTCGACTAAAATCTATTGATTACAGTGCAACTTGTGCATACTTGTATATCACGAAGAAGCTGAATAACAAAGTCATTCTGTGGTCAAAGCTGAAGTGTCCTTTCAATTGAATGTTTCAGCCAGGATGTTGGAGTTAAATGATTTCTGCTGAGTGTTTCTGTCACTTGTGTGCCACCGACACCTATTGAATACTGACAGATAGTTCTTCAACATAATTTTAACAGGAATCAAAAGACAATATGTAAACTATTTGCTGTGTATAACCATTTTAAGATGAAGTCAATTTAGAAGTTTTTATTGCATGAACCTCTAACATCCGTTAGCATTATTAATGGGTCATATATTGGGCAGGAAGGATTACTGCTTTCACTCCTTGGAATTGAGCCCAATTATGATGCAGTTCATTTTTCAATCCAAAAAGGAAATGTTTGTATCGCTCCCAAATATAATTTATGATTGTTTTTGTGCACTCTTGTTTGTGTGTAAGATTCAAATTTTTTTTTTCTAATTTCACTAAGTGACGCTCTAAGCTTTTGATCTTCTTTTGATTCAGTTCTGATAATCTGGAGAGCCTTGTAAAAAATGAGCTACATTTTAATTAATAATTATAATAATGCACTTATTAAAGTCAAATTATTTTCAGCTTGTCCCTGGTGAAAAAAAACACACACACATCATTCTAAAATTACCATATGATTAGTTCATTGTTTCATTGGTGCCTGCTTGTCTGTCCTTACAGAAAAGACCTTGTTTTTAAGTAAAGTATTATTTTCAAAGTAACAGATTTACCCAGACTCCATGCACTTGTGCTCAGAATAAAAAATAATGCCATCTTTCTTCTTTCCAATTTAAATACCAATGGTGCAAATGCTGTTTTGGACAAAAAAAAAGTTTCTTTGCTCTTTCTTAGAGCTTATGCTATATTTAAAAAGTAGACATTATATTATTTACAAATATTTCAAAAAATGTTGTGATCATTATAATTAATAAAAGGTATTCTGCTTATCATCATCTTTCACAGGCATGTAATTTTGGAGAAGTGGGAGCTTTTGTTAATACAGTGTATTTCTAGATTGTAGCATAGATCAAAATATTAAACATCTACATTTGAAATTATTTTAATTTAAAATAAAATTTGCACCAATCATAAATGGGTGCTGGATATGCTAATTGGATGGATTAATAGGACCTGAATCAAATACATGTATGTTTGTGAATATTTACATAAAGTCAAAAGTGGAAGTGTTCACTTCTAATAATGCATTTTTATATTAACAAGACAAAATATCTCCATACATTCACTTTCAATGAGCCCAATGAAACCACAACATAATCTCAAAGGTTGAAGATTATTCTGGGCAGAATAAATGAACTTCACACAGACTCAAGACTCTGTGGTTATGTCATGTCATTTTTCTAACCTGATTAATCCAGACCAGGGTGCCAGAGGCTATCCTAGCTATCAGAGGGTGCAATGCAGGATTAAACCCTGGACAGGGCACTAGTCTATCACAGGGCAAACACACACACACACCAAACACACCCAAGGGCCAATTTAGTGTTTACTATTCACCTACAGTACCTCCATGTCTTTGAATAGTGGGAGGAAACCGTAGCACCTGAAGGAAACCCATGAAGACACGGGGAGAACATGCAAACTCCACACAGGGAGGACCCAGGACACAAACCTTGGTCTTCTTAATGCGAGGCAACAGCACTAACACTGCATGTTATAAAAACACTGTTTTTAAAGTATAGCCGATATGAAAATACTGCCATGGGGACCTGGCGCTCTCCAGGGTGAGAGCACCAACTAAATTTCACAAAAAAACATAGCCTATATGTAAAACATGGACTCTATGAAAAATCTGGTAGAGATAGGTTTAGTGCTGTGGATTTGTAAACCAGGCAAACACAAACAGAAGTACCTGCTAGAGCCTGCAATGGTGACATCAACTACATTATGGAACAAAATATAGGCTATGATAGTCCCCAATACAAATGGGGAATCTGTGCAAAATGTCATGGAGATAGACCCAATGATGTAGATTTGAATAGCAGACAAACACATATGTAAACACACATTCAAAAAGCCCTTTCACTGTTACTGTATTTTATCAGTTGAATTGAATGGCATTTCTTCAATAACATCATTAATTAATTGATTCAGTGAGATTAAATGGTAGATGAATATAAATTATTTGTCCTTAAATTTGAAAAAAGGCTGAACACTTTAATGCCATATTGCCAACATTAAATTCAAAACACTTGAAATTCAGCTTGAAAGTATCCAGACATAATTATAATTCTGTCTTTGAGACTAGTACAGAAATTGTATAAATGGAATAACTATGATCTGTTTCCTTCACCTTAGAAATTTTACCAAATTATGGTGGTTGCTTAATATAAAAGCAATAGGGATCAATGTGTTTACCCAATGGTGGTAGGTAAGTATATCCAGTCCCTCCATGTCAGTCAATGTAAGAGTTTCACTAAGTTGGTAAATCAATAAGTATCTATCAACGCAACTGTTTTACTGGGTAGGTAGGTACATATTTTTTTGTGGTTCCATTTCATTTTGAAACATACAAGACAGTGCATTCAGTTTCTTGCTTTGTACACCAATCTTTTATATTGTTTTCTTTTTATAGAATCATTTTCATAATTTAATTTACTATAGGTAGGCTATAGTACATAGCATGAGTTTTTTGGTGGTTTTCCATAAAAGGTTACGTAGTTTTCAACTTTTTAGACACCTTTGCAAGTGAAATTAGTGGAATAGTCAGACAAAATATTTACTAAGAGCATAGTTTATTGGGAGGTATTTGGTTAATGATGAAACTAAAAAGTAGCAGTGGCTTAGAAAAATGTATTACTGGTACCTTCAAAATATAAGGTCCATGGGGAAGCACACAGAGAGAGGTCTACTTCACCTGGCTTCAGTAATTCTTTGCAATTAGCTGACACCTCTTCAATATATGACCCTAAAATTACTACACATTTTATGTAGTGCGAGCTTAACTAGTATCCAGTAAAATGCAATCATTTTTTTCAGGGACCATTTCTATTGTACTTTTCAAATGTTTTAGCTACTAGATGTAAGTTAATTCAAATCACTGCACTAAGGATTGCAACTAATACTTCAAATTATATTACTTATATTTTCAAATCACTATATAGACTTTTAGAAGGGTTTAAAACGGATTTTAAAAATCTGTTTTGACATATTACATCTCAAATTGCCTCATCCATCTTTACCTTACTGATCTTATCAATGCCTATTCTCCAGAACATATCCTGAAATCACAAGGTGCGAGTTTTTTGTTTTTTTTTCATTCGCGGAACAAATACAACTACAGTGGAAGACATAGCCTGTATGCGAGCATCTCCCAATTTAGGGATGATCAACCCGGCAATATTACAGTATTCATATAATCTAAATCAAGGCTCCAAGTTCAAGGTAATAGCATAATAGTAAATTATGCTATTACTTAAGCATAATATACTAATACAACTAATATGGAGTTTGTCAATATTAGTTTTTAATAATTTTGTCTTTTACTTGTGCTCAGAGTGACTGCCGTTTTGATCTGATTATGCTTTCTGGAATTGGACATTAAAGTGAATGTACATTTAGCAATGAAATATTCAACACTGGTACTATACCATTTTATCAGAGTCATTGATAGTTGCACTATTCAGATGCAGACTTTAAATAATTCATTGGAAGTCTATTTTATGATAAAATTATTTTTTTAATTTTTATATAAAAATTGCACATTCTAAATAGGAATTTAAATCAATGTGTAAATTAACAGATGTGTTTTATCGATTTTAGTTGCATGAATAATTTCCTTGAGCTTAGGTACTGAAGCTGATTTTGATAAAGACTGTTTTCCAAATTCATCCCAATTCAATATTGCCCTTAAAAAATGTTACCCTTTCACCATCAGTCATAGAAAAGAATCTGGACTCCTTGCTTTCATTCATCTAACATATATCTTCAATGACTCAATCCTATCATTTCTTTCTTCATAATAGTCAGAGGATTCAACCTTTCCTCACTAATTATTTCACCCAGCTCCTTGTTCAGGTATTGGTTCTCTCTCGACTAGAATATTGCAGCTCTCTCTTGGCAGGACTTCTTCAGTGGTATCAAACCTCTCCAGCTCCTGCTTAATGCAGTTGCTCGTCTGGTGTTTTCTGTTCCTCATGTCAGGCCTACTACTTTGCTGCTGTGCTCTCTGTTCTTGCTCCAAAGCTGCGGAATGATCTCCTTTTATCTATTCAAACTGCACCCAATTTACTTGTGCATAGGTATCTTTTGAAAACACACTTTTTCATTAAAAATTTTGGAACTACTTAGTTTCCCTCCTACAGGATAGCTGCTATTGTACTGATTAAGAATTTAGGATTGTTTTTAGAATTTAGGATTGCTTTTAGTCTTAATCTAGTTGCAGGTATAATTATGTAGTAGTTCTACTCCCTCATGCTCACTTTTATTTTTTGTTCTCTGTTGCTTTTGATGCTTACCTCTCCATTCTTTTATGTATTATATCTTCCTTAATAAGTCACCTTGGATGAAGGTGTCTGCTAAATACATGATTATATAATAATAATATGAATATGAATATTGTTACTAATGGAACATATCTTCCTAAAGAATTCCTAGTTTAATTGCAATAGGAGCAAGCAATCCTATACTTTTAAAGACCTCTTCTAAGACAATAAATGGGCATCAGTTTCAAGGAAACACTTCTCATCACATTTTCAATCCTTCTCCTGTCTCGGTGTTGTTTCGGCCATCCATATTACAGGCAGGGAATATGAATTTGTCTTCTTTACTTCCTATTTCCTCTATGACTTCTGCTCCTTATGTCCTCAACCATCGATATTTTTTTTCAGTGACTATTAAATCTGGTTCCTGTCTTCCTCGAGTCCTGAATTCTGTCTAACCTTAAACATTTTTTGTGGTGTTCCTTGTTTCCTGAGAGCGGATATGAACTACCTGTTCAATAGGAAGGTTATCATTTATACTTTGTTGACAGTTTTCTGCTAAGGTCATGATCTATTTCTGAAGTGAGATCATTGTATTGAGTGGGACACTCTGAACAACAATATTTAATGTCAGATTTTTCCTGCAGTTTATACTCTGATGTATTCCCTTCATACTGACTCTGCATAATTTGACACAGTTTGCACCCTTACTTGAACTTCTGATTATATTCATCCTCTTTTCTTCACCATTTTTGCCATTAGCAGGTCTGCCAATACTCATTACAGACTTGTAGCTTTCCTTAATTCCTTCCAAGTGTTTCATAGTATTAAACAGTCTGTCTTAAATAATATAAATAGTCTGTCTGAAATAAAATAAATAGTAAAAAAAAAAATTAAAAAATCCAAAAAATTCCATTCTGTCTGTGCCCAAAATGAAGGATCATAACAGTGATCATTTCTACTTGTATAAATTTACATACATAGTCTTTGGAAACTTCATTTGGGCAAAAGGATTAATGGTCTTTTTTTGGATTTGAGACTTTTAAATGTTTTTCCTGTTGTTTAGATTCTGTTTTTTGTCCTGTTCTTAGATACCTTTTCAGCTCCCTCCATTTCCAGTTTTTAACTACTATCACTTAAGCGATTTAATATCTATAATCTCATCCCATTGTAGTGATCAAAACAGTCATCAGTCAGTCAGTCAGTCATTCTCCAACCCATCATAGTTTCCATAATGTTGAATCCTTCCTCCAGTTGTTATATGATGGTGACAAATGCACACTACTAGTAAATCCCCCTTAGTAATAATTTTTCCATCGCACACTGTATATGCATATATTAATATCATCTTGGTTTTTAGTGCCTTACACATTAATAAAAACATAATGTAAATTGGTTTGAACTTACAAAGGGATACCACATGATTTAAGCTGCACAACACAAACTAGTTGTGTAAATGAAGTTATGAAGTGAGAATTAAAAGTGTTTGTTTGGCTTCAGATGCCAACTTCCACTTTTGTTTCATTGATATGGCAACTGCATCCCATGCAGGAAGACTGTGTTGATGAGGAACCCCAATACTTTGAAGAAGTATCACAGAGTCCCTTATACATTAACATCTGCATTTAGGAGGTGCTGTGTACATTGCAATAAGGATAATTCATACAGGGATATCATATCAATGAAGTATTGCGCAAGCTGTACATCTGTCACCAACTATAGCTATCATATGAATGAATGTCTTCACTCATAAATTCAACACAGTTCATTAATTTTTCATTGCTTAGTGCTAGAAGGGAGGAAAAACATTTCAAATTACTTGTATCGCATAATCCAAATGTCTGTTACCCAGTCTTATACAAAGAAATGTGCATTTTTGCTGGAAAAACCCATTTCTGGAAAATCCTCTCTTGCACAACAGTGAAATGAGTATGAACAGGATCGAGCTCTTGAGTTGAAGACCTAACCCCTGCCATTCTTTCCTTTATTCATTCATTCTTGCTTGCACCTCCTGCTTGTCTTTTGCGTTCTGTCTCATCACATTTTATTATAACTACATTCTTGTCTCATTTTGGGTTGTGTTTAGCCATATTAAATATCTAAAAGACAGCTTTTCCCTGTTTATTTATACCCTGTCAATACCATGTACTTTGGCTAGCCTCTAATTATGTTAAAATTAGCTATATGAACAAAGACATTTACAGTTCTCTAGTCCATTTGTCTCCATATCTCCATGCCTTTGACACTTCTGTGAAGACTGTCAGTAATGTCAATTTAAGGCAGTAACCTGATTTGTTCAGGGGCAACTGGGCGACAGACAACTTGGCGAAAAGACAACTCGGCGACATTCCTTTACCAGTTAGGTAATAGTTAGGTTCAAAGAGATTTTTTAATGATATTTGAATGATATTTGAATGACAACAGAAAATCCACAGAATCACCTGCTTTATGAGAGTCCCAATACGTTGAGAGTAAAGATATTCCTTAAGCCGTACTCGCAGGTCACTTTTTGTATTCTAAATAACGTTATCATGCGATTACAATCAATACAATTTCTATAAAGGATTTGCAATTTTGGTTGCAGAAGATAATGTAAGATAGAGTTTGTTCCATCTGCAGAATAAAGTTTGTTCATCAATTATATAAATTTATTTTCAACATTTTAAATCACATTCTCATTAAAATATAATTAAAAAATCTCTTTGAACTTAACTATTACCTAACTGGTTACGGATGTTGCCGAGTTGTATTTCGCCAAGTTGTTTCTTCGCCGAATTGTCTTTCGCCAAGTTGTCTTTTCACCCATTTGCCACCTAACCACTCAGACTATATTAAACCAATCAAGAAATTAACAACTGGTTTTTAATTTCCAAAAAGGTTTGAGGTAAAACTGTATTTAATTCTCCTACTGGATACTGGCAATGCTATTTGTTTCCATTTGGTTCAAATTTGATACCTGTAATTTTTCAACATATGGTCAGCAAAATAGCATTAGCATCAATAATTTTATAATGTTGTGTATTTGGATAACATTGTACTTTTGCCCTCCAGGGAGTAACACATGTGCCACCTTGCTTTTGCATTAGAATTCCTTAAACTGTGTGTCATCTAATAAAAGAACCAAGGTGTTTGTGGTATGTGAAAATAAAAGGGAAGATCGTGCTAAAAATATGCAAAGGCTGCTCATTCTGGATGGGTTCAAGACCTTAGAGATAAATACCAGCTTTCTCTGTCTTCCGACACATCTTAGGATATTTATTGAACATATTTCTGGAATATGGTAAATAAACAGGCATATTCAAATGCGGTTTAGTTTCTTCTCCCACCAATCATTACTTTACTTACTCTCAGTTAATCTTTTTGCTTAAGTTATAATATACATAAGGCCTACGTGATTGCCAAGAGAACTTTAGTACATGTTCCATGAACAGGGCAGACTTACTGATTATAAAACTGCAACACTTGGGCAGATGAGGAGGGCATCAATAATCACCAGAATGAACATGAGGAGGGCTGGAGAATCCTCCTGTTCTCCAAGACTAGAAATTTGCTTTATCTGTAGAACTGAAGATGTTCCACCAAGGGACAATCTGATTAATTGGAAAGTATGTGTGACAGAATCTTCCAGAGCATCTACAAGTGAAGAGGCACATCCCTCAGTGGTTGTAAGAATTATCTGCAGACTCCTTCAAACTTTGATCACTAACAAAACTTTCTTATTATTCTGAGAAGTGGCTTAAACACTCTTGGGGGTTATCTATAAGGAAGTGTATTTATTATTTACTTTTGCATTCATGAGTTGCTGCAAGATTAGTGCTCAAACCTGATTTAAAAAAGATTAATAAAAAAGTATTGTCATTACTCATCAGGCAAGACCAAACTGATGTTACAAGAAAAGTTGCTTTTATCTTTCTCTTCCTTTATCTCCAAATCTGTTTATTTCATCAAAGTTTCGTTTTGTGCACTATTCTGCAAGAGCAAGACCAAATGAACATCTGCTTATAAATTAAATTCATTCCATGGTTACTTGTCATTGATATGTTTATTGGATTCTCTATATATCTCCATTATCTGCTCTCCTATTTTCAGATCATTAATATTGCTGCATGCATTGTCCACATCAACTGACAACAAAAGGGCTCCCGTTATGTGATAAAACAGATGCAAGGCTGGAAATCTAAAGCTTATCAGTTATGTAGTATGTAAGCACACTTGACAAGATTTTCAGCAAGTTTTTGCAAAATTTGGTTCTGAAGGTTTAAGAAAGTTATACAGTATTTGGGAGTTCTCAGCTGGTTATCATAATTCTTCTTTTCTAGTAGAGAGATTTCTGCTAAATACATACTGTACACTTCATATTATAAACATATATTTCATTTAAGTGAAGGCTAGCAATATATTTTTATTGTGTTTACTGTAATTTATAGTAGATATATAGCTTGCAAAGTGAGCCAAGGTATCTCAAAGTGTGCAGGGATATATTTGACTAAAAACAGAATGGGAAAAAAGCAGCCTAATGTTTCACCCAAGTGTTTTTAACACTGAACAGCACAGTAAAACCTATCACCGCATATGGCAAAAAACATTTTTTGCCGTGAGTTGCACAGTAATGTATTTATTACTTACTTCTAAGCTATATTTTCCATGTAATGGGACATAGTTATGCTTACACCATTTGGAGTCTGTCGTGACTTAAAGAATAGAACCATGCTGATGTTGTATTTTAAATGATTATATTATAAACTGAGAGTGGAATATTGCATGATGGCTTGACTTCTTTATTCATTTAATAGGTGAAAACATCAGCATGTTTGGTTACTGAATAACATTATAATTATATATATAAATTATGGAACTAAAGTGAATTTGGTATGAAATTATTTGGTATTCGCTTCCTGGTTCCTCCCTGTGTGGAGTTTGCATGTTCTCCCCGCGTCTGTGTGGGTTTCCTCCAGGTACTCCGGTTTCCTCCCACAGTCCAAGGACATGTAGGTTAGGTGAATTGGCGATTCTAAATTGTCCCTAGTGTATGCTTGGTGTGTGGGTGTGTGTGGGTGTGTGTGCGCCCTGTGGTAGGCTGGTGCCCTGCCTGGGGTTTGTTTCCTGCCTTGCACCCTGTGTTGGCTGGGATTGGCTCCAGTAGACCCCCATGACCCTGTAGTTAGGATATAGCGGGTTGGATAATGGATGGATGGAATTAATTGGTAACACTTTAGTTTAGTTACTGCAAAAATGCACCGATTTCTCATTTACTATAATGTAAAAAGACCTTAACAAACACTTCTTTGGGTCTTCAGAACACTTACAAAGCATCAGCAAAGTGTGTATTCATCTCTGCAATGTGACCTACTAACAAAACTTCACTTTGGAGTGGTCTGAGGTGTCTCAACTGAGATAAATTTCTCTTGATATTCCATATTTATCAGAAGACCTGTGAATCCTTCCTGATAACAAGTCATTTTTTCATTATGTCAATATGCCACAGTGCACAGAGGTGAATAACCAATCTACTCATGTTTGATAAGTGGTATGAAGACCAAAAGAAGCCTTTGAAATAGGTAAAATATGCATTTTTGCATTACCTAAAGTGTTACCAATTAATTAATTGTAAAAAGAGAATTGCCACCCAAAATGCTTATCCTAGATATATAAATTTAGTTAGAGTGTGACTTTTTCTTTAAACATTATTGCATTTGCTATGTGTATGTAAGTGGAACAATTTTAGATCTGTTTTTTATCTTACTCAGTAGAATTGTTATAAAGTATTTGTAACATTATTGGATGGGTCATCACTGTTTTTCCCAAAATAGATACAAGCACAACAGGACAGATTCATTTCTTCCCATCTGTGCCTGCAGATGATACTAAAATATCATCTGCTTCCGTTTTGTATCTTTTATAGGCTTAGGATCAAATGTTGAAAAACAATGACATGGAGACGTATACCTTTAGAACAAAAACTAAGTACTGGGCATTGTTTCAAAGAATAGTTTAAAAGTTAAACAATTCTTTTGGGATACTGTACTAATTTGCAGGAATCTGCTTTAAGATAGAGACTTTATGTCAGGCTGAGGAAATTCCTTTAATCTTCTCATGCAATCAGTGTACATAAGCAAAAGGTTACCACTTCCCTTTGCCCAGGGTTGCTCAGCAATAACATTGCTAAGGTTTGAGATTCTGCAGAATGGGAAAGTTTTCTCTCCATCTGGAAACTTTCCAAAACATGTAATGTTGTATTTGTGTGAATTTCAAATAAAACACATTTTAGAATCTTGATTCTGGCTTATTTCAGAATAAAGCGTGAAAATTAATGTTAGCAAGCCCTAATAATACGTAACTGATATTTGAACAATTCTTATGTCTAATATGCAGATGTTTATTTTAAATACAGTTGCGTGTGACAAAACCTTTTTAGTTAACTATAATATTAATGATTATCAATAACCGATGATAAGTAAAGACTTTTTGCCAATATTTATTTGATATTTCCAAGGTGTACTACTATTTATAATTAGTTGGAGAGTTTTGAAGAACATGTTGTGTTCATTTACATATGACACACACTGGAGCCTTTACAGGTTAATCAGTCTTGTTTTATATAACACCATTCATAGAATACATTTCGGCAAGATGATTTATAAAGTAAACAAGGATACATTTCAAAATGAACAGTAAATGCAACTTTAAACATGTTAGAATTAAAGACTTAAGCGTACAAACGTAAATAACAGTTGAACAGTACAGTGAAGAAGATGAATATTCAGACAGTAAAGCAGATTTTGGAATAGTACATTTTTTACAGAAAAATAAAATAGAAATACAGTTGTGATCAAGTTTACTGGATTGCAAGACAGAACAAGAGAGTCATTAACTGACTTTTCAAAGTCTATCAATGGAGCATAAAGAACAGTCCTGCACTGAGTGGTTTCAGAGAGTAGAAGCCCTAAAGGTGGCTTTGAAATTTGAAAAGATTAGAGTCACAAGATAGCAATTGCCAGGTAACATTGGTATGATACAAGTAATGATGACAGATTAATCTGAAGAGTTGTAGTGACAGATTTGTAAATCAGAAGACCCATTTTAAACATAATCTGATACTATATGGGCATCCTGTATAGTTGGGCCAGATGAGGGGACATGTGCTTATTGTGTTTGTTTCATGTTAGCATTCTGGCACCAGCATTGTAATGTTGATGTTTCAAGCAGGAAGATCACTAACATGAGAACTGCAATAATCCATTTGAGAGGTGATACTGTAAATGCATGATATTATTTCTGCACCAGAGATGGAGAGGAGACGTCTGACTCTGTCAGTATTCTGTAAGTGGTAAAAAGTTGTCCAGATACATTAAGAAATGGAGTTTTCAAAACCCAGACTGCTATCAAGAATAACTCAAAGACAAGTGACAAAGGCTGAAGGTAGAAGAAATATGCAGGGTCCAAAGGCCAATAAGATGTCAATTGGCAAAGGATGAAGGTAGAAATACGCAGGGACCAAAATTCATTGAGATATAACCCTGCTTTTCATCCTGAGCTGGAACTCCTACAAGAAGCAGTACTATTTTGCTTTTATTTAGGTGCAGGAAATTATTAGGCATATATTTAAGATGGAGACAATGAGCTTGTTTAAGTTCATTAGATGCAATTAGCATTTAAGGGCACACTCACACACCACACAACTCTCACCATTTTCTTATAGATATTAGTCAACTTAATGTGCGCACCATTGGGATGTGAAAGGCATAACAAGTTCCCAGATGAAACAGATGTGAATAGAATTCTCAAACAGTGCACAAGCCAGGATTTCGACAATTATTATCCCTGTGCAAAAGAAAAAATATGGATGGCCTTAATGATTACAATCCAGTGGCGTTCATTTCCATTGTGATGAAATGCATTGAGACACTTATTAAAGAGAATATTCCAGATAGCTTGCACCACCTTCAGTTTGTATATTAATAAACCCAAATTTCTAAAGCTATAAGGCAAAGCACCAACCACTGTGCCATTGTTCAGTCTTTCATTGAAATATACCTTTGTAAATTAATGGAGCTTATTCACCTTGTTAATAATAGACTATCCATCCATCCATCCATTTTCCAACCCGCTGAATCCAAACACAGGGTCACGGGGGTCTGCTGGAGCCAATCCCAGCCAACACAGGGCACAAGGCAGGAACCAATCCTGGGCAGGGTGCCAACCCATCGCAGATAATAGACTAGCAAAGTAAAAATTTTTGCCTTTTATTTCCAGGTTCAGTGGTCCTGCTCTGAATATTGTGATATGTAGTTTTTTTCTGCTTTGTATAATTAATACACCTTTTTCATCTTTTCATCTTTTTCATCTTTGGCGCAGTGGTGGTGCTGCTGCCTCACAGTTAGGAGACCCGGGTTCGCTTCTCAGGTCTTCCCTGTGTGAAGTTTGCATGTTCTCCCTGTGTCTGCATGGGTTTCCTCTGGGTACTCTGGTTTCCACCCACAGCCCAAAGACATGCAGGTTAGGTGCATTGGCGATTCTGAATTGGCCCTAGTGTGTGTGTGCCCTGTGGTTGGCTGGCACCCTGCCTGGGGTTTGTTTCCTGCCTTGCTCCCTGTGTTGGCTGGATTTGGCTCCAGCAGACCCCCATAACACTGTAGTTAGGATATAGCAGGTTGGATAATGGATGGATCTTTGTTATCATGCTAATAGTTATTTGCTTTTGCCTAAAATGCCATTTTTTTGCTTTGCACAATCAAGTTCTCTTGTTAGACTCTAGTTTGATTTCATACCCAAATTACAACTTTCATCCTTACCCTAAGAAGGCTCCATGTTGCCTCTCACTGGACCTGGATTCAGCCCCTTGCTGTTACCTGAGTTTTATTGCTTTTTGAAGTTTTCATCTTTCTAAGGTACTCGCTTGTACTGATGAAAAACTAAAATAAAATTCTGCTTACTAAGTAAACTGAAACAAGCCCAGTTCCCTCAACACTTCTGGTAAAACTCTACTACAGCAAAAACAAAACCATCCTCTCCCCAAGCTTAACTGTGTGGTATGCCAGCAGAAAGATTTGCATTGTGTGTTGTGACAGAGGCTCAGTGGATCATCCAGACTGGCATCTCAAATTTTGACAGTGTCTATACTAGCCAACTGAAGAAGACATCTGGCAGCATCAGCATACATACAACACATAGGACATTCCCTATTTGACCTGCTGCGTTCTGGTAGCAATATAGGACAATCTGATCCCACACAAAGATACTAAAAAATAGCCTCTCTCCAACTGCAGAGAATTGATCTAAAACCCCTTTTAAACATATTGCCACTTGACTGATCTTCCCAATGGTCTAATTAATCTATTTCTCTATTTATTTATTGCTAGTTATTATTTTATTGTTATTTCTTTTGTATATATGTAATTTTAAGTTATTTTTTTTGACAAAATGCTGGTTTAATGAGATACGTCATGCCAAATTTCGTTGAATGCAAGTATATTGACAATAAAGATCTCTATCTACCTAAGAATGAAAATTAGATTATACACAAAAAATAAATCTTTGCAGACCAACACACAAATATAAAAATAATGAATCATGAAAGTTAAAGAACCATGAAACCGTATAATGAAGGGATATGAAGGTAACCCAAAAACATGTAATGTCCCAAAATTGTTTTGCTTATTATTTTAATACTGGAAATAGTAGAATGCCAAGTATTCAAAGCATGAGTTTCTGGTTTAGAGGAGGAAAAAACATCGACACATAATGTTCAGTCTGTAATAAGGATGAGAGTTTGTAGTTCAGATTCATGGGGGGGAGACAGAGTACAGTTACAATACAGAGAGGGAAAATGAGAGAGAGGGGAGGTGAGAAGGAAGTGCTTGCCTTGGTACATAGGTCATGGGCAAGTAGCCAAGTCACCTCACAGAACTGACAAGAATTAACACCTGTTCAGGAAGGCCTGCGTGGCCCAAATGTTCCTCTTTTGCCGTTTTTTTGGGGTTTTTTTCTTTCTTTTTTTGCACTCTGTGTTCATCCTTTCTATGAAGCTCTCCTGTGAGCTGGATAAAAACAATACACACATGAATTTTACATTTATGATTCTCTTAGCATTTGTCTGGGTGTGGAGAGAAAACAGATGTGCTTTCATTTCAAAGAAAGAACATTTTAATTTCAAACAAAGGTTATTCTATCAAATGACCTAGGTCTTTGAGGCAGCGGCAATATCACATGCACTACTGTGTTTCCAAATAAAATATTGCAGCTAAATGTCAGTAGTGTAACATTTATTTTATTATATTTTAAATAAATGTTTATTTTATTTTATTTTTGAAAAGCAGAACATTAAAATGACATACTACTCAATCAAACAAATAATAATAACATAACTAAAGCTGTGTGTTCAGTTTATGTTTTTAAACTGAGCAATGTTGTAGCTGCATCAGACGTAGGCTATGTGGCGAGACACTGGTGCTAGTCAAATAACTGGTCCAACTCACTAATTGTGAAATGGGTGTGGTAACAGCATTGGCAGTGAAAAGCTGCCTATACAGTGAAAGAACATAATGTTAAGGTCAACAACAATACCTATACTAGACATCTAGCTAACAAGGAGAGGTCAGTGGAGCAGATTCATGAATTAACTGCAAGAAACAATATGTGAGAAGAAAGACAAACAAAACTAAATGGCAGTTGGGTAGTCACGTGGTTAAATGAGTGTCCTGTTGTGAAACTAGGGCAAACTTGGGATCCCTTCAACAGATTAACTACAGGTAAAGAAGGAAAGATTGAACAAACAAGGCTAGAAAGAGGCTAGATGTTGGAAAACATCTGGTCTCAATTAACACCTGGAAAATCCAGATACTCTGGAAAAAGGAAGTCTGAGATTTCTCATTAATCAACACAAGAGGAGCAGCATCACAAACATGTGCTGCTTCCCTAGTGCATTGAACCTCATAATGAAAGTCACCAATCATAAACTGGTAATAAGTGACTTCAGTGTTTGATACTGTACAAAGAAAACGGACACCAGAGAGAAGCTGGACCTGAAGAATCTCAAGGAACCTATTGCGAAAACAGGATATCAACTGGCTTTCCAAAATTGTTTCAAGGATCTCGGTGCAACTATCAACGAGGCTGACACAGGTACAGCCCTAGATGTTGAAAACAGCACAATTAAGAAAAGAGCTGAAGAGGTGATTGGCTACAATCAGTCTTGAAAAGATTTATGGATCAGTGACAAAGTTCTTGACCTCACCATTGAAGAGAAGAAAAGTTTATGATGTGCCAAAACCCTTCAACGATACGGCAACAATCCAGGCTAAAAGAAGAGATTGATAAAGAAAAAAAAAATGATTGAGCACTCTCTCTCAAAAAATGAAGAGGTTCAAGTAAGTCAAGACTTCCTTCAAATCATGTAGCAACTTCAGAAACAGGGACGGAAGACTCCTGACAAGTGTAGTTGAGATCAAGAAATGTTGATATGAATACAGCAGTGAGCTACACAATCAAAATAAATATCAATGAGAGTTGTGTTCGATCAACTCTAGTCAAACAGCATAAGAAATAAGGATGAACATACCACCCCCCATAGAACAACAGCCTTCGAATCAAGAGAGAGAAAACAGAGAAGCAATAACAAACCTGAATCTGAGAAAATCCCCTAGGACTGACTTTGTAGAATGAGATGATGATGCCACTGTCAAGGTAATGCACACGATTGGCAACAAAATATGGAATACTGATCAATATCAAAAACTCCATATCAAAGCCCAGTAAAAGTACCAACAGATTAAAATATTACTAACGTATTAAGATAAAAAGAAAAATAATATCAAAAAACGGGTAGAATTTGGAACATATTTTAAGCGGGACAGGTTGCAAAAACAATTGCTAAATTAAGCCCTTGTGCATTACTGCCATTTTTATTTGCATTTCACAAAACTGCTGCACTATAATTGCTCATTTCTCGTTGATTTCATAATCAATCTTTTTAGCTTTTTTTCACATTATCTGAAGATATAAAGTTGACCGTAAACCATTAATTTGAGTCTAGCCGCAAAATTAAGACTTTGATTTCACCTCTACACAGATGCTGTTTAATGCTGTAAAATGCAACCTGTTTTGCAGCACTTACAGCAGAATATATGGATTTGACTGTTTTCAAAAAGGATCTCCTCCTTCTGCCTGAGGTGAAATATAAAGTTTTCTTTATCCTGTACTTTTATCAGAACTCATTATGAGGCTTCTAGGTTTCAATATATTCAGTCCACACAGGTGATAGGCAGTTAAAGTCATGGTGTCAGCCTTAAAGTTCTCTCCCAATAATTTAGAAAATAAATTCTGCTACAAATTTCACTGGGTTGGGACTTTTTAGTTTTTTTCAGGTTCTCCTTCAATCCTGATGTTTCTCCTTATCTATCTTTACACACCACTAATTTATTACAAAGTACATTACATTCAGATTGTAGAGCAGTTGTCCCTTAAGCGGCAGCAGATGATGTGTGTTCTGCTTCCTCAATGAGAGTTGTAAGCATGTTCTTTACTTATTTCATTTTGTTCTCAAGCTTGCTGATATTTTTATCTTTGCTTTTGTCCATTTTTGCTAGGTTTTCTTTCAACTTTACGTCACACTTATTACTAGAACATTCCTCCTGATTCTTCATATCCTGGTATTTATCCTTCATATTCTTTAGTTTGTCTATTCTACTGTATATTCCCTTTATACTGATAATCAGTAACTTCTGCTCACAAGTCTCATCCATGCAGTGTTCTATCCTGTGTTCTGGCGGCTTTACATAATCCATTGGTTTCAGTGCTGCTGGGTGTGTTACAGGGGCGTGTTTGTGATGGTTATGGATGCTGATGAGTTCCTCCATGGTTTGGATTTGCTTATTGGAAGTGGTGACTTTTCAGTGCCAGTCTCAGTCCCTAATTCACTGAGGGCTGTAGCAGGAGATTAAGGCTCATCAGGACCTTTGTCTGTCTCCTCATCCTCAATCTGTGGCCTGTGGGAGTCTGTACTGTAAACTTGACAACAACTTAGACTTTGGTGGATCATTAAGTATTTTTCTTTCTTTTATTCCTTTCACTCCCATTTATCTCTTCTTCATTTTTAGTATACTTCAGGCATTACTACCTGGATTATTAAAATAATGGATATTTAAAGCATTAAAAAAATAACAAATAGACATCACTGCCAATGGGACACAGTCTTAGGCACCTGTCTCAAACAATGGACAAGACCAACTCCCAGTAATGTAACATTTATGTTATATTCATACAGTGCCCTCTGTAAGTACTGGAACAATGAAGTCTTGATGACTGTTTTTGCTGTATTTACTAACAGATTAGAGGTAAAAGTGAATATTAGGCAAAATTACAGAAAAACAACAAAGAGCAGAGCAATGATCAAAAACATTTTCATTATAGGGTTTTGAAGAGGTATAGTTAATCCTGATCAGGTAACCAACTTTGGACAAGAGATGTCAGTCAGTTTTGTGCTTTATTTGCCTTTTACTGCAGTGTTGTTACTATTCTTGCCTTATAAAGTGCAACTGTAAAAGTCACTGCAAAAGGTTTATGTAAAGAAAATCCATCCATCCATCCATCCTCTTATCCGAAGTTGGGTCGCGGGGGCAGCAGCTTGAGCAGAGATGCCCAGACTTCCCTCTCCCCGGCCACTTCTTCTAGCTCTTCCGGGAGAATCCCGAGGTGTTCCCAGGCCAGCCGGGAGACATAGTCCCTCCAGCGTGTCCTGGGTCTTCCCCGGGGCCTCCTCCCGGTTGGACGTGCCCGGAACACCTCACCATGGAGGCGTCCAGGAGGCATCCTGATCAGATGCCCGAGCCACCTCATCTGACTCCTCTCGATGCGGAAGAGCAGCGGCTCTACTCTGAGCCCCTCCCGGATGACTGAGCTTCTCACCCTATCTTTCAGGGAAAGCCCAGACATCCTGCGGAGGAAACTCATTTCAGCCGCTTGTATTCGCGATCTCGTTCTTTCGGTCACTACCCATAGCTCATGACCATAGGTGAGGGTAGGAACATAGATCGACTGGTAAATTGAGAGCTTTGCCTTACGGCTCAGCTCCTTTTTCACCACAACAGACCGATGCAGAGCCCGCATCACTGCGGACGCCGCACCGATCCGCCTGTCGATCTCACGCTCCATTCTTCCCTCACTCGTGAACAAGACCCCGAGATACTTGAACTCCTCCACTTGAGGCAGGATCTCGCTCCCAACCCTGAGAGGGCACTCCACCCTTTTCCAGCTGAGGACCATGGTCTCGGATTTGGAGGTGCTGATTCCCATCCCAGCCGCTTCACACTCAGCTGCGAACCGATCCAGAGAGAGATGAAGATCACGGCCTGATGAAGCAAACAGGACAACATCATCTGCAAAAAGCAGTGACCTAATCCTGAGTCCACCAAACCGGACCCCCTCAACACCCTGGCTGCGCCTAGAAATTCTGTCCATAAAAGTTATGAACAGAATCGGTGACAAAGGGCAGCCCTGGCGGAGTCCAACTCTCACTGGAAACGGGTTCGACTTACTGCCGGCAATGCGGACCAAGCTCTGACACCGGTTGTACAGGGACCGAACAGCCCTTATCAGGGGGTCCGGTACCCCATACTCTCGGAGCACCCCCCACAGGATTCCCTGAGAGACACGGTCGAACGCCTTTTCCAAGTCCGTAAAGAAAATACTACGCATAAAAGATTAGATGATATATTCTGCTCAAAAAAATTAAGGGAACACTTTAATCATACATCGGATCTTGATGAATGTAATATGCAAGTAGAAAATCTTTACTGAGTAATACTGTGTAATTCATTGGGAACAAAATGATGTAACAATGGTCAATGGAAACCAAAATCATAAACCCATTGAGGGCTGGATTCAACATTACACTGAAAATCAAAGTCAAAAACTAAAATCACAGGCTGATCCAATTTGTGTGAATTTAATCACGGCAACTCATGTGACTCAGTAGTGTGTATGGCCCCCCACATGCCTGCACTCCCAACAATGTCTGGGCATGGTCAGGACAAGATGGTCTCCTGTGGGATCTCCTCCCAGACCTGGATCAGGGAATCAGTGAGCTCCTGGACAGTCTGAGGCACAGTGTCAAATGCACCAATATACTGTATAACATCCCAGAGGTCCTCAATTGCATTCAGGCCTGGGGAACGTGTGGACCAATCAATGATATCAATGCCTTCGTCAAGCAGGAACAGCTTACACACTCTGGCCACATTAGGCCAGGCATTGTCCTGCACCAGAAGGAACCCAGGGCCCACTGCACCAGCTTAAGGTCTGACAATGGCTCTAATATCAGTGTACCATTGCCTAGCAAATGGATGTCTGTGGAACCCTCCAAGTTTATGCCTCCCCAGACCATCACTGACTCACTTCCAAACCAGTCATGCTGGATGATGTTGCAGGCTGCATATCATTCACCACAGCGTCTCCAGATTCATTGTGAACCGGCTCTCATCTGTGAAGAATGGGATGCCAGTGGTGGATCTACCATTTGTGGTGTTCTCTTCTGAATGCCTATCAAGCTGCACGGTAATGGGCTGTGAGCACAGGTCTCACTAGAGGATGTTAGACCCTCATGCCACCATCAATGAGACTGTTTCTGACAGTGTGGTCAGAAACCTGTACACCAGTAGACAGCTGAAGATAATTTTGTAGGGCTCTGGTAGTCATCCTCCTGTTCCTCCTTGGTCCTGCTGCTAGGCTGATACCCTTCTATGACCCTGTCCACCTCTCCTTGTGTTACGACCCATCTCCTGGTATCTCTCCATGCTCTTGAGACTGTGCTAGGAGAAACAGCAAACCTTGCCTTCCTAGAGGAGCTGGACTACCTGTGCAACCAAAATTGGCTGCAGGTACCACTTCATGCTACCAGTAGTGACAAGGACACTAGCAAAATGCAAAACTAGAGAAGAATCAGTCAAGAAAGATAAGGAGAGAGCATTTTTCTGTGGCCACCACTTACAAAACAATTCCCTTTTGGGGGTTGTCTTGCTTTTGGCTTTCCAGTGTACCTGTTGTCATTTCATTGGCACCAAAATAGGTGAAGTTGATTCGCAATTACTTATGTTACCTAAGTGAACAGATTGATATTCCTGTAGCTTAATTGACTTGGTGTTAGACTGTGATGATTAGGTGTTCCCTTAAGTTTTTTGAGCAGTAAATATGAAAAAGCCTCAAAAAATCCATCATTCCATCATTATTACACAGGTCATGAGGTGCCACAGCCTGTCCTGCCAGCAACAGTCCCAAGGTTTACAACAACTGTAAAGGAGTCCAGTCCATTGCAGGCCACACGTACACACACACACACGCACACACACACACACACACACATGCACCAAGTCACATAGAGTCAAATATCGTTTCTACTTAATCTAACAATCATATTTAGACTTTGGGGGAAATCTGTGGTCCTAACAGGAATCCTAAGCAAATATGAGGGGAACATATGACCTCTTCACAGAGAGCACTGCTGCCAGGAGTCAAACCAAGAGCAACGAAGCTGCCATTGTACAACTGAGTCTCAAAATAGTGATATTAAAATTTTGTTTTAATTTGTGATCATGATAATAAACTTATAACCTGTGGGAGCAAGATTAAAATAGAAATAAAAGTCAAAGAGATGTCTTGATTTCCAGGTAACGATTTAGTTAAGGTATTGCAAAAATACATCTATTAATCATTTACTCTTATGTAACATGACCTTAACAAAGGCTTCTTTTGGTCTTCATAACACCTATAAAAGATCAGTAGATGGGTTGTTCATTATTGTGGAGCTATGCATTTTATATGCCAGTAAAATTTCTTACGAATTATAAGGATTCAGTTGTTATGCATTAAGAGTCAAGAGAAATGTGTCTCACTTAAGCCAAAGTGAAAATATTTTAGTAGACCATGTTGCACAGACTGCGGTGGGTTGGCACCCTGCCCAGGATTGTTTCCTGCCTTGTGCCCTGTGTTGGCTGGGATTGGCTCCAGCAGACCCCCGTGACCCTGTGTTTGGACTCAGCGGGTTGGAAAATGGATGGCTGGATGTTGCACAGATGAAAAACCACTTTACTGATGTTTTGTAAGTCTTATTGACAACAAAAGGATCTTCTGCTAATGTCTTGTTACATAAGAGTAAATAAGTAATGGATGCATTTTTCTAGTACCTAAACTAAAGTGTTACCGATTTCTTATCTCCAAAAAATGTTTTTAGGACAATTTCACCCATTCACAATAAATCTTTAACTAACCAATCTGAGCTTTATAAGAATAAAGTATTAAAAGACTGTGTATTTCTTACCAGATTTAGTTAAGATAAAAGTTGTTGCTACTACCAGATTGTTTTAGGCTGTAATTGTTTTAAGAGATATGGGATACTACTTAGAGGATTTCAGTGTTTATTCTATGAGGATGTGGGTTTCTTTTCATATTTTAACTTTAGTTTAATTTAAGTAAGCTTTTAATATGAGCCAGAAATGTTTATGAAACTCTTAACATGCTGGATGCTGTCAATTTGTATCTGGTTATATACACTGTGTGTCCTGATGTACTATAAAGCAGTTTGGGAACCGCTTCATAATAAACTGTGAATAAAAAAAAGGCTGTGATCTACTTTAGTTCAAAGAGGTCAGGAAAAAATATCACATAGATTGTTGTTTATGTCTCTTTTAGAGTATTTCATAAATGTTTTGTCTTGATTTTTAAAAGTGAAACCAAAGCTTATGTACTGTTTAGGAGAACACTTGGTCAAAATTGAATAATGTTCATAGCCAATCATCTATTTTTTTAATCAAGCTAGACTTTTGAATCTGGCCTGGAAGCATCAGGCACAAAGTACAAAGGCAGTAGTGGATTATGTCCCAGTCCATCAAATGGCCAATTTAGAATGGTCAACTAATCAGACACACGTATTATGAGGATGTGAAAGGAAAACCAGAGCAATTTGGACCAAAGCACATAAATGCAAACAATGTACAAAATCCATACAAACAATGTCCAGAACCCCAGACCTTAGAGCTATTAAATAGCACTAACCACTGTGATGCCATTCCACAAGTAGCTGATCACTCAAAATAAGCAAAAACAAGTAGCACAACTGGACAACTATAAACAAATTCAGTAGATGACAAGTAACTAGTAAAGGTCAAAAGAAATTGGACTAATAGAGAATTGAAGCTTAATAAACGAAAGACGCAATATAGGCTGGTAAAGGGAAGACTTCAAGATATGGCAGCAGATCATCAGGATAGCTTCAGATAACTGCTCAAAATTTCTAGATGCAATGAAATTGAAAGTTGGAAATGGCAGGTTGATGACATGAGACAAACCACACAAGTCTAGAAGGAATGAACTTTAGGAATGGGCATGTTACATGCATGTGGCATAGGCAGACATGACCTAACATACTATAATTTTTAAAATAAAATTGCTGAGGCTGAAAATTTTAATTTCTTATAATGTCAGCAGGAAATTTGATCTATGTGTTATTGTATAGCCATAATTGTTGTCCTGGCTCTAGATTATTTTTGCTTAAAAAAAGTAAAATATGTAATTAGTATACCAAATACTGTACTTTACTGTAACAGTACCATGCAGTCTTTGAAACAACTAATGTACGGTAGTTGTAAGCAATGGCTTAATGGATTACTTGCTCTTTTATCCTTATCTTTATACTTTGCTGTTGACTTGTTAAAGGAGTAATCCATCCAAAAATTAAATATTTTTAAATGGATAATGGATGGATGTTGCTTACTCCATGTAGTTTGTAGTGATGGCCAAGAAAAATTTTTATCTCATGTTTTTGTAGAGAAAATGCATCTTAAATATTCAAACTCAGTGCCTCCAGTCAGTGACTAATTCTGGACAATGGCAAATAACATGAATAGGCCCATGGAAAAAAGAAAAAAAAATTCTTACTTAACTCGTGTTGCATAATTAATATGTCCGGTATGGTCAAAAAGTGCAAAATATGTGTATATTTTGCTAAAATATCATTAACTGATACGTCCTGAAAACAGGAAAGATATCATTCCCACATCCTTCTTTTTTATTTGCAAAATTGATGACAAACCTGCGAACAGGCAGATCCATGAATTGTAAACCTGAGAATAGCATGGGCCATCTACATTTAAATATTATTTTGAAGGTTATTAATTCTGTTTTTGGTTTTGCTCTGCTTGTTTTGTACTTATGTCATATCGTATTGTGTTTTAATTTTGCTATTATGTTCAGAATATGTCTACAGTTTTTTTCTTTTTATTATCTCTCCTGTTTCCTTTATGTGGACCTTAAGGAGGCAGGGTTAACTAATTATGCTGCTTGGGTACTCACCCAGCAGTATTTAAACTAAAGTCGCTGACAGATGAGTGGCTTTGGCATTGTGTCTTTGACCTTGGTGTCTTTTTTTGTTGTTATGTTCTTCATCTTGGATTTT
The DNA here is from genome assembly GCF_900747795.2 of Erpetoichthys calabaricus. Taxonomy (NCBI): domain Eukaryota; kingdom Metazoa; phylum Chordata; class Cladistia; order Polypteriformes; family Polypteridae; genus Erpetoichthys; species Erpetoichthys calabaricus. The sequence continues at coordinate 151,996,442 of NC_041396.2, forward strand.
TTTCATTTTGACCTGTTTGTTTTCAAATCAATGTTTCTGGTTTTTGCAGTTCTTGGAATTATTTGCTTTAGGTTAAACCTATTTTTGCTGCTTGCACTTTTGGCTTTTTAAACTTTTCAACAAATATCTTATATTTAAATTTTTTTGTCCTTTAGATCTGAGGTCTTTAAACAGTTTTCACACTTCTCCTTAAAGGGCAGTTTTTAAACTTTTTGACATTTTTGGTCTTGAAGTCTGGCCTGGAAGTCTGTCATTTAAGATAGGGCTAGGCTGCCTGGGGTGAGGCCTTTTCTGTAAAGAAGACAGGTCGTGCTTTTGTTAATTTTCAGTTCTGCATTCCGTTTTTGAGCTAGTGGTAGCGGGAATCACAACACCATGCTATTAGACATCCATTTTACAGTGTATGAAAATCAAAGTGATACTTAAAAAAGTAAAAAAATGAACAAAAAGGATTTAAAATGGCATGAACGTATCTTATCTCAGGGAAGACTCATTAACCCACTTAGGCTATAAAATCTACTTCTGTGCTGAAGATTGCACAGACAGCACACAGTGTTTTGTCCTCATACCATAACATTAAACAAAATGATATTACAGTAAGGCTTTCAATCATGCATTTTCCAACAGCTGTCTCAATAATATACTGAATACTAAGGTAGTATTTCATATCCCTATAAGCAGTTTCCTGCTCCTCTGAAAATTCCCAGGCATCCCGCGATTAAGTGATATACTTAGTCCAGTGTGTCTTGGGCATTTACTACAATTGTGTTGTGCTTGGTACAGTGACATCCACTAGGAGGCAGTGGGTGTGTAAAGCACCACTACTGACTGCTTTGTGTTTATAAAAGCTATGGCTCTACTTCAAGATTTATTTGGACTTGTGCTATCCTATGTTGTGGGCTACTAGAAAAAGAGGCAAATGAATTAGTTTAATAAGCTGATTAATACTGCAGGCGAGCACTAGTTAACTCTGCTTTTTAAAAGCAGCCAGAGTGTGGGGAAAGTGGAGGTCTCTTGAGCAACAGAAGTGTACAGAGGGACCAGAGGAATGAGCATGAAAGAAGCAAAAGACGAGAGCTGGAGACCTGCAACCAGGAAAAACTGTCATTGGTCATCTGGATCTTCTGAGTAGTTAATTTTAGTAGCAGTGAAGGCAAATGGCTTTCAAAGGGCAGTCCTGGATGGAAAGTGGTTTGGAGAAGATGTTCACTGCATGCCAGCTAGATTGTCAGTGCTGCACTGGGGTCTTGCAGGACAAGGAAACCAGGACTGTGGTAACGGTCTGCATAGCAATTATTGGATAAGTGTCTGGTGACTCTCTGTGGTTGTTCTGAACTGTTAATAAAGTTCTCTTTATTTTTCTCTTTGTGGAACTGTTTGGGTGTTTTTAATTAATGAAAAATATTTATTTATGATTTAAACTGATTTAAACTATTCATCTTGGCACTCTTACATTCTAATAAAAATGCCCTGTTTTGGAGCACCAAGTCATTGCCGGCATCTCTTCACATTTCACATACTACTGGTTCATCCTCGGTACACAAACTATATGATATCCCAGGTTAGGTCACTGCAAGGTATGTGGGTGGAATGCAAAGCTAATCACTAGGGGTCAAATTTATAAAACTCAAGAACCTCTTTCGAGCCTCTTTTTGCGTGTATGCAATTTTCCACACAAAAGTAAAAAATTATAAATAAAAACTTGATGGGAGAACTTGTGTATATTTACAGAAACTCAGACCCATCAATACACAACATTTTGAAGAAACTAGGAAATGATGATAACCTTGGACAAGTAGGGAAATGCAGCCAAACCAGCTAAATAACAACCCATGTGCATAATAATTTATATCACTGAGCCGTTATTATGTGACAAACATACTAAAACTCAAAAGTAATAAATATCATGTATACACTCTGTTTTGTTCCCTTTTAAGACAGCCGATAATGCATATTTGCATTGAAGAACTTTTTTGTTAAGTTTATATACAGTAGCTTACTTGTTGTTACTTCTCAGGATTAGAAAACCAAAGAGCAGTAAAAACATACTGTAAGCATGATTCATTCCCTATGTACAGAAAGCTGTAAATTTCATGCCCCACAGCTAATTCATAGCCTAATGGTTTGACACAATACGACTGTATGGTCACATATAAAGTGAATAAGGTGTTAGAGACTGGTCATATATTTTTTTAGACCGTGACGAAGGTTAACTTATGAACAGATTTAGGCTCCAAAGCGCCATTTAGTTTTCCTAATGTAATCAGAGCAATTTACGCCATTCTTATTGCAATAAGCAATATACAATATGTTTAAGGGTGGCATTTGGTTGGGCTTCAAGTTGCGTTCACGATTTCTAAAGGGTAAATTTCATACTAATGTATATACGGCAAGTTTTACAAACAGGATTTGTTTTTTGCCATACACATTATCGTGCTTTATTTTGGTTGCACATATTTTCACACTGAAATCCACAAAAGTTTTATTAATAAGATCCCAGATCATGGAGAATGAGATCTTCTTCCTCTTCTTTCGGCTGCTTCTGTTAGGGGTTGCCACAGCAGATCATCTTCTTCCATATCATCCTGCCTTCTGCATCTCCATCACCTGCATGTCCTCTCTCACCACTTCCATAAACCTTCTCTTAGGCCTTCCTCTTTTCCTCTTGCCTGGCAGCTCTATCCTTAACATCCTTTCCCAATATACCCAGCATCTCTCCTCTGCACATGTCCAAACCAACACAGTCTCGCATCTCTGTCTTTGTCTCCCAACTGTCCAACTTGAGCTGACCCTCTAATGTACTCATTTCTAATTCTGTCCATCCTCGTCACACCCAATGCAAATCTTAACATCTTTAACTCTGCAACCTCCAGCTCTGTCTACTGCTTTCTGGTCAGTGCCACCGTCTCCAACCCATATAACATAGCTGGTCTCACTACTGTCCTGTAGACCTTCCCTGTCACTCTTGCTGATACCCATCTGTCACAAATTACTCCTGACACTCTTCTCCACCCATTCCACCCTGCCTGCACTCTCTTTTTCACCTCTCTTCTACAATCCCCATTACTTTGAATTGTTGATCCCAAGTATTTAAACTCATCCACCTTCACCAACTCTACTCCCTGCATCCTCACCATTCCTCTGACCTCCCTCTCATTCACACATATGTATTCTGTCCTGTTCTTACTGACCTTCATTCCTCTCCTCTCTAAAGCATATCTCCACCTCTCCAGGATCTCCTTGACCTGCTCCCTACTCTCGCTGCAGATTACAATGTTATCAGCAAACATCTCAGCAAGTCTAAATAAGAACCTGATTTCATCCACTTGTATCCATGAGTTCAAGTTAGGAATGTAGATTGAATGTTAAAGTGAGAACTTGAAAAGAAATGATCTAATTTTCAACCGTTGTGATAGTAGTACTGGGGTGTTGTACCGTGTTAGCCATTATGAATGTAGAGAAAAGCCAAGCAAAATGACACCTTTTATTGGCTAACTAGAAAGATTACAATATGCAAGCTTTCGAGGCAACACAGGCCCCTTCTTCAGGCAAGATGTAATACAAAGAAACAAAAAGGTTGTGCCTCTTTATGCAGTTCATCTTATGTAATTGTAACCAGAGTTCTAAAAAGCACTAATTTTCAGTGTGATACTGTAATCTCTGAGCTTGATATGCATATGTTTCGCATGCATACATGCATACGTTTCTTCAATACACTGGATAAGGCTTGCTAAAAGTTGAAGACTTTTTTTCCTGGTAGCTGTAACAATGTGAGGACTGTGAAAAGGAAAATTAAAAGACTTTTAGTGCTTAGAGCAGCTTCACTTTTCCCATTTAAAAAAGTTAAAGCATGCAAAGCAGAATGGGCTAAATTGTTGGAAGAGAGCCTAATCCCTTTTGATCTAGAAAGATGAAACAAGAAAGGTTTGGGGTACCCTGTTTAATGAAGATGGTTAAAAACGGGGCTGCAATAAATGAAATGAACAAAGAATACCTTTATAAACCTTTTTTTTTTAAATAAAGCTTATATTCTAATTTAGTAGCTAATAAAAGAGTAAAGAAAAATAAGATCAAATAATGTCAGATATGAACTTTGCAGAATAGACAGGAGGACTGAGCTACATCAGAAAGTTATATTAAAGTAAACAAAAACCAGCCATCTGAGCACATCAGAGTTAACACTTTTCAGAATGTTTTTTACTATTATATCTCCATTCTCTGTGATTATAACTATCATTTTGAAATTATCCGTGTGTGTGATATAATTTGTTCTTTTAGACTACTGTATAAAGATTTGTGTGTTTGTTAATATTTCACTGTATTCAGTGAGGTAACCCAATAAGAACTGAAAGACTTATTTTGCATCTCCTATTGTCAGATATTTTATTGATTATAGATACTGTTATTATATCATCTTTGTTGAGATGTTATATTGTCTATTACACAACACTGTTTGCCTAACTTTTTGTTTGATTATGGAAGGATCACATTTCCAATTCCACGGCACTTTCCATTTTTTTAAATAATTTTCTTCACTGATTTTTATCTGGGTTCTGTCTTTGAAAAACAACTTTGAGTTCAACATTGACTATCTAATCCACCAATAGGGTTAAAGTTGAGGCTGGGACCCTCGTCTACTGACTGAAAGATGATTGCAGTTTCAATTTGAAGACCAAAATAAGAAAATCACTACCATACCAGGATCCTAATGCATAAAATATACTTGCACTTGGAAAGGAGCCTAAGTCATTTCTTACGCAAAAGTCAGGATTTATAAAACACAACCTTGATGAGTAAATTGGCTTAACGTTATGGCAAATTATGACCATCCATATGTTACCTAAGCAGACTTTTTTGATGTTGGCATTTTAGTGACTCCAAGTAGCAGGACAATGAAGTGAACAGAATATCTTGTTTCATTGAATATTTCAATGACATGTCGGTCAAATTCTGATGTTCTTGAACTAATTATAGCACAGTTAATTGACATGTTCTCTAAATACAGCTGTCTTCAACATTGGAAATTAAGCATGATACATACAGTACATTTAATGTTAAATGCCTTACTGTGTAGTCAACCAATTTTGTTCTATAAAAAGAATCTACTGTGTGCAGACCTGGCAATGGCAGAGTTAGCTCCTTTGGAAGATATTGCCAATGGCAGGCTTTCCAAGCAGTCAGTTTTCATGGATCACAATGATTTATACTTCTTAGAGCTGCCCTCTTGGAGTTGTGTGCTGAATTGAAGCCTACCTTACAAAGATCATACGATCCCTGTTCTGTTTTTACAGACATTCTTACAGGTTCTAACAGCCATAGGGTATTTGGCAATGGGAGCTTTTCAACGTGAACTGGCTGACCAGTCAGGAATCCTGCAGTCATCCCTGAGCCATGTCATGTCATTTGTATGGGAGGGTATAATTAAGATGCTCATTTTCCTAATGTAATTGATGCAATTGAACTGCATGCATGTTATAATGAAGTCATTATCACAGAGTGAATTTACTTTTGTAAACAGAAAACATTAAATTAATATATAACTAATATATGATCCAATGTGCCTGACTAAAGTTGTTGCAAGTTGGCCAAGCTCAGCTCATAATTTCTTTATTTTATCAAATAGTAGTGTGGGAAGAAGACTTCTCGGTCATGCTGCGTGTGATGGTTGGCTTCTTGGTTAGAAAGCCTAATTGATAGGATTCAGTTAAGTTCAGTGCAGTGCAGACAACCGGTATAATCGTTCTTTCAGGTGATATTGGGAACACTGTAAAAAAGGAAATATAATGAAAGGCAATCCCACATGCAGTCATTGGTTGAACCGCCCATTGGTTCATTAAAAGGTAGATGGTGGTGTTTGGACTTGTCAGGCTGCACACTGCTGTAAAGCCCCACAAAGGTTTGTGGCATTGTGATGGCTTGTGCAGTACTGCACAATATAGTGTAGAAACATAGACTGTCACTTTGTTTTCTAAATTCACCTATGGTTTGCAGTAAGGATGCACCAAGGAACATGGCCACATTTATATGGTGATTAGATCATGAATATTTAAAAAAGGCATTTTTATGCTATATATGGTTACTGACGGGAGGTCTTGGGGAGTCACTAAAAGCTTGTGCATGACTGGGATTGGAAACAGGATAAAAAAATCTTGCACAATTCTGTCAACTCCTTCTGTATTCAGGGGGGCTGGATTACACCATTTACAAGTCTCATATGCATGCGACCCAGTGACAGCCACCTACAACCCAAAAATGAGAGACAAACACTTATTTTGGTGTATGTGTAGTGTGTGTGACTTTCCCTTCCTTGCACCCAAGGCTGCCAGCAAAGGTATTGTCCTCACCCCTGTAACCCAGCACTGGAAGATGCTGGTATGAAAATGTATATACTGTATGTACATAGTTTATTCCAGACTTGTTTTGAGGGATTATTTATGTGCAAAGAATCAAATGTTTCTAAAAAGGTGGGACACCATGTGCCAAATAGTATAACTTTCCAATGCTATGGAATATGACACCTAAACTTGGTGTAGTGATAGCTGACAAGATTATGGCACAAAAGAAAACTAATTTCAGGGTGATACATCATAAAGTGTCTTGGCAATGCACTGTAAAATACAGTTTTTAGGACAGAAGTTCCTAAAGTGTCAAATTTTGTGAACTTTATTTAGTCAATGTTCATGTAAACAAAGGTTTTTAATTAGTAAGCACTTTATTTTAAAAATTTGGGATGTTGTACTCACTACTTCTCAGCCTTTTGCAGCTCTTTCATTACATAAGCAGAATAATAGCCATTTATTATCGGTTATGTAATTTAGGCTCAGTAATATCAAAAAGACGCTTAAGGCATAAAGGGTAAATGCATATTTCCCCTAGCAGATGTCTTGGTTGCATTCAGTTGGTTAAGGGATAAAGTAGTCAAAAATATTTACATCATCTTAAATAACATTATTATTTTTTTAAATAATATTTTTTAAATGAGATCCACTATTAATGGCACATTCTATTAAATAAATTTACAAATCCATCCATTTTCCAACCCACTGAATCCGAACACAGGGTCACGGGGGTCTGCTGGAGCCAATCCCAGCCAACACAGGGCATGAACCAATCCTGGGCAGGGTGCCAACCCACCGCAGGACACACACAAACACACACTAGGGCCAATTTAGAATCACCAATCCACCTAACCTGCATGTCTTTGGACTGTGGGAGCGAAAACCGGAGTGCCCAGAGGAAACCCACGCAGACACGGGGAGAACATGCATACTCCACGCAGGGAGCTACCCACTGCGCCACCGTGCTGCCTAAGTTTACAAATTGTTCAGAAAAAAAGTAAAAAAGTTGGTCAGAGTAACTAAATTACTTAGTTCATTTGGATTAAAATGGAGTGCTTCCATCTCCTTGACAAATCCATGCTCTTTCAAAAGCAAAAGGAGAACCACCTACAGTTAGACAGTTGTATCTAATAAAGTGGACACTGAGTGTAATACAAAGTTCAGCATCTTTAAAAAAAATTCTCATACTGAAAAATAAACCCCACTGGCTGTTCAAGAAACTCTGTACTTTGTAGTAGAACATATTAGAGCCAAAATGTAGAGTAAAGAGTTATTGTTTATTATGCTCCTTTATATATACTCTCTATATAAAATAATTATTGCACCTCTTAGTGCTCCTATTGCTACGGAATTAGGGACTGTTTTTCACTACTTATTGTAAGTTTAGTTAATAAGAATTATATTTTTTTCTTCTTATGTTTTAATAATTCTTCAGTATATTCATGTTGTTTATTTTATTGTAAATTAATATATATTAACTTTTTACATATGCTATCGTGCTACTTACCTGAATGTCAGTCAGATATTTGACCCAAGAGTGAATTGTCCACATTTTATTTTTTCTAGCTCCCTAATGGCTAAACAATGAATTAACGTCTCTGCTAAATTAAAGACAGATTTAAACAAATGAAAGCTTTTTCAATTGCCATGAAAGTGGATTTATTGTTAGATCATTTGGATACAGAAACTCAAAAGAATTCCCATGATGAGTGTCCTGCCCTTTACCTGTGTTAGCGGGCACTGCAATTCTGATTGTACTGACAACGATGTAAGGTTTAAGCATGGAAATGATAAATGTCATGATTTTTTCATTCATTTGTTGTACTGAGAGCTCAGAAAGAATTTACTGTCCTGCATCATTCTACACATGTGTAAACGAGGTACAGTTTAAAGGGGAAGAAAAAAGAATCATTTTTGCATTTTGCCAACAAATATTCTAATATTTCCCAGATAATAATCATAATGATTAAAGTTTACTTGTAGCAAAACCCTTCCAGTAGTAATCTCTTTAGCAATATATGCTCTTGTAATTTATGAAATAAAGTATTCTGAAATGCTCCAGTATTTTAGCTAAACAAACCACTGGGAGTTTGCTTTTGAATCCGACATAGTGTATCAGCTATGTGATAATAAATTCAGTGCAGGCATACATTACTTTAAATGCAGTTCAGGCAATAGCTGCTGTATAAAATGTTTTGTTTAAGCATTAGTGCATTGGATTAAGGTTTATTGCTGACCCACATGTCAACTAATGCTAATAAATACACTGTAAATTCTTCATTGCTTCCAGATACCCATTTCTTTTGGTAGGAAATGCTGTAAATTGTTTCTGCTTCCTGAAATCCTGCTGAACAGTGGCAAGGGGCTGTGTTTGCAGGAATCATCTGAACTCTATAGATAAGAGAAAAGCCTTATGTATTTCATCACTTAAGAGGCACCTTGTCCAACTCTTAAACCCTTCTTTCAGTAATTTGTCATGAGAGCTCAAGTTCAAACCCTCACACACCTTGTGAAGTGCATACCAGCATTTCAGTCTTAACAAAACCTGTTCATACAACAGCAGGAAATATTCAATGAAAAACTGTTTTTTTATGATTGATTTCCAAAGCAAAATGTGGCTGGATCTTTCATATCTTTCACATTTTTAGTAAGGAAAGAGTAACACAGACTATACTGTAAATTAGAATTTAGTGCAAGTTTAGATGTATGTTATATGACTCAAATTCTGAACCAAATATATTTTTTGTGGTAGTGACACTGGGGTTAGTGCTACTGTCTTGTGGCCCTCAAAGTCTGAATTCAGATCCTGGCTCAGTCCCTGTGTGCGTGCGTGGCATATGTCTGTGAGTGTGCCTTGCAATAGATTTGCACGCCATTTATGGTTGGTTTCTGCCTTGTGTGCATTACTACTGAGGTAGGCCACACATAAATGGATTAAGTGGATTCACATCATATGAATGAGGTACATAAGATTTTGGAAATTAATATAAGTTTGTCAGTGTATGGTGAGTTTTGTCAACTGGTGAAAGACATTTTGTCAGATAGCAGTTATATAGCCCTTTTCTATAAGTTTTCTTATTGTGTTTTTTCCTGTGGGTATTTTGGTTCACCTCTCATATCCCAAGACATGCATGCCAGGTTAGCTGATCCATAGTCAACAGTTTAGTTTTTAAAAATATGTTTGTTCATGGTTTATTGTCCATCCCATTTAAGTGGTATGCTTAGGGATTAATCCCTAAATATGATAAATAATGAAACTATATACACTCATACATACTACATTGTGACAAGGCCTGGAAAGATTGAAAGAGAGTATAAAATATGATAGAAATAGGTGGCAAACCAAAGTTGACCTACTGTATGCTTTGTTAAGAGAACCCAGAATATTGAATATGGGTTATCTGCTGTTAGAAGGTTATTCATATTTGCAAAGGGTATTCAAGGGAACCCACAATGTGGATAGTCGGGCATCAGGAGCCTAAAAACAAAGCAGTTATTCCATGTGAACATGATTATCTAGAAATTTATGAGAGGCAGACAGAAGCATGAAAAAGTTCAGGCAAACAATTGGTTGGTGGCACAGGTCATTTGTAGAGAAGAGTTGGTTCCTACTGCATTGATTAAAGGGCAAAGAACACTTGAAAATATGAAGCACAACAGGCCCTTTTGCTGTCCTGTGGGGATCAGTAATACACATGAACAGAGAATTCCAGACTGAAGCCTGGGAAGAAGGCAATAGGAATGTTTGGGAGGTTTGCTGACCTCAGAAGTGGTTCTGGAGATTGCCCCAAAAGTAGCTCATGCCCGTAGCATAAAGCTGTCCCTGGCCAGAAGAAAAGTGAGTGTAGCTGTGAAATGAGTTAATAACGGCTCAAACTGGGGAGGGAGAGTGCCTGTAGTTAGAGTGATTTGGAGGCAGTGACAGTTTAGGAGGCGAGTGAGACATTTGATACTTGTGGAACACAAAACTTGCTTTTATGGAGACCCAGAGAGGAAGAAGGATATACAATTTATTAGTCTATTTTATGGAATTAGTGTTCTTCTAATGTTTAACGTTACCTGGACATAACTATGCAACAAATGTATTACTGTTTGGCAAAAAATGGTTTTGCACACAAGTAGTAGGTATAGCAAATATTTACGTGTTTTATAAATGTTGACCCTTTTGTCGTTGCTGGCTGAAATAGTAGTGTCCCATTAGTCATCTACACTACCTATCTGATAATTATCAATTTCTCTGGTCTCATGAACGCTACCTGTTTGTATTTTATTGTTTATTGTGGGGGCGGCACGGTGGCGCTGTGGGTAGCGCTGCTGCCTCACAGTTAGAAGACCCGGGTTCACTTCCCGGGTCCTCCCTTGTTGGAGCTTGCATGTTCTCCCCGTGTCTGCGTGGGTTTCCTCCGGGTACTCTGGTTTCCTCCCACAGTCCAAAGACATGCAAGTTAGGTGTATTGGCGATTCTAAATTGTCCCTAGTGTGTGTGCCCAGCGGTGGGCTGGCACCCTGCCCAAGTTTTGTTTCCTGCCTTGCACCCTGTGCCCCTGTAGTTAGGATATAGCGGGTTGGATAATGGATGGATGGATGTTTATTGTGGTTTCATGAATGGATTTTTAATCCTATATGAATAAACTGGGAGGCTTATTAAATATGTAATCAATGATACTGTACATATTAAAAGATGGTCAAAACTACTGATTTTTATGTTATTCCTTCTACTGAATTCCTATTCATAATGAAACATTTTAAACTTGCTTTTTTTGTGTCATTTGTTCCTTCCCATAAAATTCTTTAAACTCCATGAAAGTTATATTTAAAATTGCATGAACAATAATGTAAATACAAAAATATGTGAAAATATTAGTTACCCATCACCCACACATTTACAGGCACAATTTTTATTGAATCTCTGATATGGAATGTAGTCTTCATTGTAAGTAGGGCCAAACCTAAACTATTTGCCAAACTGATTACTATTGGCTGAACTGTTTTGGTGTGATAATGCAATTTTAGTTATAGTTGTGTGCCCTCCCCTCATCACAATATCATTTCTCAATGGAACTTATGAAAAGCCTTAAAGTGTATATTTTATGTTTGATCAACAGTAATATAAATGAAAAACTTAATCTCAGCTGTTTTGGAGTGATGCACCCCCATTACAACCACCCTTCCTGATTAAAATTTTGGTTTTTGGATTGTCCCCCTCACATTACAGCCACTCTTTCTGGTATAACTTATAGCTTATGTTTTCAGCTGTTCCATCAACAATGTACATAGAAATTTTAATGAAAATTGGTTCAGCTGTTTTTGCATGATTGGTGAACAAATAAACAGACAAAGTGATATCCACACTGCTTTATATTTTATTAATATATACTTGGGTATAGTGTGTAGCATTTGGTAATTAAGTCACAATGTATGGAAAGTGTCAGGTATTTACAGTACTCTTGATCACAATTTTCAGTAAAAGGTTAATGTGAGAATTGCTTGTGGAGTTCTGGATGTCAGGATTCAGCTTAAGAGAGTCATATGGCAGCAACGTTTACAGAACTATACCTTTAAAAATGAATTGTATTTAATATCCAGGACATCCATTTTTACATCATTTTTCCATAAACTTATTTGCTAACACTGGCTTTCATATCTTCAGAAATAGTTTTCTTTTTTACATTTCATTAGCTTTTGCCCTTCTGATAGCAGTTTTTCATTTTGTATTGGGAACCTGTAAAAAAAAAATCTATGCATATAGCATAAACAGGATAATCAACAAATTTGTCACTATATTCAAGTGCCATTAGTATGTCTGCAGCTATACCACCTGAGCTTCGGAAAAAGGCCATCCACCTGAAGTTAAGCATGTTCGGGCCTGGCCAATACTTGGATAGGAAACCATCTAGGAAAAACTAGGATTGCTGCTGGAAGTAGTGTTGGTGAGGCCAGCAGTGGGCGCTTGCTCTATGGTCTGTGTGCGGATACCAATGCTCCAGTGCAGTGACCAAGACACTGTGCTGTAAAAATATTGTTGGATGATTCATAAAACCAAAGTCCTAACTCTCTGTAGTCATTAAAGATCTTGGGCATCTGCGAAAAGAGTAGGGTTTATCCCGATGTCCTGGATAAATTGCCCAATCTCAGCCTCACCCATTTTGATTCCATAATCATCTCCTGTCTCTAACTGGCAATCTCTCTCACCCCTTCACCACCTAATAGGTAATGTGTGGTGAGCATACTGGAGCAGTAACAGCTGCCGTCACATCATGTAGGTGGGGGCTGCACACTGGTGATGGTTGAAGTAGTTCCCCTCTATGTCTGTAAAATGCTTTGAGTAGCAAACAAAAAGCTTTATAAATTTAATTTATTATTATTCTTTATTGGAATTAGAATTACAATTTATACAGTTTGGAGTTATTCTGAAGAAGAGAAAAAGTTCTTATTTACATGTGCCAGAAGGGATCCTACTCTGTTGGGCCCTTGAGCAAGGCCATTAATCTAAAAATGTGCTATATAATAGTTGACCCTGCACTCTGATCCCCAAAGGTCATGCGAAAAGACAATTTCTCTTGGGGGGATTAATAAAGTATATCAAATCAAATGAAACTTACAAATAAGGACTGTCTGCACATAAATCAATGGCTCCTCTTGGGAATGAAATGGTGTTAGAGAAGAGTTATAGGTCTTCTATAAGAGTCAATCTTAGAAAGTTAAAGCTTTAACTTAAACTTATATTAGTGTTTGCTTAAGTAGAATAGAATGAAATTTTCTTTCATAGCTATAGAATTTGGCCTTTACCTCCTGTAGTTAATAAGAGATAGAACTTTCTTAGCTATATCTGTAATACAGTGTGTTAATTAAGTCAGTGTGTTTTGGAATGGACTGAATGACCCATTTGCAGTATGTAAATGGGATAGGCATACAGTTTTCTGACCATTTAGAAATGGTTCAACTCTATGAGCAAACTTAAAGAAACAAACAAAACATATAAGCTTTAAACAGAACTTTTCTTAAACAAAAACTTTTCTTTTCTTGCTAAATCAATTTTTCCTCAAATTTTTTGTGTGTGCATTATTTTACTTTGAATTTTTACTAAAGCTCTTTAAACAAAGATATTTTGTCTGTGGAATCATTTCAGTACATCAAGCTATTGCCGGAATCCCATGAAGCATACTAAAACTACAAAACTTTGGTAATTTTGGGTAACCACAGCTACAGTTTACTTTATGATTTTGAAAATATATAAGGTTTATATATTAAGACTTTGAGTTAAATATGAATCATCAAATTGTATACAGGAAAGGCTGTGTAAATAAAACATATCTACTGTTTATCTATTGGGGAATTGATAAAAAATACTTTTCTGTGTAAGTCTTGTAAAAAAGTGTTAGATAAGATCCAAAAATATAAATTAAAAACCATTTAAGTTTGCACTGAAATATCAGAAGACAGGTCCAGAGAAAAAAATGTTACAAAGCTGAATGACATGGCTGATAAAGTTCCAACATTTTATAAACTTTTTTATACTCTGATATATGTTTAGCATTCATTTAATGTTCCTACTCTATGATTACTAATCATGTTGTTGTACCGTGGTGACATGTTGCATGTTGATTAGCAGATTCAAGTAAGAATTTCACTGGAATGTGTACATGTGACAAATATAACTCTGTAAACATATAAAATGTCTTTAATACAATTTCAGAAAAAAAAAATCATGGGGCAATGTATTTTACTGCTTGGCCTAACGTCGAGTTTATTTGCACAGCATTGTAGAAAAATAGCGCTTTGACTTCACGCATCCAGACAGTCAACTTGTACATGAAATTAAACTCTTATATCTCATATTTCACCAAATGAAACCTGTCTGCACATTCTAGTAAAGGAAGTGTTTTAAACATCATACAACACTGTTTAACATGACCAAACATCTTATAAGGTGAGATGCATTAGCCAAAAATCTAATTTTTGCCTGAGAGAACAGACAACAAAAGAGCCATTATTGAAGACAGAAAGAATAGAAACATTGAAGCCACTCTTGAACAACATGAACAAAAACAAAACATGCTTGTTGAAGTTAGGGACCCTTGCAACACCAGAAAATGCTTTATAAATATATACTGTAATTCTGTAAGGTACAAGAAATAATGAAAGAAAAGATTGTTAACAATTTTGGATTGAGTATCAATTGACTTTATGTACTGCAAATATGGTATATGGTATGTACATTCACAGTTTATGTTTATTGTTTTATATAAAATTTACAGTGCAATTCTTACTTGTAGACTAGACAAACATGTATCTCGCTGTTACTCTTTGGCACTATGATCACCAGCTATTATCAGTCAAACATGGACCTCATCTTGAAACTCTCTTTGCCAAATTGTAAAAGGTCCCACGCACTCTCACAATTATAAGTAAGACTACTTACTGTATATTGTTGATATTGAGATTATACTCATCATTTACATAAAATAGTAGAGTTTTGTAATGCAAAATTAACACTTAGGGAAATATACATGAATATACATGACTTAAGTACACCTTCATTTGATAAGCTGCTTCTTGTTTCACTTCTTAATAGGGATTAATTCATGTATTTTCTCATTGGCTCTTGTATACTGATCCTTGTTAATAGAGCTATTCATTGAAGAGTACAGTTTGCTTTTCATTTGTTAGTAAGATCTGTATCTGGGAGGTAATTACTAACAGTGTTTTCATATTTTCAAAAATTATAAGTGTGCAGTTTGAAAATCTAACATATTAATGACCATTAATTACTGGGAATTCAGTGCAGACCATTTTTGCATATATAACAGTATTTGACTGCAGGTTATTATACGTGAGTAATTTTATTCCTAAATCTGTTTTTTCATTAATTAAATGCTGTGTCAGTGTAAAAATTAAACATTTGAAAATGCTTACAGGGTTTTATACTCAACTCCTTCTCTTACATCTTAAAAACCCACATACTAAGTTACTTGTTGTATTTAAATTGGCCTGTTTTCAAGTGAAAACATGCATTTTCATACAAGTATGTGTTTGACTAGTGCAATGGAGATTATTCACAGATCATCACAAGCCTTAAATTGTATTAGACGGTTCAGGAAGTGAAATGATAGATATATGGACTTATCCCATTTTTGGGAAATTACTGACTTACACAGGTATGTAAAAGATAAAAGGGCTACTGATATATCATTATCAAACTCCCCATAGCAGAGGCATATTATATTATAAAAGAAATAAATAAAACTAACCTAAAATTTTAAAATTAATGCATACCTATGGGTCTTTTCTATTGAAGCTTATTCCTGCAACTAAAGAAAGCATTTATTGTGTCATTTCGCAAAAGTATTGTCATGTTTCAGCCAGGGCTCCTCTTCTGGCTGGGGTTCATATTTTTTCTTAATGTTCTTTTTGTTCATTTTTGATTCTTTTGTTTACATTAACATTACTTGTGTTTATTTATATTCTTTGTCTTTTCATTATTTCTATGTATCAATGCCTTGATTATACCTCATATGTTTTGTGGGTGGTCGCCAGGAGCTGCCCTCCGATCTATAAATCCAAAGAGTCTCCTATGGTTCATTTGTGTTTGTGTTTTGCTGTACCGTTTGTGCATTGATGGTATTTCTGAACATTTTGCTCTGTTTTTCACTTTGTGTGGGTTCTTGTTTGTTTTATAGTGCCTTTGCTTTTTAGGCAAATCCACTTTGCCTCTGTACTGTACAGAGATTGTATTTGTTCACAGAATGATTTTGTCAAGAATAAACCTTTTATATTATAAAGATTCTTTGAGGCCCATTTTGTTTCTAGCCGAGTTTATGACATTAATCCCTCTATAGTGGGCAATTTTGGAAGTTTTTATGAGAATTGCTGTATGTGCTTCTGGGACCCCCAGTTCACAAAAAGTGTTAGGTTATTTTGTGAAGTATTATGTTATTTCTCAAAAGTACTGCATTATTTCACAAAAGCAATGTATTATTTAACAATGACTGCTGCATTTTTTTCACAAACATATGTTAATATTTTGCTATAATTATTGCATTATTTCATAGATTAAAGTTTTGCATTATTTTGCAAAGATATTTCCTACTGCTGCCATTAACGCCATGCATGTGCATGCTTCGGTCTCCTAATAAAAAGTATTGAGGGAACAGTTAAACATGCATGTACCTTACTGTCAAGTGACAAGAACAGAACAAAAGTTATACAGTAGGTATACAATTAGTTTTAATCAGGTTAAAGTTTAGTAAGTTTAGTACAGAAGTTTTAACATTAGCAGTGTGGTAGCACAGAGCTGTCATTCCTGCCACAGTATGCCTGGGTCTGAATGAAGTTTCCATGCTCATGCATTTATGGATTGAACAGTATTAGTGAGAGTGCTTAATTTAGAATGATTACCTTTTTAAAAACAAAATACTAGAAATGTGTCAGTAATGCTTCACAATTAACAAAATATGTTTAGTCGTTCATGTGCAAAGTTAATAACATCCATCCCCTTTTCCATCCCCAGAATTTGCCTTCAAAAATTTCAGGTATGAACAATGACCAGTGTACCACCAGAACAAACTGTTTCAAAATATCAATAGCAAATAACTGGATTAAAGCTAAGCAGATATTTTATTATAATGCAACAATATTCATGAAGTAATGCAATAATCCTTGTGAAATCATTTTTTTTGAGTGGTGGAAATAAGCTTCTGTGCTTTTCCACTGATTTTGTACTTGGGGATCACAGTCTTTTCCTCTAACTTTCCTCTATAAGTGTTCTTTCTATTTATTATAAATTGCTGAACAAATTACTTTAGTGTATATTAATCAGAAAATTTTAAATGTAATTTATAAGTCATTTTTAGTGTACCCTTTTGATCTATTCATGTTTGACAATTCTAATCATAATCATAATACATAATAAGTAATGCTAATCTCAAAATGAGCTTGATTATTACTGCATATGCCATGATACTTATCGATACTGACTAAAGTGTTCTCATATAGTACTTGCTCCCATTGCAGACTCCATTGCTCACTGCCCAAACTTTAAGTGAATCAACCAGATCTGAAGATGTTATGTTACGTTAAAGCAGTGGGAAGAAACGTTTAAATTACATGAAAAACTTACAAAAAAAGAAAAATTTAAAGAACACATTTTAAATAACTAGCAAAATGTTTTATTCTAATTTAAATCTTTGTTTGTAAAAATATTATATGAACTAAACACAAACTAACTTCAGAATAATTGCTATATAATGTCATAGCACACTGGAAAATAATTAACAACACTAGTTTTTCCTCTAAGGGTTTCTGTAATGAATTAACACATTAACACTGAGAACATTGTGGTGGCACAATGGTCAGCACTACAGCTTTCTAAGCCCAGTTACTGTATAATAATAATAATAATAATAATAATAATAATAATAATAATAATAATAATAATACATTTTATTTATGTGGCATTTAATTGTTCCTCATTCTCATCATATTTATTTCCATCAGTTACTCAAAAATGCAGATCTGTATGGTGTGGGAGTAAAATCAAAAACCTATGTAGATTCAGGAAGGCATAAGAAATTACCTGTTCTTAAATTTGAAAAAGAAGAAAATGTTCTTTTAATTGATGGTAATTCTGAAATTGTTAATTTCAAGGGCCTTCATTGACCAAACCTAAAATTTGGGAGTCATATTTTGTACTGTTCTAATATTGATCGTCACATAACCTACCTTCTCTAGATTCACCACATTATACTTAATGTGGTTTGTTATTATGTGCTATTTATTTGGACCAAGCAAAACAGATTACTAAATAGCATCCCTGTGAAGCTTTTCAAGTCGTTCTGTTAATACTTTAGATAAAGTACCATGGCAAGGACCATACCTGCAACTTCAAAGCGTAACTTGAGTTCTTAGACATACACAGTATACTACAAAAAATACTTTGATTAAATGTATCTAAATACGTAAAGTAACACATTGTGTTGAATTTTCTTATTAACCAGTAATGAACAGTGTGAACTAGAGTAAATCCCCTGTTTGCCTACCTCATACAAAAAAGTGTGATTCAGTAGCATTAAGAGGTAAAAAAGGATAACCTGAACATATCTGAAGGTGATTTGTATGCTGAACTTTTGTAATGTAACCCAGATGTAATGAATTTGGGCATGCTGGATGTGATTACCAAGTTAATGTGATCATTAAGTCTTATGGGTCCCAGTTCTCACCTGTAAACTAGGCAGTATATTCAGCAAAGTTACTGCTAATGTAAGTTTTAGAATATGTTTTATATTAGGTAAAAAAGAAAAACAAAAAGCCTAGCTGGTCAAAACAGGAGTGTTTCAGTGTGTCATTGGAGAGTGGTATTTTAATTCTGAATCATCTAAAGGAAAACCATATGTACTTAATCCAGGTTTGGGAATCCATTAAAGAAAAACAAAAGGTGAAGTTATTTTCGGGTAATGCTTCTTATTAATTTCCAGACTTTTTGCATCTGGAACATAGAACATCTAAAAGGTGGTATTTCAAATTATTTGCCATCTTTCCATTCTCTTTTCGGAAGAAGTATATTTAATTTTTTTTTTCAACAAGCATAGGGTATTATATCACAAACTCTATAACTAAATACTTCTTTGAAGGGTAGATTAGTGTATAACTAAAATATCTTTAATTAATAAAAAAAAAGTTTATGTAATTTATATTTATGACTACTTTCTCTCCAAGTTTAAAACTATGGTTTGATTTAATTCTTGCGAGAGCAAGCAGATAGTCTATAAGATCACTCACAGTAATTCGCTTCATGCTATTTCATGCCCCATTACCCTAACAACATAAACTGTACTTGATGTTGTCTTAACATTTGCAATAATGCTTAAAAATATTAAAAGCTGTATAAATTTCAGTAACATAAGTGGCAGTTTTGCTGATTTTTAGTTTGTTTTACTGATGCCAAAGTCAAATGATTTATTTTAAATTCACTTATTTTGACATTTACCATTGTAAAACAACACACCACATCCTTAATTTAATCTACACATCTTTTTCAGATTACATTTTCATAGTTTGTACTAATTAAGGCCACAATTTACTTCTGAATGCAAAAATAGCAAAAGACGGAATTTTAATTTGAATTTGAAATGTTTAATTGCCCTCATTTGGGGTTACTCAGTCTTTTTTTCCACTTTTACCCATTTATACTTGTTTATTCTTTGTACATATTATTGAAGAACCACATCGCTTTTTGCAAAGTAGTGATCAGAACCATATAATAATCCAAAACTGCTGCCTTACAGAATACAGCCATAATATTAAGTTATTTTCTGTATCCTTAATACTAGACTTTTAATTAATTTGTTTTTTAGTTTGTTGAGGCACTGCACTGAAAGCTTACACGAACCTAAATATCTACCATAATTTCAGGGGTTTACAGTACATCTTATGATTACTTCATAATAACTGTTTAATTGAAAAGGGATGTGCAGATGCACCAAGAAAAAACAGATGATTAGTGTGCCTCTTATAAAAGCACAGACTTTGATAGAGACCTTTAGAATCTGGCAAATGTCAAAATACACATAACTATATAACTTCTGAGATCTGAAGTACTGAAGCAGCTGAGTGACACTCACAAGATTGGTAAAGTAGATACAAAGCCTCTAGGACTATTGCAGGTTCTTTGTTTAAGGTTGTTGTTGAAGACGTTTGTTTCCCTTTTAGCGTTTGGTGGTCAATGATACCACTAAACTGATTCAAGTCTGATCTGAGAAGCTTCCTTGCATTGTTAGAGAAGAAAAAAGAAAATTTGTAAATTTCAACTCAGCTAATAAAAGAAATCAAATCATTACTTTAAAAAAAAGTTTTCACACTGAATAGATTATGAGAGAATATCATGACTCTACCTACATAAAATGGAACAATCTGTATAGAAAATCACTCAACAGAAGATTTTACAATACAGTACAACTGATTCTACTGCACAATAATGTGGAATCAAGTGCATTAACTTGTATAACATTTATTAATGTATATAAAGTAATGTAAAATAAAATGTACAGTAAATTGAATCAACTGAGCAACCTACCAATTTGTGGTGATGGTGTGCTATACCTGGTATTCAAGTGTCAGATTCCTTTATTACTTTTTTTATGACTTCCTTTTACTAGTACGCTTTTAGTGTCCTTTTTGCTATCTTTCTTTTGACTTTGGATTTGTGTTTTGGTGTATGGTAATAGGTTTTGATTGCTTCTTTCAGTTTTCTGTCCCCTGCTATGAGTTGTGTTTCTCTCAGTTCATATTCACTCTTGTCATTTTTTTCCTCTAACTCTGCGTGTCTTTGATTACCAGCTCTATGCTGGTGATTCATAACAAAATCAATATCTGCATTAAAGGCATACACAACCCAAAAATATTATTTTTTATGTTATTTAATCTATGTTTTTTGTAATTGTGGTTGGGAAACATTTTTAATGTCATGTTTTCATGCAAAATGGAGGAAAGAAGTTTATCACGTAATAGAAGCCAATAGTGACCAATACTGTACAATGGTAAACGATGTGAAAAACATCCATGAAAAAAAGGATTAAAAAAATCTCATGTTACAGATGTCACATAATTCACATGCCAGTTATCCAGTTGTACATTCAAATGTGCAAAACTCATGCTGTTTTGGTAAAATATTGTTAAACAGTTATGTCTTGAATTATCAGTGGACATCATAAACAGGAAACCTAAAGACTCATAGGAATGACTTTTTGAATTTTGAAGACAGGACATAAAAGAAAGAATGAACTAATAAGAAAGAAACCTAAAAGAAAGAATGCATTTCTGACTGGGCTAAAGATAAAAAGAGCAGTCACAGTTACTGTGAGACATCATAAATTGGTTTTGCTATTGGTTTAAAGGAGTTCCAGAGTTTGTCATTGTTTCTTCCAAAGCAAATGGCTTGCATAGAAAAAGTCTGATTATCACAACACATACTTGTCTTATTTAGATTTAACATGGTTAAGATATATGCCCAAATTCTGAATGTACAGACAATTTGTCTGGAGATTTGAAATAGTATTCTTTAAAGTTCAGAGCATGTAATCAGTCACCCTAAGAGATTAATAATTAAATAATATCCATTTTCTAAATTTGTTTTGTCCAGTGCAAGGAGCTGGAGTCTATTAAAACAGTAGTGGCACCAGGCATAACCTAATCAGCACCTAGAAAGGGAAGTCACACTATCACAAAGCACCCTCACACTCACAGATTTTTTGATTTGTGTTGGGAGCAATCACTTAAAGCTTAAATGTTCTCAGCCTATCCCCATATCACCCATGGCAGCTCAAGTATAACACTTAAAGTATGCGAATTTGGTACTTTGTGGTCCCCAGCTGTAGATTGTACAGGGAAAATGGTGAGTTGTTATGGTTTTAAAAGGGAAAAGCTTGTGATTTTATGGTCTCTTGTTAAAAGAAATAGTACCTTAAAACATTTGCTTGCTGTACACCTGATTGTGTACTACCAGTAAATTGTATATGATCTGATAATAAACAGGCAATGTAATTTAAAGCAGGACTATGCATCACATGGAAGGTTTGAAAAATCAAAGACCTATCTCTTGTCTCTAATTCAACATTCCCAATAGTTATGAAGCCAAGGGAGGGTATGTTCTTACTTTACAGGATGACATGAGATCCGTTTGTAATGCTTTCCATGCTAGACTCAAAAGTGTTTTATCTTGCATTATCTTGCTTGGCAGCTGATAATGGTCTTTCAGGCATTTATCACTGTTCACAATTGGATCTATGTGATTTTTAAGAACACATTGACTTCTAAAGCCACATTCATTATATCCTTTAATACAGCAAGATCATCAATTGTGATAATTACTACATGAAACATTGTTATATATGAATCTGTACAAAATATTAAAGCTAATCAGTCACATCTGCCAGAAACAATAATAACGAAAATCCCTTTAAAAGTAATAGTAACTAAATGATTTAATTTAAAGCAGTCATATAGTAGTAAATCATAATTTGTGTCTGACAAGCAAACGTTTTATAATCACCAAAAGTATTCTATAAAGGCTATAATTAATTATTTGAATTTAACTTTACTGCAATGTATTCTATTAGTATAAAATATAAGATAATCAGACTGCAATGCAGGACAACTCTAAACACATCTTACTTTTTTGTATATGAGGTCCGTGTAATGTGGTGCAGTACTGAGTGTGTGCTTTCAGTAAAAATGCTCTTATACACACTTTACATTGTTTTTGTAACTCATCATCAAATTCTCATTCCAAATTCAAATGTTAGCACAGATGGGCTTAATCCTGTTAATGGCAGAGCATCAGATGATTTTTTCAGCAATAAATAAACTGACATATTCTTTACTTTATTCCACAACACTTTCCTTGGTGAAAAGTAACACATTTTTGTGATTCAGTATGCACTTTCTAAATCTTTGGTGTGGACTATAGCTCTCAGGCTAATGCTTAAATTTAGGTTTTTATAAGCAACACATGTAAATATATATATATATATATATTAAAAAAGCTAATCATTAAATTGGTATTATTAAATGCATTTTCTGAGCTTTATAACTCATTTAAAGTGATATGTCTAGTGATGAGGAAAACAGGGAAGGTTTGATTCACATATAGTTGTGAAACTAAAGCATAAAATTTGTTTTGCAGTTGATTTCACAATTGTAAAATGTGAAACTCTCTTAAGAGTTTTTTTTAGAGTTTTATATATACTAGGTTTTATTATACTGCTTGCTTAACCCTTGTTCACGCTTCCATGTTTGCCTGTATCCTTTTCTTTTAAATACATGTAATCCATATCACACTGGTAAAATCAATTCTATTTATGCTTCTTGTTCAGAGCACCACATAGTAGTGCAGTACGTTGTTTTAAAAATATGACACTGATTTTTTTTTCAGTAAAGACCTTTATTTAAATACTATATGATAAACACACACAAACAAAGTGAATGCATGAAAATGCTTCAAGTCTGAAACGAAACACTCTTTCTTATTATGTCAATAACATAAATTTTGCAGGAAACATTTTCTTTAATCTTATTTCCCTTAACCACTCACAATGAAGCACAAATGGATGTATAGTGTTCTTCATCAAGACATTCAGCAGCACTTTACATTGTCTCTTATTACAGTGTACTTACACTCTAATTACTTGTTAATTACAAGTGAAACTACTGTTATGGTGATTTTTGGTGTTCACAAAATTATTTAGTGCATAATTAAAGTAACAACCAGAAGATGAAGTCGCCAAAGGGGTGAGAATGTATTGTAATCTGAAAGCTAATAAAGATCAAAATCAAGAAGATAGTTTAAATGATGTACCTAAACAAAAAAATAAAAATGTGAAAAATCCATATTCTGCCTTGATTTACTTGCCCATAACTATCTCTAGAAAGTATCATTGTTTTCTCCCAGTTTGACAAGATTTCATTCTCACTTGAATAGATAAGTATGTGTGCCACCATCTGAAGAGCATTGGCACAGTACAGAACAGAACAGAGACACAAAATACTATCACCAAACTAAGGATAAATAAATACAAAAGAAGAAATACATATGCAAATATTTCAGAAATGAGAAAGGATACTAAGGTGCCAAAAACGGTATTGATCACATTTAGAGCATTATTATTGTGAACTTACTGTGTATCAGAGAAGGAACTGAACAGAAAATATCATTACATGAAGATGATATGATACTGCATATATCAGACCCACAAACATCTTTACCATTAGTCCATAATGCACTAGCACAATTTCAAAAAACATCTGGACTCAAAATCCATTTCAATAAAGTTATGCTTTTTCCAGCAAACTCACTAATACACAATACTAGACTGGACATCCATCCTTTGATTTAATCAGAACAGTTTAAATCTAGGGGAAAACATCACAAGTAAATGTAAAGATCAATTTTTCTATCAACATGGAAAAAAATCAAACCAGATGTGAATAGATGATCTACCATCCATCTCACATTAGCAGCAAGAATCAATACTGTCAATATGAACATCCTTCCCAAGTTCCTTTTTCTATTTCAGAGCATCTCTGTATATATTAACAAATCATTCTTAAAGAAACTAGACTCAATTATAACCTGGAGTTATCTGGAATTTGAGACATCCACACATACTCACAGCGGATGTGGCAAGGCATCCGATTAATCATGGATTACAAAAAGAAAAATGACGTACAATACATACCGGCCAATAACAATGCCAACCTAGCAGAGGAACTTAACAGTTTCTTTGCATGGTTTGACAAGGACAATACTGACTGGAGACTCACAGCTTGTAGTCATACGCATACATGATGTGTGGCGGGCACTCGAAAACATAAATATAAGGAAGGCAGCAGGTCCTGATAATGTACAAGGACGTGTGCTCCATGCCTGCTCTGACCAATTAGCAGAGGTATTTACACACATATTCAACCTCTCTCTCCCCTCAGGTGTAGTCCCCTTGTGCCTGAAATCCACAACCATTGTACCTGTTCCCAAAAAACCGATGATAACCTGTCTTTATGACTATCAACCAGACGCTGTCACCCCTGTCATCACAAAGTGCTTTGAACGACTGGTAATCACCCACATCAAAACCTCCATCCCAGCTGATCTAGACCAACACCAGTTTGCCTATCGGTCACACAGATCAACTGAGGACGCCATCTCTGTGGCTCTACATGCTGCCTCTCGCACCTGGAAAAGCCCACCACTTATGTTAGGATGCTCTTCATTGACTACAGCTCTGCATTTAATACCATCATACCTAACCAGCTGATCAAAAAACTCTATGCACAAGGACTTGCTCCGTCCGTATGCAACTGGTTACTGGATTTTCTCACCAACTGCCCCCAGTCTGTCAGGATGGGCAAACACACATCCTCCACCCTTACCCTGAGCACTGGTGTGCCGCAAGGATGTGTACTAAGTCCCCTTCTCTATGCACTCTTCACCCATGACTGTCAACCCATCCACCAATCAAACATTATTGTTAAATTTGCGGATGATATGACTGTTATTCGGCTTGTAACAGACAACAATGAAGCTGCATATAGGGAAGAGATTCAGAATTTGACAGCATGGTGCAACACCAACAACCTGATCTTATATACCAAAAAGACCAAAGAAGTTATTCTGGACTTTAGGACCACTAAAAAGACCAATCACAGTCCGAAAGCAGTCAATGCAGATGCTGTGGAGAGAGTTTCCAGCTTTAAGTTTCACCATCTCAGAGGACCTGTCCTGGGCTGACAACAACTTGGTTATAATAGGTAAAGCACAACAACGCCTCTATTTTCTCAGGAAGCTAAGGAGAGCTGACCTCCCCCAGAAACTGCTGGTTAATTTCTATAGATGCACTATAGAGGGCATCTTAACTAACTGCATGATGGCCTGGTACAACAGCTGCACCAAGGCTGCTAAAGAAGCCCTGCAGCGAGTCGTAAAAACAGCAGAGGCCATTATTGGGACTGAACTGCCATCACTCGAACTCTTGTATAAGACTCGCTGTGTGAGAAGGGCCAAAAACATTCTCAAGGGCAAAACTCATCCTGGAAATTCTTTGTTTGAGCTCCTCCCGTCAGGAAGACGCTTTAGGTCAATCCGTGTATGCACAAACAGACTAAAAAATAGCTTTTTCCCATCTGCCATAAATGTCTGAACTCTGAATCTCCTCAGTCTGAGATCATTTTTAATTGAACATGTGCAATAAGCTATATTGGTAATGTGCAATATACTAATGTAATACAATATAGAATATGTAATGTACTATTCATTAACAGGTGCATTAACAATTTATGCTGCAGCACTTTGAGCAATAATAATTTGCTCTGGTTACTTGATCACTTAACACTGTATACGACATATTTGGAATTATTTGACTTTTCTTTAAATGCACCTTGGGGCTGTCACAAAAAGTAATTTCGTTGTGTTACACAATGACAATAAAGTGCTCGAACTTGAACTAGAAAAGGTGACTGTACAAAGACCTAAAGCAGAAGGTGGCATGGCACTAACTAACTTTCCATTTTATTATTGGGTGGCATGTATACGAACTATAAAGACCTGGAAATTGACAGAAAGTGATGAATATGTACAAGCCTGGTCTATACTGGAAACAACATTTTACTCTACTTCTTTATATGCCCTGCTTTGTGTCCTAGTAAATACTGGTTATCTTCACTATACCAATTCCCCAATTGTCCACCACTCATTTCACAGCAGAGAAGCTTACATCAGTTGCTCCTCTACATGACAATTACCTTTTTCCATGCTTTTTCCATTTTGTAAAATGGATAAATAAATGTTAATGTTAAAGAATAAAAAGCAGAGAACAGTGGACAGGGGCTAGACTTCAGCGTCTCTTAAATTGTTTATAACTGCTTTCTTTTGTTTAGACCTCTATCATGTTTCAGTTGCTGGTTTTTTTTTTATAACTTTACCACTGATCTTTTTTAAAAAAGCCTGTTTATCCACCTGAACTACAACTGGCTCTAGCTACCTACATGTTTGACCCATGTGGTAATTATTCGCTGAATTGGGGCTCAAATTTGCTCTATAAAATAGTTGGCTGCTGGAAACTTCTACTGTTCCCATTGACAAGAGTTAATTATAAATTATGTTCAGTCTTAAGTAACTAAATTATTTAAAAATACTTTCTTCTAATCATTCTGATCAGTAGGCAGATAATTAAAAAAATGTTGGCTTCATTTGAAAAAACAAATGTTGGTTTGGATGAAAAACTGGTGGAAACTCTGGGGGTTGAGCAGGAGGATGGGTGGTATGGAAATATTTAATAAACTCCTTGTGTGTGCAAGATACCATTGCTCGGGAACAGAAGGTCAGAGCTTTTTTTTTTTTTAATTTTTTCTCAAGGGGGCTTTTTTAATGAGAGAGGGTAAATTACTGTACACAGCTGAAGTAATTTGATTGTATACATGACTCAAATATTTATGAAAAATAAGTCTGGCAAATAAAACATTTGGCTTTGTGCTGGGTACAAAAAACCAAATGTTTTTCCTTCTTTCAAAGAATAGCTATAAAACTCACATGCAAAAAATGTTAAAATAAAAAATCTAAAGCCAAAACTGTTTTCAGTTTTAGAAAATTATTTGTATGATCTGAAACTGTATTAAATTTACTGGATAAGAATATTTTTCTAAATTTTCTGTTTTAAGTAGCAAACAGATAATTAAGTGACCACTGTCAGGTAAAGCATATTCTCTTTTTGAGGGTTAATATTTCTGCAGTCAGGGATCATATATAGCATATTCAGTTT
The DNA here is from genome assembly GCF_900747795.2 of Erpetoichthys calabaricus. Classification (NCBI taxonomy): domain Eukaryota; kingdom Metazoa; phylum Chordata; class Cladistia; order Polypteriformes; family Polypteridae; genus Erpetoichthys; species Erpetoichthys calabaricus. Next base: position 152,024,085 of record NC_041396.2, read on the forward strand.
TGGACATAATTCGCCTTGTTTGGAAGAGACTGTTACAACTTACTGTATTTTTGCTGTGAGATCAATGGTGGCTTTTCATGTGTTTTGAATACTTTTATCTCATAACCCCTTTCTTAAAATATTTTCCTTTTCCATTAATAGTTTTGAGGGTGGAACAGCCTAACTTAGCATTTCTGTCCACAAGGAAGGAACCAGTCTTTGGTAGGATACCAGTCCATTACAAAGCACATACACACTTTCTCAAAATAAGTCATTTTAGAGTCACACAATAGTTTTACATGAATGTTTATTTATTTATTTTTTGTAATTTAAGAGGAAACAAGAGTACTGACAGAAAACCAACCTGTACTCAGGGAAAAGATACAAACGTCTGACATATTGTGTGTGCAATTTAGCAGAGGTCCCTGTAGATGTGAGGCTGCAATGCATGACTTGAACATTGTCAAGGTAACTGATATTAAAAACAACAAATGTTCTTATTAAAAAAAAAAAAATTATCAGTCAAAGTTTAATTACATTTCTAACAGATGTAGCACATTATGTAGGAAATAATAATTTTAATATGCAGACCTACAAGAAAAAAGTTCTGAGTGCTTGGAAGGGAGACTTACAATGCATATTAGTATAGCGTATGTTATTTTCATAGCAAAGGACAATGACTGAATGCAACAAAATTATCCTTGGATAATTTTTAGTGTCATTTATGCTTTGTTTTCAAATATGATTAATATGTGAATACAAACATTTTATATTATTTGCTAAAGTAGCTGACTTTTAATATATACTGTAAGTAGGAAGATACCTTTGTAGCAGCGCTATTATAATTAACAAATCCCAGCAGTCCTGGTAGTCCTTCGCCATTGGTCAGCTTCAGGGGTTGCCACTGGGGTTCCTGGGGGAAACAAGATATGGCAGAGGCTTTAAAGGTAAAAAGAAAAGCTAAATCATCTGTCTTTTATGTCTTAACACTTCATCCCAATATCAGATTGCTACAGTTTCCTGAGGATTACTGTACAGTTTCTGGATCTGTGTTTGTGTCCTGTGCTTGATGTTCATGTCATCTGATCAGAGTTGGTAAATATCGTTATCTGTGAATCGGCCCCGAATGCCTGCAGTTCTTCACCATCATCCCATCATGGTAAGACAAAATTTTAGATATTGTACTGAAAGTTGTTCACTTGAGACTTCCATTCATTCATCTCCTCCAATCTGCATATGCATCAGGATCTGGACTGTGTTTTAAGTTTGTATTGTGGTGTTTATCATTGATCTTTTTTGTACTTAGTGTTGTTCTGTGTTAGTTAATTAAATATCGTTGTCAGGGCTATTGGTGAGGACTTTTTTTGAACACATTAGTTGTTTACTAATTGTTTTTCTTCTTCATTTGCCTAATATATTCTTTACTATTTACTCATTCTGAGCTGTTTTTTATTTGTCTCCATGTGTGAATGTGACCCAGGTCAAGGTTGGCTGTGTTCCTGGGGCCCCAATAATAAAATAAACAAATAACTGTTTATTTTGTGGGTGAATCTTAGCTTTTGACACCCACTACACCCTTAAAAACAGATTGTTAATGAAGTTATTGTCTAGACATATTAATGTTAATGAAGTTAATTATTATCTAGACAAAAAAATACAGTGTCCTTTTATTCACATAATAATATTGCAATAATCTGAATATTCTGCTCAAGACTATAGCAGTTTACATCTATTAGTTATTTATTTTGTAGAGAAAAGCCAAGCAAAATGACACCTTTTATTGGCTAACTAAAAAGATTATAATATGCAAGCTTTCGAGGCAACTCAGGCCCCTTCTTCAGGCAAGATGTAATACAGAAACTGGAGTTCCCTGTGTTTATATACACACTCTAGGACAAGAAACAACATTGGTAAATCTTTAAATGAGAAATTTTAAATGTAAAAAATTAATAGATTAATTCAGGCTAGAGTTAATTTAATAAGATAGAGAAGAACAATGTATGGTCAAGATCTTTGGATAAGATAACTGAGCAACAAATTCTTTTGAACTTTGTAATGAGTTTTTCAAAACGATGTGGGTCTGTAGACAGGTTGTCTGTCATTCTGAGAGATGTAAACAATCCTCATATCTGGCCATAAAACTCTTGTCTTTATTCAAGCCATGTTGTAATGTATTAAATTTTAGCATGAGTTTAACTTTCCATTCTTTTCTCTCTTGCTGTGTTTTGAAGTTGCCCATAAGCACTGTGACTTTAAAGTCCCTCTCACAGTGTCCATGGCTGTTGAAGTGGCCCGCTACAGGAACATCTGTGTTACCATGTTTAATGTGGAACCTGTGTAAATTCATTCTCTGGCGGAGTGTTTGTCCAGTTTCTCCCACATAGAGTACAGTGTCAGGACATTTCATGCAGAGAATTAGGTAGACTACATTAGATGTTCTGCAGGAAAATGATCCCTTTATATGATGTTCAAGTCGGCAGTGTGGTATAACTATACGGTCTGTATCATAAATGTGGGCACATGTTTTGCATCTTTTCTGTAAGCATGGAGATGTGCCAGTTTCTGTTTGTTCACTTAGGGAGCTTCGGACAATTAGTTGTTGAAGGTTTGGTGGTTGTCTGTATGCCAAGAGGGGAGGTTCAGGAAATACATTTTTCAGTGTTTGGTCATTGTTTAGTATTGGCTGAAGTTCTTTTATAAGTTTTTCAAGATGTGGGTTGTAGTTGACAACAAGGGGGATGTGGTTCTTGTTGTTTTTGTTTTTATATTCCAGAAGGTTGTCTCTCGGCATGGCAGTAGCTCTTCTTATTTGAGTGTCTGTTGTTTTGGGGGTGTAACCTTGTCTGATGAAATCTTGTCTGAGCTCCTGCAGTTGTTTATCCCGGTCTGTCGGGTCTGAACAAATACGATTGTACCATATTGCTTGGCTGAAAATAATGGAGCGCCTTATATGCTTGGGGTGGAAGCTATCACTTTTCAGATAGGTCCGTCTGTCTGTCAGTTTGTGAAAAACAGAAGTTACAAGGGTGTTGTCTTTCAGTTGAACGGTGGTGTCAAGGAAGCTGACTTCTGTTTTTGAGTAATTATCTATTTTGGAAATTTCTGTTATCCATTACAGACTTTGAGGAGCCATAGCCTTTTACGGCACATGCCGAGACCTGGAACCCATTCATTGCAAAGCATGTTCTGCTCACATATCAGGGGCCTCATGCATAAACAGTGTGTATACACAAAAATGTTGTGTACACCGTTTCCATGCTCACATTGTGATGTATAAAAACTAAACTTGGCGTAAAACCACGCACATTTTCACGCCAGTTCAATCCCTTGCGTACGTAAGTTCTCCACTCAGTTTTGAAAACTGGCGGCACCCAGTGTCAAAGCAGTGCTACTGTATCTGTGTGGTTTCCCTATATTTTTTAGATTCACATCCTTGACGTGTCTTTTTCAAATACCCTGAAATTAACCGCATATCATTTTTTAGTCCAAGGCATCTGATCACAACTCAGAGTATTTTAACAAAGTGTATCTGAGTGTGGAACCACAGCTCTACAGCAGCTGATCGGAATGCTCTACTGCAAATTGTGACAAGAGTGGGGAGAAATATCGGGATAGTGCTTCTAGCGCACACTGCCTCAGCTATGCGCACAGTCTATTTGAACTTCTCCAAATCGGGAAACGCTACAGAGCTTTGATATCTGACCACTTCTTATTTATTTCGGGCACTGAGCGACTTTCTGAACTTAAACTTTCGAGTTTCACTGCCACTCTGTCACTCGATCATCTTCCTTTTATTGTTTATATCACTGCTTAAACCAACAAATAGTACATTATTCCTTGCATCTACTTGATATTCTTCTTTTTTCCTGTGCTTTTGCCATTGTCTTTTCACAGAATGCAAAATATGAGTGCTATTTATATTGATTTGCATATTCAAAAAGGCATAATTCTGGGAGGAGTCAGGATGGGGCGGCAGGAGCATGAACAAACGTTACTTTTCATGCTGACCGGGATTATGGAGCGGAAGAGCGTGGAAGTTGGCGTATGCACAGATTTATGCATCTGGATTTTTTTGTGCTTGCACACATTTCTGCTTTTGTCCGTACGCCATGTTTTAGTGTGAATTCTATGCACGGTGTTATGCATGAGGCCCCATTTGCACATAGTGGCTAATTTTTTGGGAAAACACAAAAAAAATTGACAGATAATGCAAACTCCACAATATACATTAACCTTGAAACAACCTTTGTGGCTGTAATAGTGAGGTAGAAGTGCTAAAATCTACACCACACTGCAATCTGTATTAATGAAAGACCATGCTGAAATTTGCCAAGGGTTTCTAATGTTGCTTACTCTGATTGCACTTAGCAGAGGAGTCAAAATTGCTTTTTTTAATAATATTTAAAATTAGATAATAACAAGGTGGGTGGCTACAGCTTTTCCTATTGTGAAATGGTATCTGGATGGCAAGGAGCTGCCAAGAGTAATTTTGCCACCAAAAAGGCAACCACCATAGAAAACTATTCCATGTAACCTTCTTAAAAGATACATATGTGGTGCTGCGTATCTTGCAACACTGGTAGTGAGCATGTGCAAAAGTGACACAGCATATCACCCATAACATCCTCATCCTCAAACCTATTTCATATAATTTAGGATTGCAGGGAGCCATAACCAAATCAAAGAAATTAATTTGCCAGAATCCAAAGATGAAAAAAAAATCTCAAAACCTATAAAAAGGCTGTTGTCAAAAGTCAGGAAAACCAACAAAACAAATTACAAAAGCACATAACATCAGCAAAAAATAAAAGTCCAAAGTCTTGTTGTTACCATAAATCCATTCTGAAACACTACCTAGCACCAGAAAAAATTAGTTATTAATCCAAATTTTTGGGTACACCAGGATGTGCATCACCATCCTAAATAATGCCAGAAAAAATACTTCACTTCACTTCCTGTTGTCATGTTGTAGCACAGAGTTGTGTTACTGTGCACATAATAGACATTAAAAATGACTAAAAAACAAAATAGTGGCATCCGTGACACAAAATGTTATTGAAATATGGAAGCAAATCAATGAAGTAAAATAGATTAAGTTGCAAAAATATAAATAAAACAAAACATATCCTAAAAATCATTACACAGACTAGTTGCTGTTTTCGAAAAGGGTCATGCTTAATACACTTTGAGTGAGAGGTGCCCAGGGGCATCCTAAGTAAATTCCCAATCTACTTTAACAGGCACCTCTCAATACAGAAAAGTAGTTTTTCTACCTTCAACTCCTTCCATGTTATCAATCAACACTATGCCATGGGAAGTAGGTGAATAACGAGGATGTAATTTCTGCCATCTGTACCTGCAGCCTCATTTGTTCTTTCACAAACAACAACAACAACAACATTTATTTATATAGCACATTTTCATACAAATAATGTAGCTCAAAGTGCTTTACATGATGAAAAAAGAGAAAAAAAAGACAAAATAAGAATTAAAATAAGAGAACACTAATTAACATAGAATAAAGGTAAGGTACGATGGCCAAGGAGGACAGAAAAAACAAATAAAACTCCAGACGGCTGGAGAAAAAAATAAAATCTGCAGGGGTTCCAGGCCACAAGACTGCCCAGCCCCCTCTAGGCATTCATCCATCCATCCATCCATTGTCCACCGCTTATCCGAAGTCGGTTCGCGGGGGCAGCAGCCTAAGCAGGGAAGCCCAGACCTCCCTCTCCCCGACCACCTCCTCCAGCTCTTCTGGGGGGACCCAGAGGCGTTCCCAGGCCAGCCGGGAGATATAATCCCTCTAGCGTGTCCTGGGTCTGCCCCGTGGCCTTCTCCCAGTGGGACATGCCTGGAACACCCCCTTAGGGAGGGGTCCAGGGGGTCATCCTGACCAGATGCCCAAACCACCTCAACTGACTCCTCTCAATGCGGAGGAGCAGTGACTCTACTCTGAGTCTCTCCTGGATAACTGAACTCCTCACCCTATCTCTAAGGGAAAGTCCAGCCACCCTGTGGAGAAAACTCATTTCAGCCACTTGTATCCGTGATCTTGCTCTGTCAGTCACTACCCAAAGCTCGTGGCCATAGGTGAGGGTTGGAATGTAGATCGACTGGTAAATCAACTGCCTCGCCTTTTGGCTCAGCTCTCTCTTCACTACGACAGACTGTAGCAGAGCCCGCATTATTGTGGATGCCGCACTGATCCGTCTGTAGACCTCCCACTCCATTCTTCCCTCACTTGTGAACAAGAACCCAAGATACTTTACTCCTCCCCTTGAGGCAGTAATGTGTTCCCAACCTGGAGAGAGCATTCCACCCTTTTCCGGCAGAGAACCATGGCCTCAGATTTAGAGGTGTTGTCTCTCATCCCCGCCTCTTCACACTTGGCTGCGAACCGCTCCAGTGAGAGCTGGAGGTCACTGTCCGATAACGCCAACAGAACCACGTCATCCGCAAATAGCAGAGACGAGATTCTGAGATCACCGAACCAGACCCCCTCCGCACCTTATGAACAGAATATGTGACAAAGGGCAGCCCTGGTGGAGTCCAACCGCAACAGGAAACGAGTTTGACTTATTACCGGCAATGCGGACCAAGCTCCTGCTCCTCCTGTACAGGGACTGAATGGCTTGTAACAACGAGCCTTGTACCCTGTACTCTTGGAGCACAACCCACAGGATGCTTTGAGGGACACAGTCGAATGCTTTCTCCAAATCCACAAAACACATGTGGACTGGTTGGACAAACTCCCATGTCCCCTCCAGGATCCTGGCCAGGTTGTAGAGCTGGTCCAGTGTTCTACAGCCGGGATGGAATCCGCATTGTTCCTCTTGAATCCGAGATTCGACTATCAACCGAACTCTCTTCTCCAGCACCCCTGAATAGACCTGACTGAGGAGTGTGATTCCCCTATAGTTGGAGCACATCCTCCGGTCACCCTTCTTAAAAAAAGGGACCACCACCCCGGTTTGCCAATCCAGAGGCACTGCTCCCGATGTCCATGCGATGCTGCAGAGATGTGTCAACCAGGACAGCCCCACAACATCCAGAGCCTTGAGGAACCCAGGGTTAAAGAATGCATTGGGCTTGTTTTTGAAGAGACTGATTCGAGCACTGTTTTAACCTCTTTGTATTTAATGAAGACTTTTTTCTATTGGATTTTAACCTCCACTTCACTTCTGTTTACAGCGATCGGTTCATAGCGTGCATTGTTGCAATGTTACTTTTCATGGTTGTTTATTAAATTACGGATTTTTCAAATGTTCATTTTTTTCCCTCTGCTTAAAACTCATTAAAAAAAAAGTGTTTTTAGCGAGCAGTTTTTAGCGCTATAGCGCAAACTTTTGCAATGTTAGTTTTCCCTGTTGTTCAAGGTTTTCTCAGTGTTATTCAATGTTTTCACATTTAGTTTACTATTACGCTGTGCATTCTATGATATAATTAAATATATTTGTATTTAAAAATCTTTAAAAAAATATATTTACATACAGTTTGTACGGTCTGGAATGGATTAATTGTATTTACATACAGTCCTATGGGGGAAATTACTTCGGGTCACAACCAAATCGGGTTACGACCAGAGTTTTGGAACGAATTACGGTCGTGACCTGAGGTTCCACTGTATTACACAGTCAAACAGGCAAGTTGTCAGTATGTTGTTTGGCACTTTGCACTAAACTGTAATTCCGAACAACAACAGGCTGCCACCAGGAGATGGGTTTGTGGAGTGTAAATTTACATACAATTCAATTCAAATTCAGTTCAAATGCAGGTCAAATTCAAGTTACATATAACAAAGTGTTTCATGTAAAATGTAGCAGATCTTGCTTCAATAATATAGCTAATTTGTTGCTTACATCTGTCTTTATTAAAACTAAGACCTTCAGTCCTTTTTCCAATTCAAGTAATCAATGACATGCTCCACCTGACAATTGTCTAATGTATATTCATAACCATTGTAATTAGCACACTCCTTTCCAGTCACTTAATTAAGGCTTTGGGGATATTTTGATAGGTTATTCAATGCTTAAATTCCATGTCAAGCACATCTTTCAGAGCAAGATTGGTGAATATACACGGCATGAATCAGGATTTACATGGGAAACCTTCCAAATACAGCACCTGATAGAGTACCCTTGAAGAATGCACGCAAAAAAAAAAACTTTTGTACATTTTAAGTAATACTAAGGAGAGAGTGCAAATCATAGACCTTCAGATATTATGTCTGTTTCTGCCATAGTGAGATGTTTCCAGTCCCTCAAAAAGCTACTGAGATCAAGATACTAATGTGCTGGATCAAGGGGACAAATATATACGATCCTTACTTATAACTTTAGTTCTTAATCTTATACAATTCTCTAACTCTTTATAAGACACCCAATTATTGACAAAAGCAGTTACTCAGTGTCTAGACAGCTAAACCACAAAATAAGACATCTGCCATGTTTTAATTTTATTTTTTAAGCTGAACAAAGTTGTAGCTGTTTTGCTTCTGTATAGTTGTCCAGCTAACAAAATGCGGTGGCTGTTTTGTTTGGTGTTGTCTGTCCACCTAGGTTGTCTAACAAAAGGTGGAAGATATCTTGTCTCATTTATCAGTAGTGAAACACACAATCTAGGCAACATCTGTTTTGTTTTATTTTTCTATCCAGTTACATGACACAGAAATGATGATTCTATACTCAATGGGCTGTTATTGGAAATTTAGCCATAAATAATGTCAAAGTCAAATTCACGAAGCCAGTTCAGGTTGGGAAGAATATCTTTATTGGCACACACACAGACCCAGCACCATGAAAGAGATGACTGCATTAAAGATACTAATAATTACTCTTTTTTTAAATACACTGTTGATTACAGAAGTATATGATCGGTGTGCACTTCTGATGTCCTTACAAGTTACTGATAAACGGACCCTTTGAGTCAGAATTCTGCTACACTTGATTATACTGGTTTTCTTATCAATACATAGCCTTGTGTAAAAGTAACAGCGGGACAGAGTTACAGGTCAAGAGGCTTTAATTAAAATGCTTTATAATAATGCTCAAGGAAAAGGCTAACAGTTAACAAGAATAAAAGTCAATATTGTGACTTAGTACCACTGCTTTACTGCCAAGTTGATTCACTGCCTATGGAAAAGTCATCTTAGATAAAGGAGCACTGTAATCATCGGAAAGAAGGGTCCTTTCATCAGATTGGCCGGCCAAGCACTGACTCAACTACAGATTGGCCAATGGGGAGGCAGCTTGTTGGACAAGGTCTCCAGGACTCTGACTGTGTGTGGCTTTTCAGACTATTTTTCTATAATCTGGTCATGGTTCTATACTTTGCTGATGAACACATATTGTTGTTTTTCATTTATGTTAGAACATTAGAACAATCTAGACGAGAACACGCCATTCAGCCCAATAAAGCTTGCCAATCCTATCCACTTAATTCTTCTAAAAAAACATCAACACTAGTTTTAAAAGTCCTTAAAGTCCTTATGTATACCACACTCCTTGGTAGTTTATTCTCTGTGTCTATGGTTCTCTGTGTAAAGAAAAACGTCCTAATGTTTGTGTGAAATTTACCCTTAATAAGTTTCCATCTGTGTCCCTATGTTCTTAATGAACTCATTTTAAAATAGCAGTCTCGATCCACTGAACTAATTCACTTCATAATTCTGAACACTTCAATCATGTATGGAGACTGGCCCGGACACAGACAGGTTCACCAAACACATGTTTATTATACATATTCCGCTATTTACAATGCACACAACCCCAAAACTCCCCCAAATTTCAGGCCTCACAATGCCTCTCTCTTCTCTTCAGGCCGCCTCCTTTCCTCTCCTCCTGAGCTCCATCTCTCTTCCTCCTGACTCAAGCCCTCGAATGAAGGGAGGTGGCCCCTTTTATACACACCCATATGTGCTCCAGGTACCTCCCGATGAGCTTCCGCTGGCACTCTCCAGTGTGGCAGAAGTACCGGCCGCACACCCGGAAGCACTCCGGGTGTCCCTGGTCATCTTCCCCCCAGCACTTCCAGGTGTGGCGGACGTGCTGAGGACCAGGGCTCTCCAGGCATCAGGGCGTCCCCTGGTGGTGACCACGGGCCCCTATAGGGTTTAGCTTCCAAGCTCAGTTCCCATGGTCCCCAAAGCCACCAGGGTGGTCGCCCCCTCGTGGTCTGGAGGAGGCGTAATCCCTCCTCCGGTCCTTCCAGGCATCCTGGTTGGGTGCCAACCCCAGCCGCTTGCCACAGTGCCCCACCGCAAGCTGAAACCCCTAGGGGCCAGCGGCCTGTCCCGCGAGGGCAGGTCCCCCACAGCGGGAAGCTGACACACTCCAGGACCCGGTCCTGTAAAACATAAATCAGAACAAGGGGCGGAAACGTTGCCCTGACACCGCCACTTGGCGTCTCTCTGCTTCTTATACAGGCAACTCTACCCCCTTTGACCGGCACCCCCGGTGCTTGCCACTTCGGCCCCCCTTCCGAGACCTCTGTGCCCTCTGTGTTGGGACATCGGACAGGACCGCAATGCGCCCCCGTCACCTGAGATGGCCGTGGGGTTTACCTCTGCCTCCGCAGAAGGCAGCCCTTCTCTGGACGTGCGCAATCCTGCCTTATGTCCACCCTTATCGGAGGAACTGGCACTCTTCCTTCGATTCCTCCTCTTTCTCTGGGACGCTGTGACAGTTTGGCTCTCCCTATGGGAAAGGTATAGACCCTGTCACGTCTGTGTCCCTGTGGAGTTGCATGAGACCGTTGCTAGCTCAGGGTGTAGGGCACTAGGACCTGCGGCACTCAGCAGTCGGCATCCTGTCTGCCCTTCCGCTCTCTCCCCCTTACCACGCAATCGGCTCTCACCGCCGCACCCACTATCGGAGCCCCACCCTACTTGAATCCGATCACTTACGTCACGGTTCTTTTCGGTGGGGCCTCCCTTATCCTTTACAGGGCCAGTTCTACTCACCTGCCCTGCCGTGCCTCTCCGGCCGAAGGATCCAGCGTTGCATCGTTCCGTTCACTCACGCAGCGTCTTCACAGATGAAACTGCTTTCCCCTCCAGCTTCTTCAATTCCTCTTGGATGGCACGTATCACCTGTAATAGCGACTCTGTGGGCTGACGGCACTCCTCCAGCTCGCGCAGAGCTGCTGGCAAGCACAGAGAGTCAGCCGACGGTGGGCTTACCTGTCGATCAGTCACACATGCCGGCTGCTTCCTGTGGGGCCTCTCCCTCGGCCCTATCGGGTCCTTCCCCGGCTCGGGATGGACATTCCTTGGTCCCGCCTCCATTCAATCATCGGCGGGCACACAAGACACACCATCCAATCCCTTGCCTGTCTCGGGGAGGGACTTCCGGTCCGTGGCCATCTTGTCTCCCCTCCTCCCGGTACAGTGGCGTGCCTTTGGACAGCCTCGCAGCTGCCGCGGCCTCTCGAGCTGCAACGACTCCTCCTCTGCAGCTTCTCCTGCTGCCACCGCCGTGACGGAGCCCCACAGATCGACACATGTCTGCCACCGACGCGGATCTGCCTACAACACACAAAACACGCCCGGCTATCCAGGGCTGGCTGCCAGTGAACAGGGAACTTACCTCCCGGGTCCCGTCTGTCTGAGGAAACGTTCTCGGTGTGGCCTCACTAGACGCAATGCCATCCCGAGCACCTCCATTGAGTTATAAAAGAAAAAACTGTATTTGTTGTCATTGCAGAGTATTTATATTTTATTTTTTATTTTTCTGCATGTATGCTTCGACCGCATCATGGTCTACGCCATTTTGCATCTTTGTTGCTTGGACATGACCACAGATTGCTATGGAGCACTTTGCAGAGGTAACACTTAGTGACATCAGCAGTGCAGTGGTATATTAAATGGCAGTACACTTAAGGGAACTGTCCAAGATCCCACTTTATTGTAGTTTTTTTTCATTCTTGATTGGGGCAAAATACTTTTTGTGTGTTTCTTGACTTTTGTTTTTCAGATTCCGGCATTTTTGTCTGGTGTTTTCTTGGCTTTTGACCTTTTGAGTGTTTCCTAATCTTGATTCATGTCTCATTTACATCATACAGTTAACCTGCCTGCATTTCCTTCTTGCAGTCAAACCACACCACCTCACTCTGTCTAATCAGTGTAGCCTCCTGATTATTTATGTAATCTGTGATGGGTAAGAACATCATAATGCTTAGAGAGGAAAAAATCAAATTGCCTAAATAAACAAGCAAACAGGAGCACAGCAGAACAAGTGCTAATAAAACACCACGCATTTATATACAAAAATAAAGTATAGAAAAATTGTTTTGAAAAATATAAGCAATGTTATGTCACAAATGGTGGCTGTGTCAACACATATTATAAGATCTGACAATTGTGCCTAAATGGCCATGGTGAGTCCCACATCATCAATGTGGCCACACACTCAAAATCACAACATGGATGATATCACTATGTACTGTATCATATATATGATATAAATATATAAAATATATAAATATTTATAAATATATATATATGGATGATATGAATGGAAACATTCAGATAATCACCAGAAATCAAAGGACAATGAAAATGAGTCACAATAAAATTGTATCAGACAGTACAGGAAACACAATCAAGTTGTTGAAGAATATGACACCATGTTTTTTTCAGAGCCATTTTAATCTAATTTTGAATAATTTAATCTTGCTCATTCCAAATGGACACACAACAAACTACATATCAGTCTCTCCCTTGCTGTTACATATTTTTGAGCAACATCCTAACAATATTGGAGTGTACAAGCATCAATACTGGTATTTCACCTTATGGTGCATTTCCATTTCAATATGTTTGATTTCAAAACAGAACTCAAGGGTGACAAAAGGGGGTCAGCAAATGGTAAATGTCCAAATTAGACAATTCAACTCACCTGATATCTTAATCATTTCAGGAAAAGTACAATAAAGACAATAAAGAATTAAAAACATGTGCAACAAATTACAGGGAAACTTATGGGACAAAAAGAGTTACAACTGTAAAACAATTCTGACCAACAGTAGTAACATATCCTGGACTTGTAAATCACTTTAGATAAAGCAAGAACCACATATAAAATCACAAGAGGTAGAAGAACAAGTCACTTCCACATCCACTTAGCCACAACAGTTGGAACACATTAATGGACGGTACAGTGCTTGTGTCCCAGCCAAACAAAGGGCTCCAGAAAAGTAGAAAAGTTTAGTGAGCCAGCATGAAAAGCAAGGGCCATCCTGTGAGAACTATTAGTAAAATAGACCCTATAAGTCAGTTGTATAAATAAAATTAATGAAACCTGACACACACACAGCATGTTTTATTAATGTTTCAGAAATAACGTAATTTGCATCACATTAAGCTCTATGATTACAATAATGATTCCTTATCATTGTGAATATCTTACTGGAGTTCTAGTTTTAAACTCATAACACGCATTGCTGAAAACTGATAATCATTGTCCCTTGAGTTCTATGATATAATACAGAAGGGACGTAAGCCAGTAATCATCACACAATGACTTCATATTTGGAAAGCTGGGCTTCTTTTTCATTCTCATGCATTCTTATTAAGTTTTGTTTTATGAAATTGACTTCCAGCTAGTATACATTTATCTGCAAAATTGTATATTGTATCTGACTAGAACATCATTTTTGAAGTTTCATCTGAGAATATTTAATTGCATGTAATTACAATATCATTTTATTTCATAGAAATTCTGCACTTTAGCTATTAGTGTATATAACTTTTCTTTTAACATTTTGATTGTGCAGTTACTTCATATTCTTGTGTAAGCTTCATTTTGACCTTATTTTCTATTGCTTTTTAATCAAATCAAAAGCATTTCATTGAAATAACCACATACTGTGTCAATGGGTTATTCACAGAAACCCTCAGTTTATTTTAAACTGAAGTAAGACTAAGGTCACGAGCAGACTTGTTTCATTCCTACAGGTGGTCACTTTCTCTGCCAAAGTGATAGTAATAGATTAAAAATTAATACTTTTTATAGACCAATCAAATGTTAGTTTTGGCTTCATTGCCAAAGCCAACACAACATGCATTTACAGTCTTATTTAGCTACATCTAAGAGCTGAAACTCATGCAATATATTGTCATGGATGGCACATCTGGAATGGCATCCCTGCCAGGATGGGTCCTGGTCCATTACTCAACTGGGAAGCCAGGAGAAAGAAAACATTGTGAATTTCCCCTTAGGATTAATAAAGTATCTATCTATCTATCTATCTATCTATCTATCTATCTATCTATCTATCTATCTATCTATCTATCTATCTATCTATCTATCTATCTATCTATCTATCTATCTATCTATCTATCTTTGTCTCACTCATTTGAGATGGAGTTGGGAGGAAAAAGGACACTGCTTGCTTGGGAGATGTGAAGGAGAAGAAAGTGAGAAAGAAGAAGAGAAAAGAAATTCTGATTGTGCTTGTATGAAGGTTATTATACTAATAAAGAAGCCTTTGTTAAGGTAATTTATTATAGTAAACCTTTGATTTGAACCTAGGACTTCTGTCTATGCAGTGTGTTTGGGGTTTGGGCTGCTTTAACGCCCATAGTGATTATATTTAGTGATATATAGTGGCCATGTGCAGGAATGACAGGAAGGCAATGCTGAAAAGTTGGGACACCAACTGGGTCTTCCCATTTAATTGTACAATGTCCAAATCAAAATGTGCATTTAAGGCGAAAAGAAAATTAGCCACTTGGGCAAAACACAAAGGAAGTTCTTGACTTTTGAAAGAAGTGTCATGTTCATTTCTTGGGAGCTTTGCGCTAGTTCACTCTCAGAAGAGAGGATGAACCCTTCAGGGCAGGCCAGTTTCCTTATGGCCAGAAGGGGCAGGATTTAGTGCCTGACCTGGGTGGTTTCTTTGAGCTATGGGGAGAGATGGAGAAGGGAACGTTAGCGGCAGCACTCCCTCTCGTCCTGGCAGGTTATCACGTACCTCAATCAAGCCCGTGAGGAGGTCCTCCAAAGTACATGCATGATGATATATATTTCTATATATATATATATATCTATATACTGTATATATAGAGAAAAGCCAAGCAAAATGACACCTTTTATTGTCTAACTAAAAAGATTACAATATGCAAGCTTGCGAGGCAACTCAGGCCCCTTCTTCGGGCAAAATGTAATTTGTAGTAATGATTACATCTTGCCTGAAGAAGGGGCCTGAGTTGCCTCGAAAGCTTGCGTATTGTAATCTTTTTAGTTAGACAATAAAAGGTGTCATTTTGCTTGGCTTTTCTCTACATTCATAATGGCTAACATGGTATAATACCCTAGTACTATATATATATATATATATATATATATATATATATATATATATATATATATATATATATATATATATATATATATATATATATATATATATATATATATATATAAATAGGGCGGCACGGTGGCGCAGTGGTACCGCTGATGCCTCGCAGTTAAGAAACCTGGGTTCACTTCCCAGGTCCTCCCTGCGTGGAGTTTGCATGTTCTCCCTGTGTCTGCGTGGGTTTCATCCGGGTGCTCCGGTTTCCTCCCACAGTCCAAAGACATGCAGGTTAGGTGGACTGGCGATTCTAAATTGGCCCTAGTGTGTGCTTGGTGTGTGGGTATGTTTGTGTGTGTCTTGCGGTGGGTTGGCACCCTGCCCAGGATTGGTTCCTGCCTTGTGCCCTCTGTTGGCTGGGATTGGCTCCAGCAGATCCCCGTGATCCTATGTTTGGATTCAGCAGGTTGGAAAATGGATGGATGGATGGATAGATATAAATACAAATGCACATAGTATCTGTATATGTATTATAATGTGAGTGCATGCTTGGGAGATAGTTTAAGGGCTCTGGTGATGGTTGTTACTCACTGAACCAGGCGCGCGTAAATAAAGATCTGCACCTTTGTTGCTCTTCACATATTCCAGAGCCATTTGAACTAAATTATCTACGAACGCCTTTATTTGCCGCGCTCAGTTGAGGTCGCCCTTTTGAAGCTCACCTTTTTGTGCGCGCCCTTATTGAATAGAGCCGTACAAGACAGTATTACTGTCATAGAAAATTAAAGACACACAATACACGGCGGCAGCCCACGAAGAACGGTCAGCTCAGCAAGTAAACATCAACAAAAGAAAGGCTGAAAGAAAGAAAAATACGACCAACAAAAAGAATGAGGTCAAAGTCCCTTGCCATTTAATATAGACTGTTCCTACTAACGTTTATGCACTACTGTTCTTGCGCCCGTTATTGTAATGGGCTAAATGACTAGTATATATATATATATATTGTGAGATGTAGCCCGAACACCATCAGACAGACACCGGTACTATTATAAAACACACGCTTTTATTTACCAAAGTCTCCAATACAATCCCGCACAGCACACAGTGCTCCCGCACCATTCACCCCAAATCATGAGCTTTTTAATGTCCGTGGGCCTCCTTTCTTCCTCACACTGGAGCTTTGTCCTCCTCCAGCACCTGACTCTCACTCTCCGACTGTAGGAAGACAGCCCCTTTTATAATCACCCGGATGTGCTCCAGGTACTCGCTGATGTCCTTCCGGCGGCTCCTCCTGGTGTGGCGGAAGTGCTGCATGAGCACCCGGAAGCACTCCGGGCGTCCCTGGAAGGTCCTCCATACACCTTCCCAGGTGTGGCGGAACTGCAGTTATCTCGGGCTCCATGAGGCTTGGGGCACCCCCTGGCAGTGGCCACGGGCCCCATCTGGTTTGAGCCTCCATGCTTCGTCCCCGTGGTGCCCACACTATCCAGGGCGGTTGCCCCCTTGTGGTCTGGGGGATGTACAATCCGTCTCCCAGTCCTTCCAGGCATCCCGACTGGGTCTGGCCCCAGCCACAGTGTTTGGTTTTGTACATTACTGACAGAATGACTTTTGGAAGGAAGGCACAACAGGAGAAGGTGACTGGGCCATTTTATGTCTGTATCACAATAAAGATGGGAAGAACAATATTTTTTAATTTTAGCCCTTCTGAATCACAGAGGTATTTTTGTAGATTGAGGATATCAACTACATAAGTGCTAGATGCTTGTTGAATATACAGGAGGGGTCAAAAACAGCATGTGACATAAATAATAATATAGTGTCATAGTAGGTGAGGAACCTGAATGTCACCAGGGAAACACCAGAAGCAGAGCCAGAATCAGATTCTAAACAGTTCTGCAAGCTACACAGCCATTGTCTCTGCAAATGTGGACATGCAGGCAGTAACGAAACAAAATGGGTCAACCACCCATAATCAGAGTGAGTAGACTTTTTGTAGAAACAAAACAGGAAATATGATGTTTCTTACTGGTGAAAACTGTCCACTGGTCAGACAGCTAAAGACAGGGATTGGCTGACTGCACATTCCTATTTGTGGCTCTTCTTTTTTTTGTTCTATCTGTGCAGTAATCTGGCCCACTGCCTTTTGGCATCAGTCTGGTCCTGTTTGCAAAGCTGTTCTTCTCTGTATGAGCAAGCTGTCTTGTGTCTTTCCTGTCAGGCTACTTCCTTTGTTTGACATGTATTGGTAAAAATAATTTTGAATTCTGGTTTTGACCTGTGTTGTTCCTGAATAAGACTCTTGTTATCCCCTTATTATGACACTCTGACTTGTTTTTCAACACTTGCTTTCCCCTGATGATGGGATCTGGTTATAATTTTATGTATAAATAATAATGTAATGGTTTTGCCAAGGCTTTGCCCATGGCTCTAATTTTATTTATTGGTATCTATTTTTTTTTCCTTTGAAATTATTTTGTTTTTTCTTTGGTTAATATAATTGTATGTTCTAATTCCTTTCTTCATATGAACTCTGGGGTGGGTCCTTTGTGTGATGCAGGTGTTCAGCTAGCAGGCTGCACTGTTTAAACGTTTATCAAGTCTCAAACACTGGCATTATTCTATTTGATCGTGGCTCATATTTTCTATCTTTCCAAAAGTTTGGATTAGATTATTTGAAATTTAATTTGGATAGTTCTTGAAGCTTTGCCTTTTCGATTGTTTCGCCTTTATATTCTCTCTTTTTTGTATTGCTTGGTCTTTTTCCCTTAACTCTTTCAGGGCTGATGTCAACTTTTGTCAAAAGGAGGAGTTGACAATTGTAATCAAGTGTAAACTTTGACAAAACCAACCATTATGTTTTTACTTGGAGTCTCGTTGCTAGAAGGAAAGTTAGCTTAGTTGGTTTTGACTGAGATTTCCTGCACTCCTATGAGTAGCAAGGCACAAACAAGAGCAAAAATGGCCCTGACACCTGGCAAGAGATCAAAGGGGATACGTAAAGCAGAATATTTCCCGGGGACGATGTTTTGCGTATTCTCTCTGAACTGGACTATGACTTGTTGGACTCCAATTATGATACAAGTGATTGAAGACAAATATGATGTTCCGGCTTCAGCTGATTGGTCCCCAGCTATTCGTTAAGCTTAACAGGCTCAAGTAGCTGACATGCCTATGGCACTGTTCGCCTGGGGGGACTGCCACTTAACAATGATAAGAGGTAGAAACCAGATTGTAATAAACTGGGACAGTGACCGCTTCTGCTGCCCCAGCAATGCAAAGACAGCCTGGCAGCAAGCCTGCCGCACATTCTTGGCAAACTGGCAGCCACAGCATGCAAAAACAGATGTGTCTTGTTGAATTCTATGGAAAGCCATTGATTTTCAGAAAACTATATTTTTTGTAAAAAATATTCAGCCCTCAAAGAGTTAATGGAATTTTTTTTAATTTTGGCATTTTGAATTTAAGCCTATAAATTTCATGACGTATTTTAAGTCAAAGTTCTTGATTTACCAATCGATCTACGTACGTCACTACCATCACCAATGGTCATGAGCTTTGGGTAATAACCTTAAGATTGAAATCGCGGGTATAAGCGGATGAAATCATTTTTCTCTGTTGGGTGGCTGGGCTGTCCCTTAGAGTATAGGGTGAGAAGCGCAGACATCCAGGAGAGACTGAGAGTACAGCAGAAGTAAAAGATATAAAGTTGTAGTGAATTGTAATTTGACTCAATACATGGATGCCAGATGTTCTGGACTACCATCTCGCTATGTTCAGGCTAGTGAAGATGACACAATACCTTGTTATGTGACATCTTTAAAAACTAATTACTTGAACACAAATGGTACAAATGGCTTCTTGGATCCTCTCAAAGTTTGTTAGATTGGCTTGGATGAGAAGCATCCGTAAACTGCTATCTTCAAGTCACTACACAGATGTTCTATGGATTTTAAGTCTGGGCTTTGGCTGGGCAACTCAAGGATAGTCATAGACTTTCCCCAAAGCTACTTCAGTGTTATTTTGGCCGTATGCTTCAGGTCATTGTTGTGATGATAGGGGAACTGTCACTCTATGTGTCTTGTGCACTCTGAAGCAGGTTTTCTTCAAGGACCTCTCTGTATTTGGCTACATTCATCTATCTCTCAATTCTAACCAGTCTGCTTGCCCCTGTCGCTGAGAAGCACCCCAGCAGCATGATGGTGCCACTACCGTGCTTCAACGTAGGGATGGTATTAGGCAGGTGATGAGTGGTGCCTAGTCTTTGCCAGACATCATGCTTGGAGTTCTGTAAATGTATTTCAATTTTTGTCATATCAGACCAGAAAATGTATTGCCTCATGATCTCAGAGTTCTTTAAATCTATTTGGCAAACTCCAAGCAGGCTGTCATATGCATTTTGGCCACAAATGGCCTCCGTCTAGCTACTGTCCCATAAATACCTGATTGATGGAGTGCTGCTGATGATGGTTGTCCTTCACACAGTTTCTCCAACTCATCACAGAGCTTCTGAAGGTCTATTAGAATGATGATTGGTTTCTTGTTCTCTTCCCTGACCAAGGCCCTTCTTTACCAGTTTCTCTGTATGACCAGATTACCAACTCTATGAAGAGTTTTTGTGGTTCCAAACTTCTTCCATTTCACAATTATTGTGATAGAATTATTGATTTTCCAGTGGTTGTATGCTCTTGACCTGATCTATGCCTCACCATAATTTGATCACAGAGGTCTGCAGAGAGCTCCTTGGACTTCATAGCTTGGTTTTTGTCTTATCATAAATGTGAATTCTAGAACCTTAGATAAACAGGCATGTGCCTTTATAAGCTATGTCCAATTGATTCAATTTGCCATAAAGCAAACAGGATACATCTGATCATAATTTGGAGTGCCACTGCAAAGGGTTTGACTACATCTATAAATGAGGGATTTCAATTTTGGAATTTTAATAAATTTGCAAGCCTTTCAAAAACATGTTTTCACTTTGTCATTATGGGTATTGAGTGCAGACGGTTGGCGAAAAAATATCTATTTAAAGTTAAATCTATAACACGGTAAGGAATGAAAAAAGTTAATGGATCTGAATTGTTTCTGTATTTGTCATGTTGCTTCTATAGTTATAATCAGTAGAAATATGGTCATTATTTTTTTTAAGTAGTGGTTGCTCCAATTTAGACACCTTTGGTTATATTTTGTTTCATTTGTTAAATTACACCCAAGCAGCTAGTTTTCAGCATTTGTGAGTTAAATACATAGACTTTGTTGTTTGGCAAATGTGTGCTTTTTACTCATTTAAATACAGTTTTTAGGACTGAAACAGCCAACATTTTAGGTAAGTGACAGTCTTAAAAGGTTTTGTGATATTATGAGTTCCACACAGACTGTTGTTCACTTTTGTATGTTCTGTTGGGATACAGAGTACAAGTGCTATGACCACAACTATGCAATACTGTAGTGAAACAGGCTTTGCAAAAATGACATGAACCCCGCATGGGTGTCTAGTTTTTTCAAGAAAGGAAACCACAAAACTTTACTTCATATTATTGTGATCTGAGAGCTCAATTTATTCAAAATGGTTTAAGATCAATTTCCATAGATGTTTTTTGTATATAGTTTACCTTGATTTTGTGGACAGATCTAGGGATTCCAGGACACATTCTCTCATAGTATACATTTACAGTGGATATACAAATGGTGGGTCAGGTTACAAGATTACAGATGTTAATACATTGTAAATTTACACAATTCTACAATTCAATATTCAGCACTGTATTTCCAATTCATACTATACTTTAAGGCTATAGATACAGGACACAAAATATCTATTCCTCTTACCATTTGTATAAATACAAATATTTTATGTGAAAGATGTAACTTGTAGTTTTTGTTGTTGCCAAATGAGCAAATCTTTCATGTAAACAAACTATTGCATTAACAAATGAAAACGTTATTTCGGAAAGATATCAGTATCTTCAAATTCTGAGTTAACAAAAGGCTTGTTGGTATGTACTGTATATCTTTGCCAGAAATAAGCATGAGTAAAAACTGTCTTCTCAGCAGTCCCAGCATTTCTTTGGCAACTTTATAGTCCTTGTTTTAAATCTACTGTGCGGTTGTAGTAAGTTTCTCACTATAGTAAAAGCATTATGTAAATTTGTACTAACACTGGTTTAGAATTGCATTCATAAGGAAACAGCTTCCTCACGATAAGCCCTTGACTAGCCATAACATGCCTAAAAATAACAAATAACTTTAGATGTATATGTTTGTGAAAAAAAAATACATGAATATGGTGTAGTAGAAAATTAAAGTGAAATTAAAAAATAAAATTACATATCTTTTAGGTCCTTCTGACTCTGCTTGCATTAATATTGTCTCCAAAACGAGTTGCAAATAAATACAGCATTTATGGTTTTATAAGATTATGGTCAGGAAAAAGTCTTTAACCAGTGAAATGATCAAATTATTCCTTTAGTGGCCAGTTATCCAGAGATAATGTGAATTTGAGCAATTTGTCATTAACTTTCCCAGGGCTATAGCACAGTTTAAAACAGATGTTTTAAGGCACTTGGAAAAAGATTCTGAAGTTTTTAAAATGAAAACCATTTTTCCTCAGTGACAAGTCTAGTGGAATGCTACGATGAATAGGTGAGTATATTTATGATATAACAATGTCAATTTATTAATACGGGATCCCCCTATGTAAGAGGCAGACATATGGCCAATATTTTTGTTAAACAAATGTAGTAATAAGCACCTCCAAAATATAAGTAAGGAAAGCATAGATATTTGAGGCACATTTCTCAGGTATCCTCTGTATAATTCATTACATATTCAGGCAATTTATTTATTAAGACATGCAAAAACTGCTGAAGACTCTGGAAAAGTACAAAAAAAAATACAAATCAGTATTTTTCATATATTAAATAGCTACTGTCTGCATGGAATATGTAAGATCCAAAATTAAGATTAAGTATCACTTGACAGTTGATTTTGATCATTAATGTTGATTTTGACTAATAATATTTTTGTTGAAAAATATACAGAACAGGTGTTAATGAGATCCCCAGCTTGCTGGATTGCCAGATATTTATTATGACTCTTATTTCTGCATACATTTAGCATGAATATTGAAAGCATTATTTGCTGATATATATATATATATATATATATATATATATTGTCATGCATGCACATCATAAGGATCACCATTCAAGCTCTACCAGGTATGTAGTACCATCCCAGGTCAAGAGGGGGTGCTGCTGCTAACAGCCTTGTCATGTTCTTCCTCCACAGCCTATAGAAAATGCCCAATGAGGGCAATAACCTCAAGCTTTAATAAATAAATACTTCCTTTTGAGAATGAGTTTTTCTGGCAGAAGCCTGACAATTTGATGCCACTTTGGCATTTACTTATTTGTAGTTTTCATGCCATTGTGTGTTATTTTTGTTTAAAAGAACTGTTACTAAACAGGGAAGCCGTGTTGGCACCCCAAACTACCCTTAACTTATTTTGGCATTCACATTTACCCAGTCCATTCAGAATCCTTCTCTCCGCTCCGGGATGAAGAATGAAAGGCATTCCAGGCAGGTCAAGTCTCTGTATTATTTCTGTATTTGTTAATGTTGTGTCGATACTTTAGAAATATCCCCTTTCAAAAGATACTCCCTCAAGATATTTATGCTGTCAGCCATGATATCCTGGAATAAAAACTGTACTTTTGGTGTATGTACTGCTGGTTATTATATGTTTTATAAGTTACACAGAGTAGATGCATAATTTATGAAAATGTTTTAGAGGAAGCATATTGAGAAATGTGGATGGGCTAATTTCAGAAATTAAATTAATTAACTGAATAGAAGATATAATGGAAATATGGCATTACAGTATTTCCTATCTTGTTTTATATTTTTTTTCTGAAAGGCTACTTTAATCAGCTCTACCTTTTCCTATTTAATACAAGTTCATCACTGTTTCTGAAATGGCTTGAACCTCTTAAAAGTTAAACACTGTTTTATAAAATCAGTTTGTTCAATCTGTTTGTCTTCTCTTCTTGAATAACTTTCCAATTAAGTATTTTATTTGTTTCTATCAACTTCCAAATTTTGTGCATTATGATTAGATGACATCATTGGGTTTTCTACTGGTTATCTTCTTACATAATACGATCTGACCTGAAATTTGGTTCACATATACTACGTGACGTCTACTATCTGCTTCCAGGGTGATGATTGACCTCCAATGTTATTCCTCTTTTATTTTTATTTAATTTATTATAGAATCAACTCTCGACCAGCAGAGTGGCCATGTGGCACGTGCATATAGGTGCCTTTCTCATCCCTACCACCTTCGCCATCACTTCCCCTACCTCTTCATATCTTAAATCATTCTTGAGGCAGATTGAAGACTTAAGTGCCAGCTTAAGTGAAAAATTAAAGAAAATCTACTAAGCAATTGCAACACAAACACTGACTTAATCAGTTTTAACGCGTAAAGATGCCGACGAAAGAAGAGAAGAAGTGGGCCGCTAGGGTGGAGAAAAGAAGAACTGCTCAGGAAACAGCAAGCGCATCAATCTCTGAGCAAACGAATGATAAACATACAGAGAAAGAGTAGGAAAACTAGGAATGCTCAACTCAAGTGTATTCACTGCACGTTATCGTGCAGTGCGCCATTACTGGTACAGAATATGCACTGTTGCTGTGACATCACAGACACCATATTATATACTAACTTGTTAGTCACTATAATTCCCTCTTCTTATGACTGATTCAGTAATGCAGACCAAATAAATCTTAATAAGAGTGAGGGTGGGTGTCTTTTTTCTGGGGAAAAACAAAAAAAAGACCATTGCCTATACCTTAATGTCTAGAATACATCCACAAAACCAGAGTGACAAAACAATAATGAAGTTGTATGAAAACAAGATTACAAGCAAAAGTAAAATAAAAAAAATAATGAAAAAAGGCATAGAGAAAATAGTTTTCTTCAGCTAGCAAAAGGTCTGAGCAATTGAAGAGCGCAGTTTCAAAATCAGCTAAGTACAAAAGATAAATTTTGGAGATAAATAGGAAAATCTGGGTCCGTAAGCAGATTTTGAAACTAAATCCCTAAAACTATAGCGCTACACTGTTGCAATTAGTAGGTTTTGAAGCTCAAACATATTTTCGCCACATGACCAACTGCATGAAAAGTCACAATCACGTGTTCACTAAATTTTACCAAAAGGTGTAATTAGCAGATTTTGGAACTCACATCTTCAATTATCATTCACATGGCTTTCACATGCTTTGTGCATTCAAAATGAAATGGCTGCCATGATATTCAATACATAACCAAAGCCAAGCCCCTAGTGGTGTCACAGCAATGAAAATCAAAGATGGTGGTATAACGATGATGTCTTTGTATGATGATCAAACAGCAGAATATAAACAAATAAACAAAACAAAAATGAAATTATTTAAGAAGTAAAAAATTCTATTTAAATCTGATTTTTGTTCAGTTTAAGGTATGTGAAACTCGATGTGTTCTCATTTAAAAAAGGAATAGTTTGTGATATCCTTCAGCTTTAATATGTTAATGCTAAATAGATTGTGGATACATTTTTTTAATATTACTATACTTGTGTATAGTTTTTATGTACCTCTGTTTCAGTTTAAGTGCTTTCTCAGGATTTTTGATCTTTGCTCTGCATTGCCCTTTTGCATGTATGTATTTGGAGCTCTGCCTGTGCCTGAAAGTGATTTTTTTAATAGATATGTAATACAATACTTTTATTTTACCTTTAATGCAAGGTTCTTATTGTTATGAATGTCCCTGCGGCTCACTAAAATCCACCCTCCATATATGCCTTACACAACCAGCCTTGATTTGCAAGGTGCCAGAGCGTATGAATAGGCAGCCGTGGAGCAGTATGCTGAGCAACCAGCACACTTTTGAAGGCATAGCTGGTCATAGTGAACATGATATTATATAAGTTTACTATTCTGAGTATGCAGTGTAAATGTTATCTGTATTTTCATGTTGTATCTTACAGTCAAAGAGATATGACTTCAGATTATCTGTTCATTCTTGGTTACCCAGGTTCAGTTCCCTCATAAAATCTAATAGAGCAAGCCTGAGGTTCAATGCTTTGAATTACATTTCTTAGTGAATTCTTCAGTGGTAATGGGGATAGCCTGGACAGGTGGACTTGTGTAATAAATACAGAACAGAAATTTTAAAAAATATATTAGGTTATTTTCAAGGCATTTACAACCAAAACGTTTATTTTTAGGCTTATTCATATAAAAAATGAATTGTTTAAAACTAGAGGTCACAAATTCAACAGTAACATGCTAAAGAGAAAAGTATAACATTATGTGTGGGAAAACAATTGTACAAAATAGTGTGTAATTGTTTTTTGCCCACATGTCTTACAGATGACATGTTTTCTCAGCTCAATCTTGCCTGTCTTGCCTGACTGCTTTGACATCATTCATTTTAAAGACAGATGTTTATTCAAAAAGAAATGCTGAGATCTCTGAACTTGTATTGTGCGATTCCTGAGTCTTTTCAAGTTGGGATAAAAGTATATCTCTGTATAAACAAAGCATCTCAAAGAAGGGTCATTTCAAGGTAAATCAACCAACAAGCACTTCTAATATTCTTCAAACTTGGTGGTTAGGGTCCTAGGGAAAAAAGGTATTTTGAGCCTGATTAGGTCAAAGTGTCAACAGTTACTGGGAGGTTAAGAGGCCACCCATGCCAGCTTGTGTCAGAAGTTAATGATAGCTGCCATGTTATTAAAAATTACAAGGATACTTTTAGACAGTATAAACACACATTTAAGAAATAAACAGAAAACTTTAATTATGCACATTAACCAGCTTTTTCTGTCCATTTTACAGCCAATCTTAACTTTAAGTGGCACTCAGTGGTTCACAGAGTAACATCTGTCCTCAGATAATTAAGTGCTCATGAGCCATGCCAATACTGTATATTCCCCTTAGACATTAACTATTTTCAAAAAAATAGCTAAAAATAAGGCAGGATCTAAAGAAGACAATGTGATATGCTAGGAAACAAATTTAATCTAAGAATAGCACAACTCAAGAATTAACACTTTTGATCTCTGGAATAAGTGAAACATAAAAACAAGGTTTACAGTTTACTTCCAGGTGTGCATGAAACTGAAAGATTACTTAAGATAAATATGTCCATATCCTGTGATCACTGAGGAGCAAATTTAATGTCCTTTGCCCTTAAAATGAGTGAACTTCAGAGTTTATTTCATAACCAATTAATTTAATATAATTTAGGAAATGGCTTTCAACTAATGAGCAAACTTGGACACAGTTAAGCAATAACTAAAATTTTCAAAGTGACACATTTCAGAGCTCAACTGTGTATATTCAAGTGATGCAAAATCCTCAACTTCGGAGGAATTGGTTTTGTATTGATGATAAAATCGTTCAAAATATAATTGCCACTGACATAATTCCAGTTATTTGCTCTTATCATTTCCATTCTTGTACAATAATCTGTCAACTATTCCAGTCAGCTTCTGTACAGATTTATTCTTATGATCTGCACCCTTTCCGTCCCCTTTGCTTTTATAATAAAGAGGCCTGCTAGATTTCCTGACATGTATTAATTAGCTTCTTCTAACTTTTAAGATAAATAGATTTGGCTGAAACATCAATATCTGAAGGACCTCAGTGGTCATTTTAGACCTTCTATAAGCAGTGACACTTTTAGGATCCACTTAATCTGTAGTCATGTGTTGATTTTGGCAATGGCTCATCAGAGGTACAAAATGATGGATAGATGTGTCTCTTTATCACTGCATGTCTTTGTTGTGTGCGTTTATAGCATGTCTTCCTGTTCTGAACACACATTAATTTTGGTTTTAATTACATGAAAAGTTTCATTTAATCGGTAACATCTCTATTGTCTTTTTCACCACCAAGATAGATATTCTTCTGTCGTTTCGGAAACTAAATGCTTGATTTTCTTTTATTGTTTCTCTCACCAAATTCAAACACTTTTGTTTTTTCTCCTTGTCGCTATTTTTTTTTCTTTGTTCCACATTTCACTAAACAATCAAAATCCCTTTATTTCCTTTCCCATGCAACACCTATGTTCAGTTGTACTTCTGCTAAACACTGCAGTTTTACAGCTATTATCAGAGAGATCTAGCCATCACAAAAACAACATGAATTCCCCCAATTGGTTGTTAGATCACTTCCTTTATTGTTCCTTTGTAGATGACTTTGAAAAGACAAATTCTGCTGAGCCAGGCATCACCCTTTTGTCTGCTGAGTTTTTGCTCTTGTATGTACAGTCAATTTAGCTTTTTGAGGTTGAAAGCACTAGAATGATTCAGACAACATAAGACAGACAAATGACTATGAACTATTCAGACTTTTTTTATATAACTAAGCAAAATTTGTAGTCATAAGACAGTTACGTTGTAAACCTGAAATTCTTAGAAATTACTGTTTGTTTCTTTTGCAAAGATGAGTGTTTCCTTGAAAGAAATTCCAAATTCAGACAGGCGAGCATCCACCCCCCTTCACTCTTACATGAAATGGAGATTGCCATGCAATAATAACATAATAATAATGCATTTTACTTATATAGAGCCTTTCCATGCTCAAGGAGGTTTACCAATTAGTGCAATTGCTGCAACAACATCACAAGACAGAAGCTTCTCTGGAAACCAGCTTGATGCAAACATAGATAAATTGCAGGCATGTAATAAAAATAATTTCAAATAAAAAAAAAATAATTTTGATGAAAGTAAGTATGAGAAAATATTCTAAACATTTAAAGATGATATTAAAGTTTATAGACCTTGGGAATAGTCCACGAATTCTGCTTATGAAATTGAGAGTTACAGTAGCTGAGTATATCCTATTTGAATAAGTCACATATTTCAGTTGAGGCTCAACTGGTTCTACAAATGAAGTGTTTCTTGTTAACTCAAGACAGGCTTAAGGAATCCATGATTATGCATGCACTTGTGAGATTTAAACAGCCCCAAAGAACAATCATGTACAACCACTATCAAGGCATGAAAAGTAACAGTGGAGAGTGAAACATCTACACATTAAGTACCTGTGAATTTACATGTGAAGCTAATAGGATGTATGGTATATTAAAGAATAACATGATTTTTTAGTTGCTGCAAACTAGAAGAACATATAACAGACAGTGGTGGTCATATGCTTCTGATTTTTTATGCATTAAATATATCCACAAAAATCTCTATGGAAGTAATCAGTATGAGTACGAAACCATACTTACTATAATTAACAAATTTAATTTTATGGA
Source organism: Erpetoichthys calabaricus (assembly GCF_900747795.2). Taxonomy (NCBI): domain Eukaryota; kingdom Metazoa; phylum Chordata; class Cladistia; order Polypteriformes; family Polypteridae; genus Erpetoichthys; species Erpetoichthys calabaricus. The sequence goes on from NC_041396.2 coordinate 152,052,679, forward strand.
ACACGCCACTATATCTTTTTCTTACGACAAAAAAGAGCAATGGGAAAGAATGGTGTTATGATTTAAATTTGATATATTATTATTTATTTTTATTTTCAGTGGACAGTATAAGTGTTAATGTTTTATTATGTTGAAATGAACATTTTCATGGATGGCCCAGGATGGACACTGCTCCCTTACCTGGCCTGGATGCCAAAATAGAGAATGATCAGGAAGGGAGCTACAATCATCCCCCTCTGTGGCAGGAGGTAAATATGGAGGGATGCTGCTGTAGCGTGAGGAAGCAACCTGACTGGGCTGGTTGGCAGTCCCTTTCCTGGTCTGGAGCCCAGAAATACAGGAAAACTACCTGCTATGGGCAGATCATTACCTCATAAACTGGGTGGCAGCATCCCTTCTGGTGTGCCCCGTAATGGACACCCACAATACAGTAGAAGAGTTGTGGTGTGATATGGCTGCCCTGTTGGGTTCTGTGAAAGCTGTCAGGGGAAGATCCTGGGAATTAATACCTGAGCAACCAGGATGGTCCTGTCTAACCCAAGTGCTTCCCAGAAGTACTCCCAATTTGGGAATGGAGAAGTGCAACACTCCTCTGGGAGAAGCTGAGGAGTAAAGAGTGCTTGTGCCAAAAAACTGGAAAAGAAGTCATTGGAAAGGTACTTTGTTAAATAAAATCATTGAATGTGAACCTGGTACTTGTCTGTGCAGTTGTGTCTGGGAGTTGGAACTCAGTGGTGCTTCCTCTTGAGGTCACAACATATTAAGTTAACCACGCACAGAATTCACTCTAGCTCCATATGCGCAAAGCACTCAATTATTCAACTTAAAACCTTTTATCAAGCGCATCTATCTCATTTAAAATTGTCCAAAATATTTCCAGGACAAGATCCATTCTGCGAACATTTCAGTCAAGTTCCAGCCTCACTGGGCCACACGTACCAAATTAACATCATTCTGGACAAAATGCCTATCGGACAGCCTTGGTGTCATAATCCCTCCTAATCCATTAACAGCTGTGTTAGGTGTACTCCCAGATGGGCTTAAAGTGGAGAAGGACAAACTCTAATTGATTTGACTACACTATTGGCATGTAGACTTACTGTATCTTGCTCAAATTGAAGAATCCTAACCCACCTCTTTTAAGTCAGAGGGTAACTGATGTTATATACTATTTGAAACTTGAAAAAATCTAATTCTCACTTATAGGATCTATGTAAAACTTTTTTTAAAACCTTGCAGGATCTAATCAATAACATTTTAGAATAAGCATTTATATAATGGAGAAAGACTCCATTCCCTCTTTACTACTCTCTGGCTGTTCCTCTCTTTCTCATGGGTGGGGGTTGAATTGAATTTAGTTTTGTTAAGTTCGACTTGATTGTATGGAATGTTACAAGCTTTTAATAAATTCAATAAACAAAAAAAATGAAAAAAAAAGATACTGTAACCAGCAATTCAAAAACATTAGATATTCTATCACTAACAAAGAAACATCATGATGGAGACAAATTGCATAGTGTAAATGTATATTATTAATTGCCATTTTCAATGGATGGTTTAGTTGATAATGTTTTACCATTTTGCAATGAACATATATAGCAAGATTAATTAAAATATGAATGCAGCAACATTAGATGTACTAAAGCAAAAAAAAAAAAAAACTTTCTCAGTAGGTTTTGTTTCATGAACTCTCAACCCTCAACACTATGCTAGGTTTCATCTTTTAGGCTGGTGAAGAGATGACAGTTAGTTGCCTTAATTGCCAGACAACTTGCCCTAATCATCCTTGATGGAACAAAATCTGACTGAAATAAATCCAGCTTGTCAGTTTAGGTGAGGACTACTTGCTAAGTGCACTTTGTGGAATACTTCCCTTGTTGAATCCAGTAAAAGGCAGCAAATGAAAGGAGAGCAATGGATAACTCCAGAACATAATCTGCTTTCTGTACGTCTGGCAGTTCTTTAGGTTTTGTGAGAAGTTGAGATGATCTGAAGGAGACAATATTTAAAGTATAAGGTTACAAATTTAACAGCACGTTTTCTTCTGCTGAAATGCTAATCCTGACCTTGGAATTGTAAGGTTGATAAAGTGAATAAATATTAAAGCTATACAGAAACAGAAGAGTGTACAAATTTCAGACATCACAGTACTGATGGTGCAACATGGCACAGGTACAATAGTTTTAAAGATGATAATGAAGAATTCTTAAGGATTGAAAAGTCATTTTCAGATAAATGTGTGCAAACTCCATAAAAGTAATTCTAGGGGTAAGATATAAACCCAGGTCTTGGGAACTGTGAGGCAGCTCTCCCAGCCAAAAATGTTAAATGTAATTAATCAATCATCTGAAATAGGAAAAAAAAAGCAAAAAGAGTAATTTTTAGAATAATGGAACGATCCAATTTAAATGTAACTTCTTCCTTAGCCATATTATAAGGGCACTAATATTATTTTTCACATACTGTAAGGCCAATTCGGACAGACTCCCTATAAAAATAGATCATGTCACACACTGGAATGTAAGCTCTAACAAGGGAGCAAATTAGCTGCCCACAAATTATTCCTAGAGTATGAAATTTTCCACAAATATTCCCTGAGGTATGCATTAGCCAAGGGCACAGGATTCTAACTCCACATGTTTTCATTTGAACAGATGGCAAGAGAAGACTTTGTTATATTTAAAAGTTCAACTAAGAACAAGAGCTGAAGTAGAGCCTTTAGTCTCAGGATGCACAATCAGTTCTGAATACAGCTTTGGCCCAAGTCCCCAAACCTGCCTGCTTTGCTTTTTTTTTCAAGAACCCTAAAAAAGACATAATTATTAAGAATAAATCATTCCTGGAAAGCACATTATGAAAACATGCTTTTAACTTTATAAGCAACTAATACTCTCAAGAAAACATATTAAAAGTTAGATATAATGCAGGCCACTAAAAAAAAAATGGTGTGCAATCTTGCAATCAGCTATTACAATTGATTAATTGAAAATGATATCTCCACATTTCAAAAACAGATTTTCTTTCCAATGTGAATAGCTGTGAAAAGTAATAGAGATTAAGGTTTTGGAAAGAGGTATTTGGTTCAGATAAAACTAGCCCATGATGCTAAGCATGATGCAATATATTTTCATGCACTAAGTTTATTAAATATTAAACCTCTATATTGTGCCAACTTTGTATTTTCTAACTTGCAGACTTTTCAGAATTAGTCTTGATTGCTTAAACATACCGTGGCAAAGAATGGACAGATTTGTTTGAGGTTTGGATTTTCAACAGGCTGATGTTGTAAGTAATATGACCCATTTTACTTAATTATGATGGAAGTGTCTTGGGAGATGACCATCATCAGCACACAGACATCATATTATGAACTGTTATTATGAAACCTAAAGCTTTGGTATGTCAACACGGGGTTAAATAATGTGAAATTGGATTGCAAAGTGAAAATCTGAAGCTAATAAAGTAGAACCTGATCGTTCAAGAGAATGGAAGAGTTTATTGGTAGAAAGCAGGTGAGAAAGGGGTAAAAGCAGTTGAAAGTTGATTCAAATAAGCTGTAACTTTCTATTAAGGGTGTTCAATGTCAGTTGAAAGAAGGCCATGGGATTCTAAAGTTAGTGGTGTCAGAATAAGGCACTAAGCAACATCGTTGACCTTAACGACAGAAAGTGAGAAGCACTTGTTTAAGCAAGGAGTATTTAAAGTCTATGTAAAAGTATTCAGTCAGTCCTACTAAAGTTGGTAGATACCCTGACATTGTTATAAAACAAAGGATAGCTTGAGAGACAGAAGAAATTGAATTAATAAATCCCAGGAATACTAATGATGTCCTAGGGTATATTCAAAATAATTATCATTCATGCATACATAGGTGCATAAATTCATATTTTTAGTTTAGGTTTATATTAATTACCCAGGTTTATGGATGTTGTGAGAGAGGGCGTGCAGGCGATGGGTGTAACAGAGCAAGATGCAGAGGACAGGAAGATATGGAAGAAGATGATCAGCAACCCCTAATGCGAGCAGCCGAAAGAAGAGGTAGGTTTATATTAACTACCCAGTAGTTAAATTGCATCCCCTGAAGTAAAAAGGCAGACTATCATAATTATCAAATACATAATTTACAACATTACTTAGTTCAGTGCTTCTCTGTGTATCGAAACATTATGAGACAATCAACTAAATACACTGGGTACATTATCTATTGAAACATTTGAGACTTTGATATGACACATACCTGATTGAACACATACTTAACAAAAATATATTTATATATTTAGTTATTTATAGGTTTATTAAGCAGTATGGGATGATTAAACTAAAAGACTGAGAGCTTAATGAAATAATGTGACCCCTGAACAAGAATGGTATTAATTGTGGTCTGTAAACAAGCAGACAAAGAACAGCATCTATGTCAAAAATATTGCCAAAAGTCAAAAATACCAAACTTGAAAAGTAATTGCCCTAACCAGAATCTTTATAGTAGTGCAAGAAAACTCTGATTTTTATCCAGAAGCTAGGATACTGACTGTGTGGTTCCACCATCTTTTATAGCTAGGTATGATGACATAACACATCACGTTGTTAAGATACGTGCAAGTATCCGAGGATTCCAGTTTTAGAACAAAAAGACAATGAGATAATATTGAAGTCAGTGATAAAAATGAGTCAAAACCAGGAGATCAGATAACAACCATCCAACTAGGAATCACAAGTAAGGATAATAATCAGAAGTTGGGAGCAGAAATAGAGTCAAAAACAAAAAAACAAACCTACAGCTACAGCCTCCTTGGAAAATAAGCTAATTATTACATGAAGCAAGATGTAGTTATCCTCCAAGGCAGACTGACATCAGTGTGAATTTATAACATAATGGTCATGACATCACAAACGCAACAGAGAGCTCACATGATAAGAGTAAACGGCATAGAAAACACAAATAAAACTAAAAGGGTAGCGAAAATGTAACTTTTCCAAAATTATACAAAATGATAGCTAGACATCTGAAACCAAACCTATATGTAAAAAACTATACATAAACAAATGTACACATATGAAATGTGTCTAATATTACTCATGTGATCTCCATGCCAATTGCTTTTTTAACTGTAAACAATATGGCCACAGCTATACAGACAGTCACAAAATGGCAGCAACAATACAAAAAAAAACTAAAAACTATAATGATAAAAATAAGCAAGACAAAAAACAGTATTATAATTGAATACTGATGTTCAAAATAGAATCCCATAAGATCAAAACTATAAATCGTAACAGTTTCATGAAGGTATGCTACTTACTATAACAAGAAAGTTCCAAAAGAAAACTGCTGTAAATAAATGTATAGCGCAAATACTACAGAAGAGAAAAGGATGTCATTATTTCTTAGGTGACACAGACATTAACAGAGAAGCAGAGGAATAAAGTTAAAAAATAAAGCAATCATATTTCACTGTGCAGTTTCTATGGCCATTGAACAATTATGGCTGTTTTAAAAGAGTGAAAAAATGAACACACATCCAAAAAATGAAGGAAAAAAACAACTAAACAAATGCATAAAAGGATGGAAAGAAAGAAAAAAAAATCACTTTGAAAGTAAAGTAACAAGCTTAATCCAATTCTGTATTGTTCTTGTGATTTTTGATGTTATATTCATCCATGGCATCCTGACCTGAAGAATTGTGTCCATCAATTATTTATTACTCATTGGATGTAGTAATCCATTATTCCAGTTTTGTGCATCACTTCTTTAATACTTTTTAAATTGAGTCTTTTTATGCTCATCCAAGGTTAAAACCAGAAAAAAATGTTTATCTCATTACCTTAATCAATTATCAGTCCCTTCTGTCTGGTGCTCTGAACATTTTTTTCCTTGGTTTTAAAATGTAATAGACAAATGACAATGCTTTCTGTTTTTTACTCTACCTTGCCTCAGGGTTAACCAATCTGCAGGTACATTTTAATTCAAGAATTATATTAAAGTATTTTTTCACGCACTTTAGGAAGAGCATAAATGCAGCATTGTTTTTTTTCCTTTTTTCCCTTCTGGAATTCCACAATATATATGTTCTGTCTTTTGGATTTTCCAAAGTGTCAGTCATTTCATGAAGGGTTTTATTTTGGACAGTTAAATCTGAGCACAGAAATTAAAGTGTGTTTACCCAGATGTCAGTGTGAGCCTCAGCTTATTCAACTTCTGCGATGAGAGGTATTAGAGAGTTTTGGAGAGAGGCCAGCTCTAACTTATGCATTGGATTTTTCAGAATAAGATCGAATTAGTCTTTTGCTTATCAACATCACTTTTACAGAATGTCTTTGAAGATTTGTCATATGCCTTCCATTTGTAAAAATACTTTGGACTTTTTTGCACTTTGCAAATAACATTAAAGTTACAAGAGTTCTTCTGTGCCATAGTGATGACATCAGGTAAAAAATAAAGCCTTTTTCATTGTCATGTACAGATCAGTTGCTTAACAACCCCTGTAATTTAAAATCAAACATTATCAAGTATTAGCATTTCCTACTTTTTCCATCAAAATGTCCTGATGTAGCGAGCTGAAGATTATCCCAGCAGCAGGGTGCAAAGTTAGAATGAATCCTAAACAGGACAGCAACGCAGAGCAAACTTACATACATACACATAGTCAAATGCATTCATACAAGGCCAGTTTAGCATCACTATTCACCATAATATACAATCTATTAACTTAAAATAAACTCCTAAAATTCAAACCTGACTCACTTTAGTTGTGTTGTAGGACAAAGTGGGCATTGCCCATTCTGCTAGGCTTTAGTGGCACTCCAGGCCTGTAAGGCAGCAGGTTTAGCAAACCTCCAGATGCATAAAACTATGGTGACTGAAGTCCAGCTTATACCAGGATCTGCCTGGACTTCATTTGATGACAATGCTGTAAATCAGAAATAGAATGATACCTCTCCAGAGGTCCCTCTGCAGACCTCTTGAACCAGAAGGCACAAAACTGTCTCAAGCAAGGACAAAGATCTATAATTCAAGTGGATGACAACCAAGATGGACAGAAAAACTCACCCTTTAGAAGACACTGATCAACTTTCCTTTAAAACCACGTGCACCGCCATCTCTCAAAGGAAGTAGAAGGAGAAACTCTGGGATATTTGCTGGACACTCACTGAACTCCCTGGGGATTCGTTCAGGGCATCCTCTCTGGGATTCTCTCAGGGAGGGGGGAATATGCAAAATCACTTTCGAAAACCTGGTCTCTGATACCTAAAAAGTTATGAGCTGCTCTTCTTAGAGAGCTAAATCCGACAAACTCTTCTCTTTGTGAACCTCAGGGCTGACATCCAGTCTGCCAAACTAAACATTGAGCCAGTCTGAAGGCTGAGAAGCAGCCACCACTTCAAGAAGTGAATTTCAGCATCTGAATGCATGTGCCAGAAAGAGTAATGCTTTTGCTTAAGTGCAGACAGAACAGCAAAGAGCCTAACAGCAGAAAGCAGGCCAAGAAAGCACTAACACAGTACTGACAAGGATTATGCAGCAAAGAAAACAAGTGCACTCCAGTGAATGAAGGATCCTGCATTTGAACCCGAACCAACAACAAAGAAACAGCTTCACACAATATTGGACATTATCTTTAAAGACTTGGTATCGTAAAACTATTTATCTGTGCCAAGATAAAGTAGAACGCTACATACCAGTAAAAAGCCAGCCTTTATATTATATGTTTGCATCCAGTCTTGTATGTCATCATATACTGTATATTCAGTTATCATATTTTTATAATCCTTGTGTTTATCAATAAATTGTATTATTCTATTTCTAAAATCAAGTGTACCTCAGTTACCTTGATATAAATCTAAAGGTAAGGTAAATAAAGTAGGAGCCTTGTCGAATTATTTGGTTAACTACTGATACGTTGAAAGCGAAATTGATAATTAATTAACCAAGTTAAAATTTCTTTTTCAAATCCTACGTTTATATGGCGTCCCTGGCTGGGTGTCTTACTTGACTGTTAATCATCAAAATCCTACAGTATTGTCTCCACAATTTGTGTTCTTTATGACAGTTCTTTTAGAAAAGCACAATAGTATTCATCATTTCAGAATACACTTATCATCTGTAAAACACAAAAGGTAAATGTCCAAGCATGTTTTACAAAACCCCTCCTAGCACTGAAGTGCAATTTATCTGCAGCAACTCTACTTCTAATGAAACAGGACTTATCTTTTCCAATAAGCATAATTTAAGGCAGTCTCAGGAACAAGTCAGAGATGACATATTTCTCAAAGTGATGTCAAATTTACATTTACATGGTAACTCTAAAAAGAATTTTTCACCTTCAAGAATATCTCCGAAGGTGGGTGGTAGAGTGGCTCGGTGGTTATCACTCCTGCTTCACAGGTTCGGTATCTTGTTTCCAGTGCTTAAGGGACAAGCTATGTACCCTTTGCAACCCCTAAATGAATCTGTATTTATATACTGTATCTCCAAAGGTAGCACTAGAATTTAGACAATGTCTTCTCTTCCTGTGTTACTGATTCAAAAATAAATCAAGCTCAGACATAATTATGTTTTCTTTCTGTTTTCCACAAATGATGTACAGTCTTAAGCATATGTGAGGTTATATTGGTGGTAAGCTGTAATAATTTCTTAATCCTGTGGTCAAGTGCTGTGGCTTGGAAACATAACTAAACTAACCACTAATGAAGACACACATCACACACTGAATGACTTGCAACTATACATGGAAATTAAAATTGATTGCAGATCACAGCTCTTTGAGTACTGCTGTTTAAATTGGATCTGGTTTTGATGTAAAATGGGTCTGCCTTTTTGTACTGCAAACGTTTTTATTATACATTTTGAGTTATCTCTCATTTGATTCTCAGCCACTCAATGTGTAGAGTTTGCTGGTTTTCTTCAGTGGCTCCATGTTTTTCCCATGTCTCAAAAGATGTGCATCCTAGCTTCTAAATTAGCCTGATATGAGTATAAGTATCTCAGTAAGTTCTCCTTGTGATAGAATTTTTTTTTAGCTGCCAGCAAAACATCTTTAGATTTATACATTTAAGGGTGCTGAATCAAAATCTGGTGAACGTATGGCTCTATCACATCCAGTTTTTGAGAGATGAAGGTCTAAAATAAAAAATATATATATTTATTAAATTAATTAATTAGTCATGGAAAAATAAATTACACATATAATTGTTTTAAATATGGTTATTACTTACAAAAAGTAGTATTAGTATTTTGTTTTTTTTTTTCCTCTTTCAATTCTCTGTGTTTCATGGTGGAATGTCCACAGATGTCTGTTAACATAGTCACACACTCAAATGTCCTGGTGCAGCACCTCCTTATGTTCATCATAGATTGCTCCAATTTTTTCAAGGAAAAAATCCAAATGAGAGCATAGGTAATGGATTTTTAAAGATATACTACACCCAAATGCTAAGTATAAAGAGAGATGCTCCTTGACTAATTCCTTGTAGTTTAATATCTTTGCATTCTCAAGAAAACTGTAGCACATGCATTTTTTTAATAAAGGAAAGGTCTGTATTCTTTTACTTTCTCCATTTCTTCTTTGCATGCACTTCCTTCTATCTGACAACCTCCAGCTGAAGCTGTTAATTTAAATTTCTCAGGCTGCACTGCATCAAAACGTTGTGGTTTGAACCTGAGATTGATACCAAATTTCAAATGTCTGTAATCAGAAGTCTGCAGTTAGCAAGAGCAACCCAGGTTTCTTGTTAAGGTTTGCAAAGAAGTATCGGATGTTGGTGATAATAATGTAAATTTACCAATCAGTGGTTAAAACAGGTCTTACTGTCCACTCTGTGGCCTACGGTCAACATATGCTTAGATGTAGGGAGGCCTTGAATACAGTCCATTTCTTTTATTATTCTTCCATCATAAATGAAGGTAGTAGAAATTCCAATAATCTTTTTCTAGAAAAAGCAAACTTGCCCCTCCTACAAATTCTGTTGAGCTATGTGAGGTGTTTTACACTTCTTTTAGAAACAGTTGATAATATTTATAAGCAAATTTCTACAATTAGTTCTTCAGTTTTGCACAACAACCATCATGATGATTCTGATCCTTTGTGGAGCAATTTTGACACTAATGATCACTCTGTATCAATTTCAAAATTCAACTCCTCCTCCTCCTTCAAACTCAGTCCTGTACTTTAGTTATTTCTTGTTCAATTTATCATCTTAACAATGCATCTCTAGCTTCTGACTGTGTTTCACCCTCTCTTAAAACTGTTACTGTTACACCCCCCTCAATAAACCTTGTCTTGATCCATCCTGTTTTGATAACATCAGGCTTATCTTCAAAATCCCCTTCCTAGCAAAGGAGCTGGAAGGGATAGTCACTAAACAACTTCAAACTTACTGTGTTTAACTAAATGTGATCTTTATAGAACTTTTCAGTCTGGTTTTCACCACAGTACTAAGACTGCTCTCCTGAAAATTGTTTATGATCTCTTTTTATCTACCAACGCCAGGAACTCAATACTCTTCTGCTCATTGAACTTATGGCCTATGACACTACAAAGTATAATACATTTTTATCTCTTCTTTCTTCAAATGACATTGTCAGCACTGTTCTTTAATGATACTATCTGCCTGATAGATAGTATTTTATTGCAATTGGTAAACATTAGCTTTTCACAGCCCTGTTACCCAAGGTGTACTTCGGGGATCTTTTCTCAGTCGCTATCTTTTTCTAATTAGATTAGATTAGATAAACTTTATTAATAATCACAGACATCGTCATAACTTTCACTATAATGCAGTTCCTTGATTTGTCGCCTAATTTTCCGGATGTAAGTTTACTTGAATTGTTATCTCATGGTCCTGGAATGCAGTTTTAATTTCATGATTTGGCTGGATGCAAATTTTCTTGAATTGAATGTCCATAAGAATGAAATATTATTAGTTGTCACAAATTTAACTGCCTCCAAGATTTCAGATATCAACATTAACATAGAGGGTAAATTGCAGAATCATTACAAGTTGTGTTTCGTCTTCACCCGCTATGTAATTGGAGAGATGTGAAACACTTCTGAATGTTTTCATTACTTCTACCTTAGTGTAATCTTCCAGGTGCCCTTAGGTTCTCTGGTAATAGGCTCCTAATGGTCTGAAGGACCAAACATACATCTTTGAGTGTTAAATAATTTAGTATCATGGAGCCCTGAATCCCTATATTTATCCTAACATTGAAGGAGTACACTTCACTTTCTTCTTTCAAAACTAAATTAACATCTTATATATTTAATCTGTAGTTTTCTTTGGTCTTAGATTTTTAACGCTTCTATGATTATGAGTACATTATTTTGTTTGTTCTACTTTTCTAAGGTACTTTATTTATGGCTTTTTATATTTTAAGATATTAAATGAAGTATTTTAGGTTTGGGGAAGGTGCTATATATTAAGAGAAATTTAAAAGTACTACTAATTGACATGAAAGATAAACTTTATGGTAAATTGTATGTTAGATATATCAGGTGATGTATAGTGTACGGTAGGACATTACAAATGTATTGCTTTAAAAAAAATACATGTATATATATATAAATATACATACTGTATATATATATATATATATATATATATATATATATATATATATATATATATAAATTATATAGCAAACTATGGCAGAGAAGCAACTGTTTTCTCAAACTTTGTTGTAATGAGTTATTGTTTTACCAGTGATTTAACCTTTTACACAATGTCTTTTTATAGTCCTTCATTTGCCTTGAACACTCTTCTTGACTTTTCAGCTACAGGTCACAGCCTAGAAATCTTTCTGTTGGTATGCAGTTTCCCATTTGCATTTCAAATATACTTTAAAAAAGTAATTATTTAGGAAATCAAAGATTTATCATACGCTGGAGTGATTGTGACACCAAGGCTGTCTGAGAGGCATTTAAAATGTGTTTATATATTATAGAAATGCTGTTTTAGTCCCCAAGACTGATCAATATTTCTTCTGGAATAGAAACATTTGGGAGGTGAGAAAAACTGGGCAGATTTTGTTTACAAAGTTTCTACATAACTTTAATCCTGTGGCTGATTTATCTAATAGTTCCTATTATTTGTGGAATTTTATACTGCTGTTTAGTAAATTAGAACAACATCACCTCATTTTACATGTCATCCCTGAAAATCCTCTTTTAGTCTATTAAATGTGTCAGGTTTCTTAGGTGTTAATCCCTGAAGACTTTACTTGTATGTGAGGGATTCCCAGGAAATTCAAACATTGTGTGATATTTGATATTTATATGTACCGTTGTCAAAATTCCCTTTTAATGCTTTAAATAACAGCCGAGACCACCATTACCGTGAGTCAGGAAATAGACATCCTTTAATATTTGTATAACATTACACCCAATATATCCTATATATCAATAGATGAATATGGCAGAGTAAGGATCTTAAGTAAGCTCATTTGCATAACACAGTCAAGAAATACATTAGTTGCACCAAACAGTTTACACACAAATAATATAAGCTAAAACACACCCTATATCTTTGTACATCATTAAGCTCCCAAAATAATTAGAGGTATGGCGGAGAAAGGACTGATGCATAGACGCAAACAGATATTTAGTGGTCTTTGAAAAAAACGTTTACTGGCTGTTTATGACAGAAACTAATCAACTTTTGCTGCTAGCCCTGAGAGACACTGCTCTTTCTCTTTAAGAGGTATCGCTTTCCTCAGGAGCCTTCACACCACACCAGTTATTTGCTTTCCTTAGCTGGGTATGGCCTTCCACAATGTTCATTCCACCTGGTAGACTTGACTTTGAAAATTGGGTGTAATTTGGTCAGTACTTCAATCTTTCTAATCTTCCCCTTGATTAAAGTCTCTGTCATCATCCATCTCTGCTTCCTAATGTGACAGTGGGTAAGCCTCAAGTCATTTTGTGAAATAGTTCACTGCCATTAGAACATAACTATTGCTTTAGGTGGATCATGGGAATGACCTCAGAATTTCCACGTTCAGCTGCTCCATAGCTGTCCCTACTTAATGTTGTTGGAAGGGTGCAACCGAATAACTGCGGTGTGTGGTGCTACATATTAGGGGTCTAGGGTTATGCAGGATTTTAGTAAACACTTTTTGCCTCAAGTTTGCAGATGTAAGTACACACAAAGCTGCACTTTGGATGTTCAATTGGGAAACTAGTTGATTGCTTGTTAACATACAGGCGCAATGGACTTAGCTGTTTCTTAGGTGAGTTTGCCCAAAAGACTTGGGAAAGGTGGCAAACCGATTATGAAATTCACCTAGAACTCCCTGCAGTTGCTGCCCCTGTGGTGCCATTAAACCTCTGCAATTTGCTGCCCATAGTGACTCAAGAGCACTGTTTAAGGTCAGGAGGATGGGCATGAAGTGCTGTGCAAGCAGATTTACCTATGCCGTGGGGTGAATTAATGAGTGTTCAAGTCCTGGGTATCTGAGCGATGGATAGACTTTAACTCTTGGGAAGGTTAGTAATCCTTCTCAAAAATATAGCCGCGCCCCAATGTTTTCTAAAAAGTCCAAGCCTAGGATGCAGGGGTCTTTGATACAGTATATATCACCAGGCCTGTTACGTCAATTGCTGCTGTTCAACACAGAAGTAAATTTCTGTCACTCCTGTCATTATCACTGTAGCTTCACCAGTAACTATGACAATACGTGTTTGGGTGGCAGAATGTTTTTCTTCCCCCCCAGGTATTACATCAGTCTTTCTGGCAGCTAGTTCACTTTTCACAGTTTCCAATCCCAGCAGAAGTTCACATTCTATCACCTCCTATACTGCTTGCTGCAAGCGATGGGCCAAGTGACACAGACGTGGCAGGGCAGTGCAGTAGGTGTTAAGCCCCGCAAGAAGGCATCTCAAGCCAGATCATCTTTTGCATCTGGTAAAAAAAAATGAAGGTAAGCACAACTTACCAAGGACACAGACGTCCCCAGTCTTTTACTAGGCATTTGCATCTGGGAGTGCAGCTGCTGTTGTAGCCCAATGGCACTCCCACTCAGCTGAACTGGTGCTCATTAGAAGCCAGCAGTGTTCACAGTTCTGTAAGTTCTCTTTGAGATAAGTCTTTTAAAATGCTTAGAGCTTCTCTATCCAATGCCACTATCAACTGCATTATCTGTGCTTTAAATCCCCATCCATTTGCAGCAGTGATTACTTGAAATCTATTCCAGAAAATTCCCTGTGAGCATTATTGCAGACAGTCTTCAAACTTGTTTCCCTATGTGGGTGACAATTACATGTTGTCCATGTTTCTTGCCAGGACATTTTCTATTGGATCCATCTTGGTTCTGTTGCATGCATTGCCAAAATCTATACGGTCTCCCATCAGTACAGGTTCAAGGCATGGGACCAGTCCGTGGGGAGAAAGGGTCTCCAGATCTAGCTGACCACAATATCTGTACAGAGTCAATCCCCCATCTCAGGCTGCTGAGTGACTCAGCCCCAACCGTTGCCTCCAGTGTAACAACCCAAAGTATGGTGGGGGAAGGACTGATGCATAGACACAAACAGCTGTTTAATGGCCCTTGAATAGACTGTTTATTAGGTCTTTAAGAAAGAGCTCTAATCAACTCCTGCTGCTAGCCCTGGGATACACCGCTCTTCCTCTTCTAGAAGGACCACTGTCCTCTGGAGCCTTCATTCTACACTAGCTGTCCTCTTTTCTTATCCAGGACCAATCTGCTGTGCATTCATCATATCTTCTTTAAGCTCCTTCAGCATGCATGGTTTCACCCTTCCTCCCTGCAGCTTCTCACCAGACCCTGTGGAGTTTTACTTGCTTATTCTCTCACAGGTCCAGTCAATACATAATAAATTCTGAAGAACAAAATGAAAACAATTCATTGTCATTATCTTATCGTTTCCTTGTTGAATGTCATATAAACAAATGGTATAGAAAGTACAGGAAACTTACACAGAATTTTTCCCTGACATTCCTTTGTTTGCTCATATATCGATTTATGTATGATGAACAGCATAATTCACTAAAATTAAAGGATAAGTGTCTGCATGTCTGTGTATCTGTGTGTCAATCCTGTCGATATGTCTCTGTCATTCCAACAGATGGAGCAACATAAACATTTGTAGTATTAAAATGAATTGCATTTGTCATTCCATCAAATGCAGCATGACAAACAAGAACACTACTTTTATGAATACAATACCAAATGGCATTTAACAGAGACATATGTATTGCACTGGTCATTCCAACAGATGGTGCATCACACATATTTGTAGTAATGCATTTTATTACTAATAATGTTTGAGATGCATAATCTGTTCAAATGAAAAAGGCAATACATTGTATTACAGCATGATTACAAAATACATTCTAACAGATGGTGCCCTGCAAACGTTTAACACTGAGGTCTACGTTGAATACTTAGATTTCAAGCCATCTTAGATGGGTAGCACAGCTAGCATTACATACTGGTATTGTTACTTTATACACAATGTAGTAAAAGGTAATATGCTTAAAAAAATATTAACTTCAATTTTGTAGACAGTAACATCTGACATTTTTAGCAATATAATCCAAGCATACAATTTATATAGTATTCAAAGTGTAATAACAAGGGTCCTATCAGTTTCCATTATATGCAAAGATACTGTATGAGGCAATAAAAACACATTTCCTTAGAAACGATTTATCATTCTAGTATTCTTTGGTTTATTATAGGCCAATATATTTTTTCAAATTTCATCAATTTATAAGAAAGATTCCAGATGTTAGTGGTACTTATGTTCAACATATAGAAATAATACTGCAAAGAAGCCAACTAAAGTCATCAGTTTACAATGAAGCAGAAATCCTGGTGGGAAAATAAACAAAATCTAAAAATGTTTTCCTTTCTCTTAATGGTAATTAATATCCAACTTTTTCTTTGATGTCATTTTTAACATCCTCTACTGACAGAGGTTGATTCTGTTATGAAGTGATTATTAGATCATTGTGGCTCTGACTACATAATACAGTAAAAATGCACATCTGCAGCTTTGTAAAAAGACCACTGTTTAATGTTTGTATGAACTCCATGAAGTATAAAATCTGAAAACAAGATGTAAAGTATGCTAATCTCATAGACACTGTAATCATTCACAAACAAACAACCTGTAGATACATATGCCATTGGATGACCACTATAACAAATTACTAAACAATTTTTCCTCCCTCTTTCTTACCACAGAGCATATAATGCTGCCAATGTGTGTTCCACATACTCTCTTGAAATATTCGGTTAAATGGAAATTTCATAGATAATTATGAATATGTAGTATCTGTTTCTTTTCAAGACAGGATTTTAAATTGAAGTTAATCACAGCTTAGCTTCTGATCCAGAAATGTGCGGTAAATAGCTAAATGTGTTTTATGATGAATAATATGTGATTTGCATCATACCTGAGCAAAGCCATTTTCCATTAAAACTTGACTTTTAAAATGTTTCTTGACAGACCGTTTTAAATAACAACATAATTACTATAAAGGCTAAAGTGAACACACTTACGTAATATCAAGCTATACCTTACAAGTTCTTGAAAATAATTTTGATGCAATAGGTGTAAAACAAACAACAGCGAAACAACACAATGCTTAGCTGTGTTTTTTAGACGTGACAAATGACATTTACTGCTGGTCACATCTTCTTAAAACTAAAATGAGAGATATATACACACTTCTTTTTAATTTTCTGCCTCTAAATTGGTTCTTGCAAATCAAAGATTAGGAAGTTTCTGCAACCGATAAAACATGAGCTGATATTTTTCCATAATGATGCTGATGATATTCTTCCCAGGCCACTATTTTTTTTTTTCTTTGAAAGTCAACTGTTACTTTTTAGTATTGTTCTTTTTGTATGGTGTTCCAGGGCCAGATTAACCAATCAGGTGCTCCTGTGCTATGACATCTCTATTTTCCTTAACCCTACCCCTTATAAAGTGATTAAAAATAACGTAAAGGGATTTAAATGAAAACTTATTCCATTTTGCAAGCTGCATAAAACCACACGACTTTAACACTCCAAGGTGGAGGAACATGACAGCTTGCCATAAATTACAGATAAATGATATATCCTAATTTTAGGAACTTGTTTCAAAATGGCCAGTTACACCAGCTGTTCTCAAACATTTTTCCTTCTGCTCCTCCTAGTAACATAAAGGTCATACCTGACATTTCCCCCATTATAAGTTATTTCTTTTAATAACAGTGTGAATCGAAATTTTTCAAAGCAGTATTTCACAAATGCAGTACAAGTAGTTACGCAGACCTACTTTGTATCAGTTGATCTAACTGGAGTTCAGATATTCTACTCTACAACATTCGCTCAATTAAATGATGTTTAATTTCATGTGCCATGTCATCAATTTATTTGTGCAACCATAATACTGGACTGGGAATTATTATACTTTTAAGCTATGCAAATTTATCACAATGCAGGAGTTTACTTGTTGCAACAGCAGCTGAACGAATTAGGCTTTTTGCACTTTGTAGCCTTTTTGTGTTTTATTAGGTATTTCCCTTTCTTTAGTTATGATTTTCTGATGACTGCGTAATTTGCTGTCCTCATAATGTGAGAGAGTTCTTTTTTTTTTCGTTAAGAATCCCATAGAATTTCTCTCTCACCCCCATTTTAATCAACACCTACTTAGACTACAACTTCCAGAGGTTTTAATTGCCTCTTTTAAATGAAAGCTCTATGATTATTTTTTTTAATTTTAAGCACTTGAAACTACATTACAAAACTTGAAAGAAGTCATGATTTTGTTATGTGAAAGCCATGTAAACTTCCACTCTCTTGTGCCCCTGGGCTTAAGGCCTGGTAAGCCCTGCATTAATCTGGCCCTGAAAGAGACCAGTTTTAAGTGCTATACTCAGATTTTGTCTTTTATGCTCTTATCAGGTTGATGTTATATGTTTTGGACTGATTAGGCCACTTTGAATACTACTGTTGACATTTGTATTGGTAGAATTTTTTCTTTAAAAAATAAGGAGATGTAGTCACATTAACTGCATCATCAGGTATTTTTTTATTGTTATCTTCCTCTAGTTTGTTCAGTCTAACTTCCTAGGACTAAATCCTTTGTACTTTAACTATTTTCTATTCAGCAGAGGGGGAATAGTTAGGAGTGTGGGGCTGCTGATTCCCATGCTTTTTGTTTCTGTTTTAATTTACATGTATTGTTTATATACTGTAAATAACAAGGGATCTAAATACATTTTTGGGGCTGTAAACTGTTTGTTGATTGGGAAAAAAAGTAGGTTGTGAGAGTGGGCTGGCTAGTGTCACACACATGCACATGGGAGACAGTCAAGGGGCTTAACTAAGTGTAAAACATTGACTCAGAGGGTAAGAAGGTGTAATTACATATCGTCTCCCGCCCCTGCAGATCACAGGAAGGAAAGACCACTTAGAACCCAAACCGGGTTCCACTTCTGCCTCTGGACCACACCCTCCTACTGACATCTTTTCTGCCTAATCCTGTTGGACCCTCCTCTTCCTGCCCCCTACTTATAAAGCCAACCATTTGTCTCCTGCAGGCAGTCACATCTTGGACTCACATCTTGTTAATATATGGGGTGAAATCCCAACCCCTTTTTTTGTGTCTCTTGTGAAACCTTTTTTTTGTGATTCTCTTGTGATTTTCCCACACTCAGTCAGGTAAGGCCTCATTTAACTCAATCACTATCTGAAGACGGGTCTACATCATCTACTCTGTTTCACTTCATGTAACACCAGGTTTTTTTTTTCTTATCGCTAGTTTATTTTTCTAGATTTCTGTGCACAATATCATTTTTAGATCAATTTCTAAACGACTGCTCTCCTTTAATGCAGTGTTTCTTAAACTGTGGTTCGTGGATATGTTTGTGGTGGGTTGCCACTGTCATGCATGTGCATCTGAGGATCTCCTTGAAGGCTCATTCGAGGTAAATGGTAACCCACCAGGGCGAGAGGGGGTGCTGTTGCTGAACTTGTTCCCTTTTTCCCCTCAGCTCCCAGAAACCTCCCAGTGAAGGAAATTAGCTCCACCCCTTCCAGTCCTCCCTTTATAAAAAGGCCGGATGCCTCCAATAAGTTGTCTTGATGAGACCAGTTCTGGAGAGTGAAAGCTCCGGGAAAACTTTCTGTTGTTTTGTTTGCTGTTACCAAGCACTATAGTAGTTTTTGTTTTGTTCTCGCTTGCCTTATGTTGAGTATTACAAGATGGCACCTGTTTAAGTTTGAGAAATTTGAAAGAATTAAAAGGGAAAACCCGGCTGGAGTCCCAAACCTTTTTGATTTGTTCTGGCTTTGCTTGAACCCATGTTAGGCACCCCACACCACATTATTGTGTAGTAAAACTGCTGAGTTCATACAAATGTGTAAATTCTGTGTCAGATGATTTGCCACCCACTATTTATTTACTTTTATTGCAGCAGAATGTGAAACCAAACCACTAATGCATCACTGAGAGCTTTTGTTTCTGCGGCAAGAAAATATAATAAGTATTCCCCAATTCTCATCTCACAACCTATTAAACAGTGTGACAAAACTGACAGCAAAAACACATATTAGAAAGAGGGTAAGAGAAGAAAATGGCAGACAAGTTTATGATGTGAAGAGACAGTGACGCTAGATTCAAATGTCGGAATGAAAATAATAAATTTGAAACAAGAAGGTGACTATTTTCAGAGAGTTATGAAGGGTGAGTAAATTGAGTGAGGATACACTTAGTGGTTTGGCAGTGTTGTACACTAAATGCAGTTTCAGTGGTCATAAACGACCTCATCATGTGTTCAACATTATGGCATACATTGAATCTAAATGGCAAACTAAATCTGTAGCAGGCGTGCAAAGATTTTGTATTAGTTTAACATGACTTGGTCAAATTCATTCTCGTCACACTATTTTATAGTGGTTGGATAAATAGCAATAAACTGGTAGTGTGAAGGATGTGTTGGTTGGACCACTGAGAACTGTGAGAATATCAGAAAATATCAAAAGGGTGAGACAGGCTGTAGACATTCAGCAAAATGTCAATCGGTAGTGTTTAACATTTCAAACTGGAATGTATGTTGAAATCTTCAGAAAAATGTTTTCTATTACCCGTATAAAGTGCAAATAGTGCATGCATTTTTGAAAATAAGTTAGCTTTTTTGTGTTTGATTTAACTAGTTTTCTGTCTACAATAGCATCTTCAGGTCATTTCCTAAAACGTTTCTATCCTTTAATGGAAGTTTAACGGAGATACTACTCCCAACCTTGATATGTTTAAGAGCTCTGCTCTGTTAACTGGGGAGTAGACACTTGACATTCAGCTAGTCTTATCTTATCACAGGATTGTGTTTTTGTATTGAAGACCCACCTTTCCCCCTTATTCATTGGTCAAGAATCTTGTCTTCTATTCAAATGCACAATCCTGTACGAATGGGCTTCTTGTTTGTGCACTGCTTTAATTTATTTGAGGAATTTATTTAACAGTATTTTAGCAAAAAATGTATGCATTTTTGCACATTGTAAGTGTACGACTGGATGACTTGGCATGTGGATTATGCAACATGAGTAACATGATATTTCCATAGATATTTTTGATATTGTTTGTTGTTCTCCAGCATTGTACACCATAGTCTTCCATTATATCACAAACCTTATAACAGTTCTCCACGAAAACATGAAATTAAAATTTTTTCTCAGTCGTCTCTACAAATTGTGCAAAATATCATTCTGAGTTTTGTATTCCTTTAAAAACTGAATGCCAAAAAATGAAATAAGCATTTTGGATTTTTCATTACTTCTTTTATGTGTGATTTTTTTCTTATTAAAAGTTACTTGTTTCAGAGCAGCTTCCATTTATTTGTTATCCTGCACACTTTATATTTGTTTTTTGTTGTGCTTTGAAACTATTAATGTTCAGTTCATATTTGAAAATATTTTCATTGTAATCTTTCTTCAGTATCATTAAAAAGACCTGTTAGGCTTTTTATCTGACTTACTCTACCATTTCACTCTAAAATATTGAGTGCATGTTAATTGGAAATATATCCATTTTTATCACACTTTCAGCATACTAACAGAATTCATTTCTCCTGATAAACCAGCTGGTCAGCATTTATTTTGTGAAATTATTACAGATTAAATTAACAACTTATTTTTGCAGTGACAGTTTATGGCATGTGTAAACATTCGTTAAATTGATCCCTGAGTTTCTGGGAAACATTCTCCAAATATATTGATATGGTTATCAGTTGCTTTGAGCAATCAGAGCATAAAAATAGACACATGATGATAACTTGCAGCATTCTTACAAAATGTCTTAATGGCAATGACCATTTCAGCTGCATGTTCATTGAAGATGCCACTGATAGATGAGCCTATGAATGAGCCGAAGAAATGCATATTGTCATGGGCTCCTTGCTCTGGGCAGAGTGTTTCTACAGGAAAATAACTTTTTTTAAGAGAATGCAGTTTGAACCTTGCAATGATCCACAGAAAAGGGTGAGATTTACTATTGATTTCAGTGCAAGCCTGATCATGAAACATCACTGATTTTGAGGTTTGACTAAGATTTTTGCCTCGGAGGAACATGTGGGACTTAATTGAATGCAGCAACTACTGCTTACACTCAGCACATCTCTCCTGCTGGTGGTCCTGGAAGTAGCACAGCAATTTTCACTGTGTGGAGCATCTGTTTTTAAACTGCAGTGCAGGTATTATCAGGGGACAAAGCTTATTGACTGTTTTTCATTGCTTAGCAGCCTGCCAGCACCTGTTGCTTCCAGTGGTCTCCAATCTCCCAAACCTTTCGATCATTGATCATGTGTCATTTCTTCGCAAGGCTTGATACTTCACGGGATACCCCAACCCCCAGACACATTTACAAGATTTCTGAGATTTATAAAGGTACATTTCTCAATTTGTATTTAATTTTAATTTTATGCACTGAGTTAAACACTTATTTTTTTCAGTTCAGTTTGTTCACCTGCAGAACTGAATGTGGTTGAAAAATGGGAAGTTCGACTTCTTCATCATCAAATGTGATACATCTTTTGTAGTGGGTGCAAACACAAATCACACATCCTAGGGGTGTGGGGATAGAAGGTTGGGTACCACTGCCTTAGCCTGAGAGCTGCAAAATTGCTAAACTAATGTACAAACAACGGATTGAGGAGGACTTTGACAGTAACTCAAACTCACAGCTGATGTGGCAAGGCATCCGATTAATCACGGATTACAAAAAGAAAAATGACGTACAAGACACACTGGCCAATAACAATGCCAACCTAGCTGAGGAACTTGACAGTTTCTTTGCACGGTTTGACAAGGACAATAACCAGCCTCCAGTCAGCTTAGAGCTAAACGGAGACTCACAGCCTTTGGTCGTACACATACATGATGTGCGGCAGGCACTCGAAAACATCAATACAAGGAAGGCAGCAGGTCCTGATAATGTGCAAGGACGTGTGCTCCAGGCCTGCGCTGACCAATTAGCGGAGGTATTTACAAACATATTCAACCTCTCTCTCTCCTCAGGTGTAGTCCCCTTGTGCCTGAAATCCACAACCATTGTACCTGTTCTCAAAAAACCGAGGATAACCTGTCTTAATGACTATCGACCAGTTGCTCTCACCCCTGTCATCGCAAAGTGCTTTGAACGACTGGTAATCACCCACATCAAAGCCTCCATCCCAGCTGATCTAGACCAACACCAGTTTGCCTATCGATCAAACAGATCAGCTGAGAACGCCATCTGTGTGGCTCTACATGGTGCCCTCTTGCACCTGGAAAAGCCCAATGCCTATGTTAGAATGCTCTTCATTGACTACAGCTCTGCATTTAATACCATCATACCTAACCAGCTGATCCAAAAACTCTATGCACTGGGACTTGCTCCGTCCATATGCAACTGGTTACTGGATTTTCTCACCAACCGCCCCCAGTCTGTCAGGATGGGCAAACACACATCCTCCACCCTAGCCCTGAGCACTGGTGTGCCGCAAGGATGTGTACTAAGTCCCCTTCTCTATGCACTCTTCACCCATGACTGTCAACCCATACACCAATCAAACATTATTGTTAAATTTGCGGATGATACAACTGTCATCGGGCTTGTAACAGACAACAATAAAGCTGCATATAGGGAAGAGGTTCAGAATCTGACAGAATGGTGCAACACCAACAACCTGGTCTTAAATACCAAAAAGACCAAAGAAGTTATTCTGGACTTTAGGACCACTAAAAAGACCAATCACAGTCCAATAACAATCAATGCAGATTCTGTGGAGAGAGTTTCCAGCTTTAAGTTTCTAGGAGTCACCATCTCAGAGGACCTGTCCTGGGCTGACAACAACTTGGCTATAATAGGCAAAGCACAACAACGCCTCTATTTTCTCAGGAAGCTAAGGAGAGCTGACCTCCCCCAGAAACTGCTGGTTAATTTCTATAGATGTACTATAGAGAGCATTTTAACTAACTGCATGATGATCTGGTACAACAGCTGCACCAAGGCTGCTAAAGAAGCCCTGCAGCGGATCGTAAAAACAGCAGAGGCCATTATAGGGACTGAACTGCCATCACTCGAACTCTTGTATAAGACTCACTGTGTGAGAAGGGCCAAAAACATTCTCAAGGACAAAACTCACCCTGGAAATTCTTTGTTTGAGCTCCTCCCGTCAGGCAGACGCTTTAGGTCAATCCGTGTATGCACAAACAGACTAAAAAATAGCTTTTTCCCATCTGCCATAAACTTTCTCAACTCTGAATCTCCTCAGTCGAAGAACCATTTTTAAATTGAACATGTGCAATAAGCTATAATGGTAATGTGCAATATACTAATGTATTACAATATACTGTAGAATATGTAATGTACTATTCATTAACAGGTGCAATAACAATTTATGCTGCTGTACTTTGAGCAATATGACATATTTGGAATTATTTAACTTTTCTTTAAATGCACCTCGGGGCTGTCACAAAAAGTAATTTCGTTGTGTTACACAATGACAATAAAGTGCTTGAACCACAACCACACTCAATTTAAATTTGGAATGCCTAGAACCAGTTGTGGTTTATGTAAATGTTAAATCGTACATTTTTTGTGTACATGACCGAAAAATTTCAAGTTGTTTCACTGTTTTATGTAACTGTTATTGTTCATAAGTATGGACTGATGTGAATAGCTTTTTCTTTTGAAATAGACTGATGCTCTTTTTCAATTCTTATACAATATTTTCCTGCTGTTCACTTGGGCATAGATTAATACAGAGAGAATGAAAGCATATGGCATTAGACTGCTGCCAAATTTGTGCATGCAAGCAACATGATCTCCAAAACCATAAAGTAAAATTCATAGGTGTATAATGCACGTTTGAAACAATGATCAATTATTTTTAAGGAGATTATAAACATACAGTATAATGCATACTGAACCCATACAATGTAATCTGCAAGCATGCAAAATGAGATTGACAAATGCCTAATGTAATCTGCATGCACACAAGACAATGTGAAGTGTAAAGTGGAGTTTATGAGAGTGCAGTACCTGCATTTAACATTACTAAATGCTTGTTTACTTATGGTACTGGCAAAGATCTCACAAATGTGAAGGTAATGATTTGCAAAAAGGTGAGGATGGGAGTTGGTTCATCTAGTCAATCAATAGAATCATTAGCTATGCAGCCAATAACAAACCACATTTCTTGGTATCCTAACATGATTGAACTTAAAAAGAATAAAGCAGCTGAAAAATAAAGTAGCTGTTTCAGCATTCATACTAGTGATATGATTAGATTTTAATTTCATATCAATATATAATTTGGGCTCTTGAAATTTGATAATAACATTTGCACGAAATATCACAATAACAGCATAAAGAGTTGGGCCACCAAATGGTAAAACCCATATAATTGGTTGGCAAAAAAAATGCATTTAACAGTAAGTGTTATACTGTCTTTACAGACATGAGTCTAATCATGTACTGAGTTCTTCCAGTAGGAAAAGGTGAGTCCAGGCGGACGGACATCAGAAGTGACGTCAGTGGTGGTAAAGCTTCCAATCTGTCATTCTGCAGAAGGAGAAAGACAAAAGACATTAGCACACAGAGCCAACCCCGGGAGTTGCAGGATACTACTATCTTTAAAGCCCTTAAGCTGTCCCCTATGTGCACTTGCATGATGCATTTTTAAATTTTACAAAAAGGACAAATTTTGTTTCAATGATAGAAATTTTCTTCAAACTGCATGTTTCGATACAAGTACAAAACGTGATAAAAAAACCTAAAAAGTTTTAAGTATTACACAAGTAGATAAGATATCAAAATGAATGAACAAAAAATAATTACTAGAGTGAAGTGGATAATTTTTCTTGGAACCTAATTAATTGCTAGGTGATGTGTATGTTCCTATTTGGGGAGCTTTCACTTGCTTCTGAGGAAAGTCTTTTTTTTTTCCAGAAACAAGTATTTTGGCAAAAAACTTCACTTATTACTTAGTGTATCTGACTGCATGTTAATACAGTATAACTGTTACAGCAGACTATCTGGGAAAAGCATGTGTTAGTGAAACAGTTTGAAAATCTGCCAGTCAGCCAATCTAAGTTTAGCCAGTGACAGAGAATTTTCTAAACCTATGTAATAAGGCTGTCCAAATTCACTTCCCATGAATATTACTTCTTCACTCTTGTTCATTTTGGATGATGCTAGAATTTGAGCTAACTTTTATGAGAATGGGATCAGTCCTACTTGAATCACTAGTCCAATACGAGGTGCACTCAAGCAGAAAATCAGGTTGTTTAGAGACCCTGATATGTGCAAAGCCTAATGACACCCTTGATGTATACACACTCAACATTTTGAAAATCACATAAGTCAATAATTATTCTGGTACAGGGTAATTCTACTCAACAGGATAATTCTATTTTACAGGATAATTCTACCCTACAGTTCCCTACCCACATCAACAAACCAGGACTATTTTTCTTTTTAAAAGCAGATTATTTTGGTCTGAATGGATAGGTTTATAATCATAACGATAGAAGGGGGTTGATATACAAGATGGTGGATGGCTGTGAGTGCCTGTTGGTGAAATTTCAGAATGTTCTTGTTATTGGGCATTTTTCCCTTGATATCCAAAGGAGCACAAGGGTGTGCATTCAAGTTGGCCAGATGGTAGCGCCAGACATAACATTAGCTGAGTTACCCAGAACTGCCTGGAGTAGAAAATGGAAAGGTAAAAAGTCATTGTAAATGATATATTACCAAACATTCATTACTTTTAAAGTTGTTGCATTTAGCACATAATTATTTTGAGCAATGGAAACTTTCTTTGTATGTAATATTCTTGTTTCTTGGTTCTGATTTAAAGAATCCCAGTTTGTGGCAAATAACTTACCATGCATGGATCACCTTCTCGGCTTAGATCAATAATGCAACACCACGAGAGGTAGGCTCTGTCACTAATAGTCTTGTCTCTTCTTTCTGTAGCTCAGAGAAAACCCTCCTTGAGGGTGAATGACACCACCCTTCTTCCATCATGACACCAGCCATTCCTAGAACAACTCTTCTCAGTCTTAACCTGAAGCTACTGCAGGATGGAGGTCCAAAGACAGACTCTCAATGAAAAGGCATCAGTGGCTGCGATTTGTATCTTTGTTTTGTGCATGTGCCATCAAGCACCTGTTTATTTTGCTGCCAAAAGCCATTTTTTGTTGTTGTTGATTTATTATTAAGCGTGCTGGCTCCCCAGCTTTTCTTTGGATTTTGTCTGTACCTCATACCACTTCAAACTCAATTCGACACAGTTTGGCCCCAACTGGTGTGGCTTCGGACCATGACAAAAATAGTGAGGAAATGCTTTACAGCTGGAATGAAAAGTTAAATGCAATGGACATATCCCAAACCATGATTTCATGGTTTAAAGGCAAGTATGGTAACCATCACAACCTGCTTCTCTGTCAATACATCACACTGTTCATCCCATTCTCTATTTTGAAACTAACTGGTTTTCCGGATATTATTTCCAAACCTCACTGTAATTTAAAGTGGTATATTATTGTGTTTAGACAAAATATGATTGATTATCCAAATTTGTTATTTGATCTGAATCATCTGTGGGGCTATAACCACTCTCACTGATCCTCCCCCTGGGTATGAATATTCCAAAAGCGATACATCAAAAACCTGATGTAAGCAGCTTCAGATCTAACTGAAAACCTGTGTTGGGCAGGTTCCATTGTGGTGCAACTGTGAGAGATTATGCTTGCAGCCCCAGACTGTAAATAATACAGTAACTCCTAAGTAAATTTGGCCCCTACTGGGGTGGCTTAGGGCCGTAACAAAAACAGTGAAGGAAAATGCATGATTTAAGAAAAAGTTAAACATAATAGATCAAAAATTAACCCAGAATTCTTGGTTCAAAGACAAGTGGGACTCTACCTCTATCAACAGATCATGCTGTATTATTTCTTGCTGCTTGGTCTGACCCCATGTTGCTCCTGCCACCCTCGGGAAGAGTAAGGCTGAAAGTTATACATCAAAAATTCTGAGTTATGGTGAAAAGTATCATGTGGCAAATATCAGGTTTGTGGAGTTAAAAACAAAGCTGTGCATAAAGAACAAACAGCGGTATGGCTAGAGAGATTAGAACTGAAATAAATACTTCTGTTTTAATTCTGTTGAATTCCATGCCTAGTAAACATTTTACATATAATAATTACCTACATTTACAGTCCAGCATAACTTTTTTATTATCCTTTATAAGTTACAATGCAGTCATTAATTTTTTTTGTTTATTTCTTCTGTATTATCAAAGGTAGAATACTTGTGAAATAGCAGTTATTGCAAGAAACTTCATTTAGAACATTAATCTGTCATTGAGTGTTTTATTGAAAAATATCATCTACTTGGATCTGTTTCAAATGTTGCATTGAGAAAGTTTTTTGATTATATAAAAAATGTTGTTATGGTGCTTTCAATGAGAACTACTATTTAAAATAAAGACTTTATTTATTTTAAGTAAATATTTGGTTAAAGTAGTTGAAGTATGTTACAATCAAAAGAAAAAGAAGACTGGCCCTGTAGCAGGGTTAAGGTTAACCATGCTGGCGTAATTATTGAGATGGAACATAGAAAGTAACTGTTGTTTGTAATTTTGGTTTATTGTCCTTGAACAAAATATGTAATAGACCATAACCTTTATTATAGCTGAATCTAAATAATAAGATTGTATTTTAGCCTTCAGCAAGGTACTCTGGATCTAAAACCAAGTTTTTGAGTTTTGCTTCAATGAATGTCCATGGTTTATTATGTTCAATTAATTAATCTAAATGCAATCCAAAAGAAATTTCTTCTTGGCCAATCTCTGAACAGGGATACTACCCATAAAGTTGACCTACATGGTGTTTAAGGATTTGTTTGTGTTCTTTCCTAGGCTAGAACATGGCTAGCACACTATTCGGTTTCAGGGAATATTTAAAAAATTCATTTAGTTTAAAATGAAAGCAAATACAATTGGGGGAACTCAAAAATTGACCAGAATTGGTCAATAGTAATGGTAGGGTGTAGTTATTGCATATGCTGCAAGGTATTGTATGCCTTCAGTCTTGTTAATCAATCTGCAAAGTGGCATTAGGATGAGTTGTTTGAGATGCATATTTCTAGCACTACTCTATAATCATACACATGATTTCAGTGATTTTTTTTTCTCTAAATTGAAAAACGCATGTCAGGTCATATTGAACATCAACATACAATGGTGATTACATTTTTTGACTTTACTGGACTTATTAGTAAAGAGTTTTCCACTAAGCAGACTGTTAATCAACAACTTTTCATTGAACTCCTGAGGTGTCTGCGGGAAAGCAAATGCCCACACAAAGCTGAATTTTGCACCATGACAGCACTCCTGTGCACAATCAAGGAGTTTTTCCCCAAAACCTAAAATGAAACTGTATAGAAGGCAATTTGCAACTGTGGGTAAAATCCTGGCTCTCGATACAGTAACAAATGATGGGTACAGGAAAGGTTTCCAGCAACGGCAGTAGCGCTGGGACAAGTGTATTTTAACTCAAAGGGTGTATTTTTACTAAGGTGACTAAAATGGAATTGCTATAAAATAAGACTGAGCCAGAGATTAGGCTTATGATTCTTTTATATAACAGAATGTTCTGTTGACAAAGAGAAACAGAGAGAAGCAGCATATAGGGTATAATGGTTTTATTTGGGTTAATTCTTGCAAATAATATTTGTATATGATGATAAAGAGAATGGCTAACACATCCAGGTGCTTCCTGGCTGTCAGTCTATCACAATGGTTAATATATGAGTGCTGTCCTCTTGGAATTCATTGAGTCATTCAGCTTTTGGACCTTTACTCTGAACCAGTTGTCTAGACACGTTTGATTTGCCAAGAACTCACCAACACACGTAAAAGAAACTCACCCGTGATCCAGCAATGCCAGAGGCTCTTGTTCTGATGATGTGCTGCCTTCCGGTGCCTTGACAGCTGTTTATTTCAAGATGTTACTTCAGTATTAAAAGTCAAGTTGAGTGCCAAGTATTTTGTCCTTTTCTGTCTTTTTTATGGTTTGTATGTTTTGGGACATAAGTGGTATTCCCAGAATACTACAATTGGTTCCGGAAATAATTCACGCACTGCAAGATTGATCAATGGACATGCTGATACAATATATAGTTTTTATTTTCTTTATTTACAGTGAATGACAAATCTTTAGTAGAATCAGGGAAAACAAGCACAGATATCATTTATATTTTCATTTCACCATGGTTTGGTAAAAACAAAATATTGACAGAAATATACATTTGCTGCCTATATACTAAACTTCTTGTATTTGCATGTTTTGTATTCCTATACACAGGTTTTGTTTTTTTTGCATATTTGAAATACCTGGCAGATATTCATTTACTGAGAAAAGATGTTAGGCTTGAGGACGGCTGCTTGTCAAGACATGACATAATACAGTATTATGGTACTGAATAAACTGGGGAAAGGAAAGACAGGACTTTCATAAACTATCAAAAACAGCCAATTCCCAAACATATTGCTTCAGCTGTGTTGGCATACAGGAACAAGCACTTAAAGTTGATGTAGTCAGAGATCAAGAGTCAAGCATGAAAAACAAAGGACATTCAAAAAGAAAATAACAAGATACAAGAAGCAAGACAAAAACCAGCAAGATATTGTTTAGAAATTAACCGAGTTTGGAATGTTCACATAACTGTAGTATTAGGTAAAGTGTAATGGTTATGGAGTTGAGTGACCCTGACTTAGTCACTTAACCTGACAGTTGTTTATGTGATTCTGTATTTATATAAGTGATGCTCTACTATTCATATGCACCATCCTGGAATGCCATTTGTCCTTATATTCATCATATACAGCTTTAATAAGTTGTTTACCATTACATTCATCCATCCATCCATCCATTTTCCAACCCGCTGAATCCAAACATAGGGTCACGGGGGTCTGCTGGAGCCAATCCCAGCCAACACAGGGCACAAGGCAGGGACCAATCCCGGGCAGGGTGCCAACCCACCGCAGACCATTACATTCAGTAAACAGTTAATTCCATATTTTAACCTTTTGACCTAGAGATAGATAGATAGATAGATAGATAGATAGATAGATAGATAGATAGATAGATAGATAGATAGATAGATAGATAGATAGATAGATAGATAGATAGATAGATAGATAGATAGATAGATAGATAGATACTTTATTTATCCCCTCAGGGAAACTCAGGTGTCCAGTAGCTCAAACACATTGGTAAAAATAAAATTACAAATTATTAAAAAATAAAGCAAGGAGAACAAACATGAACAAACAAACAAATAAATAAATATTAAAAAGTACAATTGGTCACTTATCTTCACTCTAATGTCACTCTCACTGTTTCCCTTTTCCATGTCATAAACAGCAACTAAAAGAGGTTGACATGAGGAAGGGCACCTAATCATAACAACTTGCAATTCAATACCTCCAGAAATTCAAGGGCAACCATCAAAAATTGGTGAACCCAGAAAATAGCTGTTAAATCGGCAGAAAGAGGTAATTTCTGATTTTCATATTTCCTAAATATACTGTAAGTATACACCATAAAGGGATGGGCATTTTAAAAAATATTTGCATGTTTTAGGTATAGCAAAACACGATAGATAGATAGATAGATAGATAGATAGATAGATAGATAGATAGATAGATAGATAGATAGATAGATAGATAGATAGATAGATAGATAGATAGATAGATAGATAGATAGATAGATAGATAGATAGATACTTTATTAATCCCAAGGGGAAATTCACATACTCCAGCAGCAAAAAATATTAAATTAAAGAGTAATAAAAAATGCAGGTAAAAAACAGACAATAACTTGAATAATGTTCAACGTTTACCCCCTCTGGTGGAATTGAAGAGACGCATAGTTTGGGGGAGGAATGATCTTCTCAGTCTGTCAGTGGAGCAGGACAGTGACAGCAGTCTGTCGCTGAAACTGCTCCTCTGTCTGGAGATGACACTGTTTAATGGATGTAGTGGATTTTCCATAATTGATAGGAGCCTGCTGAGTGCCCGTTGCTCTGCTATGGATGTCAAACGGTCCAGCTATATGCAAACAATAGAGATAGATGTGACCACTTTTGGAGTGATGAGTATGTCCGTGTGTCAGGATAACTCAAAAACTAATCTGTTAACCAAAAATGTTACTAGAGTGCAATTCTTGGGTGGGCATTTGGATGTGTAAGGACGACATCTAAATGCCACAGAAATTTAAAACTTTACTTGGATGGGCAGACAACCCTTTTGGGTAGGGATTTCCTAGCCCCTGTCCACCTACAGCCACAAGTGAACCTTAGCTTCAGGATTAGAGTTGTAAAATGATGCAACTCTGCTGACTTTTCAGTAAAAGTACTCCATTCTGCAAAGATAGTGACTTTATGTTATAGTCTGCAATATTTTTCTATTAGAATCACCACTTTATGTTGGCAAAGTTATGTGCTGTTTCAGAATCCTTTACTTTTGGTAAGGTATTTTCATAAAGACCTTTTTCAGGGTATGTATTTATATGGAACGTATACACCTTTATAAGACATAAGAATTTCATTTGTCTTTAGGTCCCAGTTTGTTTGGCCTTGTTGAAGGAGTCAGAGTGCAGAAAGGAGCAATGGATGAATATTCATTAACAAAAGTTTCAACCATGGATATGATGGCTCTGTTGACCCTCTGTAAAATTCTTATTTAATATCGTGAAATTATAATAATAATAATAATGCATTTTATTTATAGGGCACTTTACATTAGCAGTAAATGTCAAAGTGCTACATAAAAAGTTTAAACAAAGGCAAAGCAAGATATAAACAGATATAAAACAACAATAATTATAGCATTCTTGTTAATAAGCTTTCCTAAATTCCTGTTTTAAAAAACAGCCCACAATCTGCTGTGTTCTTAGGCTCTCTGGTAGGACATTCCAGAGCCGTGGAACAGTGGTTGTAAAGGCTCGGTCACCCATTGTATGAAGTTTGGTCACGGGGGGCGAAGGCGGTAGGTATTTGCAAAACGGAGGTTTCTTGCAGTGGATTCTAGTATAAGTAGTTCTTTGAGATATTGTGGAGCATTACCATGGATACACTGATGAGTAAACGAACAGAGTTTTTATTCGATACAGAGGTGGATAGGGAGTCAATGAAGTGACCCAAGGATTGGAGAAATGTGTTCATTTTTCCGCACCCTCATCAGGATTCTTGCAGCACTATTTTGAATTTGTTGTAGCTTTTGAAGGCACTTGTTGGGTATCCCGATGAGGAGTGCATTATAATAGTCCAGTTTGGATGAGACAAAGGCATGAACCAGCTTTTCAGCATCACAGAGGGAGAGGTAGGCACGGAGTTTGGCTATGTTTCGGAGATGAAGGAATGCAGTTTTACAAAGGTGATGGACATGTGTATCAAATGATAGATAGGAGTCTAACTTGACACCCAGATTTGTAACAGAAGGGGAGAGGGTAATGGTACGGTCAGAAAAGGAAATACAATTTACAGAGGAACGAAGATGATGGGGGGTGGCAATTAAAAGAGCTTCAGTTTTAGTGCTGTTCAGCTTGACGAAGTTCTTGGACATTCAGTCCTCAATCTCATCCAAGCAAGAGGAAAGAATTGATGGAGGTGTAAGAGAAGTCGAATCCAGTCTCACATAGAGCTGTGTATCATCGGCATAGCAATGGAATGAAACTCCATGCTTGCGGATGATGTGACCCAGGGGTAGCATATAGATATTGAAGAGGGTCGGCCCAAGGACTGATCCTTGTGGGACCCCACAGGTGACAGTATGGGTATGAGATTTAGCATCCCCCAAGGCCACACACTAAGCCCTATGTGTAAGATAGGACTCAAACCACTCCAAAGCAATGCCAGAAAGTCCAATTATATAGTGAAGATGATGAAAGGGAATATTATGATCTACCGTATCAAATTCATCTGTGAGGTCCAGGAGGTTAAACAGTGATGGAGAGCCCTGGTCAGCAGCCATCAGGAGGTCATTGGTGACTCTGACCAGGGCTGTCTCTGTACTGTGAGAAGTTCGGAAACTAGATTGAAATTTTTCAAACAGGTTGAATTTTTTGAGGTGATCCTGAAGCTGAACCAAAACAACCTTTTCCAAAACCTTAGACAAAAATGGAAGGTTTGGAGATCAGACGATAGTTTGCTATCACTTCAGGATCCAAAGAGGATTTTTTTAAATGAGGACTTATTTTTGTGGTTTTCAAGGCCAGTGGGACTAAACCACTCTGGAGAGAGTGATTAATGATATCAGCAATAAGAGGGCTTAT
Organism: Erpetoichthys calabaricus; assembly: GCF_900747795.2. Taxonomy (NCBI): domain Eukaryota; kingdom Metazoa; phylum Chordata; class Cladistia; order Polypteriformes; family Polypteridae; genus Erpetoichthys; species Erpetoichthys calabaricus. The sequence continues at coordinate 152,086,511 of NC_041396.2, forward strand.
ATCTGATACATTAGCTTTTGCCAGAGAAGTAGGAAAAGGGTCCAATGAACACGTTGAAGGCCTCATCCTCTGTATGATGCCCTCAACTTCTTTAATTGTGGTTATTTAAAAAAATTATGAACTATTTATCTGACCTGCCTAAATTTTCAAAATGTTTAGAATGCTGAAAACCAGTGTGCTCAAGTAAAATGTTTTTAAAGTGGAAGCTGGGCACTTGTGAACCTTTAGTACTTAACCCTTTCAGCCCTGGATTTTCTGTTTTTATGGGAACAATTATTTTGTGAGATATTCTACATTTGGGGTGTCTAGAAAGCTCAAAAATTAAAAAGCAAAAAAATGATCACTATTATTATACAATAGCTGCTAAATACTTCAATACTACTTGTTTCACTTCAGTGTTTCGCAGACTGTATGCCAGTCTCTCCAGTCTGCACTAATAGTAGCATGCCTGGTTCCAACCTGTGCTTTACAAAAACAGTTGCATATATGTACTAGAAATAGGATGTCAGGGCCAAAAAGGTTAATAATCCATCCATCCATTGTCCAACCCGCTGAATCCGTACACAGGGTCACGGGGGTCTGCTGGAGCCAATCCCAGCCAACACAGGGCACAAGGCAGGAACCAATCCCGGGCAGGGTGCCAACCCACTGCAGAAAAGGTTAATAATGTGAACAAGAAAAATAATAAAGGATCTGGCTGTTCTCTGGTTTGAATCTGTACATGATTGCATCAGGTTTGGTATAATTTGATGCTTTTTTTGATTAGTTGATTATTCAGTTTTTGACTGTCTCCATTTCTTTTCAAGGTAGAGCATATAAGCAGTACATGTATGTGCCCTGGGTGCTCTGTTTGGATTTTTAGATGTTTGTTTTATCTACAATTTTGTACAACACTCCCCAGGCTAGGAGGGCTTAAGTAGCTCCGTAATTTAAGTGATTTATTGAAGTTATTAGCACACCAGAACTTGTTACCAATTTAGTGTTCTTTAAGTAGGGGTGAGGTTCTTTATAAGCAAAATTGCAGACATTTTGCCTTAGGAATGTTTCAGAAAGCTTTACTACTTGTAAGGTTTTATTGTGAATACCCTTTTCAGAGTGTGTATTTATATGGAATATAAAAGGTTTAATAAGGGTGGAGTGGTGACTCTGAGACTTAAGGATCTCTGCTGGTATCTGTAAGGTTGCAGATTCAAATCCCATTACTGCCAGAATGGGTCTTACTCCATTTGGCCTTTTGAGCAAGGCCCTTAACTTGAAAATTGGTCTCTATAAAGGCTGACCCTGTGCTCTGACCTCCAAAGCTCATGTAATAAGAAAATTTCCCTTCAGAGATTAATAAAGTATATATATATATATATATATATATATATATATATATATATATATATATATATATATATATATATATATAATTTGCCTTTAGTTTCAAGTTTGTATGGCCCTGATAAAGGAGTTAAAGTCCCAAAACGCATTAACCTGATGGATGCGTGGATGGTGAATAATCATTGGTAGAAGTGTCAGCCATGGATACAGTGGCTCTATTGACCATTTGGATACCTAATATCACAAAATGAAGGTTTACCTGAACTGTGTACTTTTTGAAACAGGTTAGAATGTTGGAAGTTAAACAATGTTTGGAAGTCTTTTGTGCTCAACTATTTTTAAAGTGGAGGTTAGGTATTTGTGAATCTGCAGTACTTAATAATGTGAGCAAAAAAAAATTTGATAAAAGACCTGGCTATCCTTTAGTTTGAATTTATGTATAACTGAAACAGGTTAAGTATACTTTGATGTGTTTTTATTTTTTTATAATAGGTAAGGTGCTGGACACATTTGAGTTTTAAAATTTGCTTACAAGAAGTTCACAATTAGGTGCTTTTAAAAAAGACAAAAAGTTATAAGTAAAAAAAAATACTACAGTTTAATATGTCAGTCAGTGACAGAGCAAACAGCAAATGTAATGCTGTGTAAAGTAAATTTCATTAGGCCACTTTTCTCATATTCATTACTGTATCTGCAGATCCATGCAGGCTGCAAATTTAGTGGCCAAATCTAATTTCAAATCAGGGCTGTCTTAACGCATGGGTACACTGGGCAGTTGACTTACTGAGTGGTTGTGTAGGTAGGGACCCTAGTGCACTGCTTTGCCCGGGACCTGCTTTAAGAACTTTTTACCAAATTAGATTGCTTACATCTACTCTTATTAGCAATATCTGAAATTAATAATAGTAATAACAATAAACATAGCAGAAGAGAAATTACAATCTAAAACAAAATATAAAAGCTAGAAAAGTACAATTCCAAATGCAAGTGAAGATAAATTAAATCATTTTTGAATTTCAGGAGTGTGTAAGTTTCTAATGTTTAAAATAGCAAAACTCAGCTTCCAATTTAATAACAAACAGAAAATTCAATGGTAAGATAGCCACAAGGAAAGGAAGACAAGAGTGCCAGAGAACATAAACCTATTAGACCAAAAGAGATCCTAGCCAACCTAGTGTTTACAGTACTTAAATGTTAATCATTACCATTCACATATAATGAAAATTCTAAAATATACAAAGCTTGAGGTATCATCATAAGAATATGAACCTTCATCCTTTCTAGCATCAAAGGTAGCTATATAATTCTTTGGCTAGTTGGCAGTGTGCCAAGTGCAACCACAGGAAACCAGAAGAAGAAACAAAGACAAAAGTAGGGATTAGTAAATATTACATATGAATATTTAAGATCTGTGGTGGGCTGACGCCCTGCAAGGGATTTGTTTCCTGCCTTGCGCCTTGTGTTGGCTGGGATTGGCTCCAGCAGACCCCCGTGACCCTGTAGTTAGGATATAGTGGGTTGGATAATGGATGGATGGAATATTTAAGATTGCATGCTGAAAATAATTTTTATGAAAAATAAAAATTCACTGATTTGAACAAAGCACTACCTGAAAAATAAGACCCTTCAATATAAACTCAGCTGTTCAAGTGAGGTAAACTATAAAACTGCCAATCCGCCCTGGGATGAACATTTGAGCACTCGTAAGCATTGATGTGTCATGGATCCAGCACCCTGGGTTTGAATTCAGCACAGAGTTAATTCTCTGTGTGCACATTCTCTCCATTCATTCCCTACAACATCTCCAAATATGAGTAGGTTGTGGCTGTGTGGGTGTCCTGTGATGAAGTGACACCTTGTCCAGGACTGTATCCTGCCTTGTGGCTACTGGTAGGCTATAGCACCTGTAAGTCTGAATTGCATAAAGCAGGCACTGCATTGCATTTTTGTTAAGCTGAAAAAAATTATACAAATGATATATATTATCCATTCCTTTTATAAATGCTTATTACTTTTATGCCAATCATGACAAATCATTAACAAGTCAGTGTATTTTCCTAATAGTTCAATCAATCCTTATCTTAAAGCTTATGTAAAAATGGTTTAGAACTGAAAATTGAGGACATAGTACATTAAAGAAATTTTGAAAAGCTTAAAACACAGACAGCTACTGTATGAGTTTACTTTTGGCCAGGAAGAGAACACTGAACTCTCCAATAATGGCTTACAATTACAAAGGCTTTATATGAAACCAGTAAAGCACCAATGTTTTATTTCCACAGCTGGGGTAAACCCAAATTTTCATAAAAATGAATACAAACTCGAAATAAATAAAGTTTATAATACATGAATAGATCACAGATGAAAATATATTAAATGAACCACATTAAAATTTGTAACATTTAAAAGAGGGTGAAAATCAATTCAAGTGTATTTTTCTTCAAAGTCAGAATGTAGATAGTACTCATTATGAAGACCGAATTTCTACAGGCAAAACCTGGGCCTGTATTTTTCAAGTATCTCAGAATTACTCCTAGAAATTGCACTAAAAATCTGATTAAGATAAGAATTTGTCCTAATCCAGTGTAGGACTTAAGAAGAAGTTATGAAGCATCCTACACCTACTCCCATCAATGTGTAGGAGGCCACGTCTAAGAATGAATAATGTCATGATTTTACAGCATCCCTTTCCGCAAATTGCCACTCATGATAACTTTTTCTAGTTTTCTGATACAAATGCTAAGGCTTCATTACAAAGATAACAATAATAATATTCAAAGCACTAGGAGGAGAAGAAGAAGAAGGAAAACATAATAAAGTAGAGTACTGCGCTAAGCTGCACGCAATTGTTGCCACTTAATTGCAACAACATCAAGAATAATAGTGAAACAAGCCCCAAGATGGAAAAACTAAAACACACACAGAATGACAGCTAAGTCGGATAATGGACAGATTTATTTAATAATGAATGATCTGTGTTATGGCCATGGGAAATATCTCATAAGGTAACAGTTACCAAAACTAGCCACAGCTAGTCACATTGACTCTTCCAGTGTTACTAATCGTCTTCCACAGTCGTATGCTGTGCCACTCCCCTTGATCCCCCCTTATCTTCTGAGAGGCTGTACCTATCCAATGCTCCAGGAGTCACTGCCTGCCTTCTTGAACTTTCCAGGGCTTGTAAAGTATAACAGAAATATTACAGGAGTTTATAAAATGCAGATCTAAGCATACCCGATGTGGCATTTCACTGTCAATTGCCCATCCAGGCCTGCTTATCTTCGGGTTAATATACTGACTATTACAATACAGTTTGCATCCATGACCATCTATGAGTTGATACTGTGATATTGCTTGTAATTCACATATGGATGCTCATCAACACGTTGGGGCATGATCTTTATGTGTGTGCCAATTTCATGGTGAAATGTATGAATCTGTGTATTACCTCACACATTCTAACAGTGATCAAAGTCTGGTGCAAAAATTTGAGAATTTTTTCCTGTGGCCAAAAAAAGTAAAGCTACCAATAATTTCAGCTTGGGTGACAGCACATGGGCTTCTCTGAGTAGAAGGATTAATTACATACCCTACAAGATTTATTACAAATATTACTCCATCTCTGTTAAACTGATACCTTTTTACGAGTTAATTTTTGTCCCACACTTCCAAAACAGCCTTTTTATGGATGTTCGAACCAGTCACCACCATCTTCTGGCAGCTCTTGGTGAGTCAGGACAACTCACGAGTTCTCCTAAATCCTAGTGAAATTAGGTAAAGTTTCCTAAAGGAGAAAAATTGAAAACAGGCTTTTTACTTCTCCTTCTACAGTAAGAGAAGAATCAAATTTGAGTCATTCAGACATTTTTGAGTCAGGACTGTTTTCATGCTTGATAAATACTGTCAGTGGATCTTAAAAAAAATAATATACCGTATATATATATATATATATATATATATATATATATATATATATATATTGCATAGTTTACTGTCAAATAATGCAAAGAGCACGTTTCACCCTCATTTGGGCTCAGCAGGGGCACACACTCTACTGCTCCCCTCTCGGGGATTGAACCTTGGACATCAGCGTCAGAGACGAAGCCCCTTTATGCTGAACCACGGCGTGTGGTTCGTTTATTTGACAGCCTGTAGGTCCGGTGTAATTACATTCATTGCATTCGTAGTGTGAGTCCCGACCTGAATTGTGTGGGTGGTTGCAATGAATATATATATACAGTGGAACCTCGGTTTGCGAGCATAATTCGTTCCGGAAACGTGCTCGTAGTCCAAAGCACTCGTATATCAAAGTGAATTTCCCCATAAGAAATAATGGAAACTCAGATGATTTGTTCCACAACCCAAAACTATTCATATAAAAATGATTAATACAAAATATAAAGTAAAAATACATAAAACAAATTAACCTGCACTTTACCTTTGAAAAGAATCATGGCTGGTGTGAGTGAGTTTCTAAACTCTTGTGGGATTGCACCCAACGGGACAACACGTGGAAGAGCGTCCCAAAGCAATCGCAGTCTCCCAGCGCTGTAGCAGTTCGCTGTAAAAGTGAATCCGAAAAGATCGCGGACATGCTATAAGCGCCTGCCATCGATGGGTGATACATGGAACAAGGAACATTATAAATGCACAGGGCTCTGCCTGACTGCTGTGTCTGTTTCAAGCTGAATAAAGCTGGTGTTGCTGAAGTACTGAGACTCAGCTTTGTGTTTTAGTGTGCAAGACGGGGACTCGCAAGTTACAGCACACACGTGCGCACGCGAGCACACACACACACACGAGCGCGCGCGCGTGCACACACACACATACACACACACGCGCGCGTGCACACACAGTGACAATGCTAATGCTGCAGTAAACAGTATACGCTCGTACGGATGTTTACTATGAGTGAAGCACGCCGACTCAGACGGAGAATAGGAGACGATTGCCCACAATCCCACAGCGAGAGAGAGAAGAACCATCAGCTCAGTTGTGATCACATGACGCTCAGCAGACAAAGAGTATACATACTGCTCGTACTGCAAGACCTCGCTCGTTTGTCAAGTCAACATTTATTAAAAATTTTTGCTCGTCTTGCAAAACACTCGTAAACCAAGTTACTCGCAAACCGAGGTTCCACTGTATATATATATATTTATATATATATATATATATATATATATATATACAGTATATATTGTCACACACATGCGACTAGAAGCGAACTGAATGGACCAAGTGGAGGTGATTACCCGCCGGGCCAGGGGGTGACGGGGTGCTCTAAACCTATTTCTGTTATTTCTGCAGATCAAATAAGTGATGTCATCAATACCGGAACCAGAAGTGACATCATTGGCTGCCCCAGAGCCGGGCGGGATTTCCCTAGAATGGTCTGCAAAAGATCGAGAGGGAAAATTAGTGCACTTCGCCACCCCCTGGTCTGGCGTGGAATCACATGTATTTAAGCCCTTTAGCTGTCTCCTAAACACATGTGTGTGACAAGGCCCCCCCCTTAGCCCAGACCCGTCGGGTCGGGCGTTCTGCACAGAGAGGTCGTGAACGCGGGAGAGAGCATCGGCGTTGGTGTGTAGAGAACCCTTCCGATGAATGAGTGAGAACTTATAAGGTTGCAGATCAAGGAACCATCTCGTGACTCGCGGGTTAGACTCCTTATGCAGGGCCATCCACTGTAAAGGGGCATGGTCTGTGACAAGTGTAAACTCTCGACCCAAGAGGAAGTACCTCAACTGTGTTATCGCCCACTTAATCGCAAGAGCCTCTCTCTCCACTGCCACATATCTGGTCTCCCAATCCAGCAGCTTCCGGCTCAGGAACATGACGGGGTGTTCAGCACTGCCCCTAGTAAAGGGGCATGGTCCGTGACAAGTGTAAACTCTCGACCCAAGAGGTAGTACCTCAACTGTGTAATCGCCCACTTAATCGCAAGAGCCTCTCTCTCCACTGCCACATATCTGGTCTCCCGATCCAGCAGCTTCCGGCTCAGGAACGTGACAGGGTGTTCAGCACTGCCCCTAGGCCTGTGTCCGAAGCATCCGTCTGGAGGATAAAAGGCCGTGAAAAGTCAGGTGCCTTTAAAACGGGTGCCAACGTCAGGGCCCTTTTTAAGTCACTGAAGGCTGCCTCAGTCATATCAGTCCATACCACAGTGTTAGGAGCCCTCTTCTTTGTTAAATTAGTCAAGGGCACAGCTGTCTCCGAAAAGCGTTATACAAACCAGCGGTAGTACCCTGCCAATCTGAGAAATGCCTGGACTTGCCGCTTGGTTCGCGGACGGGGCCATGTCAAAATGGCTTCTATTTTAGAGCACTGCGGCTTCACCGTACCACGACCCACCAGGTAGCCCAAATACTTGGCTTCCTCCAATCCAAAGAAACATTTCTTTGGATTGATTCGAAGACCGGCTTCACCCAGCATCCGTAATACCGCTCCGACGTGCTGTAGGTGTTCCTTCCAGGTGCTGGAATAGAGGACGATGTCATCCAGGTAGGCAGCACTATACGTGTTATGGGGGTGGAGCACTTTGTCCACCAGACGCTGGAAAATTGCAGGAGCCCCATGTAACCCGAATGGAAGGACACGATACTGCCAGTGCCCACTAGGCATGCTAAACGCGGTTTTACCCTTTGCGGAATCCGTTAAAGGAACCTGCCAGTACCCTTTGGTCATATCAAGTGTGGTCAGATATTCTGCCTGTCCAAGCCTTTCAAGGAGGTCGTCCACTCGAGGCATTGGATAAGCATCACATTGTGAGACCTGATTAAGCCAACGGAAGTCATTGCAAAATCTCCAGCTCCCGTTGGGCTTAGGAACCAAGACAATATGGCTAGACCAGGGACTATGACTCTCCTCTATGACTCCTAGGTCCAGCATGCGCTTGATTTCCAGTTCCACTTCAGCCTTCTTTGCCTCGGGAAGTCGATAGGGCCATTCTTGGACTATGACCCCGGGCTCAGTCACAATATGGGCAACCATAGAGGTCCTTCCGGGGTTTTCGTCCACCTCTGGGACGGACGAGATAACTGCTTCTAGCTCTCGCCTCTGTCGGTTATTCAAATTAGACCCGAAGTTAAGTGTGTTATTCTGAGCAAAGAAGGAGCGGGGCTGGCCGGAGGTGAGATCAGGGTCCCTTTCCTTCCACGGTTTCAGCAGATTCACGTGATATATCCGCTCACTCGGTTGACGATTGGGTTGTTTCACCAAATAGTCGACAAGTCCCTTTCTCTCTTTAACTTCGTATTGCCCTTGCCAGTGGGCAAGTAGTTTAGAATGGGAGGTGGGTCCGTAAGGACTTCTTTAGGGACACCAACTCGCACAAAGACTCCCATTAGTTCCTGTGCGATAGCTTTAGAATTAGCTGAGCGCAATGGAACAGCTTCTGGATATCAGGTTGCATAATCTACGAGGACTAATATATATTTATATCCTCGGGCCAAGGGTTCCAGGAGTCCCACTATGTCGACCCCTATCCTTTCAAATGGGACATCAATTAAGGGAAGGGGAACAAGAGGAGCACGTTCCCTCCTAGGAATTTGCCGCAGCTGAGATTCCGAAAGCTCGGCCCAGGTACTCTCCCACCTGGACATGATTCAGGTCTGATCCCATTCTCTTCAGGGTTTTCTCCATCCTGCCAACTACGCCACTGTCAGTAAAACGACCATAAGACATCGAGAAGGTTTGGGGCAGCCACCCGTATAATTGTTCCCGGCTGCAAAACTGATTAAATAATAAAGACATGTTCATTCAACTGAGTCCAAAAAAGAACTGACTCTCAGGAGACAAGATGGCAGCTTTAAAGGCCAGTAGCGGAAGTGATGTCATCAATACCTGAACCGGAAATGACGTCATTGGCTGCCCCAGAGCCGGGCGGGATTTCCCTAGAATGGTATGCAAAAGATCGAGAGGGAAAATTAGTGCACTTCGACACCCCCTGGTCTGCCGTGGAATCACATATATTTAAGCCCTTTAGCTGTCTCCTAAACACACGTGTGTGACAATATATATATATATTCATATATATATAATATTATTAATTGGATATTGAAATATTTACCAAAAATAAAACACAAATGAAGCATGCTTTGCATTTCAACTCAAGTGTTTAAGACTTGCTACAGACTCAAAATTAATTCAAACAAAATTGTACCAAAATTGCACAGCGATCATATTTAAGGTTTATTCACACCTTGGCACAGGTTTCAGATCCTAATAACCTTTACCTTTACAATGCTTTATCCAGAAATGGATTGTGGAACCCAGAACATTGGCTGGGATAACTGTCACTAACGCTGTCACTAACTGTCTCACCTTGTCTTTCCACTGCAGCAATGACAAGACACTCCTTCAGAGAAATGAACCCCGCCCCCTTCCAGCCAAAATGCTATAAAAGTCTGATGACCTGAACCTGCTAAAGGATGGAGCTCTCCGTGACTGACCACTCTCCAGGGCTAAGAGTTTGAAAAGCAAGAAGGCTGCTTTGCTGCTATTTCTGATTTGTACCGGCAAGCATTGATTTTGAGTTGTATTTTTTTGTTTTGTCTTTATTTTCCCATCTACACTGCCTAACAGTTTTATTTAATTAAAGGTGAATTTCTGTCCTACTTTACATAATCATATGTGTTCTATTTAATTGTTTATTTGTAAGTGATGTATTTATTAGAGAGAAACAGTAAATCAATTAATAAAGATTAAATTGGAAATCTTGTGTTTTATAATCCAAAGTGTTAGTCTCTCGGACACATTGCATTTAAGAAGCTGTTACTTTGTAGAAGGTCGAATCGGGGTCATCTCCTAAATTTGTTTAACTTTTACTGCATTCGGTTTAATGCTGTCAAGCTTTCATTCACTGCACAGAAGCTGCTCGGTAACATGCAGTAATGCTGGCACTATCAAGTTTCGTTATAGTCGGGATAGTGTTGACTGGATGATGGACTGTTTTACAGCAGACTCACCATTTTAAACATAGACCAACAATTTCAAATGACTTACTACAAGAAAAAGCTTTTGCTGCAGTGTGGCTTAAATGATTTGTTTCAAACTCAATACAGGAATTGGGATTTCTTGTTAGTTTTCAGTTTTTCTGAATGTTATGGAGTGATCAGGACAAAGTTGACTCATAGATATTTTCTTTCATAACATTTTGCACACTTTAACGTCAATCCAATCCTGTCTCACTGTAGCATGTTGAATCAGTTTTAAACAAAGTTGTTTAAAAAAAACAGATACAGTCCTCATTTTTTAAAAATAAGTAACTGTTTAATGAGTATAATTATTATTGACATAACAATATATGTTTGCCTTTTTAAAAAACAGCTATTTAAATGGCTATGCCATTTTAGTTGAAAACAGATACAGGTTGTAAAAAAAATAAACAAGAAACCATTGGGTAAAAGAAACTATAAAGATAAGAACAGCTTTATGAACAATAGCATTTTCCACTTCATTTGTATCTATCCTAGTTTTTTTTTTTGGCTTACTGCACCTACTGTACATAAACACTTTAAAAAGGAATCCTGTATACCTCCATACTGTGGTGGATCCTGTCTTGCATCACAACTGCTGCTGCGGGGATTGGCTCCAAACCTCCATGACCTTGAACTAAATTAAGATTTGAAAATGACTGAATGGTTCAATTCAAATTGCTTTCATATTCAGTTAAGAAAGGAAATAAGAGTCAACAGAATGTGTAAATTGCTTTTTTCAACTTCCTGCACCATTTGATTTACTTTTATCAGCAATGCTATTTGAAATATTTCTGGTCCTACTGTTGGCACCCCCCTTGTGCTTAATGTAATGAGCTATCCCCTTGCCACCTTAAATTGAACTAAGCAGATCAGGAAGTGAATGGATAGATGAATTGCAGTGGGAATAAATATGTCTTGTGAATAATTAAGTGAGCATCATTAAGTGAATAAATGCTTCTTATACAGTATATAAGCAAAGAGTGGTATTTTTTTGTAGGACAAATAACTAAAACCTGCATACATTAATCATGTGCTTCATTCTCCTAGGAAGTCAAGTTGTAAATACTGTGAAAAGTCATGTCATTTTCTAACCTGCTTTATCCAGATCAGGGTCATGACAGGGGGAATGGGACCTATCCCAGGTAGCACAATGCACAAGGCAGGAATAACCCCTGGACCAGGTGCCAGTCCATTGTAGGGTGAACACCCACACACAAACCCACGCACCAGTTTAGTGTTGCAAATGTCCATGTCTTTGGATGGTTTAAGTAAATTCAGAGCACCTGGAAGAAACCCATGCAGACTTGGGGAGAACATGCAAACTTAATGCAGGGAGAAACGGGATTAGCCCCCTTAATGTGAGGCAGTAGTGCTACCATTGTGCCACCTTGCCGCCCCTGTGAAACATTAGTTATTTAATAGTTTTTTACCTTTTCAGATTTAAAAGGCGGTCCTATTGATAAAGTATTTTAACAATTTAGATATCTGGCAGTGAATAACAGAATTTATACAACTTGAATAAATATTATTAGATTTCTAGGCATAATAATATTTATGGACCATAATTCACACAAATTTGCTACATGGTGTTTGAAATAGAAATGAAAAAAAAAATAAAAACTGACAGTTCTTTAAAGCCTGCAAAAACAATATGTATTCTGATAAATAGAACTTTAAGCTGTCACCTAAAAATGTCAAAGACGATGCCAAAGAGAGAAGATGAGATTAATATTTACTATTAAAGCAAAGCACCAAAAATTGTGAGCAGTACAACGGTGATACTCACAGTTATATAAAACAACAATTAAACAGACAGTCTTATAGTTTAGTGTACTTAATATTTGAACAGTTGCATGTCTTTCTTTTAATCACCAGGGGCCTCATGTATAACGCCGTGCGTAGAACTCACACTATAACATGGCGTAAGCACAAAAGCGGGATTGTGCGTACGCACAGAAAAATCCAGATGCAGGAATCTGTGCGCATGCAAAATTTCACGTTCTTCCACTACATAAATCCCGATTAGCGTGAAAAGTAACTCACGTGCACGCGCCTTCTGTCCCGCCCCAACTCCTCCCAGAATTACGCCTCTTTGAATATGCAAATCAATATAAATAGCCTTCTGTGAAAAGACAATGGGAAAAGCACAGGGGAAAATATAAGAATTTCAGCGAATACCAAGTGGAGGCAAAGGAAAAACGTACTATTTGTTGGTTTAAACAGTGGTATAATCAACAAAAGAAAGTTGATCGAGTGACAGAGTGTCGGAGAAACTCGAAAGATCAAATTCACAAAGTCGCACAGTGCCAGAAATAAAAAAGAAATCACATATCAAAGTCGCCGTAAAAAGGCAAGTCGTAGCCCCCCGTCTGAGTGTCATATGAAAGCGTATTAGGGTACAAACAAAAAACATAGGCACACAGTGGGAAAAAAGCACGAAATGTCAACTTTAATCTCGAAATTTCCACTTTAATCACGTAGTTTATTTTGCCATTAAAGTAGAACATCATAAACTTCATCTTAAAATTGTTTGTTTTACTAGTTTCTCAAGTAGCACGTTAAATGCTTTGTTCAGTGTTTGATCTTCTATGTGCTCTATGTGTGTGAATCACTACGTGCTTCCGTTCTTTCTCTTTCTCCGACAGGACACAGAATGCATTACATTCGAGATATTACAGCTCTCTGAATAATTAAAATACTGAGATGTATACGTGATATCATTTTCATGATGATAGGAATGAAAGCATGTTATTAAACATGGGAACACGGTGACGCAGTGATTGTTCATATCTCACGCAAGAGGCTTGCTGCACCATGCGCGACCTTCGATGAAATAATTTATTACAGAAGTACTGTCTCTTTCAAACGTACTAACCTCCAATTACTGTCCATACTTTTCTTTCTCCAATCGCCACACAATCAGCTCTGTAATAGACGTTAAGCCATTTGTAAGCTTAGAACGCCGATTCTTCAAAACTTTTAAGGAACATTGAAATATCTTCGTAGTACATGTTTAATTATTCTATCCGTCTATCCTTCCAGTGTCGCGTCAGCACCAGCAGGAATACAGCGCAAGGCAGGAGCTATCCTTGAACTAGCTATACGCTGCGGCACCGTGTCGTCACATGTTTAATTATTAACAATACAGATTATTTAAATGAAGTTAAAGTTTTATCTGTATACTATAAGCAACATATTTTGCTGCATTTCATCTTAAAAATGATATTGTCATCATACGCGCTTTATAAAGTAGCACAGGATGTGCAATATTATAACTGTAGTGTAAGTTTACAGTGAGGTGATTGTACTTATAAGTATAAACAGTTCTACAAGGAGCACTTGATGGACTGATTGAGTGCGTTTATAGTTCTTGGGATGAAACTGTTTCTGAAACGCGAGGTCCGTACAGGAAAGGCTTTGACGCTTTTTGCCGTGGTTGAGGTAGTGTGTACTTGAAACTGTATACCGATAATTCTCTTTCCGATCATCTGCTGCTGTGATTCCTCACTCAGATACAGTGATATAAATACTCCGAGTGGTGCAGTGAGAGTAATATGGAAAAAGATGATCCGCAGTGGCAACCCTTAACGGGAGCAGCAAAAAGAAGAACAAGATGCAGTGAGCGTAACAACGCTAAAGCAGTTATGGTATTTGGAATACTATGGCTATTCCCTGGCCCATTATATTGCTACAGGTTAATTACAATCAGATGCATTACACTAATAAACAATATGCAGTTAATTTCAGTGTATTTATAAAGCCGCGTCAGGAATGTGGAGCTAAGAAAGAAAGGATGAGCACACAGGAACAGTAGTTTGACCATTCTGTGGACCATTATATTGTTACAGGTTAATTACAATCAGATGCATTAAATTTATGAACGATATGCGGTTAATTTCAGTGTATTTGATAAAGCCGCCGCCGTGGATGTGGATCTAAGAAAGGGTAACCACACAGGAACAGTAGCACTGCTTTGACGCTGGGTGCCGCCAGTCTGCAAAACCGAGCGGAGAAATTGCGTACGCCAAGGTATGAGTTACCGTGGAAATGTGCGTGGCTTTACGCCAAGTTTAGGTTTTATACATCGCGATTTGAGCGTGGAAAGGTTCGTACGCAACATTTCTGTGCGTACGCACCGTTTATACATGAGGCCCCAGGAAAAGAATCAAAGGTGAACAGAAGACATCCATCTAATTATGAAGTTGTTTGATCCCGACTGAATAAGGATTAATAATTCCTAAGACCAATAAGTTCTTTAAGGATTTTAAAATTTTTGAAACTAGTAGAACAGCCTACACATTTCAGGACCAATTGTCCCTTTTTCAGTGACAGGCCATGTGGTTCTACAAATCATTAAGTAGCCATGAACAACCTGGTAAACACATAAGACTTTAAATATAAATAATGATAATTTAATGTGAAATACTTGATAATAGTTACAACAGAGTTTTTTTTTTTTTTACAATTTATCTTAATGCTTATTTTTCATACCTTTCTGTATAAAGAAAACAAGACGGACCACAGGAAATCAATAAAACCAGACTGTGTAAACTCCTATAAATAATTAAAATAGTTCAGAACCAATTGTACATAATAGTGAAAAGGAGAAGAACAGAGAAAATGAAAGACCAGACATGATGTGCTCTGACCATAGACATCAGACTACACTGGCCTTTACTTGCTTCTTTGCCTATTTATACGTAGCAGGCTAACTCATTGGTCTCATTTAAGGCTCTGGGGTGATAAACCGTTATGCTTTAAGACCCAGGCTGCTTCAAAATGTAATAAACAGTCTCCACCCCTAAAGGAGGGTGTTACTATTTGCAACACTGAATATTAGAGTCGAAATACAGAATGCTTTTTTTCTATAGAATGTCTTGATGAAGAATAGCACACATGGAGATGTGGTTTGTGAGGCAACGCAGGAGACATGGGTAGAACATTCAAACTCTAGACTGGGAGTAGAAGCAAAGTCTCTGGAGCTGTGTGCCATGCTTAAAAATCATATATCATTTGTACTCTGTGATATACTGCTGGGGGAGAGTTTTGTAACTGAGAAGGGTAAAAGCTGAACCTTCTTGTAAGTTACCTTGTGATGGCAAAACAGAAAAGTATAAATATTTTCTAGTGAGTAGTGGTGCTTTGTCATGAAGTGTTTTTAAAGCAAAAAGAAGTACATTCAAACCTTTTTAAAGTTACTGTAAAAGTATGGGGTAAAGCAGAAGACAATTGGTTTTGTCACCATTTGTACTGGTGAATAAAATATTATAAAAGACCTATTACAAAAGTATGACAAATCACATTGTTAGCAAGGGTGAGCTGAATCCTACTCATCTCAGTTGGGCAATGGTAAATTTCCTCTCAAGATTTAAGCGTTTAAATAAAAAAGTAAAAACAAAATCATTTTTTTGATGTTTTATGTTTCAGATAGCTGCTCCATACCTGTTCACTCAGCACTTGCACATGTGCTAGACTAACAGTGTTTCCTTCTCCAAGTACTTATAATCTGCAAATTACTTTTCTTAGCATTGTTTGTGTAAAGGATCTAAATTTGACTATTTTCCATAATAAAACACTGGTTTGTTTACTGTAAAATAGAAGTGAATAAGGATTTGTCTACTCATAGAATACTGGAAAAGAAAGAGGACCAGGAGTATTCCTTTGAAATCAGCTTCAGTAAAAATGGCAGCATCAAATCTAATTTTTCCGACCATACTTTTCAACCATATTTTCACTCCTAGAGTAGCCCATTGGACAATCTGAATAGGGTATATTGATAGAGTGAGGCACTAAGGTTATCTAATATCCAGTTTAATAATAGGATAAGTGTCTGTGTATTTGTATGTCTGCCTGGTAGCTGTGTCACTGATATTCCAACAGATGGCACATCACAAACATTTGTAGTAATAAAATGCATTGCATTTATCATTCCGATAGATGGTATATCACGGATATTTGTAGTAAGGCATTTTGTTACTACAAATGTTTGGTATGCATCATCTTTTAAAATGGCAAAGGCTATCCATCCATCCATCCATTATCCAACCCGCTGAATTCGAACACAGGGGTCTGCTGGAGCCAATCCCAGCCAACACAGGGCACAAGGCAGGAACCAATCCCGGGCAGGGTGCCAACCCACCGCAGGACACACACAAACACACCCATACACTAAGGCCAATTTAGAATCGCCAAGCCACCTAACCTGCATGTCTTTGGACTGTGAGAGGCAACTTAAATTTCAACTTAAAAATGCATGTCTTTAAAGATTATATAAACATTACCAATGTGATCAGCTTCATGAATAAAGACTTTTTTCTGGGTAAGGCCAGACTTGTGGCTTATTTATCTCATGGTTCCATTACCTGGGTCGTAGGAATAATAGCAAATTAGTAAAATGCAAAGTTTCCTTTGCCTTGCCTATTACCCTTTACTTACATCCTAATGCAGTTCTGCTCTATCACTGGCTTTCTACTTTTCCTTGGCGCCTCTAACTCTTGGGCAATGGTACCCCAGACCCCATTTTTTCCATTATTTCAACTCTCACTCCCTGAAATCTCATGATATCACCTTTTAAATATGCACATACTGTATAATGTGCATATGTTAACAAACTCTTCAAAATATTTTTATTTGATCTCTATTATAATCACAAGAATTCCAAATGAGGGCAAAATGGAAGCTTAAAATTTTACTGTAGACAAGATCTGTCTTCACAGTTCAGACATTTTAAAATCTGAAAAGGGTGCTTTAGAGGTTTCATTCATTTTTCAAGTAGCTCTGGTTCAAAGTTGTGTTCATTTAATACCTTTTTCACAGATTCAGCAGAACTGAACGTTGGTGGCCTTTTTAAACATTAGTGTAAAGCATTACATGCCAGCACTTTTTTATGCATGATGTAAGAAAGTAAATTTTTGAACTAAAGGTGATGAAATTTTTAATGTAAACACTCCCTTCTTTGGTGACCTTTCTGTTCACCAATCTATTCAGCTCTGAAATATGGATATGACTTAGGTATCAAGTATAGAAACCTTGTCTTTCATTACCCACTGCTGTTGAGCAACAACCAGAAAGCTACATACTTCAGAAGTTGTTATGATTTATAAGCAAAGCTAAGCTAAAGGCCTCTCAGGAACCTAAAGATGATGACACCCTGGAGTTTTGAAGACATCAAAGCCTTTTTTCAGCTAACACATAATCTTCAGAATAATTATTTAACTTTGATTGATTAATGATATATTTCAAAGTAACGTTTTGTTTTGTTTGTACTTTTCTTGATAAAACATAACACCAATTCCAGTTCGGTTTAGTGAATCATGGAACTATATATCTGAAACCAATTCAAGTCAGTGGTTAGGACTGCTGCCCCCATGAATCCAGCATGCTGGGCTAAAATCCCACACCCCATTACTGTTTGTTTGGAGTTTGCACATTCCCTGTTTCTAACTGAGACTTTCTCCAGGCTTTCCAGGTTTCCTCCTGCTTCTCCAAAGACATGCAGGTTAAACACACTAGTGATTCCAAATTGATCCGGTGTGGGTGTGTGCCTGAGTGGGTCCTGTGATAGACTGATGCCCTGGGTTGCCAGGAATACACTCTGTGTCTCCCTTGACCATAAATTGGATTAAGCAGATTATATTAGTTATGGTAGCATTTCATAACTCACAAGTTACTTTATAACAATGATTATGAATCAGATGGACTAACTTTAACCATTTGTGAAAGAAGACTGTTTTGCTAAGATATATAAATGATGAGATTATTCTAATCTTTCAGTAGGTGAATGGAAAAGGAGAGCTGCCTTAGGCACCAGCGGCCTCATACATAAAACTAGCATAAACTCAAATATAAAAAGTCAGGATTTAGAGGATTTCCATTTAGTGTGGAAATTGGGTAAAGTTCTGACTGCAAAGTTTTGACCATGCATAAGTCCTATTCAGATTTTTTAGAGACTCCAGGTGGCAGGACAATGAAGTGTACAGAAAATTGTGTTTCAATAAAGCATCAAGCACATTACAATGTTCTTGTACTAATTATATTATAGACTAGCTGCCCCCCACGGCTCTGCCTGTGTAGTAGTGAAACAGGACAAACTTTAAAATTCAATAAACAAACAGGTATTGCTAGCTAAGCGGAGGCAAGATATGCTCCAGAACATGGTGGCAGGTAGACTAACTCTAATGGAGGCTTGTGCATGAGTGAGGAGGGCAGCCTCTATGTCGGATTAATGTGAATAAATCACTCCTGCTAGCAAATTATGATACTTAGTGCGATTAGAAAAATCGCAAAATCAACCAGAATGTTCAAGCACCATCCATCCATCCATTTTCCAACCCGCTGAATCCGAACACAGGGTCACGGGGGTCTGCCGATCTAAATCTGTTAAGTAGTTCTCTCATGAAAAGCGGACAGACAGACATTGGATTTTATATATATACCAGTAACAGCGCACTGCACGATAACGTGCAATGAATACACTTGACTTGAGCATTCCTAGTTTTCATACTCTTTCTCTGTACGTTTAGCATTCATTTGCTCAGAGGTTGATGCACTTGCTGCTTCCTGAGCAGCTCTTCTTTTCTCCACCCTAGCAGCCTGCTTCTTCTCTTATTTCATTGGCATCTTTTCATATTTAAACTGATTAAGTCAGTGTTTGTGTTGCAATTACTTAGTACGTTTTCCATAATTTTTCACTTAAGCTGGCACTTAAGTCTTCAATCTGCCTCAAGAATGATTTAAGATATGAAGAGGCAGGGGAAGTGACGGCGAAGGTGGTAGGGATGAAAATGGTGCCCGTACGCATGTGCCACACGGCCGTCCTGCTAGGCTCTGCTGAGAGTTGATTCTACAATAAAATAAAAATAAAAAGAGGAATAATCTTAGAGGTTAATCATCATCCTGAAAGCGGATAGTAAACGTCATGTAGTTTATTGTATGTGTACCAAATTTCAGGTCAATAGTTCAAATGGTTTGCGAGTTGCAGGTGATTTAAAATCCTGGAGAGACAAACGGACAGCCACGGTAGCATATTATATAAGAATATATATATATATATATATATATATATATATATATATATATATATATATATATATATATATAAATTACATGTTCTCTTAATACAGATCTCTTGAACATTGATAATAACACCTACGTGCTGCTTGTTGTACAACACAACTGTCAATGGCAGTGTTAACTCTTTCGGAGGATATCACAAATGCCAGGCTAAAGTGAGTTTTCAGGGATCACAGTTATGTCTGGCTTGTATGCCAATTAAAACATCTTAGAGCCATCTTCTTGGAGCTGTGTGTTGAATTGGAGCCTACATTATAGAGACCACCATGCTGAAATCATGTGATCTCAATTCTGTTACAGGGTATTTGGCGAATGGGGCTTTTCAGCGTGAACTGGCTGACAGGTCAGGAATCTCGCAGTAAACCTTTAGCTGTGTCATGCTATTTGTATGGCATGGTATTATTAAGATACTACCAAGAAACATGCATATCAGGGTGAGCAAGCCAAGATCAAAAAGCAATTGGCAGAGATTTCTAAGTTTTCTGATGTAAAAGGTGCAATTGACTGCACTTGTGTTGCAAGAAAGGCATCATTACAGAATTAATTTGCTATTGTAAAACAAAAAGAATTTTCATTTAATTAATATACAACTAATATGTGATGCTCAAATGTGTCTGATTAATATTGTTGTGCAGCTCAACCGTAATTTTATCAAATAGAAGTGTGGGAAGCAGCCTTCAGGTTCATGCCAAGTGTGATGGTTGGCTTCTAGGTAAGAAAACCTAATTGAATGTGCTGCAGTTAAGCTTAATACATTACAAAAAACGTGTAGAATCTTTCTTTTAGGTGATAGTGGGTACACCACAAGAGAAGGGATATCATGTAAGGCAATCTCACGCACTAAATAATAATAACTCAATAAATGAATGGACCCCTGGCTCATTAAAAGGTCAATGGCGGTGTTTGGATTCATTGGACAAGTGTACTGCTGTACAGCCTCACAAATGTTCACCACATTGTAATATGCATCCCTGTGCAGCATAGTGCAGAAACATGGACAGCCTCAGGACATCAATACAACAGCAATTCAAAGACATTTGGATGTTGTACGTTGAATGTAAAGAGACTAGTACGGCAAAATGGTTTTATATTTTTACAAGTTCAATTACTGTAGAATGTGCTTAATATCTCACAGTTCTGTGCAAACAGTCTGAGTCAATTCATGTAATGTATTAGCGGAGGTCTGGGCACTGCATGGTGACGCATTGCTATTATTCTCTCCACTCAGCTGCTCCCACTCTTGCTTTTTTCTTTTTTTTATGAATTCAACAGAGAGACCAGCAAAAAGAATGTTTCTGCGATTCAACACTTCAGTCAGTAATACCCCAAGTTCACATTCTCTTAAGTTCAATTTTTATTCCACTATTTTCATGGTTTGTAGTAAAGACATCACTTAGAGAGGAGATGTTTTGAACACACACTGATACAGTGCATTGCCGCACCCACCACATTACAAACCACCTCAGGATCCCAGATTAGGACCCGAGTGCACCCAGGCAATGGGTGACACCTCAGCACCACGCTAGTTCAGATGGAGTGGAACAGTGTGAGGTGTTTTATGGTGGCTGGAGTGCCAATTCTGCCACCAACCCAAAAGTTTTTTCCTGCAGATTGGAGGGCCTACATGCAGGGATAGATGCAGATTAACGTCATACCCAGGACGGAGCAATTGCAGGTTAAAGGCCTTGCTCAATGGCCCAACAGAGTAGAGACACTTTTGGTGTTTATGGGATTCGAACCGGCAACCTTTCGACCATCTCTAGCCTCAGAGACACCACTGTCCCTACTTCACTTAGGAACATAGTCAAATTTATATGATGATTAAATTGTGAATATCCAAAAAAGCCATTTTTATGCTATACTGTTCTTGGTTACGGGCAGATGGTGATGGGGAGCTTTAAGCTGATTTAGGATTTATAAAGGAACTTGGCATGGCACATGGTGTACGTATGTTTTTTTTGTGTGTATGAAATTTTTTCCTTTTTGAGTGTAAGAAAAATTTTAATTTGAAACCTAAGCAAGGCTTTATACATTAGGTACCAGGCCTAAAATCCCAGCCAGGTTACTGTTTCTGTGAAGTTTACACATTCTTCCTTGGTTTAAGAATGCTTTCTCTAGTTATTTCACTTCTCTCCTACATCTAGAAACAGTAATGGGCAAAATGAGTACTTTGAAGGTGCTCTGTGCTTGAATGTGTATCGTATCAAGTTCAATGCGAAAAAGCAGGTTTAAGAAGCTGATGGATAAATTGTTGTAAAAAGACACGTTTACTTTAATATTACTTTTTACTTTAATTTTCACCTTTAAATGTTCTACAATCTATTTGGCTTCACAGAGTACTTTGTTTAATTAGAGCTCCCTCGGACTACAGTGTCCCTTATTAACATCCATTTGACATGATTTTTATAACCTGTTTGTGCTAATGTGAGGCATTCACTTAAATACAGATGCATGTTATGTCACATTAAACAATTCTTGTTTAAAGAAATAAAGAAGCAGTATATGAGCAAACTTGATTTGTCAGCCCTTATCTGTCTCAATCCAGTGTTCAGCAGCTGTGCATTTTTAACTACTGTTCTCTCAAAGAGTACTGGATTGTGTATCATATGAGGTCACTAAGTGAATATTAGACCACCCTGCTTGGGAATTTGCTCACACAACATGAAACACTGTTAAGTCTTCAGCTGAGAAATGTCATCCACCACCTTGCATATTTATGGTGACTCATAAACAGGAAGCACAGCCCTGTCCGCGACAGTGAAGCTTTTTTCATATCTGGAAGCCCTATTTCAAAAACAAAGAGCTTAGCAGGACACTCAGAGCAGCTGCCAGGTGTGCAGAAAGCCAAAGCAAATATTGCTAAATTAGTAAGGCATGTTGAACAAATTAAGGCTCAGATGCTAATTTATCGAGTGATAGAAAATGATAGTGCAGTCTAAAAGTCAAAGATGTTCTAGTTTATCTCTTTAAATGGATGTTTGTTTTAGATGTGTTATGCACTTAAAGAATCATTTTAATCGTATTAATAAGAATGCAAAGAAACAAAAAAAAAACTAAAATGATTTAGTCATAGCCTTCAACAGCATCTTCTGGAACTCAGTTGTAGTTTTCTTTTTATAGCTACTATGTTTTATGTATTGACTCGGCTACGGACCGTATCATAGATCTCTCAGAAATAAAGTGTTTCTTTTCATTGTTTCTGAAGCCTGCTATCCATAATTGTACTTTGCTCCCACACTAAGAAATATACAGTGTTATGTACATGGAAACATCTGGATCAATTTGACTTACAGTTGCTTTGGTCAAAATACAAATATAGCTCTGTTGATATTGGCCCATCTGGAGTAAAAGCCTCCCATTCTGGCAACTTTCAATCAAACTGTTAATAAAATGTATTCTTACAAATTAAAACAATATGCAGTTCGATAAAACCAAGTATGTCAATAAAATGTATAGAAATTTAAGGATAAACATATGTACACATAAACAAACTTTTTGTACAGTTGAGGTTACTTACTAGGCAGACACTTTTCCAAAGAAACTTGCAAGCTGTAACTGCCCAAAAGCAATGGATAAGTAATCATACAAGCACTGAAGATGAGGTATTGTGAAACTACTCTAGTAGAGCGAAGATGCAGAAGGACATAATGTTTACAAAAAACATCAACATTTTACACAATTAGTTACATTTCTAAAGAACTGAGGTTCCAGTGCATTATCAAAGCCTGACTGATTTGAAAAATTCAAATTATGAAGAGTAGGCAATTGCACAAGTGTGGTGTCAGGGCTGAGAAATAACATGCAGCATATGTATTGCACTTCAGCAACTACATCATTTGACTTTTGGCTAACAAAAATAAAGGCCTTTAATCTGCTATGTTGTGCAGGCCAATAAGATTCAACCAGAGAACCAATAGTGCTTTTTGTTGCCATAAAAGTGAGGAGATGAATGTGTATTTTTCTGTAGTTTTCATAAAAAAAAATGTAAAATGTAACTGGGAGCATTTCTACTGTTCAAAATAGTGATGCCTCACACTTGCATTGGTCACTGTTAATTTGGAGTTTGCAGAGTTTTCTAGTGTCTGTGTTCTCTAGGCAACTCAATTTCCTTTTATATCTCAAAAGATGTGCATTTAAAGTTAATTTGTGACTATCTTCTTCTTTCGTCTGCTCCTTTTAGGGTTTGCCACAGCGGATCATCCGTCCGCATATTGATTGAGCAAAATTGTACACCGGATGCCCTTCCTGACGTAACCCTGCCCATTTATCCGGGTTTGGGACCGGCACGAAGAAACACACTGGTTTGTGCATACCCTGTGGCTGGGTTAATTTGTGACTATGAATTGTTTAATTTGTTATTCTTTTGTGAATACAGTAAGTATGTATGTGGGTGTACAAGATTGTGCAATATAATAGATCCATATATCATGAAAATGTTGTTTTCCTGATATGCTCCAACTCTTCTCAAACTTACAATGGACTAAGAAGGTTTAGAAAATGAATTGGGAGTGGATGTTGAATGTTATCAAAGTACTTTTATTCTGTATATAAGCATCTAATATATTAAATAAAAATGTCTTCCTTCAGTTTTTAGGGTTGTAACAACAAACACAGACAAGCATAAAGGTTTGAGGCACTCATAGGCAAACTCCGTATAACTAAAAATAAATGCAAGTTATAAACATGTTGAAAAAGGCAAAAAGACGTCTTTATAGATGTGAGTCTCAAAGGACTGCTTCAAAATGGTGACACCTCTGGTTAAGTACAAGCCACGTAGGAAGAGACGGGTCCAGGAGGATAGACACCGGAAGTGACATCAGAGGTGGGAGGGCTGTCAGTCATCCGGTTTGTAGAGGGAAGAAGAGAATAACTATTAGTAAACATTGCCATTTTGTGGAACAGCAAGGATTTACCACCACCAGAACCTTTAAGCTGTTCTCAAAGCGCATGTGTATGACAGCATAGAAAAATTAAAGTTGGTTTATTTGCAGAGTTTACTTGCTAAGTGATTGCTTGGTTAAATTGTTAGCAAGCTTTTTTTATTTCTGATATAAACTATTCTACATTAAATTCTAAGAACTTTGTTACAATTTTATCATCAACCCCTATTGTAAACAGCTATTTGTTATGAATTGATTTTGTTTTTCAAACATTTATTTGGGATTTTATCTGTGCAATTTTTCAGTTGCTGAACCTATTCCTGACATTTATTTTTTGTTTTCTGATGCCATATTGTAGGTTCTTTGTATACTGTAGCTAGGGTATTTGCATCGACAGGACTGGAGATCACAATCTGTAACAGCATGGGATTAATAGCATAAAGGTTAGCACCATGCACTTCTTGATTATCTGAGATTGTAGATAAAAACATACCTTGTTGCAGTGTATCTTGCTTTTTTTCAACCATAAAAAATTGACCTTTGGACTTCATTTTTCCAATCACTATTTTAGTATAATATTTGTTTTTTTTTTTGAGAGAGATAGGACTGATTTGAGGTTTAGACTTTAACTTGGCATAAT
Organism: Erpetoichthys calabaricus; assembly: GCF_900747795.2. Classification (NCBI taxonomy): domain Eukaryota; kingdom Metazoa; phylum Chordata; class Cladistia; order Polypteriformes; family Polypteridae; genus Erpetoichthys; species Erpetoichthys calabaricus. The sequence continues at coordinate 152,111,410 of NC_041396.2, forward strand.
GCCTCATCTCTTTTCCTGGTCCCTTCTAAAAAAATCCCCTTGCCTTTTTCATTAGGCATAATACTATGCTACCTTAAACTACTTTGAAATATTTCAAAAATATTGCTGACTGCATTCTTAAACCCACTTAATCCAATTCACCATTGTGGTGTCTGAGCCTATCCCAGAAGCATCAGGTGCAAGGCAACAACCAGCCCTGGACAGTGAGCCTGTATATCACAGCACACAGTGTTTTGGGGATGTGGAAGAAAAGCCGTCATTAAAACTAACATATTGTCTATATATCTTGAATATCTATTATTCAATTACAGCCATGCACTGTTGCTAAACTTTAAGGTCAGGTTCTTAAGCAGCCTATAGTTTATACAGTAATAGTATATTTCAGCATTAATCAAAACACACCTGACTTTTCCATCCATCCATCCATCTATCCATCCATCCATCCTCTTCCGCTTATCCGAGGTCGGATCGCGGGGGCAGCAGCTTGAGCAGAGATACTCAGACTTCCCTTTCCCCGGCCACTTCTAGCTCTTCCAGGAGAATCCCGAGGTGTTCCCAGGCCAGCCGGGAGACATAGTCCCTCCAGCGTGTCCTGGGTCTTCCCCGGGGCCTCCTCCCGGTTAGATGTGCCCGGAACACCTCACCAGGGAGGCGTCCAGGAGGCATCCTGATCAGATCCCCGAGCCACCTCATCTGACTCCTCTCGATGCGGAGGAGCAGCGGCTCTACTCTGAGCCCCTCCCGGATGACTGAGCTTCTCACCCTATCTTTAAGGGTGAGCCCAGACACCCTGCGGAGGAAACTCATTTCAGCCGCTTGTATTCACGATCTCGTTCTTTCGGTCACTACTCATAGCTCATGACCATAGGTGAGGGTAGGAACATAGATCGACTGGTAAATTGAGAGCTTTGCCTTACGGCTCAGCTCCTTTTTCACCACGACAGACCGATGCAGAGCCCGCATCACTGCGGACGCCGCACCGATCCGCCTGTCGATCTCACGCTCCATTCTTCCCTCACTCGTGAACAAGACTCCGAGATACTTGAACTCCTCCACTTGAGGCAGGATCTCGTTCCCAACCCTGAGAGGGCACTCCACCCTTTTCCGGCTGAGGACCATGGTCTCGGATTTGGAGGTGCTGATTCCCATCCCAGCCGCTTCACACTCAGCTGCGAACCGATCCAGAGAGAGCTGAAGATCACGGCCTAATGAAGCAAACAGAACAACATCATCTGCAAAAAGCAGTGATCCAATCCTGAGTCCACCAAACCAGACCCCCTCAACACCCTGGCTGCGCCTAGAAATTCTGTCCATAAAAGTTATGAACAGAATCGGTGACAAAGGGCAGCCCTGGCGGAGTCCAACTCTCACTGGAAACGGGTTCGACTTACTGCCGGCAATGCAGACCAAGCTCTGACACCGGTTGTACAGGGACTGAACAGCCCTTATCAGGGGGTCCGGTACCCCATACTCCCGGAGCACCCCCCCACAGGATTCCCTGAGAGACACGGTTGAACGCCTTTTCCAAGTCCACAAAACACATGTAGACTGGTTGGGCGAACTCCCATGCACCCTCCAGGACTATGCTAAGGGTGCAGAGCTGGTCCACTGTTCCGCGACCAGGACGAAAACCACACTGTTACTCCTGAATCCAAGGTTCAACTATCCGATGGACCCTCCTCTCCAGAACCCCCGAATAGACTTTTCCAGGGAGGCTGAGGAGTGTGATCCCTCTGTAGTTGGAACACACCCTCCGGTCCCCCTTCTTAAAGAGGGGGACCACCACCCCGGTCTGCCAATCCAGAGGCACTGTCCCTGATGTCCATGCGATGTTGCAGAGACGTGTCAACCAAGACAGCCCTACAACATCCAGAGCCTTGAGGAACTCTGGGCGTATCTCCTGACTTTTTCAACACCTTGGAAAACAAAGGATGTAGAGACCTATTGCAAAATATGCTGCTAGGTTACGACCAATACATTCTGATATTTTTTGTGAATTACTGGTAGCTTTCTTATTTTTATTAATAAAGCTTAATAATTGTATCTGTACCTAACACACCAAAGGTAACAACCCAGAATATGTCTTGTTACTTCTGCTTTGAACCTGTCAAAATTCAGATATATAAATAAGAATAGGGGGGAAGATATGAATTCAGTTTTTCATTCATCTGATGTCACTACCCATCCACATGCTCTCAGCCACCTCTGGCAATACCTGTCTGTCTTGTGGAGATGGAAAGCAGCCAAAACAACTCTGTGCAGCCAATGAGCTGTGGCCTGGGCTCCAGATCTTTAACAGGTCCCCCTGAGGAGGAATCTGTTTGATCAAGAATAGACCTGGAAAGTGATGGACAGGGGCTGTTGGAGAGGTGCTAGGCACTTTTAGGGAGGAAGATAGTGAGAACTCAAAGCTTCTTCCAGCTACAGTGAAACAGTGGGGCAGGGGCAATGCATCATCTGCTGAGGACCAGACCCTGGCAGCAAGGGATGAGCAGCTTCTTTTCTTATAGTTGCATCTGTAGACCTGGGGTCTGACTCGGTGGAAGAGGAGGAGGGTGAAAGTAACAGACCCTGGGTGCCACCTACCCATTCGCAAAGCAGCGGCTCTGGTAGTGAGGTGGACAGACACCAGCATCAGACGCAGTGAGGGGGGTGCAGGGCCACCACAGACCACAGTGCTAAGCACTCTCCTGTCTTGGTAGGCAGTGCCACTGGCAGGCAGCATCCAGCAGCAGACACAAAGATCCATGATGTGCCACATGTTTCCACTACCAGGGTAGCCAGTGTGGTGCCTCATACATTGCCCATCTGGGTCTATTTTAACATAATGACAGAGGATCAGGCCACTGTGGTCTGCAACCTCTGCCAGCAGAAGGTACGCAGGGGGCAGCCTGGTTCCCATATGGTTACTACCCCCCTCATCAACCATATGAAGAACCACCACAGGCTGCTGTGGAATCAGCATCAGGGCAGCGTAGGCAGGGCTGGCAGGCCTCCAACTGTTCAGCTTCAGTATGTGTTGCATCAGAGTCTGCCAGTGGAAGCCAGTCTTCATCTGCACAGACTCACACCCACAGGCAGCCAGTGTGCAGCTGTTCCTCTTCCAAGCCCTCCTGTACTACTCCTGTTAGTGTTCAGCAACAGTCCACCATTACCCTGCTTCTAGAGTGTAAGTGGCCCCTCCCACCTGGCCACCCCCAAATGCAGCATTTAAATGGGCACCTGGCAAAAATGTTGGCACTGCAGCTCCTGACCTATTGGCTGGAGGACACAGTCCTCTTCCACCAGCTGATGAGCTGAGGCATCCCAACCTGGCAGATCTCCAGCCACCATTATTTTGCAAGAAAGGCTGTCCCAGTACTCCACCAGCACATGGCTCAGAATGTAGGTCTGTTACTTGACCACTCTGTGGGTAGAATGGTCCTCTTTACCATTGACACGTGGACAAGTAGGCACAGGCAGGAGTGCTGCATATCATTTACTGCCCATTGGGTCATCTTTCTAGGAGATTGAGGAGAGTGTTGTTAGGGGGCACCATTAGAGGGATCTGGTGAAAAGCAGACCCACTCCCCTTCTCTGTTACTTCCACCTCCTCCTATAGCTGCTTCTAACCCAGACACAAGCTGCACTGAGCCATTCTACAAATGCCCCAACAGCTATGCTAGGGCATGGCCCTGCCAGTGCACGGCTGTGTGTCTGGGTGACATACTGGGCCTGCAATCATGGCTGCCTTCCAGGGTCAGGTCCTGAGGTGGATGACCCCCCCCCCCCCAGCAGCTCCAGATGGGCAGTGTGATGAGACAACAGCACCAACTAACTGGCTGCCTTGCAACTTGCCAAATTGACCAATGTGTAATGTTTTGCTCATGTGCTCAACCCATTGGTGCAGAGGTTCCTCTGAACTTACCTGGTGTTTGGTAACCTTCTGAGAAAGGCACAGCAGGTCTTCAGCCTTTTTCACTGCTCCCCACTACAGGTTGGTTTGTAATGCAGCAACACAGTGGAACTTGTACATGGTGGAGCGGCTGAGGGAACAGAGTAGGGCAATGAAGCATTGCCTGGTGGAGTGGGTACAAGGGCCCAAGCACTGCCAATGTCTGACACAGGGTGGCAATAGCAGCAGTCACCTCCAGTGGTTGGACTGCATGGTGAGTGACTTCCTGGGGTGTATCGATGCAAATGATTCTATGTGGTACTGATGACCCCTTGGAAGATGAGGCTGGATTTAAGCTGGGAGCTTGCTCAGTATGTGCTGGAAGTGCTGAGTTGCCCAGCTTCAACTTACTGTCTGAGCGGACTCTCAGTGCTGCATACGGGGTGATCACAGACAAGATGACCTGGTTGACCACAGATTCTGTGGACAGACTGACCTTTATAAAAATGAATGAGTCCTGGATCAGCAATGATTTCCATCGCACTTCTCCTTATTCCATGGACTAGATGGGTTCATTGACTCTCTCTGTCACTCTCCTTCTGTTTTTTTGTACATCTTAATTACATTGGGCTTGTGGGGTATACACCTCCATGAATTCATGCAACCTGCTTTTATTACCACTGTCTAAAAGGAACTTTACTGTTCTGATTTTTAATTTAATTAATTTATCTCAGGGAGTCATAGTGGTGCAGTGGTTGGCACTGTTGCATCACAGCTCAGGACACCTTTTTGGCTAAAATAATCAGTCTACAATAGTTAGGAGATTCTTCCCTAGTCCTTTGGGAAACTTAAAAAACCCAGTGAAACTGGATTAAAAACTGTTCTCTTTGGTGATTGTTTCTTTGAATTTCCTGGCTTTAAAGATCGAATTATTTCTGACTTTAGACTCTTTGTTTTGATGAAACATAGCATTGCTTTCTGATTAAGAAGGTTGTGAATCTCTCACTACTTTCTCTACTTTGATCTTTCAGAGGCACGGTTGTGCAGTGGTGGGCAATATGAAGAGCACACGATCATGCTCACAGTTAGTATCACTAGTCTATTAGTCTATTGGCTGACACACTACCACTTTGAACACTGGGAGAAATTTAGGCTTAGCAGAGAAAACTCATGCAAATATAAACAGAACATGCAGACTTTATGGAAACCAAAGATGCTAAGGCAGCTCTTGAACTACTATAGCATCAGTATTCAAACCGTTTTTTTACATTTCCCATAAAAACAAATGCTATAAAATGTAAACTCCTAAAGGTACATTAATATTGCGTATAGCAGTTGAACTCAATTTAATGAGCTAAACAGATAAGTAGATAATGCAGGTTCTCAAAATGTTATTTTTATGTAACATATACAACATAAATAACGAGCTATCTCTGCTTGTCACCAAATGTGCAGTTCGATCTTTGAGTTCCACGTCAATATAAGAGAAGGAGGCGTGTTCCTAAGCATGCGTAATTAGCTGCTTGGAGAATGAAACCAAACTTTGAAAGAGCTTGACACCACCTAGAAAACAAAGGAGACTCTATGAAATGATAATAATAACAAAACATTTATTACTATTTACAAGATATTTCTGTCTTTTTGAATGAAGAAAAAGTGCAAAGTATCAGCACAGACAGTTTGGAGAGCCTTCAGTGCAACTTAAAAAAAATATGACATGCCACTTTGAATTTTCTGCCTTTAAAAGACCAACATATTTTTTCTGACTTTTTACTACGATTTTGGCATTGCCGCTTTATTTTGATGAAATATATGATTGCACGTCTGTGACTGCATTCTTTCTTCTTTTATCTTACAAGGGCACGGTGGTGCAGTGGTTGTCACTGCTGCCACACAGCTTAGGTCACCTTTTTGGCCACAATAATTGGTCCAGTTGTAAAACAAGGGACAGGAAGCAGAAAAAGAGATGGAGTTCCACCCCGTATATTGAGAAGAATTCCACAAAAGAAAACGGTTTAGGTCCAGAGTAGTGTCTGGGTCAGTGTCCAAATAGGGACAGACAGGGAAGGGAAGGTGCTTGGCTTTTATAGTTGTAGGAATGAAGAGGCGGTCTGTGAGGGTTCAGGCCAGAAGTGAGGTCAGAGGAATACATAGTCAGGAAGGGATTGCAGGGCCTGGTGAAGTTTTAGGTGGGCCTCTGTTCAGGAGATCTGCAGAAGAGGAAGGAGAAAGGTTAGTAAGATTTGTCAGTCCCTGCCCTCGTTTTCTGCCCTCAGTTAAGCCCTTTGCCTGCCTCCCAAGTGCATGTGTGTGACACAGTATAGTTGACAGATGTTTACCTAGCCCTCAGGAACACTTTAAAGATGATTGCACCATTATAATCCTGTCAAATGTAGATCAGTTATTCCTTCCCCATTGACTTCAGTGCATTTGTAATTTGTGATTTCTCCAAACTTGAGGCAATTCAAGCACTGTGGATTTTACTCATCACTAGGAAACAATAAGCCATTGAACTTTTTTGATCAGTTAGCACTGGTTGATTCATCGATAAGGGTTACAACTTTGCTCTGCAGTGCATTGCATATGACACATAACATTGTCAAATGTTACAGGATGCTGGAATCTACCCAGCAGCGCTGGACATAAAGTAAGTACCAGCCCTTGATAGTTTACCAGCCCATGGCAGGACCTACTTTTGTTAGTTGTACACAGGTTCAATTTTGAATTTTCACTGAATGTAACACGCACATCTTTGTGATGCAGGAAGGAGGCCAAATTGCTAGTGGAAAAGTGCATAAACAAGAGGACAATACACAAACTCCAACAACCAGGCCAGGGAGTGGAATGCTGAAAAAGTGAGCCAGTAGCACTAAACCTGAGTTGGGGTGATAAGTAGTAAAGATAAACTGATATGTCACATATGTGACAGTTTAGAAGGCTGACTAGAGCACAGCATGCTACACACATATCTTCTTGCGAGCAGCATGTGCTCTATATTATTAATATCCATGTAATCAGACTCAGGACTAAGGAAATCCAAAGTTTATGACAGCAGCAACAGGTGCAAAGCAGAAGCCAGCCATATTCTGCAGTTGGATAGACTTCAATGTAATATGGTGCAATTACAACACATATTAATGTCTCCCATGGGTTCATATCTGCAATTATTTAATGAAAAATAGCATTAATTTAGAACTGAAAGGGATTTCTGGCTTATATTAAAAGGATCATATGCTTAATTTTTTAAATACTGTAGAGTATGTTAATTACACAGAAAATAACAGCATATTTGATAATAAGCATCTTCACTGCCTGCTAAGTAAATAGTGTATACTATACAAGAAGAATCATGCTCACAAAAAAGAGATGAGTGTTCATATAACAAATTAAGTATTTTAATAACAAGGTAAGCATTTTAATTTGAATGCTTGATGTTTGCTGATGTGCTGATACAGACAACTATACATCCATGCAAATACATTGAACAGCAAAAATAAATTGAAGAATATAAAGAGCAAACAGGTTTCAAACATGCATAACTAAAATGATGTCCTGTTTTACTAAAGCAAGGAACTTGTACATCACAATAAAATAGACATTAAAATGTTTAGGTGCCAGAAAAGAAAAGATTAATATGCTGTCATTTCGTAATTACATAATTACAATAAGACTTTAATTTGTATGAATAAAATAAAGGTAATCTTTATTAACCGGTCTGCAAAGACATTTTGTCCCATGCTGTCAAGATAGACCCCAAATTCCACGACACTGAACTTAATAGAGAAAATTTAAGAATATTATGTTATGCTGTGTTTTACTGTCATGTATGAAGGAGTCTTTTAAAACAATTTCAAACAAATAGCTATGAATTGAAAATGATAATTTTATTGCATATAAAATTATTCACCTTACAAATAATTTCAGTTTGCAATTAAGATCTGTAAAACTAATCCATATTTTTATTATTAACCCAAAGGACTAATGAAAGATATATTAAGAAAGAATAACTGATGAATTTCACATATAACAGTGCGGAAGTCAAGTTCTGCAGATTTCCAAATAAGGCTCATAACATAATGAGAACTCCATCATGTGCATTTGAAAAATAATCTGGCTGTACTTGTACATACTGCGTGATGATCATATGGAGGGAAAAGTGCCAATGTCATCTCATTACTGTAAGATGATATTTATGGTCCTTATCTCAGTTGCAAGTCATACAGAGAGAGAGAGTAATTCAAGATAGCAATGATCCATGCCTGGGTTAGAATGTGCTTTGAGCAAGTGGCCAAATACCAAAAAATCACATAGATAATACAGAACAGAAACATGCAGAAGAAGGTCACTGATATGATGTTCTGAGCAAAGCAGAGGTTCTCACTAATGATAAAACTGAGATTCTTTACCATGAAGCTCTCCATTGCAGTTACAACAACCAAGAAGATGGAGTTGTCAAGTGTTATAAACATTAATGGAATTAAGAGTTGGCTCTGATCTAGAAATGTTCACCAGGAAAATGTTTGCAACAGTCAGTGCCAAAATGCCCATCATGCACAACAAAGTCCAGAATATGATCTGTGTGATATAGCAGCTCTAAACAGATGGTCAGTTTTTAAAATAAATAATCGCCGCACTCATGGCTTAAGGAGGGGGAGTGGTGGCATGGCGGGAGCAGTTGCCAGTGCGGAATCGCCCGTGTCCGTAATTGATGCCGGGAGCTGATAATTGCCACACCGATGCCAAGTCCCCATTTAAAAAGGAAGCTCGAGTGCTAGAGGGAAAAATAAAGGAAGAGAAGGAAAGAGAGCAGATGTTAGAGGAAGAAGAAGGCAGGAGGCACTCAGAGCTGGTGCGGGAGTGAGCGAGAGAGCAGCCTCACTGCAAAGAAACAGGCAACTGAGAGTAAAGCCCCAGAAGGAGTGTGTGGCTGACCCTCGAGGAAGGCAGTTGGAAGTGGTCACTCCAGCTGAGCAATTTCAAGGAGCTGGAGTGACCAAGAAGGCAGTTCGCTGCAGAAGGCAGTAGGAGTCAGGGAGGCTTGGTAGGGTGAGACCCAATATGAGAGCCCTGGCTGTTGGGAGACCTGAGTCTCAGTCCCGCGAGGCAGCTGTATGTGGCCAGGGGACGGAAGGCTACTGGACCACTTTGAAAGGCAGCAGCACCTGCTGAAAGGGGTGATTCCACTGCTGAAAGGCCTATATGGGATGAGCAAGGGAGCCATCAGTTAAAAGGAGAAGTTACTGGGCTTTTAAGAACTGCTTCCAGCCTGTTAATTTTAACCTTGTTTTAAAAGGATTTATTTATTATGGATTTTAACCTCCATTTTTGCACATTTGTTTTAAGGATTATTTATTTATTGAAACTTTCTTGAAGCACTGCACTTTGGGCACTGTTTTGGTTTTGTTTGTTTTTAATAAAAGCACTGATCTCCTTTTTCACCATCCCCTTGCTTTATGTGTGATTTGTCCTCATTGCACAACTCATCCAGTTACTTTACCGATGGTGTTGGGGTTAAGAGGCTCCCAAATGGGAAGAGGGAGCTTGGAGCAGGAACCGCATCATCACAATCTGTACTGTATATCAAGGAAAGAAAAGAAAGAGGTCTAGCATAACAGACAGGAAAAAACATGTGAAGTAATGGTTGGACAGAGAAAATTGGTGAGCAACGAGAAGAGGCTGAAGTGCAGGTCCTTGAGAGAGATAGTAACTGAACCAATTCAGAAGAACTTCAGTGAGGCCAAATATCTCCTGTATAGTCTGAAGAATGTAATACCATATATACTTGCAGATAAGTTGGGACTTGATTTTATCATATAATTTCAGGTATTTTGTAATGTCGGTTGTATAAGTCGAATGCAGAAAACTCATGCTATTCATCCAAGAGATTATGATATGCTAACACCCACCTGAGAGAGTAACCACAGAGCACACTGCCTTTTTTTTCCTACGTTTTGTGCCTACGTGACCACACGGTAATGCCCAAACTATTCCGAAGCGACTTTTGCACTGATTAGTGTTTTTTGTATCTCACACCCTCATACACCTTTATCATAAGAACATCCCTTATCTACAATGGATCGTTTGATCAGAAGAAAATATAAAGCTGGTTTTAAATTAAACATCATTGAAGTTGAAAAAGATATTGGTAACTGCGCTGCTGCAACAAAATTCAATGCATCTGAGAAACTGGTGTGAGATTGGAGGAGGCAAGAAGATGTAAAAAAAAAAAAAAAAATTGTCCAATTTTTGAATGGGCATGTAAGTCGGGGTCTGATTTTATGATCGATTTTTCGGGTTTCATGACCTGACTTATACGTGAGTATACTTCAATATGTTATTGGCTAGGAAAAGAGGCTGAAGAGCTACAATAGCAAGCAGAAGAGAACTTAACTGAAATGTCTAGCTTTTAAGCCAGACTTGTTGAAATTCAAAATGTTATTTTGGAAGATAAAACATAAGACACATTTAAGTTAAGTATGCTCTCCTGTTTAACATGGGATAGGCAGGAAACATTCTTGTACTTTGGAGTATAGAGACTAAAGAAAGAGCTTCTACAGCTGAAGAGTGACATCAAGCTACAGTACATGATGCATAATAAAAGAAAGCAAGGATTGTGAGAATGTTAAGGAGATAGATCAGAAGAAAGAGAGAAGATTGCCTCAAGAGCAAGATGGTCAAGTGATGTAAAAGCAATGAGACATTAGCCCTGGAAGTGAAGGATTAGAGTAAATGTCTCTGAAAAGCCAGGGCAAGTGAAATAGAGTTAAGAGTTTTTCATGAAAGCGCATGCTGATAGTTAGTTTGGCTGTAGTTGCTCACTAATTTCTACTTGTAGAATGTCTCAAAGCTATCTGTAAGGAAAAAAGAAAGCAAAGAGGGCTACAGAATTAATTAGAATTGATAAAGAATAGTAAGGTTTCTGAATTGTAGACTGTATATCAGCTCTTCCAAAGGAAATTGTATTTTAGAAAATGATTTTCTGGTTGTGAAACTTTATTTTACCCATCAAGTTTCAGCAGCTTGTAGCATAACTATCAACACAAAGAATGTCAGTATGACATGGCCAAGAAACAATAAGTCTTATTGGCCTTGAAAAGATAGTATGGAGAATGGCTTTTACAGTAGGCAGAGTAAAAAAAGAAGGTGAGTGGAGGGAGAAAAGAGACAGAAGCAGAGGAGAGAGTGGGAGGTGACAGAAAACAGAAGTTATGAGGGAAAGTGACTATGAGAAAAAAAACATAGGGAAAGTCATAAAAGGGCCTTGATAGTCATATATGGAAAAGATCAAGGGAATGGTCTTCAGGAAAAAAAAAAAGTCTGAAGTCATCCAAGCATCTATAATTTTTCCATTGGTAGTGTAACTGTGAAAAATGCAACCAGCATTGACCTCTTTAAAAAAGTGCAATGGATAATTTTTCTCTGGCAGCTAACAAATCAGAAAGTAAAGTATGCAGGATTTTCTTCTCAATTAAAAAAAGCAACAGAATAAAATTCTGTGATACGAGGATACATAAAGGTCTGTTATGTCATTGATTATCAAATAATAAAAAAGCAGAATGTTCTCAAACCATAAAACCAGAAAATCTGCATAGTACCACCACAGGACAGTTTACTTGAACACTAAGAAAAATAAAATAAATACTAATTAACAGAACAAAAGAGCAAACAAGTAGTTTTGAAATTTAGCTATGATTTCTTTTAACATGTTTCTGTATGTTATTTGCTGGTGGAGGAAGAGATTTTTTTATTATTTTAAAAGTTATATTAATTAGGATAAGTAATCACATTTCTATTAGGAATTTGCAATATAAAAATATGTTTAATATCTGAAACATGTCCAGGCCAAAGATCTGCTAAAACAATTGGGCTGTTGTCATTTTCTTATGACAAGTACATATTATTAATAGATTTTCAACAGGTGTTTTTGCACATAAAGCACAGATATGAAAGACAAGAAAATTTTATAGTGTTAAATACATTTTTGCACATAATTCTTACACAGTTTCACAATTTCTCAAATATCTGTATTCAAAGAAATTCTTTACTAAATGTTCACCTTTTTTTCTTATATTAACCTTATATTTTCATTGGACAAAAACATAGCATATATCTAAACACAGGCAAAAACACATTGTGGCAAGCTGGTAGAGTTTTATTAAATGTCTCCCATTCTGCTGAGTTTGTATGAATCACATCTTGTTATTCCAAACAATTTGTTTTAAAATGTTTAAATAAACATCGGCCGATAGATAGATAGATAGATAGATAGATAGATAGATAGATAGATAGATAGATAGATAGATAGATAGATAGATAGATAGATAGATAGATAGATACTTTATTAATCCCAAGGGGAAATTCACATACTCCAGCAGCAGCATACTGATACAAAAAAATTATTAAATTAAAGAGTAATAAAAATGCAGGTAAAAACAGACAATAACTTTGAATAATGTTAACGTTTACCCCCCGGGTGGAATTGAAGAGTCGCATAGTTTGGGGGAGGAACGATCTCCTCAGTCTGTCAGTGGAGCTGACTCCTCTGTCTGGAGATAATACTGTTCAATGAATGCAGTGGATTCTCCATAATTGATAGGAGCCTGCTGAGCGCCCGTCGCTCCGCAAGAGATATTAAACTGTCCAGCTCCATGCCTACAATAGAGCCTGCTTTCCTCACCAGTTTGTCCAGGCGTGAGGCGTCCTTCTTCTTAATGCTGCCTCCCCAGCACACCACTGTGTAGAAGAGGGCACTCGCCACAACCGTCTGATAGAACATCTGCAGCATCTTATTGCAGATGTTGAAGGACGCCAGTCTTCTAAGGAAGTATAGCCGGCTTTGTCCTCTCTTGCACAGAGACTCAGTATTGGCAGTCCAGTCCAATTTATCATCCAGCTGCACTCCCAGGTATTTATAGGTCTGCACCCCGTGCACACAGTCACCTCTGATAATCACGGGGTCCATGAGGGGCCTGGGCCACCTAAAATCCACCACCAGCTCCTTGGTTTTGTTGGTGTTCAGGTGTAGGTGGTTTGAGTCGCACCATTTAACAAAGTCCTTGATGAGGTTCCTATACTCCTCCTCCTGCCCACTCCTGATGCAGCCCACGATAGCAGTATCATCAGCGAACTTTTGCACGTGGCAGGACTCCGAGTTGTATTGGAAGTCTGATGTATATAGGCTGAACAGGACCGGAGAAAGTACAGTCCCCTGCGGCGCTCCTGTGTTGCTGACCACAATGTCAGACCTGCAGTTCCTGAGACGCACATACTGAGGTCTGTTTGTAAGATAGTTCGCGATCCATGCCACTAGGTATGAATCTACTCCCATCTCTGTCAGCTTGTCCCTAAGGAGCAGAGGTTGGATGGTGTTGAAGGCGCTAGAGAAGTCTAGAAACATAATTCTTACAGCACCACTGCCCCTGTCCAAGTGGGAGAGTGATTGGTGTAACATACAGATGATGGCATCCTCCGCTCCCACCTTCTCCTGGTATGCGAACTGCAGAGGGTTGAGGGCATGTTGGATCTGTGGCCTCAGGTGGTGAAGCAGCAGCCTCTCCATGGTCTTCATCACATGTGACGTCAGAGCGACAGGCCAGAAGTCGTTCAGCTTACTAGGACGTGATACCTTTGGGACTGGGGTGATGCAAGATGTTTTCCAAAGCCTCGGGACTCTCCCCTGTTCCTGGCTCAGGTTGAAGATGCGCTGTAGAGGACTCCCCAGCTCCGACGCACAGACCTTCAGCAGTCGTGGCGATACTCTGTCTGGACCCGCTGCTTTGCTGGCATGAAGTCTCCTCAGCTCTCTGCTCACCTGCGCTGCTGTAATTGTGAGTGGGGTATGTTGGTATCAGCAGAAGGATGGGTGGAGGGTTCATTTGGTTTGCTCTCTTCACGTCTCTCTCGATGGTGGCACCCTGCTTTGAGCTGCAGCCAGTGATGATCTTCATCCCATCCCACACTTCCTTCATGCTGTTATTCTGCAACTTCTGCTCCAGCTTTCTCCTGTACTGCTCCTTCGCCGCCCTGAGCTGGACTCTGAGTTCCTTCTGCACTCACTTCAGTTCATGCTGATCTTAAAAGCCCTTTTCTTCTGGTTCAAAAGGCCCTTGATGTCACTTGTAATCCATGGCTTGTTGTTAGCATAGCAGCGTACTGTTCTTACTAGAACTATAATGTCCATACAGAAGTTGATGTAGTCAGTAGTGCAGTCAACAACCTCCTCAATGTTCTCACTATGTGATCCCTGCAGTATATCCCAGTCCGTAGTTCCAAAGCAGTCTCTCAGAGCCTGCTCTGCCTCAGGGGACCACTTCCTGAACGAGCGTGTGGTTTTTTTGGTAGCTCCCTCACTCTTGGTTTGTAGTGAGGCTGAAACAGAACCAGGTTATGATCTGCTTTCTCAAGTGCAGGCAGCGGGGTGGCGCTGTATGCATCTTTAACTTTTGCATACAGTAAGTCAATAGTCTTATTTCCCCAGGTGTTACAGTCCACATACTGGGAGAAGGCAGGTAATGTTTTGTCCAGCGTCACATGGTTAAAATCTCCAGTGATATTAGCGCAAGCGCCTCAGGGTGCTGCGTTTGTAACTTAGCAACAGCAGAATGGATGATGTCATTCGCTATCTCCACGTCCACCCGAGGAGGGATGAAAGCAATAACAACAATGACGCGTCCAAACTCTCTGGGCAAGTAATAGGGACGCAAACTTACGGCCAACAGTTCGATGTCCCTGCAGCAAGTGGAGATTTTGACATTTACATGTCCAGAGTTACACCACCTTGTATTGACATAGAGAGCTAGTCCTCTTCCTTTGTGCTTCCCGCAGGTATTTGCGTGTCTGTCCGCTCTAACTGTGCTAAACCCGGGTAGCTCCATGTTAGCATCTGGGATGGTGGTAGTTAGCCACGTTTCGCAAAAGCACAACAAACTGCATTCTCTGTAGGTTCTGACATTTTTCATCAGTGCAGCCAGTTTGTCGATCTTATTAGATATTGAGTTCACATTTCCCAGGATCACAGAAGGCACCAAAGGTCGCAAACCGCTTCATTTTTAGTTTAGTGCCGGCTCTGCTGCCATGATACTGCCTTCTTACCTTGTCGGGTTAATAGGGAACCACACCGGCACTGGCATTTGTTCTCAGTGCTTGAAGTTGAGTACTTGAATAGACGAGTCTCGACATGTAAAAATCCATGTCCACGTTGTAAAAGTAAGAGTGTCCAGGGAGCGAATCCACATAAAAGAAAGTGATAGGAGTGATCAATAAAAAATAATAAAAAAAGAGAAAAATAAAAGGTAGAAAAATAAAGTCGTACATGGAGCTGCTGAAAAGGCTGCCACTCTCTAATTATTACCTTACTATTAATTTAGTTAATTTTACTGGTAATCCTAATCCTACCTGTGCTCGGTTAATAATAGTTTTACAGTCTGTGCCATGTCACAGTGTGATTTGGTTTAGAACATATCTCAGTATAAGAAACAACTATTAGATACCTATCAGATATAAATTATATTTTTAAAGTACACTTCAACATAAAAAATGGTATCTTGAAATATCCAAACTCTAATGTTATTATACTGTACATTATAAATAGCATTTACAGTTTAAAAAGCAAATATATTTTAATAAGGCATGGTGGTGCAGGTGGAATTTGCAGGTTCTCCCCGTGTCTGCGTGGGTTTCCTCCCACAGTCCAAAGACATGCAGGTTAGGTGCATTGGCGATTGTAAATTGTCCCTAGTGTGTGCTTGGTGTGTGTGGGTGTGCAGGCCCTGCCCAGGGTTTGTTTCCTGCTTTGCGCCCTGTGTTGGCCAGGATTGGCTCCAGCAGACCCCCATGACCCTGTAGTTAGGATATAGCGGGTTGGGTAATGGATGGATATTTTAATAATTTTCTAAAATGTGTCTTACAGTGTATTATCTCTAGTATTGTAAAATATTTTTATATTTTGGAAAATGTATTGTAATTCACAAAACAGCAGTAATTTACATATTTTACAATGCATTTCAGTATTATATCATGATATTGTAATGCACACTTTATAATATATTTTAAATATATTCATATAGGTAGTAATACATTTTAAAATATATTTCACATGTATTTCATTTTTGCAAGGGAAGAAACAAAAGAATGGGAAAGGAGGCTGTTTTGGTGATTTTAAAGTTATTATCTCATCTTTTACTTGGTACAAGTATAGGACCAACAAGAAATATGAAAATATACTTAAATATTGTTTGGACAGCCTTTGCCTTTTTATTAAAATAAAAAAGATGCTTAATTTGAATGATTTTATGTTTACTACTGTGGCAAGTGGCTGGGGGTGGCACCCAGCTGGGATGCCCAGAAGGACCGGAGGAGGGATTACGCCTCCTCTAGACCACGAGGGGGTGACCGCCCTGGTGGCTTTGGGGACTACGGGAACTGAGCTTGGAAGCTCAACCCTATAGGGTCCTGTGGTCACCGCCAGGGGGCGCCCCAATGGCTGGAAAGCCCTTTTCCTCAGCACTTCCGCCACACCCGGATGTGCTGGAGGGAAGGCGACCAGGGACACCCGGAGTGCTTCCAGGTGCGTGGCCGGTACTTCTGCCACACTGGGGAGTGCCGGTGGAGGTTAATCGGGAGTCACCTGGAGCACATCCGGGTGATTATAAAAGGGTCCGCCTCCCTCCATTGGTTAGCTTGAGTCGGGAGCAAAGAAGGACAGAGCTCGAGAGGAGAGGAAAGGAGGCAGCCTGAAGAGAGAGGCATCATTGTGTATAGAGGCCTGGACTTTGGGGAAGTATTGGGGTTGTGTGTGCACTGTAAATAATAGAGACTGTAAATAAACGTGTGTTGGGTGATTCAAAACAATGTCTGCCTGTCTGTGTCCGGGCCATGCTCCACACTACTTATTAACAACACTTTCAAAGACAGCTTACTTTTTTCTGTAAAAGAGCAGGATAAACAAAAACATGTGAATTGCATTCAGGAGTACAGCTCTCAACTGTAAAAATAATGATTCAAATTCTGCGTGAACTAATCCTAAATTTTTAGTGCCTATTTAATTATTGTTTTTACTTTCTTGTATACAAAGTATAGGGAAAGTATTGGAATCGTCCAAAAATACCATTTTCAGAATAATGTCTGTGTGTGTATATGTAAATATGATAACTTGAGAATACTTACACTTAGGTCAACCAAATTTTGCATACAAGTATTAGGTACAAAACGTAGATTTCTATCAACTTTTGGGCTATTTTCGTTAACTGGGAGTGGTACTTTACCTTTTATTCATGCAACAGCAGAGTCCAATTTATTCAACTTTACGTTTATAATAATTGTTCAATATATTTTTAATTTGATTTGAATTGTTGTTGATGGTTCTTTAATGTAAATAATATAAAAATATAATCATTGTCTTGCAGTTTACTCTTCAAATATCCATCACCCTATCTGAGTATACAAGAAAGTCTAGGGGAGACCTCTCAAGATTTTTTATGGCAGCTATGAGTTGCAGAATTTGTGTTTTCCGTGTGTCTTCAAGGGTTTTTTTCCTGTGGTTATTTCCATTTTTCTCCCATAATCCTAACATACATAATATTTCAATTGCCATGTATAAATGAGTCACAGTGTAGATGTACTGTGCTGTACGATGGCCTTAAGAGTGGGATCAAGACTCTAGACCCTTGGGCCCTGAACTAAATTAATAGTGCATGGACAAATTGTTTTAAATAAAAACAACTGTGTATTGGACATAGTAAAAGGAGCCTGTGTAATATACTATAAAAGGGTCTTCAAGTATTAAACAATGATAATAACTCCTAAATGCAGAATTTAATTTTAGATAAAACGAACAAAATTAAATACAACAATCAAGGAAATTAAAAAAAATACACTATAAACTGGCTAACATGTACAGGGGCAATATAACTGTGGTTCAATTGCAATGACAAAAAGACAGGCCAACCTGAGCCTAGCCTGGATTTAGAAAGTCTAAGGTGCCATGCTATACACATGGCAATTGGAATGCCTGGCACTATACAAGATCAATAAGACACAACAGGACTTCATCAAGTCTTCAGTGGGACTGTGGTGAACAACATTGGCGAACAACTCCAAGACAATCGTACAAGTGATCTTTAAATATAGATTATACTAAGATGACTATCCCCACTACTGTTCTGTATAGGCCTCAATGTCCTCAGCTAGATTATCATCAAGAGTTGATATGGATACAGAATCAAAACTGAAGTTACCTTCAGCAATTGTACATGGACAACATTAAGTTGTATGCAAGAATGACAAAGACAAAGACACTGATTAATTGATCCCCCTGACCAAGATCTACAGCAGGAACATCAGGACGTCACTCGGACTAGGAAAGTGTTTAAGGTTGTTAGTGAAAAGAGAGAGAAGATACTCAGCAGTGAAGGCAATGAGGTGCCAGAAGGCCACATAACAGCCATGTGTGATAGCTACAAGTACCTATAGACACCACAAGCAAATGGAAACCATGATGAGTAGGTAAGGAAGATACCTACTTCCATGTACTTTCAGAGATTAAGGCAGGTCTTGAAGAGCCAGCTGAACAGGAAGGATAAACTCCAAGCCATCAACATGTATGACCTACCTGTGAATAGATGCCTGGTATAGTAAGCTGGCTAAAAGACCAGTTGGAAATTCATATTGTCAAGACTCAGAAACTCATCACGATGTATAGAAGATTCCACCATAAGTCCAATATCCAGAGACTGTACATGAGCTGGAAAGAAGAAGGACATGATGACCTTTGCTTCCAATGATAAACTGCCAAGAGCAGATTTACAGCTATGGAAAATTGTAGTGAGAACCCGAATAAGATAAAACCTACACTAGCACTGGGGATATAAATTAACATGCCAGTCAGGGAAGAAGGATACTCCAAAGGGTGGTAAGCCTTGCACTTAGTCTGATTCTGCATTAGGATGCCTTGGGAGTTAACACTGCACAACAAAGTTTTTGCTTCTTGAACACTGTTGGGTGTTTCTTATAGATTTTTGGGTGCTGATCACGACTATCACATCAAAATTTACCCATCACGTTTCAGAGAAATCTTCAGTTTTGTCATGATTTTTTCTTATATTTGTATCCAAACATTTTCGCTCCCGTAAGTGACTTATCAACAATGGTTTGTGCAGCCTGGGCATTTCCAGGCATGGAATCAGGCCAGGTTGGAAGCTGTTCTGTGGAAGATGACATCCTGGGCAGGTCTGAACGAGCTTGACGCTGTCTCAGCATGCTATAAAGGTGGCTTGCATACACCGATCCTGCTCATTTGGTTAATATAGATAGTCAGTGTGTATGTATAGTATCAGTATAGTAAAGTATAGTATCTGTAGCAATATAACAGTAAGTAAGCTTGATGCTATAGACGTTTTGGTGTTGGGCGATATGTCTCGTCAATGTCGTAACAGCCACGATACATTCTGCTATATCTGTGGCAAATATATGCTTGCACCTCAGAGACGTTGGATGACTGCTCTTGTGAAGAAAGCTTATCACCTGTATTTCGGCTGCGAAATTGGTGATCAAGACAAGGAATGGGTGCCTCACATTTGCTGTGCGACATGTGCTGTCAGTCTGAGAGCCTGGCTCAGAGGCACTCGAAAGACGATGCTGTTTGCTGTTCCGATGATATGGCGAGAACAGAAAGACCATGTGATGGACTGTTACTTCTGTTTGACTAATGTGTCTGGTTTCTCTGCCAAAAACAAGAAGTCAATTGAATATCCTAATCTGCCTTCAGCAATGAGACCCGTGCCACATGAAGGCAGTCTTCCAATTCCGAAACCACCAGAGGATTGGACCTTAGACGAACCAGATGAAGAAACTGCAATGCAGGGTTCTGACAGTGACATTGACCTGGATTTTGAACCGTGCTCATCAGGCGATCCACATCTGATAACACACTCCGAACTGAACAATTTGGTCAGAGATTTGGGTCTGTCAAAAGCAAAAGCCGAGCTGCTGGGTTCGAGACTGCAGGAATGGTGTTTGCTGTCACCAGGTACGAAAATTTCTGTGTTTCGATGCCGACATCATGATATAACCAAATTTTTTGCACAAGTCGACAGTCTCTGTTTCTGTTGTGACACTGAAGGATTGTTCTCGGCCTCGGGTTGTGATCACAACCTGGAAGAGTGGCTTCTCTTCATTGATTCGTCAATGTTAAGCCTGAAAGCTGTTCTGCTACACAATGGCAACGTTTATCCTTCAGTACCTGTTGGCTATGCAGCACACATGAAAGAAACGTATGAAAATATGGAACTGTTACTGAAGCATGTCCAGTATAGCAGGTACAACTGGAATATCTGTGGAGATCTTAAAGTTGTTGCTCTGTTATTAGGACTGCAGCTCGGCTATACAAAGTACTGTTGTTTCATCTGTGAATGGGACAGCCGTGCCAAAGAGTTGCACTATTCTCGACGGAACTGGCCACTCTGTAAAAAGTTAGTTCCAGGACAGAAAAATATGCCACATGAATTGCATGTCGACCCGGCAAAGATATTTTTGCTTCCTCTTCACATAAAACTGGGACTCATGAAGAATTTCGTGAAAGCACTGAACAAGGAAGGCAAAGGTTTTCGTCATTTAAGACAGATGTTCCCAAGAATAACTGACTCCAAGATCAAAGAGGGCATTTTTGTTGGCCCCCAGATCAGACATGTTATGAGTGACAAGCAGTTTGAAGATCTGTTAGTTGGGCTGGAAAAAATTGCCTGGAAAGCCTTCATAGACATTGTTGACAATTTTCTGGGCAATTACAGACCCCAAAATACATTCAGCTGGTAGACAAACTTCTCAAAACATACAAGACAACGAAGTGCAACATGTCACTCAAGATTCATTTCCTCCACTCACACTTGGACTTCTTCCCCACAAATCTCGGTGCTGTCAGTGACGAACATGGTGAAAGGTTTCATCAGGACATTGCTACGATGGAGAAACGATACCAGGGCAACTGGAATCCGTCAATGCTTGCTGACTACTGTTGGACACTGCAACGTGATGCACCAGACATTGAATACAAAAGAAAATCAGGAGCAAAACACTTTTAATTCTGTTGAATTTAATAGCTTATGTGAAACATAAACGTGGCTAAATATGGAGAAAATTTTAGGATGGAGATGATACTGATGAAACTGTCTGACTTTGAATACACATGTCTAACAAAATCAGCATCATCAATTAGGTGAATGTTAAAGCAAAAAAAGTTCTTACGGCCCACGGAGCATACAGTATGTGAGAGCTCGATGCCGACACCCTCTGACTGCACATTTTATTTTTCTTTCAGTACAGGCACCTGCAGAAAAATTGTTTTTTTGCTGTTGAGGTGAGCTACTAAAGAAACAGTAGAATGAAAAGACTGTGAAAAGTAAAGGAGACGGGTCCAAAGAAGATGAAAAGAATTAAAAGCTGAATTAGATGGGAAAGGTGTCAGCATGAAAGGATCAAGAGTCAGATTAAAAGATTAGTCAGTTACAAAGTGTTGGGTAATTGTTAGAACAAAGTCGGGATGTGTTTAGCATTTGCTGTCTTCCTTTGATAGGTAAAACATCAGGATTAGCAGGATGATCAGTGTGACCACAGTCCTCCAAAGAAGTGAAAAGAACCTGAAGGTACCTGAAATGGTCTAAATAAATGGCCTTATATCTGCTTTAGTTCCTTCAGTTGCTGGACACTTACATACAAATTATACAGTTAATGGTGTCATTGAACAAGCATATTGCTTCGTGGTTTAACTTGAAATGACAGTAAACCATCATACACATTTGATTTAGGAGACATTCCTATGTAGGATGCACTAAATCTGTTACAGTAAAAATTTTGGACTATAAATGTCATTGTGAAGCAAGAACACCCTGAAACTAAATTATTTTAATTCCACCTTTAAAAAGCTTTGCATTTTGTTGAATCTGGATTGTGGTTTAGCTTCGGAAGGGGCAGCTCTGGATGTTTTCTTCTATAGCATAAACACATAAGAGCAGGCCATTTGCCGTTTCTAAACTGCCTCCATGTGTACATATTTTTCTCAGTGTTTTAAAATAAAGATGCATAGGCTTTTACATAAATGTTAATAGGAATAAGATCTGAAAAATATTGTGTGAATGCGTATCTCCTGGAACATTGGATGAAAATCTTCAAAGTAAATAGCATCATATCAGTTTTTGCGTCCATCTAGTTCTTTACTACTGCCCTTTATCATCTACCGAGGGAACACACCTGTCCAAAAAGAAATGTTGGGGCTCTAGTTGGGTGGCAATTTTTTAATAACAAAGGTGTTGAATAAAAATAAACATGCAAACATTGGCACAAACAGAAATCAAAATAGTGCATTTCTAACAAAGGTAGTCAAGCTCTGTAGAACGGTCACAGGGTTTAGGTCAGAGCTCTTCCCAAAATGACAAGACTTCTTTTGGGAGTGTCTCAGCTTTATAGTCACTGGGGAGGAACCAATTGCCCTCATTGGGTGATTTCTCTGAGCTGTAGGTGAAAAAAGAGACAAGAGTGGTAGTGCTTACCTCTGATGAGTCCAGAAGGTGACCCACTAAACCAATTCAGCACTTTAGGAAAATTTATTAGTAGTTTTTCTAGGTTCCTGATAAATTGCCTGTGAAAACGCTTTACCCTCACTAAAATTCATATTTTTTACCTTCTAGTGCACTGGAGCTTGATATTAGATTTTCTACTTTATTTTATAATGATTTCCATGAATTTGTACTTTGTTAGGCTACAAGTAACTAGCCTATAGTTAATGGTGTTGACCTGCTTACCATTTTAATACAGTGCAACAACATGCTACCTTAATATCTTTAGCGTTCTATCTGATACATAAGTCAATTTTTGAAAATGCACATTAAAGTTTTACCTAACACATGTAATCCCTAGTTTCTTTGAGTACATATTGTCCACTCAAAACAATCAAGCAGAAATTAAAGAATGTTATTCTTAAGATCTACAATACATTTTGGAGCCTTGTCTGGAATGCTGGCTTTTGCTAAATAAAGAATAATAATAACAAAGACAAAGAGTAAACAGTACAAGACCATTAGCACTTGCACCACAAGACTGAGGGACAATTTTTATCCACAGGTCATAAAACTACTCAACACTAGTTCATACTGATAACTACATGAGTGTTTCTTGTATGTATATATTGGCTGATGATACATTTATTGTACAATGTCACATTCAAGAACTGTTTTTATATTTATTGTCTGTTGTTAGTATTGCACTACGGCCACTAGACTTTCGGAGACAAGTAAGTATGAAGTTAATGCCACAGTGTACACACAACAGTGAACATAAGAGAACTAAATAAAATGCAAAGAGCAGTCTTTACACTTATTCAAGGACTGGGAGGTGTGAAGTATGAGGAAAGACTGAAGAAGTTGACTGTTTTCAGTTTATGAGGTGACATGATTGAAACTCTTAAAGTTATTAAGTGAGTTAGCAAATCAGAAACCAGTTATTACGATCTTATTTTGTTTTTCTGTGTAAAAAATAAAGACACAGCTGTAAGTTGGTTAAGGGTAAATATACCAAAACACATAACAAAAGTATATGTTCATGCAGAGAATAACAGACACATGGGATAAGTTATCTCATATGGTCAACCATAGCAACACTTTCTGTGCTCTTCATTTTCAACTTTTCATTTTACAAAAGTAGAGTAAATAAGAAAAGCTACTTTGTGCTGAAAGGCCTGTTCTAGGTAAAACTTTTGCCAGCAGCCATAACACATGCACTTCAGAACAGGTCATCCCCCTGAAGATAAGCGTGTTCAGGCCCGGCCAGTACTTGAATATAAGACCATCTAGGAAAAGCTTGGATTGCTGCTAGAAGAATTGCTGGTGAGACAAGGAGGGGGCGTTTATTCTGTGGTCTGTGTGTGGAACCCAATGTCCCAGTGAAGTGATGGGGATGCTGTGCTGTAAATATGGCACCGTTCTTCAGATGAGACGTAAAACTGAGGTCATAACTCTCTGTGTTCATTGAAGATCCCTGGTTTATCCCAGTGTCCTGGCTCAATTGCCCATCACTGCCCCATTGATTCTGGCCCCCTAATCATCCCAAGTCCCTTATTGTCGATCTCTTTCACCCCTTCACCACCTAATTGCTAATGTGTGGTAAGTGAACTGGTGCAATAATGGGTGCCGTTGCATCATTCAGATGGGTGCTAAACCTTGGTGGTGCTTGAAATGGCTCCCACTGTCTAAATAAAGCACTGTGAGTAGGAAGAAAAGCACTATATAAATGTAAATAATTCTTATTAATGTTCATACAGTATTCATTTACCATTAGCATATTTATTGTAAGTTCCACTTTGTTGCCTATAATCTACAATTTTTAGTCTCTTTTTTATAGTTCCTATGTCTGTTAACATATAGTATATGTTCATCTGTGAAAACTTCACAACTGTACTGATTAAATGTGTTTACTGTTTTTATTATCTATATATTTAACTTTAACCATGCCCTTTTTTCCTTCACCTGCTTCTCCACTGTTAAATGCTAAAAAAAACATTTTAGGGTTTACTTTGCACTTCAATATTAGTTATATTTTTCTCTTACTGCTTTTGTCATGTCTGGTTTTTAATGCAACTTGTGCTTAGTGTTGTTACTTGTACATGCATTGCATAG
The DNA here is from genome assembly GCF_900747795.2 of Erpetoichthys calabaricus. Classification (NCBI taxonomy): domain Eukaryota; kingdom Metazoa; phylum Chordata; class Cladistia; order Polypteriformes; family Polypteridae; genus Erpetoichthys; species Erpetoichthys calabaricus. Next base: position 152,135,944 of record NC_041396.2, read on the forward strand.
CAGTCTTTTATCTCTTAACTCCTTATTTAGTCAATAAGGTCTATTTGGTTACCTGTTTGCCACTGGTATTTTGGGATAAAAATCCCTGAATTGAATTTAAAGACTTTTAATTCAATATATTATTTTTTGATTATCTGTTTCTTTATAAGCATAGAACATGATGCACATTTCCAAACACAGTACAGTTAAAATAAAACACAAAATAAAATGCTACATGCAAATTGCACATACAGAAGCTATAGACACACACATATATTGAACAGATCAGCAGGAAAAATAAATCTGTTTACCAGGCAACAGATAAGGGAAACGTCAGGTAAGTGTGGATTCTATCTGATCATTCATTTGCTCATTCAACTCCTTATAGGGAAATTTAGAACACAATACAGTTCAACCTTTTGTTGGTAATTTTGGCAAAATACAATGAATTTTTAATTCCCAGAATATAACTTAATTATATTTAATATATAATTAATCATTTAGAATATAATAGATTTTATTATATATATATATATATATATATATATATATATATATATATATATATATATATATATATATATATATATATATATATATATATATATATACTAGCAAAATACCTGCGCTTCGCAGCGGCGAAGTACTGCTTTAAAATTTTAAATAATAAACTGAGGGAAAATGTACCAATAATTATTTGTTAAGGATCTCTTTGTATACCACGTTGTCAGTTCACCCCTCCGGTTGTAATATGACCAAGCTGTGCATTGAGCTTACTCTTGAGCATGCAACGTATAGTTGGCCATGTGAAAAGCAATCTTGCCTCAAATCAATGCCAACCTTTTCTAGGGTCTGTCCCTGAGACTTATTAATTGTCATTGTGAAGCAGAGCCTTACTGGAAATTGGAGGTGTTTGAATTGAAATGGGAGACCAGAGGGTATAACGGGGATGCGAGGAATAAAAACTCTCTCCCCTGAGCCACCACCAGTAAAAATAGTTGCCTCAATTAGGTTCTTTTGCAAGCATGTGACCTGAAGTCTCGTGCTATTACAAAGTTTCGGTGGCTGTAAGTTTCTCAGTAACATTATTGGTGCCCCAACCTTCAAAATTTGATTATGCTCAGGAGTGCCTGGAGGATTCAGAGTGTGGACCGAGCTGCAGGCTATGGATGTATATATGTACATAAGTAGCATTCAGTTAGCGTTGGGAACCCGCGTACCAAATTTCTTGAAGATGGGCCCATTAAGTAACAAAGACTGTTGGAAAGTTCAATATGGCGGCCGACAGTGGTGTCATACCACCGAAATAAGTACGTACATCGGTTTCGGTTAGCGCAGGGAAGCCGCCTACCAGTTTTTGTGAAGATGGGGCCATAAATAAGAAAGTTTAACATGGCGGACGTTGTCGACCGTTACGTGTAGAATTTCGAAATGAAACCAGCGTAACTTTTGTAAGTAAGCTGTAAGGAATGAGCCTGACAAATTTCAGCCTTCTACCTACACGGGACGTTGGAGAGTTAGTGAAGAGTGAGTCAGTGAGGGCTTTGCCTTTTATTAGTATAGATGTAAATGTGTATGTATATATGTGCGTGTGTGTATATATATATATATATGTATACAGTAATCCCTCGCTACTTCGCGGTTCACTTTTTGCGGATTCACGACTTCGCGGATTTTATATGTAAGCATATCTAAATACATAACGCAGATTTTTCGCTGCTTCGCGGGTTTCTGCGGACAATGGGTCTGTTTACTTGCTTCCTCACTTGGTTTGCCCAGTTGATTTCATACAAGAGATGCTATTGGCGGATTGCTGAGAAGCTATCCAATCAGAGCACGCAGTTAAGTTCCTGTGTGCTGCTGACTGGCTCAGCGACGAGTGTTGCATTAACCAGGAAGTCTCATCTCACTCATTCATCATTAACGTGCTAATGCTTCAGGGGCCATGTCCAAGCACCAACAGAAGATGCAAATGATTGCAGAAAAGGTAAAAGTTTTGGATATGTTGAAGGAAGGGAACAGCTACACCGCTGCAGGACATCGATTCTCTTTATTTAAAAAGGAGGAAAAGCATATAAGATCTACAGCCGCAGTGTCCTTTAACCAGGGTGCAAAACGAGTTGCAAGTGGACGTGATAAGGCAGTAGTCTGGATGGAATCTGCTTTAGGAATCTTTGCAACAAGGTCGACGACATCATGACCGCCTAAAAGCTGCTACGTGTACTTCGCTATACAGTAAGTGTAAACTTATCTACCGATTTCATATTGCTTAGCAGTTGTTCCTGTTTTTAATAGAGTAAATGGTGGGTTGTAAACAATACAGGGAGGGTTTAAAAACGTCCAAATACACGTTAAATAATTAAATAAATATAGTGTCCCTACTTCGCGGAAATTCAGTTATCGCGGTCGGCCTTGGAACCTATCTCCCGCGATAAGTGAGGGATTACTGTATGTATATGTATATATATTGTAATATATGCACTATATAGCGCCCGACCCGGCACAGACTTACTCAGAGGCACGTGTAAAACAATCAGTTTCTTTATTTTTCTTCAACTGGAGGGCACGTCTTCTTCGTAATCCCTCCAGCCACAACACAGTCCCACAAGCACTTAATATATCACACACAATACTTCTTCTCTCCACCTTGGCACCACCACTCCTCCCAGGCAACCTCGTCCTCTTCCTCCCGATTCTGGCCCCCGAGTGGTGGATGCTGGCCCTTTTTATAGCCCACCCGGAAGTGCTCCAGGTGCTTGATCACCTGCGGCTAATTGCACTTCCAGGTGGGGCTGCAGAGATGTCCAGGTGGGTTCCTGGCTCCAGGCAACACCCCCTGGCGGCCACCCCAGCTCCCCACAGGGTTGTGGAGAACTCCATGTCCCAGGAAACCCTGCGGGAAACTGAGGCACCATCGTCAGCCAGAGAGGCTGCCACCAAGCGTCCCGGAGGAGGTAGTGAGATGTCCATAGCTGCTCCCCTGGAACATATACAGAAGGGGCGTCCCGGCCCATGGGACCCGGCCGCCTGTCAAAATATGTATATATATATATATATATTGTCACAAGGATGAGTCGGAGACATCACAAAGGTTTGCGGCAGCCACCCGTATAATATGCTCAGCTGCAAAATTGCTCTTTTTAGGTGCACGATGTGAATGGTTCAGAGTCCAAAACAGAACTGCCTGTACTGAGGCAAGATGGCAGTTTTAAAGGCCTGGAAAGGAAATGACGTCAGCGTAACAGGAACTGGGAGTGGCGTCCTTGTGGTCGGAAGTGACGTTATTCTTGGGGCCGGCAAGAGGCGGGATTTTCCGGGAAAGGTCTGCAAGGGACTGAGAGAGATAGTCAGTACACTCTGCCACCCCCTGGCCTGGCATTGAACTACAAGTGATTAGGCCCTTCAGCTGTTCCCCATGCGCACGTGTGTGACAATATGTATATGTATATATATGTATGCGTATATATATATATATATATATATATGCATATGTAAATATATATATATATATGTATATGTGTATATATATATATATATATATATATATGTATATGTGTATATATGTATATGTATGTATATATATATATATATATGTATGTATGTGTATGTATATATATATATATATATATATGTATATGTATGTATATATATGTATATGTATGAATATGTATATATATATATATATATATATATATATATATATACTGTATATGTATATATATGTATATGTATATATATATGTATATATGTATATGTATATATATATATGTATATATATATATATATATATATATATATATATATATATATATATATATATATATATATATATATATATATATATATATATATATATATATATATATATACAGTGGTGTGAAAAACTATTTGCCCCCTTCCTGATTTCTTATTCTTTTGCATGTTTGTCACACAAAATGTTTCTGATCATCAAACACATTTAACCATTAGTCAAATATAACACAAGTAAACACAAAATGCAGTTTTTAAATGATGGTTTTTATTATTTAGGGAGAAAAAAAATCCAAACCTACATGGCCCTGTGTGAAAAAGTAATTGACCCCTTGTTAAAAAATAACCTAACTGTGGTGTATCACACCTGAGTTCAATTTCCGTAGCCACCCCCAGGCCTGATTACTGCCACACCTGTTTCAATCAAGAAATCACTTAAATAGGAGCTGCCTGACACAGAGAAGTAGACCAAACGCACCTCAAAAGCTAGACATCATGCCAAGATCCAAAGAAATTCAGGAACAAATGAGAACAGAAGTAATTGAGATCTATCAGTCTGGTAAAGGTTATAAAGCCATTTCTAAAGCTTTGGGACTCCAGCGAACCACAGTGAGAGCCATTATCCACAAATGGCAAAAACATGGAACAGTGGTGAACCTTCCCAGGAGTGGCCGGCCGACCAAAATTACCCCAACAGCGCAGAGACGACTCATCCGAGAGGTCACAAAAGACCCCAGGACAACGTCTAAAGAACTGCAGGCCTCACTTGCCTCAATTAAGGTCAGTGTTCACGACTCCACCATAAGAAAGAGACTGGGCAAAAACGGCCTGCATGGCAGATTTCCAAGACACAAACCACTGTTAAGCAAAAAGAACATTAGGGCTCATCTCAATTTTGCTAAGAAACATCTCAATGATTGCCAAGACTTTTGGGAAAATACCTTGTGGACTGATGAGACAAAAGTTGAACTTTTTGGAAGGCAAATGTCCCGTTACATCTGGCGTAAAAGGAACACAGCATTTCAGAAAAAGAACATCATACCAACAGTAAAATATGGTGGTGGTAGTGTGATGGTCTGGGGTTGTTTTGCTGCTTCAGGACCTGGAAGGCTTGCTGTGATAGATGGAACCGTGAATTCTACTGTCTACCAAAAAATCCTGAAGGAGAATGTCCGGCCATCTGTTCGTCAACTCAAGCTGAAGCGATCTTGGGTGCTGCAACAGGACAATGACCCAAAACACACCAGCAAATCCACCTCTGAATGGCTGAAGAAAAACAAAATGAAGACTTTGGAATGGCCTAGTCAAAGTCCTGACCTGAATCCAATTGAGATGCTATGGCATGACCTTAAAAAGGCGGTTCATGCTAGAAAACCCTCAAATAAAGCTGAATTACAACAATTTTGCAAAGATGAGTGGGCCAAAATTCCTCCAGAGCGCTGTAAAAGACTCATTGCAAGTTATCGCAAACGCTTGATTGCAGTTATTGCTGCTAAGGGTGGCCCAACCAGTTATTACGTTCAGGGGGCAATTACTTTTTCACACAGGGCCATGTGGGTTTGGATTTTTTTTTCTCCCTAAATAATAAAAACCACCATTTACAAACTGCATTTTGTGTTTACTTGTGTTATATTTGACTAATGATTAAATGTGTTTGATGATCAGAAACATTTTGTGTGACAAACATGCAAAAGAATAAGAAATCAGGAAGGGGGCAAATAGTTTTTCACACCACTGTATATATATATAGCACTTTTTTTCCAACCTAGAAGACCTCTCTTGAGATCCGCTTAATCGCCTCGTTGATTGCATGTCTTCCAAGGTAGCTTCAATACCCATTTCCTGCACCGAGTCATCTCCCCTTTTATGAGTGACTGTATTAGTGGCCGTACTTCGTACAGGTCTTTGAACGCACTGAATACTTGTACTGGTGTCGCCCGTCAGCTACTTTCAACAGGGATTGGAAGCATTTGTCGAGTAACAAAAATTATTTGTAAGTGATTTCGAATTGAAGAAATAGTAAAAACTTGATCACTTGGGTCAATACCTAAAGAAATACACACAGCAAATGCAATTGAGAATACACCTGAATCTGTATGATTTAATTGTTGCTGTGCGTCTTCTTAAACTATGGGAGGTTTGTAAGGAAACAAAGCATGAAGGAAACGAAGCTGCTCTTCGGTGAGGTTGATTTTTTTATCAGCGTTTAAACTGTCATAGACATGAATTACAGCACCATCATAATAGGTACACACCCAGTGAGTCACTCGTTCAGTAGCTGCAGAAGGTAATATATGAATGTGTTTTGCATTTTGTGTAATGGGCATTATAGGTATGTCAGGAGTCCACATTAGCAAAACCTCTTGAGGTTGGAAAATTGTTTGCGCAGCTAAAATTTCGCTGAATTTGCTCATGTGATCTGTTGATAAATAATCATTATTTACCAACTCATTCATTGCAAAATCTGACAGTGGTAAGATCACTCCTTCCATAACACTAAACACAAACACTAAGTAGACACTAACACTAAAAAACGGCAACACCGCCGGGAAGAACACTAAATGAGATAAAGTAAAAGTCTACTAAACTTCTTTATTATAACTGCTTTATTATAGCAGGTCAGGGGACGCTGGCGCACGCTTGTTGTTGCCGCTCCTCCCTGTTAACAACACTTTTCGCAAAATTCGCCTTAATTCTGCACTTTCTTACGCTTGTTTTATTTCGTTTATTGTATGTATAGTTCGTGGATACAGCTGACTCAAATTGCATGGATTTGGCTTGATATTTACAGATTTTATGGACTCCACTTTACTGGGAACAGCTGAGTCTGTGGATCACGGGACGAGACCTACGAACATTTCTTTGTACCTGGCGATTTAGCACCTCGGGATGATCTGTCTCTGTGATTATATTCGCTATGCTGATCTGCTCCCGTTTCATCTTACAGTACCCTACGACCAGGAACTGATCTGATGTTCATACTAACCTGGTTTATGGCTTATGGCTCTGGGGCGATCACGCCTGAAATTACCAAGCGTTATTGTTTATGGCTGTGTATTGGAACATCCAAATCCTGCTTCCTCCTCCTGCTGCTTGCTATCGCCGCTCACCTACGCTACCACACCCGCCTGTCCTACCGGCGGCGTTGTGCTGTGCTGCTTCTACACTACTATCAGCTAAGTATCACTCACTATTTTACCGCTATGAGTACTGAGAAAAGCGCTATATAAATGTAATGAATTATTATTATTTATTATTAAACACTAAAGTACAAAAACGATGTAGAAAGTAACACTAAACCGCAACACCGCCGGGAACACCAGCACACCGCGTCTACTAAACACTAAGAAACACTAAGTAGAAACACTAAAGGAAAAAATACTATTCAGTACGTACTGCATCTACTAAACAGTAAATCAGTAAAGGAGAAAGGACGGCAAGACCGCGTCAGCTGCAGAGCTCAGCTTGGAGTGAAATGAAGTGAATGAAATGAGGTGAATGGGAGGGGAGATGATCATGTGACTCCAACACCCACCTTAACTCTCCATCCCTCCACAACCACACAAACACAGTCACACGGATCCCAACTCTCCTTTATATATATAGATATATTATATATATTTATCCATCCAGCCATTTTCCAACCCGCTGAATCCGAACACAGGGTCACGGGGGTCTGCTGGAGCCAATCCCAGCCAACACAGGGCACAAGGCAGGAACCAATCCTGGGCAGGGTGCCAACCCACCGCAGTTATATATATTTATATATATATATATATATATTTAATATATAATATAATCATTTAGAATATAATTCTGCATTTGTCAATGTCTTTAACATGTTTATATAAAGGTACAGATCCACATTCATAGGGAATAACATGATCAAGATAGCACATGCTCTCTCTCTCTCTCTCTCGCTGTCTTTCTCTCACTCTAAGTATATATATATATATATATATATATATATATATATATATATATATATATATATATATATATATATGTACTGTATATATATGTACTGTATATATAACTTAAATAACATATGTATTTCTGCCAAGATATATATCTTGGCAGAAATAGAGCCATTTCCAGTCATATGTTAGTCAATATTAAAAATACCATAAGTATAAGGGCACAAGCACAATAATAGATCTGTTTTAGAGTTTCGGAGTAAATTAAATGCAGTACTGTTCACAAAGCATACATTCTTATTTGGGTTGGAATAACCCTTGAGGGCAGGGATGAGGCTCTTTACAAGTAGTTATGTTTATTAAGCACATACACATTATTCCTTAATTCTGGCAGCCTGTCAACCTTAGACACACCTCAGACAACATGAATATAATAAGAAGAAGCAAACAATTTAATAAAAAACAGTTCTAAAATTCCAGCTGAGTGAACTCTGCTGGCGAGTATTTTGGTTACTTTCTCTGTGTAGAGACACCGAAAATAAATACTCATTAAAAGTAGAACATAGAATTGGTCAACATCAGATCAGTCTTCAAATTTTAAACATTTGGTAGTTAACAATTAATAAGGAAATTTTATATTTATATTTATTTTATATATATTCTTTATTTTTTTTAAGCCTGAATCTCAATCTGATTATTAGGTGGCTAACACTTGTGGTTGGTCGTGAAACATCCGCCACGTTCTCACAGTTGTGAGAACCAGCTCATAGATACGTGATACAGTATCTGCCAAATAATACAAAGATTATGCTGTACGTGTTCACTTCAGGTGCTGATGTCCAAGGTTCAGTCCCCATAAAGGGATGCAAAAGTGCGCACACCTGTCACATGTTTTATATGTCAGATACTGTATCACACATATATATATATATATATATATATATATATATATATATTCTGTCACGTGAAGGTGCATAAGGGCTCTGGTAATCCAGAGGTTGGTGCTGTGTGCCTTTTCTCTTCCTCTATCTGCCAATAACTTCACTTCTGATGTCTATCCTCTTGGACCCACCTCTTCCTGTCAGGGTCCGGATGATACACCACCTGAAAATCTGTTCAATTGATAACTTGCATCTGATAAGACATCTCCACAATTATTGTGTATTTTTCTTTGCTGTTCAACTTGAATTATATGGGGTCACTAGGGTGGTGCCCCAACTCTTTATCATGGTCTATATATGTATGTTGAACAGGATGTATAGGGTTTAGTGCAGATTATTTACAACTGTAACAGGCACCCCTGTAGTCCAGTATCCTGCTGGGATTGGCACTGGGTCCCCATGGCCTTGAAATGAAACTAGCTTGTTTGTAAAATCAATTTATTGACAGACAGGAATTCAGTTGGATTTTTGTGGATATCAAAATGATATTACATTTACTAAAACACTTGGTATGAAATTTCCTTCAGGAAAACCAATTTGGATTAACTAAATTTCAGTCTGTGTAACGTAAATACAACAGGGACACACCACAAAATTTGATTTCTGTGTGAAATGTGTGAATTATGACTCATAACACTACATGGCATTTTGATTTTAGTACAGAAATTAATAAAAGAGCATTCAAAAGGCGTTTGAATGTTTAACTGAATTCAAAAATATATTTTCTCATTAGAAACTCTCCTTCAAGGGATCACATGATAAGGTAAGGCATTTCCTAACCACAGTTATGCTATAAACAATAGTTGATCTCAGTACATGATGAATTGGCATTAAGACCTGATTTTACCTTTGGGTGACAACATGAGTCTATTTAACAGAATGTTACACTTTTATTGAGAATACATATTTCAACTACAATTACACTTTCTGTTTTGATTCAGTTTGTTCCTTTGGGCTTACAGTTGATGATATAGATAGGCTGGAATGTTCATTGCCACAAGCTGCTTTTTAGTCTCTTTTAAGACAAACCATACAGAAGCTGACATCATATCTCTTTCAAAACGGTTTAACATTTTCACTTATTAAATAATAACTGTAATATTTATACAATAAATAGGTTTTCTTGTTGTAGGATGTTCTGGTAAGATGATTTTTATTCATCCACCGATTTAAAAAATCTGGAGCCTATCCTAAAAGTATATGGAGCAAAGCAGGAAGCAACTGTGAACAGAGCACAAGTCTGTCTCTCAGCACACTAACCTATACATCTTCACTAATGTCTGGATTAATTTAAAGTTGATAATTACTTGAGCATGTGCATCTTTGGGATGAAAGAGGAATTCCGATTACCCATTAAAAATAATTCTCAAGAAACAAATGGAACAGGAAAAAAAGTAAGACACTTCAGCAACTGGTTTAGGATGTTCAGACAAAATATCTTCATAATGGTTACAGCTAACCCAGATAACAACTGATAGCAAGTTACTCAATGAAGCAGGTCAGTTTTGGGTTTGCAAATAACATCACAATCCAGGACCCAAAGATAAGGAAAAAAACCTAAGTACAATAAACCAAAAGAGGACATAGAAATTCCACACACAAAGTGGATAGTCTAGAGTTTGGACCTTGATCCCTGAAGCTATTAAACATTTGGCCATTGTTCTATCCAGGAGGTTTGCATTCACTGATCCAGTTTCTAACCTTCTTTTCTAGTTCGATGATAAATAAGCTTAGCCGATGTGGTAAATGGGGTTTGGAGGGATTTCTGGTTTGAATTCTCCCCATTATATATTTCAAAACAGTTACAACTGATGGAACGTAGGCATGATTCAGTACTGTCTGCAGCCCTGTCACCAGAATTTATCCTTTATATCTTTGTCCCCTCCATGTCCTGGCACATTTATGCACATGCATTGTTTTTGCCCATCAGTTTTTGTTTTAGTTTTTGAATTCCCCTTTCACTTTATTTGTTGATGTCTGATACATTTCCCACTTTACTTCAAATTCTTATTCTCTCCAGCCTCACTCTTGTTATAAATTTTGGTTCAACATCTCTCATGTGCTTAGTATATATTTCTTTGTCATTATTATATAAACTATGTTTGTTAATTTTTACCTTTATTTGGTCACAGACATTTTGTGAGATCTTTCTATGTGGTTTACAGCAATGACACTCATTTCCAGACAATGCATCAATGCTTCTCATGAGCTGACCATATAATTATTATTTAGAGAGGGCAGCACAGTGTCATGAAAATCCAAACATTGTATTCCCATCAACAAAACCATTTACTGTTAGACATAGTGAGAGCTAAAGAGATTGAGTTTGTCTTAGGACCATTTTCTCACTTTGGTTTAATGTTTTCTTAATGATCTTCTCAATATTACAACCTGTCTGTTTTTTGACCTAGTTTGTTGCCTGGTCCTAGTAATTTTCATCCCCCAGTTGTGTTTTTCCAACAAGTGTGGCCGCAATTTTCCATCAGAAGAAGGTTGCAGCTGTCTCTGTACATCAACAAAAATACATTGCTTCTTGATTCTGATGGAGGTCCTCTTAAATTACCCACTTTGATGAATTGGTTGTGTGCATGATTAGCAAATTATTAAAACAATAAACCAATTTTCAAAGAAAAAAAGGCAGGAAACAATGAATAAAACTATAGCCAAGGACCGAGCTCAGACACAACCATGACACAAAATCAGAATTCAGCTCAAATTTTTCCAGTTTAGAAAATTCATTCATGACTTGCTTTTGTGATTTTTAAAGAACAGTAGATGCTACTATTATGAATTCCCATTGTGCCGTTACAGGAAAACTCAATCCAACTTAAAAGATGAACATTTGTCATTCTCCTTTATAATGCTTTCCATATGTAGATGAATAAAAGAACATTTACTCACAAAAAAACATTTGTTCATTGGAGGAAACAACCATTTTCAAGACCTAATTTTGAGATTTTTGGCTCACTTGCATTTAGTTCCTTAGTAAGTGGGTATATTACACTCACTCAGCTGCATTGTAATTGCATTACTTAGAAAATCAATAAAAATATTTTTTTTATAATACAGAGGTTTAATTTTCCTCCTGCCATTCAAAGATTTTCTTTTTCTTAAAGTTCATTATTTTTAGTTAATGTCTGTCAGTCCCCCATGTATGATTTGTGAAAACATGAAGGATCTACCTTCGTCTATAATGACTTTTGAGAGACATTAAGGAAAAATAAAAAGAATAGGAAGATACCTGTTAGTCAAAGAAACAATCCAAGATCAAAACCGTGAGTCAAATTGATCTTTTGTCAAATCCAAAAAGGGAACCAGGAAATTCAGTCAGGGTCCAGGGTTAGAAATTTGTTACTGGGAAGTCAGTAAATAAAGAGCTTTTAGTAAATTGATAAAGAAAGGTTCTAACTACAAAACTGGGATATGGAATAGCCGCCGGACATGACCTTTCAATTCTGTCACATAATTGACACCGCATGCCATGACCCTTGTGAGCTCGCAACCAGTACCCACAACCTGATGGCGGGTTCACAAAATAGTAGCGTCCACAGAAAATACATATACCACCACCACAAAAAAGATAAAAAATATTCAACTTGGTCAATTTTATTTTAAATACAAAAGCTAACATTAAATTCATAAACCTTGTGTCCCAAATAATTGACATACAGATTGAATCAATTGATGATGGGCGAGATGCAAATAATTTATAAATCTAATTGATTACAACATCATTTCTCATTGATTCAAGACAGATATTATCCATTATCATTATTATCCAGCCATTATCAGGTCGGGGAGCATTAAGCCACCTTAGTGCACCTGAGTGAGTCTTTTTAACATGCAAGTGCATTTTGAATAGGATATGTAGTTCCAGAGAGGGTTATCAGGTTTTCTGTTTGAACCAGAAGTCAACTATTTGACTTTGTTTTTAGTGATCTTTTTTTATGGAAACTCTTCCTTATTTTTTGCTTTGTTTAATTTTATTCAACAAATTTGTTTTAACAGTTCTATTGTGATATATGTGATCTATAGGAGCATGATTATTGCAGGCAGTTGGCCATCTTTTTGCCATAAGCAATGGATGGTTGCCAGAAGAAATTTGACAAATGAGAGGAGACCAATTAGTCCATCAAGCCCATTTATTTACCTAAGCTGTCCCAATATCTCATCCAGATTCTTCTTAAATGTTGTCAAGGTTTCTGCTTCAATTACATGTCAATTACATGTCACAACTCTTTGCGTAAAAATGTGCTTCCTGGCTTCAGTTTTAAATGCAATTTACCTTAATGGCCTTGAGTACGTGATTTACTCTTAAGCTCAAAGAATGCTGCTGGATCTACTTTATCAATGCCTTTGGAGATTTTAAATAGGTCCCCATGCAATGTTCTCTGCTCAGGATTAAAGAGGTTTAATTCTCTGAGTCTGTCAGTGTAGGACATGTCTTTAAGTCCTGGGAACTTCAAGTTCAAGTTGTTGTTCTCATATGGATGGATGAGTGAAGTAAAGCCTTTTCAGTTTGTCCATATATCTTTCATAAACAGCTACTTGGCTACCCATAAGCTGTGTCAGTGCTTTGTGTGTCATGTGCTGAGTTAATTTTGTTCCTATATTTAATTCATTTGCTCTCCTATACTACATTTTGATGATGTATATTTGTATATATAAAAACATTCTACCTCCTCAAAAGCTTCATTGGTCTAACATTTGACCTGTGACTGGGCAGAATGTAATAAGTGACTACTCTGCAAATTGTTTCAATGTCTCAGGTGTTTTTATTGCATAAATGCAAAGAGCAAGGCTTGTTTTTATAGAAAGAAAGAAAGAAAGAAAGAAAGAAAGAAAGAAAGAAAGAAAGATAGATAGATAGATAGATAGATAGATAGATAGATAGATAGATAGATAGATAGATAGATAGATAGATAGATAGATAGATAGATAGATAGATAGATAGATAGACAGACTTGGAAAACTATTTAGGAGACTAGGGGTAGGTCCTTAATCAGTTCTGGAATGAGAGTGAGGTCTTCTTTAGTTCAGTCTTAATTTATTGTTCCAGATTTTGTGTTTTCTCTATGTCCAACGCACTGTTGATTTGTCTGTACAGGTGCTGTTCTTTTTGTATTGCATGCAGGTGAGTCATCTGGGTGGCGGCTGCCTCATTCAAGTCCAGGTCACCAGTCTGCACAGGCAGCATCTGTCTTATTTTTTTGCACACTTATTGGTCTGACCGTCCTGTCTGTCTAGCTAGGAAGCCCACATGACAGTTGTTACTGAGATAATAAATGTTATGTCCAAATTGTATATAAAAATTATTTGCTAATAAGAATAAGAGATTTAATCCTAATATATCCTTTTATTAACAGTGGATTTAATTATCATTTTTAATATTTAGAATGTGTATTACAATGGTTTCTTTAAGGCCTTCACTGTGCTTACTAAGTGTTTGTCAAGCAGCCAAGTTCATTACTTTTGTAGCTGAAAATAACCAATGTAGAGACCAGTTTGTTCCTGATCATGGCAATTAGTAGGTGTCAAAGAAACAGGTATAATTTAAAAGATTATCCTCAAAAACTTGCTCTGAGCAGCACAGTAATATCATCTAAACCTGTAAAAAATGACTGTAATCTCCTAGGCTAATGGAATGTTCTTTTAGCTTTGTAAACTAAACTGTTGGTTTTTGCTGTACAGCAAATCTTTGTATTAGATCTGAGGAATGCTAGGTGATAATTTTAATTACTGAATAGATGATGCTAATTTAAATTACTAAACAGTATTAAATATGTTTTAAATGTTGTAAATTTCTGTACAGAGGTTCTATGGGCTGAAAGGAGCAGCTGCAATTGCAGGCCCTAAAGCCATTGGTGTTGTGGCATCTGCGATAACCACTAATAAAAAGAATGTGGCTTATATTTTATACATCTTTAATCACTGGCATAAATTATTCAATGCCTAACACTGCATAACTTGCAAGGAAAGTAAAGCTTCCCAGTTAAATAATTCAGTGTTGTTGGTGATGTGACTTGTACTTGTTTGTTGTCACATACAGAGTGGTGATTTGTTCTGGGATATTGCTTGGAGCCTAAGTAGGGGGGATTTAGGCACACAGGAGAAAATTGTTCCCTCCTACATTGAGAGACTAAGTGAGAGGGAGAGATGATGCCATGGAAAGGTTAGACAGATAATTGCTTTGAATGCTGCAAGAAAATGCATTCCATACATGGAATGAAGATGCCCAGTAGTGAGCCTGAAGGGACTGTAGCCAAGTGTGGTACTCCAGTAGTAAATTACTGATTCTGTAAAATATGGACTGGAAGTACTGTACACTAGGGGAAAGAATTTGCTTGGAGGTCTCTAAGGGTACAAAGCTAAATCCCAAAAGCAGAAATGAGGAACCACTAGAAAAGGTCAGGAACACTCCAGAGATCCTAGCCCTTAAAAAGAATACAAGGGCTCAGTGCTCTTTGACACCAAGGACTTCCAGAGCTCAGTGTGATTTGGTCATCTGACTGCTTTCAAGTTCCACCCTTGAAAAGGATTACAATGCTCTGAAAAAGAGGAAACATTACCAGTGTCCATATTTATCAAGCATCTAAGAATAGGAAAACACTTCTTAAATGGATGAAAAAAGCACATAGTGACACAAATTCGGTCCTACTCCTTGAAGTAGGAGAAAAGTATTTTATCAGTTTTTCTAATTTAGGAAACTAATCTTCACTTCACCCAGATTTAGGAGAGCTTGTGAGCTGTCCAAACTACCAGAAAATAATATTCAGGCAGAGATCAGCATGCACATCCCAGGAAAGACTCAATGTATAGGATGCTCTGGACAACAATGGAGTCATAAAAAGATATTGATCTGACAAAGAATATTTGTAGCAAATCTTGTAGTTTATGTGATCGATCCATCAACGTGGAGAAGATGTGCACTGTCATCTGAAATTAAAGTGTTGGTAACATTACATATTTAGGCCACAGGGAAAAGACAGCTTTGCAACAGTGATGCCACAACAAACTATTTCTTAAATTTTGCACCAAACATTGAACAACCTTACAATGTGTGACATAATACACAAATTATAAATTTGCACACAGCTCAAACATAAGGTAATGTAAAAGCAAACTGCATTCATTCAAATTGACATGAACATAAAGATCACTGCCCCAAGTATGAATGAGCATGCATATGTGAATCGCAGGTGATATGACATTATCAGCACAGATGGTCATGGATGCAAACTGTACTGTATTAGCCAGCATATTGAATGACTGACAGTGAAATGTTACAGAGCTACACTGAGCTCTGCATTTCACAAACCTCATTCACTTTACAAGCCTGTGATGCTTCAAGAAGGCAGGTGGAAACTCCTGGGGAATTGAATAAATAGAGCCTCACAAAAGCGGGGTCATGGAGTGATGCATGACATGTCATGTGACTCTGGAAGACGATCAGGAACAGGCCAAGAATGTATATAACTTCAATAACAGTGCAGGAGTAGTTGTGGTGATTTTCAGAATAAATCTTTCTTTAATGGGCATTTACCTTGAGCCATAAGAGTGGGAAGGAGATTGTCCTGGAAGTACGGATCAGGATCATTCATTGTTAAATAAATGTGACCGTTATAGGGCTTATGTCTCATTCAGTGTGTGTGTCTCGGTCTTTCCATCTCAGTGTTAGTTACAATATTATTCATGATGATTTTTCCAAACTGTTCAACAATTACATGCAGCTTCTCCATTATCCTATCTTTTTATGTTTTCTGTCTTCTTCTTTGATTATTATTTTTATTATTATTATCATCTTTGTGATGAAGTATCAGAAAACTACAAAACTTCATCATGAATGCCACTTTGTGGCAAGGGATGCTGTAAAACCATGATGTAAATTTATTATCAAATAGTAGGGGCTGTTCGGTCCCTGTACGATCGGTGCCAGAGCCTGGTCTGCATTGCCGGCAGTAAGTCGAACCCGTTTCCAGTGAGAGTTGGACTCCGCCAGGGCTGCCCTTTGTCACCGATTCTGTTCATAACTTTTATGGACAGAATTTCTAGGCGCAGCCAGGGCGTTGAGGGGGTCCGGTTTGGTGGGCTCAGGATTGGGCCACTGCTTTTTGCAGATGATGTTGTCCTGTTTGCTTCATCAGGCCGTGATCTTCAGCTCTCTCTGGATCGGTTCGCTGCCGAGTGTGTAGTGGCTGGGATGAGAATCAGCACCTCCAAATCCGAGACCATGGTCCTCAGCCGGAAAAGGGTGGAGTGCCCTCTCAGGGTTGGTAGCGAGATCGTGCCCCAAGTGGAGGAGTTCAAGTATCTCGGGGTCTTGTTCACGAGTGAGGGAAGAATGTAGCGTGAGATCGACAGGCGGATCAGTGCGGCATCCGCAGTAATGCGGGCGCTGCATCTGTCTGTCGTGGTGAAAAATTTACCAGTCGATCTATGTTCCTACCCTCACCTATGGTCATGAGCTATGGGTAGTGACCGAAAGAACGAGATCGCGAATACAAGCGGCTGAAATGAGTTTCCTCCGCAGGGTGTCTGGGCTTTCCCTTAAAGATAGGGTGAGAAGCTCAGTCATCCGGGAGGGGCTCAGAGTAGAGCCGCTGCTCCTCTGCATCGAGAGGAGTCAGATGAGGTGGCTCGGGCATCTGATCAGGATGCCTCCTGGACGCCTCCCTGGTGAGGTGTTCCGGGCACGTCTAACCGGGAGGAGGCCCCGGGGAAGACCCAGGACACGTTGGAGGGACTATGTCTCTCGACTGGCCTGGGAACGCTTTGGGATTCTCTTGGAAGAGCTAGAAGAAGTGGCCGGGGAGAGGGAAGTCTGGGCATCTCTGCTCAAGCTGCTGCCCCCGCGACCCGACCTCGGATAAGCGGGAGACAATGGATGGATGGATGGAAGGATGCTTCATAACTTCTTCTCATGTTCTACCCTAAGGCAGGACAAATACTTATCCCCGTCAGACTTTTAGTGCAATTCCTAGGATTAACATTGAGTTAATTGATAAATACAGGCCCAGGTTCTGGAGTAAGGGTAGAATGAGACAAAAATAGAGGAGTAGGGTGAAAGTTAGAGAAAACTGTAAATGAAAGAGTAAAATGAGAGCTTATGAGAATGTGATGTTGTATAGTGTTTTATTAGCTTCTGATGTGACACTTTCACTTTACCAAAATTTACCAAAATAGATAACTGTGGTTCTAAGTCAATATCAAGTTGAAGAAGCAGCATTCTAGAAATTTAACATAATGGCTTGCTAAACATTTTATTACTATACAGTATCTTTAACTGTTGCTATCACTTTAAGGTACTGTGTTTGGTTCTTAATGCTTACATATCCAAATGTCATTGTAATTAGTGCACTATAATGTGCTACATTCTGTATAACTTGCATCCTTTGAATATTTTCAGTTTCACACAGAAATTAATCTTTTGCTTATTTTAGTACAGACGAAAATGTCACTTGACAGCATTTACACAATTGTCAATCAATGATGTGAACTTGACATTTCCAAAGTATGTCAAAAATTCAAAATAAAAGATTCCTTTGTTTTTTTTACTACACGGTATACTTCAGCAGCTATTTTAAAATAAGAAGAGTACTAGCAGGCTGAGTATGTCTAGTGGCTTAAACTACTGTGACTCTATATTAACTGGAGCAATGATGGAGGAAACATAAAATAAATGACACAACTTAAACACCTCAATCTGAATAACTGATACCCTAGGCCAGAACTTGTTGGACCCAGACATTCAGGTTACCATGTACTGTATTATTTAAAATGTTAACCTTTATTTTTGTTTCTTGTAATTTAACTAAATAATTTAATTCTTATAGTTTGGAGGTAGCTGGTATAAAACAGAAACTTCTCACATAACGACTTCTTGATCTAGTAGTAGGAACACATGAAAGACTAGCTGACTCCAGCAGTAAAATTTGCTGAGAAAAATTGATATCCTGTGACATGTATAGGGTTTACCTGAAAAATTAGCTCACTCATTATTTTGGCAATTTCTTTGTTCATTGTTTGAATTACTGTTGAGTTAGAATTATCATTCATGCATTTTTAAACTTACTTTATTAGTTACAGAATTGCAAGAAGCCAGAGCACAACAATGTAGATTTGGGATGCCATGGGAGGGCCCACTCATCATACACAACCATGTACTAGGACAAATAAGCTTACTTACATATTAGACCATAGCAGAAAATCTGAAAAAAACAACAATAGCATATGAAGAACATACAGACCTGCTACCTACTGCTGCGTATACAACTTTCACATCAACCTTTGGGATTGGATTCATTTATTGTGGGGGCTTAGATTATTCACTTTGGAGCAGTACCCAACTTAAATCATCTAATTTGACCAATCAGATGTTTAGCCTATATGTTTATTTAATTGCATTAACATGGCCTTGGCAGAAAATTGAAAGCATGTATTGTAGTTGAGGGCACTGTCTTACATTGTCCTGACTACAGACAGTCAGTTTGCTTTCCTGTCTTTTATACCCAATTCATCCAGTTGGTGCACCCAATAAGAGCATCATAATGAATGGCACATGTTGAGAATTATGGTAGATATTAAAACTAATATGGAGTTAGACCGTGTACTCTGTGGATTCTTGTTATATTTTAAATTATAGAGTAGATAAAGTGACCACTTATTGTCATCCTTAAAAGGTGTCACTTTTCAGCTTTTTGAGAAGTGATTAACACCCAAACACTCCCTACTCTCTTTCAGTTCTGACTCTCACGTGTAAGTAACACAGTCCCCACCATGTAAACACGTACATGTACAAGCTCAAGACGCATAAGAAGCCTGTATATGTGAGGAAGCTGACAAAACTGAACACACTTACTTTGCAGGGGCTCTGCTGAGTTTACTGATTATGAAGAACATATTAAATATCTCAGTTTTTAGTCTGTGTTGTTAAAAAAAAGAAAAAGAAATTAATCTATATTATTTACAGTAGTCTTAGCTTCCACTTTTTGCAGTTTCTATGGTATTTCATGACTTTGGAAAAATACACATTAGGAGTTTGTATATATAATCTCCAGCATCTCTTAGCACTCTTGGGAAACTTTCTAGTGTGGGAGATTTGCTCTCTTTTAACTCTTTTAATCCTAGTACCAGCTTGCTCTGTACTATTTCAAAAATATTTAGTATTTATTTAACTTTACCATTGACTGAAGACCTGATAATGATCTGCTCACAGATAAAAATCTTAGAAAAAAAACAAGTTTCCATTTGTGTTTTTATTTTTCCCTCGCTGTTCTTAATATGGGTGGTGTAGCAGTTATTGCTGCTGTTTTATAGATCCAGTGTCCTGGGTTCACATTTTTGCCTGGTTGTAGTCTTTGTGGAATTTGCATGTTCTCTCTGTAAAATGTGTATTATTTTCTCTGGGTACTTCAGCCTTCTTCCACATTTCCAAAATTGTGCTGGTTAGGTTTTAAGACAAACAAAAATGACACGAAGAGAACCAAGCACTGACTCACTGTTCCTTTGAAAAATATAAATTATAAATTTCTTTTGGTTTGAAAAATAATTTTTTAAATAATAGTTAGAACTTATAAATTAAAAACAGCCCCCCTTAAATTATCTACACTTTTATTAACAACCTTGGTAATGCTTTAATTTAGGTACAGCAAAAATGTATCTATTTCTCATTTAGGTTAAAAAACCTTAACAGACACTTCTTTGGGTGAAAATAACAGTTACAAAGCATGAGTAAAGTGTTTATTAATCACTGCAATGTGACTCTCTAACACAACATGAAGTTTGAGTGGTCTGAGTTGGGATATAAAAATAAGTAAATATTGAAAAATAACAAATAATTAAAATTACTTCAATGAAAATTATATAACCTAATTAAGACATTTTTGAAAGTTTTATAATCCATTACATTTCTACCCGTTGCCATCGTCTATGTTTCCAGGAAGGCCAAACAGATACATTTCCTTGTTTTTCTTATTCACATAATAAATATGTTGTTTTAGATTAACTTTGATGGAATGTTTAGTTTGGCCAATGTACAATAATTTACATCTACTACATTCTAAACAATATATACAAGTATATGTAGTTAAATACATTCTTCATAAAATTAGATAACCACTCTTTAAATATTTATTCCAAATGTATTACTTATGATTAAATGGGAGCTCCTTAATTTATTTCTGAGTTAGAAAATGCAGCCATATACAATACAATACAATACAATACAATTTATTTTTGTATAGCCCAAAATCACACAGGAAGTGCCGCAATGGGCTTTAACAGGCCCTGCCTCTTGACAGCCCCCCAGCCTTGACTCTCTAAGAAGACAAGGAAAAACTCCCAAAAAAACCTAGTAGGGAAAAATGGAAGAAACCTTGGGAAAGGCAGTTCAAAGAGAGACCCCTTTCCAGGTAGGCTGGGCGTGCAGTGGGTGTCAAAGAGAAGGGGGTCAATACAATACAATACAGTACACAGAACAGAACAAATCCTCAATACAGTATAAAAACAAAATTTTAGAAGTACAGAGCATAGTTTAACAGTAAATAATATCACATAAGAAGATTTGGATACCTCATCCATCAAGCTGCCTCCCCTATTTGGCCATTCCATGGCTGAAACAGCGCTGGGCCAGCCAATCCGATGAAAGGACCCCTCCTTCCCATGATTCCTGCGATCCTCCATCAGGGATATCTTTACCTTAGGTAGGCAAAACAACTTGACAGGTGGACCGTGGCACCAAGTGCCACATTTGAGTACCGAGAAGAGAAACCGAATAGGTGAGGGTTAGTATCCAATTATAACTATCATGTTATCACAGGCACTTCAAAACAGGTCATCCATCTGAAGCTAAGCATGTCTGGGCCCAGCCAGTACTTGGATGGGAGACCATCTAGGAAAAGCATGGGTTGCATCTGGAAAAGGTATTGGTGAGACCAACAGTGAGGTGCTTACCATGTAGTCTGTATGTGGATCCTAAAGCTCCAGTGCAGTGACGGGGACATTGTGCTGTAAATATGGCACAATCCTTTGGGTTAGATGTACAATAAAACTGAGGTCCTGACTCTCTTTGGTCATTAAAGATCCCTGGGCATCTTTCAAAAAGAGTAAAGTTTATCTAGATGTCCTGCCTGTAATGCCCATCACTGCTCCATTGATTCTGGCCCCTAATCATCCTCTGTCTCTAATTGGCTATCTCTCTCACCCCCTCACCACCTAATGGGTAATGTGTGGTGAGCATACTGATGCAATAACGGCTGCAGTCGCATCATCCAGGTGGGTGCTACACATTGGTGGTGGTTGAAGTGGCTCCCCTCTGTTTATTGAGAAAAGTGTTATATAAATGTAATTTATTATTATTATTATTATTATTATTATTATTATTATTATTATTATTATTATGTCCTGGTAAGTCCTTCAAATTTCTATTCTCCCATGTGCTTCAATTAATCAATTGGACTAAATTGGGTTAAGTTATTTCTCACAATTAATAAAGTTAGTTCTCAAGTGATACATTACTTGCATTGCCAGACTGGAATAGACAAGTATTATTGGAGTAAGTTGTCTCAGTTCCAGGGTTTTCAGCCTCAGGACCAGGCAGAGGGTAGGGTAGGTCAGGGCCAGGTAAGGAAATATCAGCCTCAAGGCCAACTCAAAGGGTGTTAACCTGAGAACTAGATAGAGAAACAAGCTTTACTCCAACTCATTTCTATTATTAATGCAGCCTATGAGTCATCTGAAAATTTCTGTAGGTGGAAAGTGCTGGTATTGTACTGGAAGTCTGTTACGTAGACGGAAATCAGGAAGGGACACAGACCAATTCCCTGTGGTATTTCAGTGTTACACACCACCATTTCTAACACACAGTCCATAAGCTTCACAAGCTCCACTTCGGCGGAGTGGTGGCTCTGAGGCTAAGGATCTGCGCTGGTATCCCGAAGGTTGCCGGTTCAAATCCCCATCACTGCCTTCAATTGCTCCAGGGGCGCTGTACAATGGCTGACCCTGCGCTCTGACCCCATGGGGTATGCGAAAACTAACAAATTCCTAATACAAGAAATTGTATAAGGCGAAATAAAAAAAATTAAAAAAACCTGCTGTCTGTTGCTCAGGTAGTCCATGATCCAGGAGACATTAGAGGCATTAAGATGCATAACCTTCCACTTTTTCCCCAGTCAGTGAGACAGAATGGTGGTAGAAGCACTGGAAAAATTAAAGAACATTATCCTGACTGTGGTGCTGACTTTGTCCAAGAGACAGTAGGCTCTGTGGAGCATTTAGATCAGAGCATCCTCCACACCTTTATGTGTCTGATAGGCAAATTGCAGAGGATAAAGATATTCTGAAACCAGGGGTCAGAGCTGTTTCAAGACCAGTCTCTCAAAGATCTTCATGATGTATGAACTAAGTGTAACTGGTCTGAAGTCCTTCGGGTCACTGGACTTCCTTTCATTTGGCACTAAGGCCACACAGGATATTTTCCATAGGGTTTGAGTCTTCTGCAAACTCAAGAGAAAGTGAGAACAGGGGCTGAAGGACCCCACCTAGCTGGTTAGCACAATTTTTCACCATTTAGCCAGGCAGCCTTGTTCATGCACAGTTTTCCCAGCAGTCCAGGGAGTGGAAGGGGGCCGGAGACACAGGTGTGATTCTATTGTAGTGGAAGGTTATGCAGAATATAGATGGCAGTTGGGATTCTGGAATCTCGTAAGCTTGCTCACACAGGCTACCAGTGTTGGAGAAGGACTGGACTGACAAGAATGAGTCAAACCTTTTGAAGAGCTGGTCTATTTCAATACCTCTGTTCTTGTTCCCTTCTTCTACATGTTTTACAGCCTGTTGTAGTCTGTGGTAGTCCTCATCCTTTTCCACACCTCCATCACATTGTTCTACTTGATGTGTTCAAGTTTGTCTCTGTAGTATTCTTTCCCCTCACTGAGCTGCTTCCTCACATTTGTCTGAACCCGCTTGATTTCCTCCTTATCTTCAGATCTGAAGGCTCCCTCTTTCTTATCCAGTAGGGTTTTCATTTCTTTTGTATAAGAAAACAGCACACTGTCTTTGTGGGAACTATTTTAGCCACACATAACTTGATATACTTTGTGACATAGTAGTTGAGTTTCTCAATGTCATCACCATGTGACTCACACATATATTAGGTAATTTATAATAATAATGAATAATAATTTATAATAATAGGATAATAATAGATAAATTGGGAGATTTAAAAAAAAACAGGTTTTTCCCACTTAACTATATAGATATTTGCAAAAAGTGGGGCACATTTTTTCCATCACTGTTCCATGGATTTGTAGATAGACTTATCATTAAAGACAGAATCATCATCAATTAAGTTTAATTGAAATAAAGCAAGAAACTACATGTCTGGTTTCTTCAGATAGGATACCTTTGAAAAATATTATTTATAGCCATCATACCAAAATCAATGTCTATATTACAATACAAGGATTCTATTTCCATAGTAAATAAAAAGGCATCTTTTGGTACAACCGTAGTCCTAGCTATGTCCACAAAGTGGTATAAATCTCTAATATAACTGGAGTAAAGGAGGAAGGATAAAAGAGAGCCTGGGCAGGAAACAGAGGTAAAAAAAAAAAAAAGAAAAAGAAAAGAAGGCTGAATTTGGGAGCTTACGCCAGTACAATGATGAGGAAGCATGCGGTCGGTTACCTTGTGGAAGAGCAAGTGATGGATTAATGGCGGATCATCCCCCACTGAGCAGGAGGAGGAACAGAGGATGAAAGAGGACCCCTGATACGTAGAGAAAAATCAGGAAGGGACACAGACCAGTTCCCTGTGGTACTTCAGTGTTACACACCACCATTTCTAGGGATTCTGTAGGCACCAGAAGGGCCACTGAGGAAGATGGACGGACCTGCTCAAAACATCACCGGTGTCGTTGCAAGAGCTGGATTTAGGTTGGCAGCTGCTGGAGTTTCTGCTAGCTGAGTAGACCTGTAGGGTGAGCTGGGAAGATGAACAGAAGAAGACACACTGGGTGTGGAGGACAATATACAGGAAAGGAGATTCAGTTGCGGCACAGCTTTTAATGGAATATTTAAGTTTTTTAATGTGGATGCTAACTTTCATGGATGACACTTGTTTTTATGGATTATTTATGAATTTATTGATGAAGACTTGCACTGTATTATTTAAACTATTTATATGTTGAAAATAAAAGCACTTTGTACTTTTTGCACCTTACTATTTACTGTTAGATAGATAGATAGATAGATAGATAGATAGATAGATAGATAGATAGATAGATAGATAGATAGATAGATAGATAGATAGATAGATAGATAGATAGATAGATAGATAGATAGATAGATAGATAGATAGACACCAGAATTACTAAAAAGCAAGAGGATTAAAATGAAAGAAAATTTCTGACTTGGCTGTCACAGTCATACTGATGCATTATGCAGATATATTGCTGCTGGTAACATTTCTTGACACACTTCTGCTGAATCATTCGTTGCTTGAAGGTGCTCAGTTTTAGTGTGTCAGAGAGAGAGGATATGCAGCACTGTTCATAATGACACTTAGTTCTGTTTTAACTTTCTCCTTTGCTACTACCTTCCAGGGGTCCAGAGCATGTCTCATAACTGAGCTTGCCCTTTTAATTAGCTTTATTTTTCTCTGGAAATGATGTTACCATCCCAGCACACCACAGTATAGAAAATTTCACTGACCATCAGAGAGTTGTAGAAGATGTGAAGGATGTCATTTCCACATTAAAGGAACACAGTTTCCTATATAAAATGAGCCTGTTCTGACCTTTCTTATACTCTTCTGTGCTCCAAGACTAGTCTAATCTGTCATTAATGTGGACCCCACCTCTGCATTTACTCCTTGAATAGTGACTGGACATAGGAGCTTATTGGTGCAGCTAAAGTCCATAACCTGTTCCTTGTTTTTTCTGGTGTTAAGATGCAGACAATTTTATTTGTTCCAAGAAATAAAGTTCTCCACATAACTCCTATCCTCTGTCTCATCCCATTTATCAATACACCCATATATTTTATCAATTAAATATTTTATCAATGGTTCCAGGTCCAAGAACAGGGTAATTACAAAATACATAAATAAATGTATATATTAGATTCTGAAATAAATTATATATACATATTGTCACACATAGGCATGATGAATGCTTTATTGGAGTTGCTGTGACTGGGGAAAAGATGGAGAGAGTTACTAAGGTGATCTACCACTTACTTCCCAGTATGAAAGACCAAGCTGCCACTTGCCATTGATGATATCATTAATTGGATGATTGCTAACTCCAGACCTTTCAGTGGAATGGAATGAAGAAATTACATCAAGAGGATGGAGGCTGTTATTTTATGGACAATCTTTCACAAAGAAGGAATGACAAGTGTTATGTTAAAAATAAACAATACCTAATTATATTTTTGATCAATTTACCAGCTTTGCCTTATGACTGTTAAATGAAATTTTCTGTAACACTTTAGTTTATGTACCGCAAAAATGCATCTATTACTGATTTACTATTATGTAACACGACCTTAACATACACTTCTTACAAAGCATCAGCAAAGTGTTTGTTCATCTTGGCAATGCGACCTACTAACAAAACTGAGGAGGCTTAATTGAGACATATTTCGCTTGATATTTCCTATTTAGTATACAGTAAGATATGTGAATCTTTCTTATTAATAAGTAATTTTACCATCATGTCAATTTGCCACACTGCACAGAGATGGATAACCTATCTACTGATGTAAGTGTTACCAAGACTAAAATAAGCCTTTGTTAAGGTCTTGTTACATAAAAGTAAATGAGTAATAGATGCATTTTTGCAGTAATAAAGCTAAAGTGTCACTGGATTTTGCTTCAGGACCGAGATACTTTAACATGTCTGTCTTGTTCTCATTTACAATGTGCAGTATTTATCTACAGTATATATATATATATATATATATATATATATATATATATATCAGATAAACCGAGGCAACTAAATTTATTAGTGTGATGGCAATGTTCTTTTTCATACTCCCATATTTGGAAAGCCTTCAAGAGGTGCTTAATAATAATAACAATTCATTACATTTATATAGCGCTTTTCTCAGTACTCAAAGCGCTATCCACACAGGGAGGAACTGGGAAGCGAACCCACAATCTTCCACAGTCTCCTTACTGGAAAGCAGCAGCACTACCACTGCGCCACCTGTGAGGACAAACTAATAAAATCAACTTATTAGGAGTTGAGATTTAAGAAAAAGTCATATCTAAATATATGTGTTTATGGAAAAAATTCAAACTGTGATACAAAATAAAATACTTTGTATTTTTATCAGCATAGTTTTCAAATACAAGCCAGGTCTGAAAGTGTTATGTGTAACCTGGGTGGCATAAATAACTGAAATTGAATCCTTCCCCAGGCAACGTTTGTGTGAAGCTTATAAGTTCAACCCCTGCCTGTGTAGGTTTTCCCTACTTGACCCTTGTGCATGTTAGTATGAGGGCATGTCTGTCACAACAGTGAGCTAGCACCCTGTCTTCTTGCTTTATAGCTGATTCTGCCATGATACGTTTGAGAATATTGTGTCATGTTATGCTATTATGGATAAAAAAAATGGTAAATCAGGTCCAGGCAATGCCTGAGTGAAGTTTGCATGTTCTTGCAATGTTTGTGTAGTAGTTCCCCTGGGTACTCTGGGCTTTTTTCCACCTTCCAAAAGATTTGTCTGTTAGGTTAACTTGACTGATGACTAGCATCGCAAAGCTGGAAGAGCAAATCATGCAGGCAACAGAACGTAAGGGGACATTTAATAAAAGAAAAACCTTTTATATATAGGTTAATTTTGATAAGGTTTACAGAAATAAACAGAACCTATCAATCTGTCCACTATATAAAAATTAACAGCTTAAATGATCCGTACTGGAGCCCCTAAATATAAAAAAAACACGAACAAGAACATCAGTAACACAAAATGTTT
Source organism: Erpetoichthys calabaricus (assembly GCF_900747795.2). Lineage (NCBI taxonomy): Eukaryota > Metazoa > Chordata > Cladistia > Polypteriformes > Polypteridae > Erpetoichthys > Erpetoichthys calabaricus. Next base: position 152,163,517 of record NC_041396.2, read on the forward strand.
CACATTACGAGGAAAGACTATTCAGTCCCTCAAGCTCACATCTTGCCCAGAAAAGTAAAACAAAGTCAAGAAAAAACTAACAAAATAAAACATCCACAGCATTAATTCAGTGCAGTAAACCCTCTCTCAGTGTGCCATGTTTGCCTTTCAAGACTGGGATAATGCAGCTGAACATATTCTCTTGAAACTCCTTTACAATGTGTCTGCAGCTGCATCACTGCTTCTTTCATTAAATTTATACTTCACAGCTGGCTGTTTATCTTTTCAGTTATGAAAGTCAGGTCCAGAGCATCTCACTGCCTTCCAATTGGCAGACAAGCAGCTGCCGCACCCTGATCCAATTTTTCTCATTAATGTAAAGGCTCCTTTGTGAGTAGAACCCCAGGGTGTGCACCCGAGTCACCCTGATTACAGATCCGATCCATCTGTGGATTCTGTGATGATAAAACTATATAACATACTTCTACCAGACAAATAGGTTAATCTAAGATAACAAAAGAGCAAGACTCAAAATATTCAGTTCATCCAACAGAAATGCTTCTTTAGGTGATTCATAGTCAAGTCAAGTCAAGTTGGGGAGCATGCATTGGTACAGCGTGTTGCTGCACCCACCACACGATGAAACAGCTTGGGATCCCGGATGGCAACCCCCCAGGCAGAAAGGCCATCCATTCCCACCCTCCGGAAATTACTTCTATCTGCCGCAGCCAGGTCTGTTACGTGGGTGATCCCTTGGCCTGGTCCGGCCATTCGAGTCCCCAACAATGAGGATCCTACGAGCCAGATCACCCTTGGAGAATCATGCTACATGGCCGTAGTGCTGTAACTGACGCTTCCCCACAATGCAGGTAATGTGCCTCATTCGGGACTCCATGAGCAACTGCTCATTAGACACAAAGTGAAACCAACAGTACCCAAGGATTTTCCAGAGAGACACAGTACCAAAGGAGTCCAGTCTTCGTCTCAGGACACTGGTTAACGTGACTAAAATTCAGTCTTCTCATCTATAGTCTCAGACATGTTTACTGGCTCTGCCTTGGCTGTCCCACAGATAGACCATCAATTGTATGATAAATAAGGAGATTCTACAGAGAAGAAACATGTTTTCTTAAACATACCATGAAAAATCTTTTAACGATTTTATCTTGCACATGGTACTAAGTGGTTCATAGTTTGATAGCTTCTAGTTCTGTTGTTTTTTCTGTTGAGTTATTTAAAGCAGTTTTCATCAGTTTTACTTTCTGAAGAGTCTGTCTTAAGTGACAAACATGTGCTGGTCTATACTGAAAACATTATACCTGAAGCATGATGTTACAGTGCTCTTAGTAAGGACTGCAACTGCAGACAATTATGCATAACATGTTACAGGATTTGGCCTGTGAGCAATCCTATCAATATTTGTACTCAAAATGAAAACCTGCTTCTAGAATGCAACCAATCCACAATATGATAGAAAAAAACCTTGGAAGTACGTTTTCTGAGATCATTGATACAATCAATAGACTGTGTCTTTGTGGGGGACTTTTATAAGTACCCTCAGGATGTTAGAGGTCAGTCAGCATGGTATGATACAGGACTGGATGACCTTCAATCCATTAGGCAGTTGATGACAAAAAGTATTTGCATGTAGCTCCACTTCTAATTAGTCTTAGGGTATGGATATGCACCAAGTACTGTGGGGATGATGGAAAATCGAATAGGAGTCAAGCTGATAGAAGGTAGCCTTATGACTTGTTAAATTGGACGTGGCTTCGTGTTTCCCATCCTAAACAGACAAATGACCTAGGTGTGGAGTGGGCCTCTAACAGAGAACTGGGGCGCAGGTCTGCAGGCACACCTGAGACCACTGTGGAGGGTTCTTGAAAGTTGACCCCAAGAATTGTATGCCAAAAGTGATGTGAAGTCTCACCCCAGGGGTGGTTTCTGGTCTGAGCTTAAATACCTTCCTTATTATGCTTCAAGTCAGAAGAGCATTAAGAGGTAGGGATAAAATGGCAGGAAGAAGAGAGGCAAGAGGAAGGAAAGATCGCAGAAGGAGCAAACAGGAAAAAAGAAAATAAATGTACAACAAAGGTAAGCAATGCATCAACAGACCCCACTGAACAGATATAGCTGAAAAACCTGTTTAGGTAGGCCCAGACAAGCAGATAGTTTTGTTATGTCTCCCAATAATGTGTACTGTATGTGCCCATTGCTCTTTACCCCTTTATATTATTGTTATTATTTTTTTTTAATAAACTCTTTTTTATGTACTTTGGCATTTTTTTTAGGTTCAGAGTCAGCACCATCTATCATTCAAAATGGTAGCAAAAATTAAAGAAATTTAAGTTAACTGACTTACTTATGAATGAACTGTTCCTTTTCTTGCATACTATACACACAAAAAAGAAAGCATTAAAAAAACAGAACTACTGTTCTTTTGAAAACTGCAAATATGAAAAGGAATACAAGGACATATCTTTTGATATTTTGCTTCAAAGAACCAGTCTATTACAACAACGTGCTATTGTGCAATACACAACTCATAACAGAAAACACCTTTCATCATTTCAAATATTTTAAAGTTGCTGTCTCTACCTAAATGAACAATAAAGCTATTGTTGATGTAGTTACTTTTTGTTCTACTTACTGAGTAAGTTTAGTTCTTGGTATTGCATTCTTAAAAGCTTATAGGTTGCAGCAGAAACAAAGGGTGTCTCTGAGAGAATAAAGGAAATGTTTCATTTAACAACGAAAAAAAAAATGACAGCAAACCATGCCACTTGCCCCTGTCAGATGATATGATGTTCAAGGTATATTTATAGCTGAAATGTAACTTAAAGCCAAAACTTTCAAAGTATAAAACAAATGACTACATGACAATATCTTCTTATCACACATTTTTCAATATATCAGTTCCTTCTTTGCTCTATTTTACATGTATCTTTTTAAACAAGGTGAACGATCTCCTTTCATGACAGCTTCAACAGAAATAAATTGTCATTTATACCAAGTCATCTTAAAAGCGCACCCTCCCATCTTCTAAAACTGCTACAGTACTTCCATTACAAAGCTTCAGTGAGCAAGAGCCTGCACAAAGCAGGAGTCAGCGTGTTGCAGGATATACTCTTATATCAGCTCAATTGAAAGTTTTAATTTAATCTTCTTGGGTTATGCAGGGAAATAAAAGTAACTATAAGTGAACCCAGGTTCCTGTGGAAATGATGTAGTAGTGCTAAACTGCTGTGCCACCAGGACACCAGGAGCTAGTAGAGCAGAGCCAGAGATGGATGAGTTATCCAGCAGATGAGGGAAAGCAGAGACAAGGAAAGAGTGTTGGATCAGTCATATATTACTGAACATGCAGAGATTGTCTTAACAGGTTTGAATGGTTCTAGATTAATTACAGATTATTGTTCAATTACTTTGTGCTTTTGTGCATGCATCACTAAATATAACAAGCAGGACACGCAGTACGCTCAGTCACAGGTAAGCAGCTCATTATGCAGCAGGCCATTAGTTAAAAGGTGGAAAGTTACTGTTGGTAATTCCCAGAGTGCAAAGTATAGATATCAGCCATGTTAACCCAGAGAGTCCAGCTGCTTGGAGAAGTAGGTGACACTCGGTGATCTCTCATTAAAGACAGCAATTGTCAGTTAGTGGTGGGTTTTTATGCCACCTGTATGCCTTTACTTATTCTGTGAGGTGCTGTGTCATTATCACAAACCATAGGATGTTTGAGCATAGGGTCATTGAACTGTGGCTCATTTTAGTTTAAATTACTTGTGCTTTATGATTTAAAGTACATTAATTTTGCTTCATTTTCATTCAAGTCTGAAGCTTTAAGTAAAACTTTATTACATTTTTTCCATTAATGGACCTTTTCAGTGCAAATTCCAGTATACTATAGATAGCATATTATATACTATACAGTACATGCACACACATACACACCCACAGTGTATATTCAGTATATTTTTCAACAGAATCAGAGGATACTATTTTAGCTGAATCTCTACTACACTTTACAAAGAATATGCAAGCAGATTACACTATCTATAACTAAAATACATTTTTATATCTATTCTATCAATGTTATGAACACTAAGAGTCATCTCCATTAAAAAAAAAACATCATTTTGACTTTGCCAGGTTGTATAATCCAAGACAGTCATGGGTTCAAAAAATGTCTCTTTTATTATTAATATTACCTTAATTTACAGGTAATTATGGTCAAAGTATAATAAGTACAGTAATACGATTCTCTTCCTCCACTCTCCCCCAGGCAAGCATTGTCCACTGCTTCTGGAGTCTGATTGCCTGATCAAAGTGAAGAGGTTCCTTTTATCTTTGTCACAGGAGAACTTCCAGGGCTAGGACATGTTCCATCGGAAGCAGTTCTGGGTCTGATGAGAGTCCCACAATGTAGGGACCATATCCCTCTGCATTAACCCCTGGTGGCACCCACGGGATCCAAAAAGGCTGTATTTTGGGGATCTAACTCTCATGATGCCATGTGGGTATCCAAAGGTGACCAGAATCCCAGGGACTCTGCCCCCTAGCATATTGGGAAATACAGTAGCCACATGCTGCTGTCTACCCTCATCTTCCAACATACTGGCCTTCCTGCCAGGTAAGGCTTCTTGTTCCAATCTGGTCAGAGAGCCTGTCCTTCCAGTTTTCTTTAGCATGGCATCCCATCTGGACAAGGAATCACCCTTCCCCTGAGGCACTCACAATTTATATTTTTAAGATGGCTATTACTTAATGTATGTCCGAGTAAAGTCAGAATGTTAAATTCAAGAAAACGATGAATTACTAAACAGAGATAGCTTGCTTTTTCATAGAACTTTCTTCTTTGATTATGCATAAATAAATACATACATCTGCAAGGACCAAAAAAGGCATCCATCAAACTCACTAAATTCATTTCAATGCAACAAAAGCTGGAGGTAAGGACCAATCTTAGGTTGGACGCTGGTCTATCACATGACACACAAACACAATAAGCTAATTAGAATTGCAAACTATCAGAAATGTCTTTGTGATTTGGGAGACCCATATCAAGAACCAGGCTGAAATATGTAAATTAAAATAGGAAGCAGTTCTATACAATAAACATCCAGAAACAAGAAGGCAAATGTTGTAAATTGCCGCATATCTTAAAAAAAAGTAAAAAAAGAAAAATAATTTTTCAAAAATCCTTTAGTTTATATTAAAGCCAATTAATAGCACTTAAGAAGGTCTTGCCATTACCCTTAACTTGTTTAAAGGTTATTCTTTTAAATACCTTCTTACAAAAAGTGTTTTGAACTTTAAATACAGGAGACAAAAAATCCAGGTGTTTATTATTATTACCATTTTTTATTTCTTATTGCACGTTAATTCTGCTGTCAAGGTGTGTACCATATTACTTTTCAAATGTCACATCTTTGCTCTCTAATTCCTCAGTTTCAAGTATGTTTTTTCTTTTTTTTTCTTCGGAAGTTTAACTCTGTTGTTTTGCCTCAGGCAACCTCAACACATTCCAGTGTCTCAGCAAAGAAAGGCTTTCAATCTGTTGAAACGTACATTATTCTCTTAGTATAAACACTTCTAGCCCAAATGAGAGTCGCTGCTGATGAAGGTGCTTGCAGCATTTTTTTTTTTTTATTCTTAAGCCTCGTACACACTGAGAAAAAAGGCACACTTTATTTTGGTTCTTTTTAATAAATGTTTACTTCTTAGGCATATTTCAAGCCTAGGCTGTGCAAATTCCTTTATTGCTATCTATTAGTGACCCGGGAGAGTTCATAGATTTACATACTATATGAATGACTCAAAGTTCAGGTACAGTGTGGTATTTGCATAAATCTAATATAAACAATAATAGTAAAGTATGTTCTGTGCATAACTGTGTAATCCCTTAAGGCATTTCATAACATCCTTAGCCAAGAAGCACAAAACCTCATTGTCTGCTCTGCTCATCATGAGAACAGAAGTTATATTGTGGTTTAGATGTTCAGTTGAAAAATATGTTTTGTTGAAAGAGTTAACTTAGTTTTAAAATGAGCAAAAAAATTTAATAAGACAAAAAAAACTGCAAAAAATGTATGAATCTGAATGGATTCGTTATTTCAATGCCAAGATTTTCAAGCAAGCATGTTTTTTCTGCCCCCAGCAGTATATAGTCTGTATGTGCATGATAGGGTAAGAGTGCTACTTGCAATGAAGGTATGTACATCAAGGAAGTTTTTTATCTATTATTTTCTAACCTGGCATTCTCTTTTTAACCAGATTTCTTATTCTGTGCTGAAATGTTCACTTACTCTTCCATGTGAAGGTTCTGCTATTTTGTGGGACAACAGCAAGAACATCAGGTAATAGCTGGTGAAATACAACTAACATAAATACATGGCATGCTGAGAAACAAGGTTAAAAGTAACTCAGCAATTCTTCCTTTTTGTATTTTGGGGATGACTCACAATTAACATTTTGTAGCAGTGGACTAGGCACTCCATAGGCCAAACTGAACTATTTCTTGTGGAGTGCAATAGACGGCCAGATCTGTTGAAAACATGTCTGTCTAGCAACACAGGTCCTCGGAGGTCATACATGATGGGACTTGACAATGATTGCATTTCTACCAACAAATACAAATATGTATACTCCATTGTAATTGTATCTGGAAAATGAAGTTAACATTAACATTAGTCCCTTTTAGCCTTTGAATTAACTCCTAGTGTTCCTAGTGGCCTGTGATACTGCCAGGTCTAGGGATGATGAAGATGATACTGATGATGATGATTATTATCCATCCATCCATTATTCAATCCGCTATATCCTAACTACAGGGTCATGGGGGTCTGCTGGAGCCAATCCCAGCCAACACAGGGTGCAAGGCAGGAAACAAACCCTGGGCAGGGCGCCAACCCACCGCAGGGCGCACACACCCACACACACACACTACGGACAATTTAGAATCGCCAATGCACCTAACCTGCATGTCTTTGGAGTGTGGGAGGAAACCGGAGCACCCGGAGGAAACCCACATAGACACGGGGAGAACATGCAAACTCCACGCACTGAGGACCCAGGAAGCGAACCCAGGTCTCCTAACTGCGAGGCAGCAGTGCTACCCACTGTGCCACCGTGCCGCCATGATTATCATTATTATTAATTATAATAATCTGGCTATATTAACGTATTGTGCTTGGGGCACACACTCCCTGAGAGCATCAGGTTCTTTTATTGCTCAAACTCTCCAGTCCAAATGGTTCTATTCAATAAGGGCATGCACAAAAAGGCGAGTTTCAAAAGGGCGACCTCAATTGGGCGCAGCGAATAAAGGCAAACGCAACAAAATTATTACAGAAAATTTATTAGATAAAGGCAATGATTGAACGTATAAAAAGGCGAAAGCAAGAATATTAAAACATTCGCTCAATTGAGGTTGCCCTTTTGAAGCTCGCCTTTATTTACGCGCGCCTTTATTCGCTGCGCCCAATTGAGGTCGCCCTTTTGAAGTTCGCCTTTTTTGTGCACGCCCTTATTGAAGGATACAAGTCCAAATACATTCTGATAATGCAAAACAGGTGGCAAAGGACAAGAAATCTGAACATTAGAGAAAGAAAAAGCTTGACTTTTAATGCTGAAATAATCTGAAACAAAACAACTTGAAACAAACAGCTGTTAGACACAGGAAGGCAGCCCATTTTCCTCAGAAGAAGGTTCAAGGGTTGCTTGTGGTTGACATCTTGGCTCTTCAGCACTGTCAAGGTGGCTAGTTTGGAGAAAAGTTCCAAAGACAGGATGACTCGATCACTTCCAAATACAAAGCACTCGTGTATAATCTAGAGTGTTAAGGTAACAACCTATCAAGTTAATGAGCAAGTAATCTGAAGTGTCTGTTCATTATCACTTTAAATGCTATTTAGAAAAAGTATTCTAATAAACTGTAAAGTTCTGGTTGTTTTAGCAGAGGCAAATATACAGAAGTAAAGTTCTCAAAAAGTCCCCATAAACATTTTATTTTGTCAGGTCTGTTATCTCTGTGATGTATTCATTGAAAATGTGCATTTCAAATGTGAAGCTGTATTTTCATATGAGTTCCTCAAGGTGAATCAGTAGAACACTATCCTTTATGAGTGCTCCAGCGAAACGCACAATTCAACATTTACTGAAAAGCGGACTACTTCTGGTTCTATGAGCAATGCACTGAAACTAAGAAAGCCTTCTTTTTGTACCCCAAAGGTTATCACTGATATTGCAGAATGTTCGGAAAGAAATGTTCCTAAATTGATGTGGTGAGCATCATAACAGATGGGTGTGTCATAGAAGATCATGTCAGTCCTCATTGATTTGTGGGCTGTTTTTTATACCATCTGGTATAAACGATGTTGTGATGTTGTTGTTGTCCTTCACTTCTGCCTTGTTTTGAGATTTCTCTCTGTCATCTTTTTTCTCTTCATCTTGTCTGTCTTCTTCCTATTTATCTTGAATCTTCTGTCTTACAAAGTCCTTCTTCATTCTTCCAATTTTCTCTCCACATCATCTTTTCTGGTGCTACATAACACAATGTCATCAGCAAAAAGCATGCATCAGGGGGATTGGCCTTTTATTCCATGACTTAACACTGTATGTTTACATTTAAAAGTAACTTTTTCTTTCATGATATCTAGCGATGTGGCAGATCCAAGCAACTATAGGCCAGTAAGCTTAATGTGCATGACAGAAAAATTAATGGAAAGGATTGTTAAAAATAAGATATGGCAAGAACAGGCATTTTACTGAACAGTTGGCATGGATTCAGAAGAGGGAGGTCGTGTTTTACCAATATACTGGAATTCTATGAAGAAGCAACAAAACAATATTATCAAAGTGGAGCATATCAGAAAGCATTTGATAACTTGCCACATAAGAGACTGGGCATCAAATTAAAAGAAGTGGGAGTTCAGGATGATGTTTGTAGATGGATGCAAAATTGGCTCAGACATAGGAAGCAGCATGTTATGGTGCAAGGAACCCTAATAGAACTGGCTAATGTTAAGAGTGGTGTTCCACAGAGGTCAGTGGTTGGGCCACTGCTATTTTTAATATATATAAATGATTTGGAAAGGAATATAAGTAACTAATGGTTAAGTTTGCAGATGATACCAAGATAGGTTGATTGACATATACAGTAATCCTGAATTCATTGAATCATTAAAGAGAGACTTAGGCATCATACAGGCTTGCGCAAATTTTGGCAGATGAAATTTAAGGTCAGTAAATGTAAAATATTACATATAGGAAGTAAAAATGTTAGGTTTAAATACACTATGGGAGGTCTGGAAATCGAAAATATACTTTATGAGAAGGATTTAGGAGTTCCAGTAGACTCTACGCTATCAACTTCCAGACAGTAATCAGAAGCCATTAAGAAGGCTAACAAAATGTTAGATTATATAACACGATGTGTGGAATACAAGTCAAAGGAGGTTATGCTCAAGCATTATAACGCATAGGTGAGGCCGCATCTGGAGTACTGCGTACAGTTTTTTTCTCCAGGACACAAAAAAGACATAGCAGCGCAAGAACAGGTCCTGAGAAGAGTGACTAGGCTGATTCCAAGGCTACAGGGGTTGAATTATGAGGAAAGATTAAAAGAGCTGAGCCTTTACACTTTAAGCAAAAGAAGATTAAGAGAAGACATGATTGAAGTATTTAAAATTATGAATGGAATTAGTACAGTGCATTGAGATTTGTATTTTAAGATGATGGTTTTGTTATACGGATCCGAATGCTGATGCCTAAGAAAGGAAGATGAAAGAAGAATACAAGTCGTAGAAATGAGCTGGCTACGGAGGCTTCTTTAAGTAACTAGAATGCACCGAATAAGAAACAAAGACATAAGAAACAGACTACAGCAGAAACAAATGCTAAGTGAACAAATTCACATGCAACAACTCCTGTGGTTTGGACATGTCAATAGAATGGATGGAAGGCAACTACCACAAAGAGTCATGCACTGCCACATAACAGAAAGAAGATCTAGAGGATGAAAATGAAAACACTGGATTGATAACATCATTGAAGACCTTGAATCACGGCACATTAGTCTGCGACAAGCAGTTGATTTAACAGCGGACAGGGCTAGATGGCGACATTTGGTGGCCTCATTATTGCCAACAAGCTGATGGAAGGGAAGAAAAAAAAATTAGGATGAGTTCATGAGGAACACAGTTATAAATTTGTTAAGGGTAAATTTCACACAAACAGCAGGAAGTTTTTCGTTACACAAAAAACCATAAACACTTGGAATAAGTTACGAAGTAGTTTGGTTGACAGTAGGACTTTAGAGACTTTTAAAACTAGAAATGATGTTTTTTTAGAAGAATTAAATGGCTAGGACTTGTGAGCTTTCTTGGGCTGAATGGCCTGTTCTAGTCTAGATTGTTATAATCCATCCATCCATTTTCCAACCCGCTGAATCCGAACACAGGGTCACGGGGGTCTGCTGGAGCCAATCCCAGCCAACACAGGGCACAAGGCAGGAACCAATCCCAGGCAGGGTGCCAACCTACCGCAGGACACACACAAACATACCCAGCACACACTAGGGCCAATTTAGAATCGCCAGTCCACCTAACCTGCATGTCTTTGGACTGTGGGAGGAAACCGGAGTGCCCAGAGGAAACCCACGCAGACACGGGGAGAACATGCAAACTCCACGCAGGGAGGACCCGGGAAGCAAACCCGGGTCCCCAGGTCTCCCAACTGCAAGGCAGCAGCGCTACCCACTGCGCCACCGTGCTGCCCGATTGTTATAATGTTCAAATAAAATACTGTAATATGTGGCTAAATGAAATGTAGTGCAGGAATTAAATATGTAAATATAGCAACAAAACAAGTAAGTCATTACTTCTCTCAAAAACATAAATCACAGTGACATACTAAATGATCAGTACATTTGCTGCACACTGCAGCTCTAGGCCACATGAAGCTAAACTGGATTAAAAATGGATGGATAGTATTAAATTATGCAAATTATAATTTCCATTGTTTTATGCACACAACGAACTATTGGTGTATGATCCACTATCCGATGAACATTTCAAAAACCTTCCAGTCTTGGTCCTATTAAGCACGGCATGAGGGTAACAGCAGCACATAAAAGAAGACTTTACTTATCAATTCATTGTTATGATATTTGTGAGGTCTTCAGAACAGACTGCATCAAAGAAAGTAGCACAGCTGTCCAAAATGACACAATATGATGAGGCTTTCATTCTTCCTTTTGCGATTATCAAAGGACTCAGCCTTTGCCAGAACAAACAACCCCTAACTATTACATTTCCTCGAGCAAATATTGCCATTGGGAGAACAGTCTTACTATATCTAAACCCTTTTCTTGCTTTTGCCACACCCAGGTTTCTCAGTCCAGAGTAAACAATGCATAGTGGGATTTATCACTCTACATGAATCCTTTTTTTTTTCTTTTTTTAGGCGCAACACATCAGTTTCCATGATCAAAGAGCCACTTAAACTTAAACTAAACATTTGCTTTTGAGTTTCATAGATTGTGTGCAGCAGCTCGTAAAATTCTTCATCATAATCTTGACCTTTGATTTTGGCAGGCATGTCCTCCTTTGCTATATTTGACTAAATAGTTTTCATCATTCCAGTTTTATCAAAATACTTTAACTTGCAGTTTAAATTTCAGCATTAATAGCACCTGGAATGGCTCACATCCCAAACATAACTGAGTAAATTAAATATAGAGGAATCAAGAAGTTAAAGCGGTGTTATTTATTTGTTAGTTAGCTGGCCAATTGGAAAAAAAAAACCTAAATGTGATTACAAAACAATGCAGTGTCATTATATTTTCAACAAAATAAATTACTGAAATCAGATAATTGCTTTTAAAGGGTTTAGCTTATTCACATTAACCACAGTCATTATTCCATACTATAGTACATTAGCATTACACCATGAGGAGAAAGAATGCAAAATCAGTAGCTTGGATGAAAACTGCTATTGTGTTCATCACCTCCCTCGAAAAAACTGAAAAAAAAGCCCAGCCTTTTCTGTAAACCACATTAAGCATGTACAGAATATAAAACAGCATATTTTGAGTTTAAACTGGGAATTACTTCTAGCATACTTTTTTAATCAATAAAACTTAATTTTTACCCACAGCTAGCAAACCAAAAGTAACAGCCCTCAAAATGTCTTATTATTTCTGTCAAAATGAATATGCAAAAATATCAGTGCAGAAAATGTAATTTAAATTTTCTTCATGTCTCTACTTGATATTTTTTTCCCAAATAGTACATATGAGACCACATGATTAAGAATTAAATAAAAAAAAAAGTGTTTTCGAGTAATGAAGATGGGAGGTTCGGAGTGTGAACTCACCAATCATGGAACCAGAGAGTGGCAATGTGTTGTATATTGATCACCACAGTACAGACAATCAGCTCTCTAGAAGTGGTTATGCTTAGAAAAGACTGAAGTGAAACATACAATACAACTGCTTACTTATAATCACGCTCTTCCTTACTGACAACATGGGGAAATCAAACCAAGTTATTACTATTAAAATGTTATGATTTAAGTATATGGATTCAAATGTACTCCATTTTAATTAATATTTAATTTAATAGAATTTGGGAATGTCTTCATCAGGTGCAAAATTATTCAACAAGTTAACATTGTAAAGACTACAATATTAGCTTGTTTTTTAAGTGAATAGGTATTGTTATAGCTTAAACAAAAATGACAAAAAAGATTCCAGATTAAGCATATTTGTACATTCGAACATGGTAGCTTAGTCATATTTATACCTATTAAATGCAGTATCAATAGTTGGATATGTTTTGGTTTATTTAAATTTAGAAAAGTGTAGGGGTCCAATTTTTAAATAATATACCTTTTCTAGACCAAACTGGAGGTCATTAAATATAATTCAGTAAAATGTTCAACTTAGTACAAGCCAGCGTTTGAAGAGAGCCAGTACTCATGGGTACTTTGTACCAGCAGCTTTGGAATTTGCCTTTCCAAGTACCAGGAGTTTTCCATGCATACTAGCACTGTTTGTAGTTACCCAGTGCTCACCACATGCACTACCAGCACTTCTCACCACCTCTGTAATAAAGTAATATACTGTAATACTATACTTGTTAATCATCTGGTATCTCCTGGGAATTACAACAAAAGTGAACGTCTGTGCAGTTATCTGACAAAGCAGAAACAACTTGACAACTGTCACTTCTTTTATTTGTCACTTCAACTACTGACATAAGCATGATTGCGATGCAAATTTTGGAATAAAGCAATTTTTCTAAATCGTTTTAAAGTTTCAGTGGGAAAAAAGATGCTACAGGAAAGTCTTTAAAATGGTTTACATAAAAGCAGATATTTAATTGATAGTTTAAGACAATACAGAGTTTGCCCCAATACAAAAGTATTTGGTTGATAAACCTAGAGTCTGATAGTCTTTGAAATCTTAACTAAATTAATCTGTCAAGACTTTAATATTTCTTTCAGTATTTTGTGTGTTAGTTTTTAGGAATTTAAAATACATTAATCTATAATCAAAAGGGCATTTTTAAGAATGATTTAATTAATAGATTTGAGATGATAATCTAATAAACATAGTTAATAATATCCAACAGCACTATGTATGTAAGAACAAACAAACGTACATACTGTATGGGTAAGGGCTCTGAGCCTGTACTCTGTGAAAAATAAAAACAAACTGAATTGAATACTGGTTTAAATTAGCAATGAGAACCTCTCATTGGTCAAAAATGTTGCCAGTCATTGGAATAAATTAGATTTCTGATATTGAGGATAAAGGGATTAGATTTAGGTGAAAAGCATACTTTTGAATCTTCTTTCAGAAACCAAATACATTTTTCATTCAGAATGAAATGGAGAGCATTGATATCTGGTTGTAAATAGAATATATTGGCAACTAACTGTTGTGGTAGACTAAGGAACTGCATGACACCACTGAAAAATGTTGGGGCACTAACCCAGTCATTCCCGTTTAATTCCAACCAAAAATATGTGGGAAAGCTCAATGAAAACTTGGAGTGCTATGCACACCAACAAAAAGTACTTTTCAAACAAGATTGCTGTCAGACTAAGCAGTGAAACTGCTAGGAAGGAATTTCATCCTGCAATAGGTTCAGTGGAAGACTGAACACCTCTTTCCAGCAGCAGCAAGATTTAAAGCTTTGGGACATGCACCTCACTGGACATTTTCTCTGTGCTGTGAAGGTAACAAGAGAGGAGAAGGTTAGTGTCAGCGCCCCCTCTTGACCCATAGCAGTATTACATACCTCAAGTGAGCCTGGAGAGTGGGTCCACAGAAGCACATGCTTGACACTGGTAAGTGTGCAAATGTAATGTGTAGACAAAAGCTAGCATCAGCGGAGTGTTGACACATTTACTCAACCTAAACGCCCAGTGCCAGTTTATATCTGTGACATCTTTCCCAGTTCAGAAAGGAACAGATATGTATGTTATTCTTATTTGTATTCTTCTTATTATTATTATTAATGCCACTGCCTCCCCAGCCCCAATAATTGTAGAATGAAATGTATTTTCCATACTAACTCTGAAAATGTTGTGCTTCCTATAAAGCAATGGCCATTTTAAGGTACTGTATTGCAAACAGGCCAACACTTTTTATTCTTCTGAGGAAATGATGTTCATTTCCAAAACTTCTAGGTAAGAAACCATCCAAGTTTCATATAGACATTGATAAAAAATATTTTAAAATATCCACTACACATTACAATGCATGGAAAACACTATTGATACTAATTCCAAAAATAAATATTTGTCAAAATCATTAACAGTACAGTTACACTGAAAATATCTCTGAATTTTACAGTGTAAAACTGTTAAATAGTGACGGTAAACAACTGTATAACGATAAAGCACTGTTTCAGTAACACGAAAGTTACGATAGTTGCATAAGGAAAGGCCCCCTTTTACCATATTGTCCTGGGTGAACCGAATACCTTTTGTACACTAAGGAAAAAAATGCAAACAAAGTTAGCGTGCTGAAGGTTTATTGAGGTTATGGAAGCTGATTTATGGTGGGTTGTATTTGATAAGCCGGCATACTTGTAGGCCATACACCGCAAAGGCAAACTTTACTTCTTCACCAGACAATGTGCCATAACTTTCTTAAACACTGAATTATTTTCAGTGTATATAATTAAATGGTTGCTATTGGTTGTTGTTACTTTACTTTACTGATGCAAACTGTGTACTGGTGTTTGATCCTGATAGTGTTTTCTAATGGTTTATTGATTGGCATATTCATTACAGTGAGTGGATATCAGGGTATGATTAAACATTCATCTCTATTGGATATGTGTTGTAAAGAAAAAACAGTTATTTACTACAAAGTTATACCGTAGACCTAAAAATATTGTCACCTTATTTTTTACGGTAAAATTCTGGAAACCACAGCTGCCTGTGCTTTACTGTAAATGTAACACTTTTTTTGTACAGTGTACTTTTGTCTGAAGATGATTTTAAATAAAATCTTGTATTCAAGTTTTACTTGGACTAAAAATATTACAGCTGGAGCTCAAAAATTTTCAGCAACAGCAAAAAATCGACTCACTGAAAAATAACATTTTAGTATGTGATATTAATGGATAGCCACTAACATCAATTATATATAAGAAAAAAAAAGATTTTGGTGAAATCTACAATTCAAACTAAATAAGGTGCACTGATTTTTGAGAAAAAGCATGTAAAACACCAAACTGTTGTACCTTTTAAATTCACCAGCTCAGAGACCTCATCTGGTACATTTTTGGATTGACATACAACAAAAAAGCAGCATTGTAAAGATGTGTATGTGTAATGAAAAGGAGAATGACACCTACTCAGAAATGTGACGGCATACGATAAAGTAAAAGATACGAAAGGGTAACAACTCTTCAAAGCCTAAAGCATGAAACAAAAGTGACAATATTAGATCTAGAAAGCCCAGCAACTGTTTGACCTCATGTAGGCCTAATGCTTACAGTCATGAGAGAACACAAGGAATCAGTTGGTTAGATGGTGGTGGTACTTAGTGGTGGTGGTGCCTAGCATTATTTCAATTAAAACAAAGTTAAAAAAAAGTATTTCACAATAAGAAACATTAACACAGGCAAACATGTAGTTTTTCTGGGAAACAACAAGTGAAACGGTGCAAATATTTGTCATTTTGGTTTAACACTAGCCATCAGTTAACTGAAATTAACTGGAAGAATCCTAAGTAAAGCTGTTTTAGTATTATAGAGCATTGGAGCCTGTCCTTAGCAGCATCAGAGGTCAGGAACCAACACACACCACAGTTTCAATCAAATGGGCCAAATATATCCATCACATTTTTAGGAGTAAATCTAGAGTAATTAGTCAAAAAATGAACTTGGACCTTGTAAGAATTCACAAAATGTGTACAGAGCAGGCTCAAGTTTGAATCCTTTCTCTTATTCTTGTAAGTCATTAGGGTTAAGCATAGAAACACTGCATCATTCTGGTTTGAAAAGAGCCATTTTTGTTTTCTTTTTTTTTTTTCACAGTGGTGGTTCCTTTAATAAAAACACCCAAAAAGAGATCAGCTTCTGTGGAAGAAAAAAAAATGATATTGTGTTATGCTTATTTCATTCATATGCAACATTTCAAAGTAATGAATCCTCAACATTTCAGTCATTAATGAGGTTCGTTTATCTGTGGACTCCAATGAACAAAAACGATTTGACAACCTAAATGTTATAATTATCTTCTATTGGTCCACTGATTATCTTAAGTATTCTGTGTATTCTGTGGAGGATTATTGTAGACAAAAATTAAATAAATTTGTGAAACGTGGCAACAAATAAATAAAAACAATGATTTGTGCACATAAAGAACTAACGTGTCATTAAATGTTTTTTGTTGCTTATTTCTTTATGCATTCATTTAACTATTTGTTCATTTGTTCATTTCAATGACATTGCACACAACATAAAATATGGCTTGAAATGAAAACTATCATTTTCTAGCCATCAAACTTGAGAGGGTGGGGTATAGTGAGTACTGTTGTTTGATTGGTGAATTGTTACTAGAGGGGACGCCCACATCGCTCTTGGCTTTATTTTTTTTTTATTTATTTGTCACGCGTACAGTTATACAGGTACCATATGTAGTGAAATAAAAAAGCCAGCCTACTCCAAGAGTGTGCAAAACAAAAGCAAACACATAATAGAATAAATAATAAAATGAAGATAACGACAACAAAATTAACTAAAATTAACTAATTTAATTTAAACTAAATTAAAATTAGGTTAAAATCTGAAACAGTAAAAACAGTAAAAAGTATAAAGTGGCTGTGCAGTAAGTTAAAGTGACTTTTAGAATTGAATGTTTTTTGGCCTGAGAGTAAAAGCTCCTCTTGAGTCACTTGATCTTTGCCATTATGGTGCATGACCGCTTGTCTGTGATGAGCAGGACTGCTGCTGGGGTGGGTAGCTTGGGAGCATGCGCTAATTACAGCACATTGCCACATCTACCACACAACAAACCATCAGAATTTGAACACCACCATTTGGACACAAGTTGTCATTTGAACATGTTTTTTCTTTTATCTTGCTTGTACTCCATGGCATAGCATTTTCAAATAGTGAGATTTTCATGTATGAATGTGTGTGTGTGCGAGAGAGGCAGAGACAGATTCAATCTCACTCAAGTCATTACTGGAATGTAAAATAAACACTTTTGCAAAGGTATAACGAAACAAGTGTGCTTTTATTCAAGAATAAAACTGAATAACAAAAAATTCAAATGACAACAAGATACTCAGAAGACATGATTCACCAGCGTTTGTGTGTCTGCTTATATTCTTTCAAAGATGTCTTTTACAAGTAGCAAAACTTTACACCAGCTGTTATAGACTGAAATTAAAGGGTTCTTCTTTTTGGGCACACACACCATCAGCATGAAACTGCCAGATCTAAACACTAGCATGCTGAATTGCTTGCATACTAAAGTGAATATAGCTGCAGGTTTATGGTGCAAAACAGAGTTGAGTTGCATTGCGGTGCAGCAGTCTATTAGCCAGCGAAAGCACAGTGAAGAAGCTGCCTGTTGTTATGGTCCTGCCTTTGTCCAGTCTGATAGCGGTCACAGGACATCATATCTTTGATTGCTGGTACAACAAATAGTTCTGAGCAGGCATCAGGCACGGCACACACTGTGTGTCATCGCTGCTCTTGTGAAAAGAATGAAGACAAATGTCATCAACTCAGAGAGGGAGAGCCAAGTTCTTTATACCATGTGAAGGTCAATGAGAGAATAGAACTGAATAATAAAAAAAACACTAACTTTTAGAAGTAGTCAAAATTTACACCGGGTGTTACAGACTCAGATCAAATGTATGTTTTTATTATATTATAGTAATAATAATAATGATAACAGGAACTTTGGATTATAAGGCAGCGGGTCTTACCTGTGCACCATTCAAGAACATGCATAAAGGTCCTGTCTATTGACTTTTGAGCTTGGGTTTTTAACTCACTGACAGCAACATGTAAATAAAATGCTTTTTTTTCTTTCATTATATTCTTTAGTAAAAGTACACATGTTTATTTGATATTAGGACTAAAGTCTTCACACATTATGCACTACATGTCATTATTCAGCATTTCTTGCCTCACATTTTCTTTCTTCCTACACTTACCCAAATCTTTGTAGACACGGAACACACATTAAATGCATGTATTCCAAATAATGATATACTGTACTATTTATCCTGTACAACTCCAGGAACCTCACATGCAGATAAGGAGCCTTGGCTTGAGCTGGGAGAACTTTTTGCCCGAGTTGAGCTCCGTCAAGGGTTGGGATAGCAGGCTGCTTGGCACTTGTGCCGATCAACACATTTACAAAACAAAAGGTGCTGACGGAGAGGTGCGAAGGGATTTAAGGTGGGCCGGGATTATGAGTTTTTTCGTAGGCTTCAGGGATTGTAGTGTTAAGAACAAAAAATAAATAAATAAATAACAAAAAGCACAAAGAAAGTACAAAATAGAAAAATTAAGCACTGCCTACCAGTGTTAGTCATGCAGAGTAACTCAATTCAATCCCTTTTCTGGAAGAAGGTCTGGCTATATATATACCTATAGCCTGGTCTTAAATACAGTGGAACCTTGGGTCACAACCGTAGTTCGTTCCAAAACTCTGGTCGTAACCTGATTTGGTCATGACCCAAAGTAATTTCCCCCATAGGATTGTATGTAAATACAATTAATCCATTCCCAGACCGTACAAACTGTATGTAAATATATATTTTAAAACATTTTTAAGCACAGAAATAGTTAATTATACCATAGAATGCACAGCGTAATAGTAAACTAAATGTAAAAACATTGAATAACACTGAGAAAACCTTGAACAGAGAAAAGTAACATTGCAAGAATTCACGCTATAGCCTTACGAACCACTCGCTGTAAACACTTTTTAAATGAGTTTTAAGCACAGGGAAAACAATTAACATTTGAAAAACCCGTAATTTAATAAACAACCAAGAAAAGTAACATTGCAACAATGCACGCTACGAACCGCTCGCTGTGAACACTTTTTTTTAATGAGTTTTAAGCACAGGCAAAAAATGAACATTTGAAAAATCCGTAATTTAATAAACAACCAAGAAAAGTAACATTGCAACAATGCACACTACAAACCGAAAAGTGAACATTTGAAAAATCCGTAATACAAAAACTAACCATAAACTAACCTTGCATGAGTTGAGTTCTGGCATGAAGGAAGTGAGGAGGAACTGGGTGGAGAGGAGATTACAGTTTTGAGGTAAAGTCTGTGACGATGCGGGTTCGCTGCATGCTCCCATCTCGCTTCTGGTAGCCCTTAAACCATTGGTAATGTTACCGATGAGCACGACAGTGAGGCACTACAATGGAGCAATCGGATGGTGCAAAAAGTGCCAAGTGCTTTTATTAAAATCAACAAAACAACAATCAAAAAGTCCAAATTAAATAAAGTGCTGTGTTTTCAGAATCCTTCAATAAATAAGTGATTCCATAAAAACAGAAGTGAAGTGGAGGTTAAAATCCAATAGAAAAAAGTCTTCTTTAAATACAACGATGTTAAAACAATGCTGAAAGCAGTCTATTTAAAAACAAGCCCGTTGCATTCTTTAACTGCCTTCTTGGCTTTATGCGGCCAGCCGCCTCTTTTGTGCTCTCTCGCTCGCTCTCTCGCACTCTCTCTCTCGCTCTGACTCGTTCGTCACCCGAGTGTGTGGTCGTGAACAGATGCAAAAGTTTGGCAAACTTTTTGGTCGTAACCCAATTTGTACATGGTCTGAGACGTTCATGACCCCGAGGTTCCACTGCACCTATAACAACCCTCATAAATATTCCTGGGTTCTTGTGCTGTCTGGGTTACGTTAAGATAAATTACATCAAGAACTATGAAAACTATGGAAGTGTTCTTGCCAAAAACCTGGTTGCACTGTCAAAAATTTACAGGCAGATCTTCCATCATTACAAATAAAAACACACCTCAAAATAAAACAAACAAAAAAATAGTTAACTAATAACAAAGTTAATGTTTTGTAACAATAACCTGGTTCTCTGAATGTAAGTCCAATCAAAAACCTATGGTGCAAATTGAAGTGACCAGTTATTAAGTGTAAACTTAAATATATCATAGAAAAAATGTTATAATTCATTTCAATGTGTTCTCTAAATGTAGTAGATAATTATGGTAAAAGGTTTTGTGCTGTTTTTTGTGCCAGGGTAAATTGCACAAAGTACTAGATATAGGAAAACAAATGATTCTTATACTTAAGTGTTTACAGATAACCTTCCTATTAATGAGTATTGGTTTTGAAGGGCAGCATGTTGAGAAAGAGAAAGAAAAAATGAATTAGGAATGGAATATATATTGCTATGCTAGCATGAAAAAGAGAACTCCATTAGGGACACTTTCCCCATAAGTGTCCCTAGGAGCAATGGCAGGAGTACTAATGACAGAAAATGAGGTAGATGCAATCTATATTTCCACAAGATTTAAGACAGAGACCAATGCTGTGTAGTGCTGACAGGAGATTAAAAGGTATGTGCCAAGTTGTTATGATGCACATCCCCAAGTTACTTGTTTCAAGATCAGTTCTTTAAGAACTAATAAGCCACCAGGGGCTATTTATGGTATGTATGTTGCCAAAGGAAATAATAGTAAGTGAGATAATTGTGTCACCAAAATCAAAATGAAAACCAAAAGACAAATCAAAAAAACAACATGTGATTTAAGTCTTGCAACTTGTAAAGCCGCTGAAGTTAAAAATGACAATGAAGGGCTTATCCATATTACTAACCGAGAATGGTAAACCGGATGGCATGGACGCAGGTACACAGTGATGGGACCATGAGACATACTGCGCAGGCGCGTACAGCGCGCGTCTCATAAACCGCAAGCGAAGTCGTATCCACCGCGAACGAAGGAGTCACGGCCCAAAAACGAAAGAGCTCAACTGACGTGAATTAGAAATGAAGCAACAACGCGCCCATAGCTAATGACTAACGACACAGCCACACAAAAAAGAGGATTCTGCGCTGCAGCCCAGATTCAAACGGAAGAGGCTACAGAGGCCCCACAGGTCCACAAAGATATTATGGAAGGCGCAGGAAAGTACGAAAGGCAAAGGCGCCTACACAGCATAGTGAAACTCGACATAGTACGGAAGGCGCAGGCGTCACCGCTATATTGTGAGTGGCACTACTGCGGAGTGAAGGCGCAGGCGTCACCGCCATATTGTGAGTGGCACTACTGCGGAGTGAAGTTAGGAATAATGTGTTGCTTGGGATTGTACAAACCGCTAAATGCTTTACACCAAATTCAAACACAATACAGCTCAACGATACAAACACAAGCCCTCCTGGATAAGATCAATGAATGCAGGCACCTACAACGCGCGTCTGAAACTGCGGAAGCAAAGCAGGCACGGGTTCAAAACGAACAAGCTCGACTGACGGATATACAAACACGAGCCCGCCTGGATAAAATCAATGAACGCAGGCGCCTACAGCGCACGTCTGAAATGCCGCGGGCAAAGCGGGCACGGCTCCAAAACGAACGAGCTCGACTAATGTATTTCAGGATACCCAACGCCAGGGGTAGGCGAGCAAAGCGAGCAGGGGGCAGAGCCCCCTTGTCTGTAAGAAACAGGTCTTACTTAGAATGGTGTAAGCCATTAGAATAATGTAAGAATAAAATGTAAACCCAGTTTATGAGATGAAACCCTTAGGTGGGTGTCTCTCACCGAGAGCTATACACTCTGCCCAACCTTAAATTTAACTGCAAGTCTCTGCTTATGACTGATGATCCTTTTATCAGAGGCCTTTGCCTTTAACAGGTTTTCTTGAACCAATGATCAAAATCCTTATTTAAGATCCTTAGATGATCTCTAACTCCCTAAACAGCCAGAGGACAAAGACAATACGTTGAACAAACTTAGATTGAAACCATAAAGGCATTCAAATGGGGACATGCCTGTTGCAGTGGTGATGAGAGCTTTCCTTGATAATTCAGAAAATGGCAAAAGCTCTGGCCATTCAGAATGAGAGAAGTTTATGGTACATCAAAAGAATGTTGCTAAGTTCCTATTGACTCATTAATAATTTTAACTTAATTCAGTTTTTTACTGAAATATTCCCAAAAACATGACATGAATTGGGGAATTTTGTGTGATACTATAGATTTTGAAAATCCATGTAAGTGTGCAAATTCTTACCAGATGGTAATGTCTTTAGAGGAGCAAAACAGGTATATTTTGGAAAATTAGTGAGAGTTGGACTCCGCCAGGGCTGCCCTTTGTCACCGATTCTGTTCATAACTTTTATGGACAGAATTTCTAGGCGCAGCCAGGGCGTTGAGAGGGTCCGGTTTGGTGGGCTCAGGATTGGGTCACTGCTTTTTGCAGATGATGTTGTCCTGTTTGCTTCATCAGGCCGTGATCTTCAGCTCTCTCTGGATTGGTTCGCAGCCGAGTGTGAAGCGGCTGGGATGAGAATCAGCACCTCCAAATCCGAGACCATGGTCCTCAGCCGGAAAAGGGTGGAGTGCCCTCTCAGGGTTGGTAGCGAGATCCTGCCCCAAGTGGAGGAGTTCAAGTATCTCGGGGTCTTGTTCACAAGTGAGGGAAGAATGGAGCGTGAGATCGACAGGCGGATCAGTGCGGCATCCGCAGTAATGCGGGCACTGCATCGGTCTGTCGTGGTGAAAAAGGAGCTGAGCCGCAAGGCGAAGCTCTCAATTTACCAGTCGATCTATGTTCCTACCCTCACCTATGGTCATGAGCTATGGGTAGTGACCGAAAGAACGAGATCGCGAATACAAGCGGCTGAAATGAGTTTCCTCCGCAGGGTGTCTGGGCTTTCCCTTAAAGATAGGATGAAAAGCTCAGTCATCCGGGAGGGGCTCAGAGTAGAGCCGCTGCTCCTCCGCATCGAGAGGAGTCAGATGAGGTGGCTCGGGCATCTGATCAGGATGCCTCCTGGACGCCTCCCTGGTGAGGTGTTCCGGGCACGTCTAACCGGGAGGAGGCCCCGGGGAAGACCCAGGACACGTTGGAGGGACTATGTCTCTCGACTGGCCTGGGAACGCTTTGGGATTCTCTTGGAAGAGCTAGAAGAAGTGGCCGGGGAGAGGGAAGTCTGGGCATCTCTGCTCAAGCTGCTGCCCCCGCGACCCGACCTCGGATAAGCGGGAGACAATGGATGGATGGATGGATGGATATAACTAATATAGTAGTAAAACCATGAGATGGAGCTAAGTCAGAAATAAAATCAGCTGTGATTATACCAAAACATTAAACCACTGTTGCCTGGCAGGATGCATCACTAGACATCAAATATCATCATTATTATGCTAAAAGTGTGTCACCAACATGTTGCATCGGAAAAACATGAAAGAAACAAAAAAAAAAAAAAGAAACAAAGCAACGAAAAAAGTGCCACATTGCAAAAAACCATCAATAAAGCCAAAAATAGCCACCTAATAACTAACACATGAAGAAAAGCATTAGTGTGATTTACAATTTGCTTCTGTCATATGGTTAAGCAAGGACAATTTTTATAACTAATAGCAAATGAAATCCTTCGGAATTTAAACAACTTCAAAGTGTTTTTAATGTTATTTGTGCAGGTTGGAATTTAGTTTGAAATCTTTAGAAACCAGATTGGTGATTACACTTTTTAAAAGAATGCTGTAGCCTAATATGATAACTTGGGAAGAGAAAATGATATGTACACGACTCAGGTTCAACCCCAAGCAAGAGTTTTTTACATTACAGACTATTTCTTTTTAGAATTATATTCACTATTTAGTTGCTACTGTATTTAGTTTCTTAATCAATTATTTGAATGATAGGTCCTCACAACCTATAGCAATAATTTTGATAGTGTATTCATATGACAATAATAGGCTTATATAAAAGGATGAATAAATAAATATTTTATGGAGTTTTTTCTTTAATTTGTTTAATTTATGCCAATTAAAAGTTTGGTTCTTCAAAGCTCATAAAATAGAATGTGCCCAGTCCAAGTGCATGTAGGTAGGTTTGGACGATACCTGCAGAACTTACATCCACATGATCAGTAGTCACAGAGGGCAGATCTGAGGTAGAACCCTGTGTCAGATCATTTGCATGGGCTTGAGGTGATCAGCAGAGATTGTCTGCTGTTTGCCACCTATGTCAAGAATGAACAACTTGTCTCTGTGTTCCAGGATTTGTAATGAGCCCTCATAAGATGGTTTTGGGGGGCCTTGATGTGACTTGCGCTGGACAAACACTTGTTGACTGCAGGTGGCAAGAAAATCAAGTGTGAGGTGAGCTGTGCTTGTTGTTGGGCACCACCTTGAATGCAGCTTCTGTGTCCTAAAGCTGAGAGCAGTGTCCGGATGCGGTTCAGGGGAAAGAAGAACTCTGAGAGAAAAAATCTCAGTGTGCATGGAGTGGCTAATTAATAAAGTATCTATCTATCTATCTATCTATCTATCTATCTATCTATCTATCTATCTATCTATCTATCTATCTATCTATCTATCTATCTATCTATCTATCTATCTATCTATCTATCTATCTATCTATCTATCTATCTATCTATCTATCTATCTATCTATCTAATCTACACTAGTGAATGAGGCATACAGATGTTCTTTTAGAGCTGTTCGTATCCCACAATGCACCCATGGCTGACAGTAGATCCAGCTGTCCTTGGTAAGTGAGGCCTTGACAGCTGATTTAGTGACCAGTAAAATCACTCGTAAAGGCTGTTGACTGTTATCTTCTTGCCTGAAGAAGAGGCCTGAGTTGCCTTGAAAGCATGTATATTGTAATCTTTCTAGTTAGCCAACAAAAGGTGTCACTTGGCATGACTTCTCATTACATCCATAATGGCTAACACGGTACAACACTCTAATACTACAAAGGAAAGTCACAGAGGTTTCGTTGGCAGTGGAATAGATGTGTGCTGTACATTTAATCAGGACTGCAATTAAAAAAACATATCCACACAAAAAGTCAGTAGTAAAGATAGTTCTCATAATCATTCTAGAATAAAAAACATTTTTGTTGATTTTGATGGTTCTTAATTCGCTTCCTTGAAAGAATTATCCAAAACATTTCAGTACCATACTGCAGTTAAGTGGTTTAGCCTGTATTCTCAAATTATATTTGGAGACACTTAAAGGTTATTCATGTTCATAACATATGATTTCTTTTGAGTAACACTGACTCTGCATCTTAATCTGAACAAAAAGTCTTTTCACCTCTCTTTTAAACTCATGTCAAAAAGGGTTTTCTATTTTAGCATATTGTAAAAATATTTATTTATGTTTTCTTGCATTTCAATACAGTTTTAACATGAAAAATGTTTATGAGTATAGATTCTGCATAGTGAAGGCAGAAAATGTGAAATAAATTCACTCTCATCACAGATGGCTGTATATATATTAGATAAAACAATTTTAGTTCCATATTACTGGCCCAACATGGTCACTTCAGAAGTAACAAATTGAATAGCTTTGTGCATCAAAACCTCTGCTCTTGAAGTTTTATTATAAAAAATGACAGAGAAACATTTGTCATAACCTTCCTTTCTAAGTCTTCAGAATTATTCAAAATTCAAAACATTTTGTGTAAAAAGTAATAACTGCTTTCATTGATGAGATAACATCTTGTATATTTTTTATTCATGATTCAAACCCTAAAATTCTATGTGCAGTAATTAACTTGAGTGAGTAGTCTAAGGTATATGGTTTTGTAGGGTTTTTATTTTTGTAGTGATATATATATATATATATATATATATATATATATATATATATATATATATATATATAGCCGATTTTTATATTTCACACTGCAGAAAATAAAACTTACATTTAATGGACTTGTCTAGCCAAATATGTTTCAAAACATTCCAATAAAAGATATGATAGATAGATAGATAGATAGATAGATAGATAGATAGATAGATAGATAGATAGATAGATAGATAGATAGATAGATAGATAGATAGATAGTCCTTTATTTATTGATGAAACATAAGAAATAAAACAAATAACAACTACAACTGCAAGTAGCAAGTTAAAAGCAGAATGATCCTTCCTCCTCAGCAATATCTGATAATGTTCCAGTAACTAATTACAAATAATGCTACATATTTTCCCATTTGATTAAAGTTTGCTGTCTAACTCCCTGCCTTACTACAGTTCAAAAAAGGAAATATCTAAATGATTACCTTCAGCACCTGAAAACGCTGATTAGAATAGATGAGAGAAATGATAATAATATAACTAATAACATTAAGCATCTAAGCAGGTATGATGATTGATTTCCTAATTGTTAAAGAGGGAAAAGGTAAAATCAATCAGAGAATTTTTGTGTTGCAATGGGTGAAAAGATCATTTTTAATTGCCACATACTGTACTGCTATTGGAGGATGTCATTTTTCCTATGGCATTTGTGATAAAGATAAATACCCAGTAGCCCTCACAAGACTGTTCTTATCTCCCTAACACCACAAAGTGTCTTAATCTTAATAATGAAGATGCTTTACTATGAGTACTGCTGATTATTCTTTTGATGTGACTGGGAACAGGGAAGTCAGTGAGTTCTGTCAACCTCTGAGATTATTCATTAAAACTGAAATGATGTTTTCTGGTTAAAAAGTATACATAAAGTAGGAAGGTTTTCATCCATTTCCCACAGCTCCATCCCCCATAATCAAGATGGTCAATAGCTTGGAAGAAAACCTTCTTACTTTACTCCACACTTTTCACAGTGAAGCTTCTTCATGATTATAATAATATATATAAAAGTTTGTTTTTGATTCCTGTATCCTGGTCAGTTAAGTGTTTCAGGGAGAGGCAATAGTGAATCCCCAAGGCTATGTAGCAGGTAACTAGTATATTGTTTTGTTCTTTTTGAACATCTGCTTTATCTGCTTCCTGTCTGATGTACAACTCCCTGAGTTGCTGTGCTATATTACCTTTCAAAATATAAAGTTTATGTTCTCCATTAAACCTTTCTTTAAAAGATACGTGAGTTTCACATAATCTCAAAAATAAATTTAAGATCTCTCAAGTTTATTTAATCAAGTAGAAGTTCGGCATTATATTGTCTCAAAGCATTTTGTAAATACTCTTCTTAAATAATATACATGAATTATTTACCCTAGGCTGACATATTGAAGGAAATGTAAATTTAAAGTTGCGTTCTATAGATTATCACAATCAAATACTTTGCAATAAAGTCACATTGTATAGTTTTCAGAAAATTTCTATTCAATTTAATATTAAAGTAATTGTATATGTGTAAAATCTTTATACTAAGATTCAGGATAATGGGAATATAATGAGTAAGGAGATCTATAGGTAAGGTGATCTTTATTTTCTGTTAAATAAAATATAGTTACGTATATTTTCTTCCCACTGTTATCAGGAAATCAATGCTTCCTCTCAATGTACTTGTTAAGTTCATTTTGAAATGTCTGCACAAAGCACATCTATTGATTGATAGGCTGTTTTATTTGTCCTGTAAGCCTTTATCCTTGTTTTTTATGTTTCTGCTGCTGTATGCACCTGAGCTTTCCTTTAGGATTAATAAAGTTTATCTAATCTAATCTAGTCTTGTTTATCTACCATGTAGTGGAGATGAATCACACGAAAGAATTTTACTATCACTACTACTACTGTGAGAGCACCGTGTAAGAGAGATCTATCCATCGTGCCATTTCTTGCATCCTCATATTCCCTAATAGAGCATTCCATCCATCCATTATCCAACCCACTATATCCTAACTACAGGGTCACGGGGGTCCGCCGGAGCCAATCCCAGCCCACCACAGGGCGCGCACACACCAAGCACACCACTAGGGACAATTTAGAATCATCAATGTACCTAACCTTCATGTCTTTGGAGTGTGGGAGGAAACCAGAGCACCCGGAGGAATCCCACACAGACACGGGGAGAACATGCAAACTCCATGCAGGGAGGACCCGGGAAGCGAACCTGGGTGTCCTAATTGCGAGGCAGCAGCGCTACCCACTGCGCCACCATGCCGCCTGTAAGAGAGAGATGCACAACTATAATTGATATCTCCCAAAAAAGTGACTATATCTCTATATTTGGGTTTCTATTTCTATCAGAACATCTGTGAACATTTTTGTAAAAAATATTTTGCTAACAACCTAAACAATACACATGAATAAACTAATACTTATAAGTTTGCCAATGACTTCTGATAAATGAATTTAGGACTGGGGTACACATCATTTGGATATCAGTACAAAACTGAATGATTCTGAAAAAAAGTCCTATAATGTAAGGTTCCTACTTGATTCAGTGTCACTAATCAGAAGCATGAATAAATGGATAAATATGTAATGTAGCCTAGTATATTTAAGCATTTAATTAATTCTTTTTAAATTTATATGTGTGACAAGGTTGGGTAAATATTTTCTATAAGACATGATTTCAAATTTTGGTGTGCGAAATGGAGAATGAAATGCCATTCATTACTGTACTGAAGTAAGTGCACCAGGAACTGATAAGAAAAAAGGTGAATAGGCTACAAAAAGAAAGAAAAACAAAAATCCTTACAAAATCAAAAGTTCAAAGACTATAAAAAAGAGCACTTTATTTGACAATTATCTGCACTTTCTTTTTCCCAGTGTCATGAGAATAACTT
This sequence comes from Erpetoichthys calabaricus, assembly GCF_900747795.2. Taxonomy (NCBI): domain Eukaryota; kingdom Metazoa; phylum Chordata; class Cladistia; order Polypteriformes; family Polypteridae; genus Erpetoichthys; species Erpetoichthys calabaricus. The sequence goes on from NC_041396.2 coordinate 152,192,727, forward strand.
TAATGATCTTGCGCTGTCAACCATTTCTCTGAGGAATATCCACATAGAAAATTGCTGTAAGTTGTTTAACTGTAATGAAACCCTTTTAAGTTGGAATGTTAGTAATTTTATTTGTTCTGCAAAGTTCAAGAATGCAACCTTTTTTATTGAAATGGCAATTTTTTTGAATGCCTAATGCCTCACAGACATGGTTAGCCACAATAACTACCTTAGCGAATGTGAACATGTGAACATTCAAAGTAGACGGGCTTTTTTCTATTGCTGATCATCACTAGCTAGTTGTGACTTTTATGTGATATGAATTTGTTAATCAAATATACCAAATAATTGTACAAGAAAAAATTCCTAAAAAACCTTGCAGAAAAAAAAGGTAAAAATCTTGGGAAGGGCAATTCAGAGGGAGATCCCTTCCAGGTAGGTTGGACATGTAATGGGTGTCAAAAAATGGGGGAAGTACAGCACAAAGAAACTATTAAATTACATGTTACCAACTCAATAATGTTTGTTATGTCTGAAAAAAATGAATAATACAGGAGATATAGAAGAGTATACTAGATAAACTGAGCAAGTTCTTTGTGCAACTGAACTTTTTTTTCTTTTTATTGAACCTACTTTTCAGTTTATTTAATATTGTATATTTTTAAGTTTACAAGGTCTTGATTACTGAGCGTTTTTGCGCTAAATCTGTGCCCCTGTAAACTACAATATGAATAGAGACATTAAAAAAATATCTTCCACTAAAACCCCCTCTTCTAGAAATTCCTAATATACTGTAAACTATATCTAATTCAGCAGATAACTCACAAAAGAAGATGGTGCCATTTCTTGCATCCTCATATTCCCTTCAGCAATAGATAGATAGATAGATAGATAGATAGTAGATAGATAGATAGATAGATAGATAGATAGATAGATAGATAGATAGATAGATAGATAGATAGATAGATAGATAGATAGATAGATAGATAGATAGATAGATAGATAGATACTTTATTAATCCCAATACAGCTTTCCTTCTCTGCAGTATCTATCAATGCATATCTTATTATTGCTAATGACTGCAAAGCTACTTGCAAACAATCTCATTATCACTGATATGGCTTTACTTTTACAGTGGATGTGGAACTCCAATACTTTATGTTCCTCTTCACTCACCCTCATGCTTAGCAGCCATATATTGCTGTCAAAAATGTAAACTTTCTCACTAACATTGTAACTCTTCTCATCAGCTATTCTGAATGTATTATACACATACTCAGTCAATGCCAGTCAAAGCCCATTTGGAGTCCTAGGCGGGGAAGAGTGATGGAGCCCCCCATTGTCCATAGTGGGTAATGAGTATAAGACTTTGATAGCCCCATTTGGGGTCGTGATTAGGTGCCTCTTGAATTACATAAACAGTACCCTTCTGTAAACATACCGAGAAATTGACAGTGTGCCCCTTTCCTTTCTGGTGGCTGTGCGTAAACATTATTATGTTTACAAAAGATTGGGTAGACCCCCTTTGGAGTATGAACAGTGCACACTGTCGCTTACATAATTGGCAGCCCTTTGTGTACATAACAAAGACCTTACGGAGCTCACTATACTTGGTGTCCGGACTGCACACCCCTTAACTATTATAAACAATGCTAAATTTTGTCATTATATTCTGTAAGTGTTTACTCCACTATATACTGTAGCTGAGTTTTGAGGTATTGTTGTTTTCACAATCTCATATACAGAGATGGCCCTGTTTCTGTCTCCAAAAAACCACCAGCAGGGTAAGGTTTCTTCTCCTTACTCTCACTTGACTCCTTTAACATTTCTCTTTGTTAATTTTTCTCAACTTTTGGCCAATTTTTTAACTTGGTACTTTGCATTGCTATTACCAAAATTCCTCATTTCATCAGATGTTATAAAAATCTAAAGTTGTCTCGTGAACACCTCTACATGTTTTAATTCCTGTGTTTTATATCCCAACACAATATTTATCCTAGTTTGGATACTAGCCACTTATGATCCTTAAAGTCTCCATGGTGAGGGATGGCCAGGAACATTACCCACCTGAGGTGCCCTCAGAAAGATGGGAGATAGCATGCAGAGGTTTTTGTCTATTGTCGGATCACTAGATAGCAGCCACCCTGGGTTGAGGCTGGGTTGATTACCACAGATTACCACAGGGCTTCATGGGAACTGGAGTTCTTTCGCTCAGGCCTGTTGGGTTCCGTTGGTACTGCCAGGGGAGCTGTGGGGATTAGCAAGCCCTACCTCATCAGGCTACAGCATAACCTGGAAGTGCACACAGGCCACAATTATTGGACATCGGAAGTTCTCCCAGGTTTCATATAAAAGGAACCACTTGCCACTGCTCCAGGTGCCAGATTCAGAGGAGTACAAAGCTTGCTGGGAGGAGTGGAGGAGGCAGAGAGGGAGGCTGAGAGAGAAGAAGACAAAGAGTTGCAGAGTGTGTTATTGTTGTTCTACTGTGTTTGCTTTGGAAAGGGTTTCCCCCAATAAATCCTCTTGTTGAGTGTACCACTTGAAGGTGTCTGGGGGAGCTGGAGCACCTTCTGGTGGCCAACACCATCTATTATACAGTATAATGCCTCATAAACTGTGATTTTTGGACTTGTCAGCACAGACAGTTATACAAAGAGTCATTCTCTACTGTCATCTTCTCAAAAAATATATTTTTAATATACTGAACCTAGAAAACTAAGGCATTAAAGACATAAAGTCTCCTGTCCAGTCACTATGGCTGCTTTTACTTACAGCCTATAATAAGATTCAATCATAATAATTTCCAGCACATAATTTATAGATTACACTTTTGTTAATAAATAATTTGTTCATTTGTGTGAGTGATATAACATGAGATGAATGAAAAACTAAAGTGCTTACTTTGCTCACAAATACAATTTAAAGGAAGCTATATTTTAATTGGCATATCAGAAATATAAATGCAGTCAACCAGCGTTTTTTAGAGTTATTTTTTAAACAGTCTCAGTTATTTGAATGAGATATTGTATATAGTATGGCAATGCTGAGTTGCAAAGAAGACACATTTTTACATATGGCAGCTCATCTACTGAATTATGTAAAGTGAGGAAATCTCACATAAGCATCTGCCACCAACTTCCCTCATTATAAAGTGCTATTAATGGTCTTAAAATTAACTGTGAAATCAGTGCAATGAAATGTAAATAATTCAAAATCTTTTTTCTAAGAAAAACTTGCTGAATAAATAGTTGTTTTCAAAATTTATTGAGTGACCACAATCAACAACAGATTTAAAGTTAAAATTTGGAATATATGTGATTTTTTTGTATATTATTATTTTAATAAGTGTTTTATGACAGTCTATGCCAATCATATGCCTAGTAAAAAAAACTTTAAAAAAATTCAAGAATTTCAAATTGAAAGTCATTCAAATAAACAGGCTTCCTCAGTGATTCCTGATAGCATCATTCCACAGCAGTTATGTTGTTAGATTTAAGCACAGCGTTTGATACCATTGGCCATTCTATTTTATTACAGAGGGTGGAAAATTATGTTGGGCTCACAGGCCCTGTACTTAACTGGTTTAGTTCTTAATTATGGAATCGTTACCACTATGTACAGAAATATAGTGTTCCATGGGGCTCAGTACAGGGTCTTTTACTGTTTACATGCTTTCAGTGGGAACTATAATTAAAAAACTTAATGTTAATCTTTACTCGTATGCAGATGACACCCGATTATGCCTTTCTTTTAGAACAAATGAAGTTTCTCCAATGTTTTTTTAATGAATTGTGTCAGTGAGTTAAAGAAGGCGATGAATGAGAACTACTTGTCTTTGAACACAGATAAAACAGAAATGTTATTTATTGGAGAGAATGATGATGACTGCAATAACATTCTGTAGCTTTTTAACTCAATTGGAATTACCATTAGTTTTACTGAATAATAATAATAATAATAATTAATTACATTTATATAGCACTTTTCTCAGTACTCAAAGCGCTATCCACACAGGGAGGAACCAGGAAGCGAACTCACAATCTTCCAGTCTCCTTATTGCAAAGCAGCAGCATTACCCTAGGAGTTTTGACACTTAAATACATCTTTAACACACATTACAAAACTATCCAAATCTTTTTTCCTTCCCTCATAAAAATATAGAAAGATTAGGATGCTTTCAAAATATGCGAGATAGTGAAAAATTAATTTGTACATTTATTTCTAGTAGGATTAACTACTGTAATGTGTTACTTACTGGCTATTCAAATCATTCTTTATATAGCTTTCAATTAATTCAAAATGCTACTGTAAGAATTACTACACGAACCAGAAAATATGAACACATAACTGCAATTCTCAAGTTCTTATTCTGGCTCCCAGTTAAGCTTAGGGCTGATTTCAAAACCCTCCTTTTAACATATAAAGCATTACATGGCCATGGTCCTGTTTACTTATCTGAACTCATCATTGCTTTCAATCAGTCATAACTGGTTTGAACACAACTTAAGTGTTTGTAACTGTGTGTAATGGACTTCAGATTCAGAGGGGGTCTCTGCTTTTCTGCCCAGATCTTGATGTTGCCAAGATAGGTATAATCTCTTTGCAAACTTATAATAGAATGAGAAAGGTTCAACAAATATTTGGATGGATACACATAAATTGCATTTTTAAAGTTTTTCTGATTTTCTAAAAACACTAAAACTCATTCTTAGAACAAAAGTGACAATTTCAAAAACTCATTTATTGAATTAATCACTCTTTTGGCAAAACCTTCAACAATGTTCAACAAGTTAAACACAATTTCAGCACATATATCATTGTTTACACACAATGACTCAAAACTGTTCACACTTGTTTTAATGATATGACAAAACCAATGGAATAGAATACATGACAGTTTCAAATGCACAGATGGCATAGGTGAGTTGAATGTTGAAGCAAACAATGGATGGAAACAATCTGAGAGGCAGTGGAGAAATAGTGCATGTAAAAGGTGGTGGATGAAGGGGAAAAAGAGGAGGATGAGGAAGAGCAAAATCAAGAATAGTAATATCAAATGAAATTCAAGCAACATGTTCTTGTTCATAGACTGACAATGATGGAAGCACAACTAAGAGTACAACCCAATCTGAGTAGATTACTTGAGAGATTCAGAGAAGAGAACGGGTAATTGTTGTGGATATTGAAAGTTCACAGTATATATTGTAAATGCTTCAGTACATCACTGCACCAATTCAAAGGGAACCAATGGAAAGAAAGTAAAGTATAATACTGTTTTTGTGTCATATACACTTTTGTAACTACTGTACATGTTAACATTTCATAGAATTGGAAGACAACCATGTAATGGTGGAATTACTCCTATGTTCTCTCAACAGCAAGAGGCTGTCATTGTTGACATGGTCCTTCAAAACAATGCCATTAAAGTGCATGACATACTGCACTGAGTTGTTGAAAATGATATAAACTTTAAAGGGATCAGCAGTGTCAGCCTGTCTACCATTGACCGTGTGCTACAATGCAACAGGATACAAATGAAGCAACTGTACAGAGTACCCTCTGAATGCAACTTGGAAAGGGTCAAAGATCAATGATTTTAGCATGTGTAGGTAAATGTAAATTCAAACAGGCACTTACACTGCTGATGCTTACAGTGCAGTGCTGTACTGCTGTAAAAGTTTAGAATTACAAAGATTAAGAGCTGGGACACTACTTGAATGAAGAAAATAATAATAATAGTATTCAGTTAACTGTAATGCATCTTTACTTATTGTACAGTATTCAGTTTTATTGTATTGAGATGCATGGACTATAAACCTTCTTTTTCTTTTTCAAAGGATGATGAAGATGGAAGCCAGTGCCATCTGATATGATTGTGTCTTTGTGGATGTACCAGGCTTTAACCTGACCAAGAAAAGGAGACATGACCAAAATCTGATTGGTCGCAGAGCTACAATAGAAGTCCCAGGACAATATGGTGGAAACAACACAATATGTGCAGTGATAGGACAAAATGGGGGCATATACCATCATACTGTGGTTGGGGCCTATAATGCAGCTCATCTCCTGTTGTTCCTTGAGGGGCTTCTAAAGTGATTAATAGTAAGGAAAGCTATGAAGGAGCAGTACTTGGAAAACATTGTCATCATATGGGACAATGTCAGATTGCATTATAGTGCGGCAGTATAGGAGTGATTCCAAGCCCATCCAAGGTATCTTCCACCATACTCCCCATTTCTCAAAGCCATCAAGGAGCTTCTTTAGCATGGTGGTGGGTGGTTTATGACCATAATCCATATGTTCACGTCTCACTCACTGAGGCCATGGATGCAGCCTGTGATGACATCAAGTGCAGAGGCTTTCCTTGGATTCATTACACAAAGCTATTTCATCCAAGGTATCTGGCAAGGGATGATATTAGGTGTGATGTAGATATAAATCTATGGCTGAAAGCAAATGACAGACAGGATATAGTGCAGGCCTAGAAAACATCACTTTTTATTACAGTGTTTTTTTGACTGCTTAAACACTAAAATCAAAAGTATTCCACAGTTATCAAAACCTTACATTCAAGGAACAAAACATCAGCCCAGATTTGCACAACTATAAGTAGATTGTCAGCCTCACACCTTTTGCAAAACACTACACACAGTGATTTACAAAACACTAAACACACTTGTATACATTAGACAGAGAAAAATTTCATGATGTCACTTCCTTGTCAATTCAAATGGCCACAGCTATGAACCAACTGGTTAAACACAACCACCAGGTGTGTGCACACATAGAGGCTTAATTGTAGACAAACTAATCAGGTTTTAGCTCTATAAAAAGGTAAGGTGAATTAACCTGTATTCAACAAAAATGGAAGACTTACAGTTTTTGACAATTGCTAACACACAAAAATGACATGCATAGCACAATTATTCAAACTGACACACAGAGAGCAAAACCTCTTCTCAAGTCTCTAAAACTCTAAACACATTTCCTGCTTTACACACATTTTGCAATTCAAAATGGCACTTTCTAAATGCACTGAACACAGTTCTCTGCATAAGACACAACAATCTGACATAAAGTCACATGTTTGCCATTACAACACACTGCCATTCAAAAGGACAGAACATGAGCTAATTGGCCAATATATGTGCCACCTGGCCAAACACCTCAATGGTTAATTGTTACCACTTCAATCAGGAAGTAAGCACTATAAAAAGACCACAGGTGAGCACCTTTTTTTCAAGAACAATGGAAGACATTGCAGAGAGAGGAAGAGGAAGAGGGAGGGTGAGGATGAGAGGGGGAGGAAGAGTGAGAGGTAGGGGTAGAACTGGTATAGTAGGTCATGGGCAAAGAAGACAGCAACTGTCAAATGAAATCAGAGCAACCTTAGTTGATCATGTCATCATCCATGGGCTGACAATGCAAGAGGCTGGACGTAGAGTGCAGCCCAACTTGAGCCGTTTTACTGTCGTCTCTGTCATCCGGACATTTAGACTGGAGCACAGGTATGCAACCAAAATGTCTTTCACACTGTGTAGTACACCCCATGTCATAGTGTATCAGTTGGGTGACACCTGTGTACTTCATGAATGGCTAATGTCATACACTAACTGTACAAGTTTCCTGTCCAATTTACTCTACTGTGGGGGAATCTTTAGGCTGCATTGTCCAAGCCCTATATTTTTGTTTTTTGTTTTTGTAAAGGACTGAGAGACGCAACCATGGTGGAGGAAGGGGCGAAATGTTCATAGGGGTACAGGAAGCTGCCATTGTAAACTTGGTCTTGAAGAATAATGAAATCAGATTAAGAGCAATTCAAAGCAACATCATCCAAGACAACACCATATTCACCAACATTCAACGAGTCAGTCTGTCCACATTGGCTCGCATTCTCAAGTGAAACCAAATCAGCCTGAAACAATTGTATAAGGTGCCTTTTGAGAGAAACTCTCAAAGAAACAAAGAGCTCAGACGAGTATATGTGGATGTAAGTACAATATTGACTGCAGCACATTACACGCAACATTGTTTCCCAGTGTACTGGATAACACAATATTGACTGATTTTAGTTCATTGTTTTCAGGGAGTACTGGAAATGGATGCTCATGCAATCCCACATGAGTTCATCTTCATAGATGAGGCTGGTTTCAACCTAGCAAAGACCAGAAGAAGGGGAAGAAACGTCATTGGCCACAGAGCCATTATAGATGTTCCTGGCCAACGTGGTGGGAACATCACAATGTGCGCTGCCATCTCCAATATGCATGGTGTCCTCCACCGTCATGCCAACCTTGGACCATACAACACAGGCCATATTCTAACATTTCTGGACAGACTCCATAACATTCTCATTCCACCAGAGCATATGAATGATGCAGACCATGCAAGAACCCGGTATGTTGTAGTATGGGACAACGTGAGCTTTCATCATGCAGCCCCAGTCCAAAATTGGTTTGCTGACCACCCACTGTTTCTCGTGCAATACCTCCCACCATTCTCACCATTTCTGAACCCCATAGAAGAGTTCTTTTCGGCATGGCGGTGGAAGGTATACGACCGGCAGCCCTATGTGCGCATGCCTCTTGTGCAGGCTATGGAAGAGGCATGTGATGAAATTGATGTGGGTGCGATTCAGGGATGGATAAGGCACTCAAGGCGCTTCTTCCCTCGATGTCTGGCAAGGGAAGATATTGCCTGTGATGTGGACGAGGCATTGTGGCCAGACCCAGCTGAAAGGCAAGATGCTGCCTAATTATTTTTCTTGCCTCTTTTTTTTCTATATATTTCTTCTGCACATTTTCTTTTTCAGCTTACTGTTTTTTCTGAGCATATTTTTGTTCGCTCCAATGTAAATATATCTGCTGTGCATATGTTGCACTGACTTGTTTGGTGAAAAATAAAAAAATAAATGCATGTGTGTGTATCTGCAAATATTTCTGTGCATGTAAACACTCTAATTTTCTACAATTTGGACTATTTTAGTATTGTGGCAGAGCATACTAAAGATGAGAGTGCTTTTCATTTTGCCCAACAGTGTGTAGTTGGTTAGACAAAAATCTGGTGATATAACTGACATGTGTGCCATTTAGTGCAGTAGTTTGATTATGATCATTATATATGTAGTTTTGGTTGCAGTGTTTCATTTTGCAGGATATGTGAGGTGTTTTGCTCTTTGGGTGAGGTGTTTTGTGAATTGTGCTAAATGATTTGCAACAATGAGCCTTGTTGTCAAAATTGTGCTTTAGCAATTGTAAAAAACTGTAAGAGAAAGAAGGAGAGTGAGGATGATAGGTGGCATCTGTGGAGGAGGAGAAGAAGGTGGAGGTAGATGATCACCCAGAAAACCTGTGCAAAGAAGAACACTGAAATTATCAAATGAAATTTGAGCTAAATTAGTCGAGCATGTGATAAACCATGGACTAACACTGAGGGAGGCTGGACTGAAGATTCAGCCAAATCTTAGTAGATACACAGTGGAATCAGTAATTCAGACATTTCGTTAATAACACATGTTAACAACTGTCAATAGCTTATTGTATGCACTACATGAGCACTTTTTGGTATCCATTTTTGTGATATTTTACAGTAGCCTACGTTTATTTTGTTTGGTCTACATAGGTTTGAGGGTCGAGAATGCCAAGGAGGAAGGGGCCCCATATTCACACGTGAACAAGAGACAGCGATCATAAACATAGCTTTGGACAATAACATAGTAAAACTTATGGAGATATTCAAGCTACCATAGTCAATGACAACACAGTTTTCAACAACGTCCAACAGATATCTCTGTCAATACTGGCTTGAATCCTAAAAAAACATTCAAGTGAAACAGATTTAACGAGTGCCATTTGAAAGAAATTCAGGCAGTGAAAGACCTACGGCATGATTATGTGGACGTAAGTATTGTTCACTTTACTGTAGTATTGTGTACTGCATGTATAACTTTTTCACATGTAAATGTACTGTATAGTAGACTAATATTGAACTATACAGTCTTTCACTGTATTTCAGACACTTCTATAAAAGGATGCTGACGAAATCCAACGAGTTTATATAGATTGATGAAGCTGAGTTTAACCTCACAAAAGTCAGAAGAAGAGGAAGAAACATCATTGGCCACAGGGCTATTTTCAATGTACCAGGGCAACATGGGGGTAACATTATCCTGTGCACCTATATCACAAAAAATGGGGTCCTCCACCTCCAATTCAACTTGGGTCTTAACAATATTGCCCTCATTCTCACATTTTTAGACAGATTACACAATATCCTCACAGCAGCAAACCAAATGGATCGGATGCGATACATTGTCTTCTGGGACAATGTGTCTTTCCACTGATCTTTTCTGGTCCAAAGCTGGTTCCATCAGCATCCACAATTTACAGCCCAATTCCTTCCACAATACTCCCCTTTCCTAAACCCAATCAAAGAGTTTTTTCTCAGCATGGTAGTGGAAGGTTTATGATAACCAGCCCTATGTCAATGATGCTTCTCATTCAAGCCATGGAGAAGGCATATGATCAAATTGATTGAACATCCGTACAAGGATGGAATCGACATTCAAGAATGTTCTTCCCGCGTTGTCTTGCCAATGGGAATATAGCCTGCAACATCGACAAAGGCCTAATGGCAGATACAGCTATGGGTGAAGATGATGTGTAGGTTTTTTTATTATTATTACTGTATTGGATACAGTATGTTTTGCTTTTGTCCTTCCAAATGTGTTTGCTGAGCCTATGTACAGTAGTTATATGAAATCTTGGATATGTTTTGTTCTGAATATGTTTTGTTCTTATTTTCAATATTAACTGTCTTGAGTATATGGAGAGAAATACAGTAAATAAATATTTCCATCAGTCTGCAGAGTTGGTCTTGTGTAGTGTTTGGTGAATTTATTTTTATTCTACTTAGGGAAGTAGAAATGCTAAAAGTATTTTAGGTTGAGCACAGTATTTTATAACTCATTCAAACAGAATTAGATCATATGACTCATGTGTGTGCAACATGATGACAAAATAGCATTTTTATAAAATGTTTTGACTAAAGTATTTAATTTTGCAAAAGATCTGAGGTGCTCTGCAATTTGGGTTTGTGGTTGTGCAAATTGTGTGTAGGGGCCCTGTTTTCAAATTTATGCTTAAGCAGTCAAAAAAAAAAACCTGTAAATGTCCTGTTAATTGATTTGTTTTTCTTTAGTTTTTTTTGTATCAAGACTTAATGATTTGCTGGTGTTAATATCTAATTAGATGAACTGCTTTGGAAAAGATGTTTTTTTATTTCTTTTTTCTGTCTATGGTAAACAGTTGTTGGAATATTACTTTTTAGATGTTATGTCATTTTGTTCACATTATGAAAAATTATGTGAGCACAATTCAAATTTCAACGCACATTTGCTGTTTGTTTTGTTTTTTGTGCCAGCTGTATCCAAAACATGCACTATTGTTTCTAAAATGTAACCAAACAATGGGGAAAAAGTGTAATTGGCCAATATGTTATGGTCAAAGTCTCTGGTCAGCATGGTGGCAATGTGACACTCTGTGCAGCCACAAGTAATTGTGGGGTTCTCGACCATCATTCCAACTAGGGGCCATACAACATAGAACATCTTCTTACACTTCTGGAAAGTCTTCATAATATCTTGTTTAAGCACAAACTTTAGGATCATGAGTAAGCAGAACATCCTGTCTGCGTCATAGTTTGGGACAATATCAGTTTTCACCGTGGTCTCCAGATATGAGAATAGTTCAATATCAACCAACGATTCTTAAGTGTTTGCCTTCCACCATACTCCCATTTTCTCAGCCCAGTAAAAGAGTTTTTCTCTGCTTGGTAATGGAAGATCTGTGACTGAAATCCTTATACCAGAGAAAATTTCTTGACAGGCAATGGAATTGGCCTGTGGTGATATAGGCATGGAGTATTGTCAAGGCTGGATCTGGCACACCAAAGGGTTCTTCCCCCATTGCTTGGATAGGGAGAATGTTACTTGCAACATGGACAAAGTCCTCTGAGTTATAATGATTTTGCAGTTGTACAATATTTTACAGTGTACTATAATGTTCTTTTAATTTATACTTCTGTCTTTGTTCTTTGGCTTTGTGTAGTACTGTGTTTTTACTGTATGCATGTGCTGATTATCACAGACATTTAATATTGCATTTCTTGCAGTACTTACAGTATACAATATCAAAACTATGTTACTATTTTGGGCTTTTATATATATTTATATATATGTGTGTGTGTGTGTGTGTGTATACTGTATATATATTATATATATATATATATATATATATATATATATACACACATATAAGTGTATATATTTTAAAAGTGAATCGCGTCTACTGCATTATACACAAAGAACATTTTTTCTGGAGCTAAATACCTTGACACTGCGATTTCCATTTTTGATGTAGTGTGCAATGAATGCTCAGTAGTTTTTTAATTTGACTGGCTGTGTATATAATCTAAAAGCATTGCTTTATTTTGAGCATACATAAAATGGTTTTAAGGCGATTGTTTGATTTCGCCAGAAATTTCACAATTCTGTAAAACTTTAATTAAAGATGGGTGATCATGCACAGCAAAGATAGAACGATAAATATCATCAATTACTGATGCACTCTTGTTCATTCAGAATTACAGTATTAAGGAGAGCAGTATGAATGTTGAATGTACATTTAAATTACATTAAAATACACGATTCTAAACAAAGTTATTCCATGGAGGGAAGCAGGTAGTATTAGACGGACAATGGTGAAATCCTCTGTCACTTGAAGAAGTAAACACATATATTTAATATCCTACTTGCAGTTTTACACATAAAGTTAATTTAAGGAAGTTAAGATTTGGTCCATTCTATTACGCTATGGGTACATTTTCTGTATCCAGTTTGTCTGATTCAAAGTCACAAGATCAGAATTCAATGGAACCAATCTAAAATGAAACATGTAATCCTTAATTACTGAAAATGACATATAAATAACCTTTTAATGACTTAGAAACAGAAAGTGGAGAAAAGATACAGAAAACTCTAGTGCTAGTGATTTATAGAAGTAAAGGATCTGTGCGCAGGAATTTGTTTTCATGCACATCAGTGAGGTAATTTAACAAAATAAGAGTATCTCTTTTTTAAAATAACATAATCCTATTATTAATCAGACAAATGTGAAACAAACATCAGAATTGTGGAGCATTTTAAAGTCTTGAAAACTGACCTGACAGGAAGTAGAGCCATATTTACCCTCTCTCCAATACTCATTCCAAGGCCTTAGAAGCAGGACAGAGACAACAAATAAGGAAGATCTAAAAACAGTAGTAGGAGGTCAACCATTATATGTCACATACCTAGCTGATATTCTTCATATTGAACCAATTACCAGCAATTTAAACCTCCTCCTTCAGATCTGCCTGAATTTCACTTCAGGTTCTCCACTTTTCCTTAGTTCCTCACAAAGACAGGAATGTTAGTTCAATTGTTAATTCTAAATTGTCCCCATGTAAGTGAGCTTGGCTGGGTAGGTGAGTAAGCCTTGGAATCGACTGTCCAGGGTTTGTTCCTGCCTTTTGCCTCATGCTCCTGGATTAGGCACCAACATACCTGGATGGAGTAAGGGGGCCAGGTGGGCTGATAAGTCCCTTTCATTCTCACTGAATTTAATTGTAATCATCCTAAAGTTGTGTACTTTGTAACAAATCTTGATATTCTCATCCAGGGCATTTCATTTTCAACTGAGTTATCTGAAAAATTATCAGTAGAATTTTAGGCACTGGGTAAACATAACAATAGTCCAATCACCCACATTAATAACATATTGAAGTCTCTAAAGAGCTGTAATAGCAGTGAGAGACTAACCTCTCTCTCTGTCTGTCTCTTCTAGGACCCAAAGCGGAAGAAGAAGTGGAAAATGGCAGGCTCTGAGATACAATGCATTGTCGAAGAACTCCAGACCCTCAGCTTCAGTAATTCAGGAATTCAGTTCCATGAAGGCTCATCTGCTAAAAGAGACCTCTTTAGCAGCCAAGATCATTGCAGGTCATCCCAATTTAGCAACATCAACTCCGCAACATGCCATTCGGTCACTTGGCCAGGTGAGTGTTACCCCAGCGCCTACTCAGAATGACAAGGGAATCTAGCATCCAGCTGTTTCTAGATCACCTTCGTCAGCTCAGGCAAGCATCACCATCCAGAACCGCTTTGATCCTCTTCGGTCCCCCACCATGGTGGCAGTCTTTGGTGATGTATTTGTTAATAAGGATCGAGTTGTAGGAAACTTCAATATTTCTTGCCCTAAACAGAAATCTTCTTTTTCTTGTTTTCCTGGTGCACATGTACAAGATATTACAAGAAGAGCACTGACAATCATCGAGAAGCACAAGGACAGGGCTGTTGGGACCATCGTACAAAATGTGGGTGTAAACAACATTTGATATCAACAGTTGAAGATTCTAAAGATGGACTTCGTAACACATATTCAAGCCACGAAGGAGAGTACCCCAGCGGCCAGAATCATCATTTCAGGTCCCCTGCCTAGATGAATCCTACAGTTGTCTGCTGAAAAACTGGTTGAGAGGCTTCTACAGGAGACAAAACATTGATTTAGTGAAAAACTGGGATTTTTTCTGGAAGAGACCACGTTCCTTTAGACAAGATGAACAGCATCCTAACAGATTCAGTGCCCAGGTTCTTTCTGAAAACATCTCAAAGGTAATCTGTATTTCCTGACTAAGCAAAATTAGTTCAAACGTTTTCCATATTGTCTTGCTAGGATGTGATGATTCTGTAGTGAGTTCACCTTCAGATGTGCACTGTTTTAACACTATAATAACTAACCAAAGTCTAACTAAAAACTCTTACAAAGCAGTGTATATGTGAATAATTTAATTACTATTTCAACTTTTAGATGTGCACTGTATTAGAAGTATAACAACAGATTACAGATTAAATAAAAAATCTGCACAAAGCAGCATTAACAGAAATAACTTATTTACCATTTAAAGCTGCCATAACCCTCTGATTCAGCTCTGTTCTTCTGAGACCTTAAATGTGGCTTTGATAAATATCAGAGCATTAACCAGCAAGACTGTTTACATTAACGATCTTTTCAGTGATAGGAAAATCGACTTTCTTACGCTAAGTGAAATGTGGCTCAGCTCAGATGGTGCAGCAGTGTTAGTTGAAGTAGTTCCTCTGAATTACAGCTTTGCTCATTTGGCTTGCCATGGCAAAAAAGGTGGGTGTTTAGTGAGTATTTACCGAGCTGATTAAACTGCAAAGATGCCGGTTTTGGTACCTTCATGTATTTTGATAATCTTGCTGTTGTTATTCAAGGAATGATCCAGGCTCTCGTATTGACCGTGTATAGACCTCCTAAATATAATGCATCTTTTATTGAGGAATTCTAAGACTTAGTATCTGTAATAATAACTATGAAAGGTTCCTAATTGTGGGCTAATTCAATTTCCATGTGGATAACCAGTGTGATCTGAAAGCATGGGAATTCGTGGACTTACTGCATTCCTTTGATCTCAGTCAGCACATCAGCCAGCCCACATATATTTTAGGACAAATACTGGATTTAGTGATTTAAAAAGGATTAAAAGCTGACATGATGCAGGTGGTGGATAAGGATGTATCAGGTCACTTTTTAATATTATTAAATACAGAAATACTGTTAACTACTGTTAACTAATGGGAAGCATATTTTTAAAAATGTTATTTTAATACATCTGCAGCTTCAATGTTTTCTAATATTCTAAACAATCATTCAGATTGTAGTGCTTATCTCCATAGCACTAACAGCATTAACAGTAAGGTGGAAAATTTGAATGCTAAGGTGAGAGCTACAGCTTACATAGTAGCCCAGAAAATAATTAAGAAATCCTTCAACACTATTATACCTTGGGAGACACAAAGAATGTCTGACTTAAAGAGGACATCCCAGATCGCTGAGCGTAAATGAAGAAAAACTAAATTGATAGTCCACTATGAAATGTTGAAAGCTAAAATAACTGAATACAACAATGTAGATCTCCTTGATAGGCAGTCCCATTTTTCTAAAATTATAAATGATAATGCTGGTAATCCAAGAGTTTTGCTCTCAACTACTTATTTCCTTCTAAATCCAGCTCACTCAATGGAATGCCTCCTAAAAAGTATGTGAAACTTGTGTGGCTTTTGCTATATTTGTTAAACACAAATAAATGATTTTAGAAAAAATATATGAGGTCTGTCTATTAAATAACGAGACTGACACAATAACTGCTTCACAAAAAGTGTAAGAAGGAGCATTGTCCTGATGAATCTTTCTCTCAGCTTTGTCAAAACTTCCTTACAATAATGCTGGTTCACTGTTGTGCCTTATGGAACCCGTTCTGTCAAAATTACGCCTTTATGTCAAAAAACACAATGAGCAGGGCTTTGAACTTGGACTTGCTTTGACATGCTTTTCTCATTCTTTTTGATTATGGTGTTTTCCAGTGCACTGACTGTCATTTTGTTTCAGGATCATACTGGAAGATTCAGGTTTCGTCACAAGTGATGAATTTTTAAAAAAGGTTCGGGACTGCCTCAATGGCACTCTTTTTGCTCTGGTGTGAGAACCCTAAAGACCACCTTGGCACAAAGTTTTTTTCATATTCAGTTCCTCATGCAAAATTTTCCATGAAGTGTCTTCATCAATGTTTATGGTTTCAGCTATCATACGAACACTGAGTCGACGGTCTTTTCAAACCGCCTGGCTAATTTTTTCTACATTTTCTTTGGTACTTGAAAGTTGGGTACGACACATGCAGTCTTCTCCGTAAGCCTCAGTAAGTATTTGAAAACATACAATTGTTGTTTTGTTGAGATTTACTAACAATTTCAAACTGACACATGCTAAACTTTTAAACTTAGCATTATTCCATCACACAAGGGGAAACACAACTGCATTAAACAGTGACTGGCAATCAACTAAACGGCAGAGTGTTGTTGTTTGTTGTGCAAATGTGGACAGGTTTAAACCTGCATGGCAAGTGCTCATAATCAGTTCTCACTGCTTTGTTTAAGATACAGAAACACAGTCTCGTTATTTAATAGACAGACCTCATAGTACATCACCAAAGTTAATCTGATTTAATCCCAGCATTCCCATTTAAACGAGTTAAATTCTTTCTCTGGAACAGATCTACTCGGACTATGTTGAATAATTTCTCAACTGAAGCCCCCTATCGGCATCCTTGACCCAATACTAACATGCTTTTCCAAAGAAGTCTTCAATGTGCTAATTGACAGTGTACTTCACATAGTGAACTCATTAGATACGGGGGTCATCCCTGACTGTCTTAAGACTGCAGTTGTTAAACCCCTGCTCAAGAAAAATAATCTTGACTTCTCTGTTTCTGACAAATTTTGACCAATTTCTAATCTGCCTTTCTTAAGTAAGGTTCTAGAAAGGGCAGTAATTAAGCAATTAAAATGATTACTTGATTCAACATTCTATTTGTGACAAGTTTCAGTTATGTTTTAGAACAAATCACAGTACAGAACTGCACTGTTTAGAGCAGTAAATGATTTGCGGGTTAATGCAGACAGAGGCTGTATATCTGTTCTTGTTCTCTTAGTATTGAGTGCAGCAATTGACACCACAGAGTGCAGTATTCTTATAAATCACCTTAGACAATGGGTGGGCCTCTCTGCCAGCGTCTTAAATTGGCTTTAGTCCTACTTAACAGGTAGAAAATTGTTTGTTAGTTGTGGTGATTGTACTTCAGAGTTACGTAGTATTGTACATGATGTACAACAAGGATCTATTCTGGGTCCACTGCTCTTTTCAATCTATATGCTTCCATTAGGTCAGATTATCTCAAAGCACAAGGTGAGTTACCACAGCTATGCAGATGACACACAACTTTATTAGTACCTGATGACCCTGACGCTCTTGACTCTCTGATCCAATGTCTTAGCATTATTTCCAATTGGAAGAGTACTAACTTTCTCATACTAAATTAGCAGGAAACAGAAGCCTTAGTGACTGGCTAACATGGATATAATGAAGATATTATAAAAAAATTTGATCCTTTGGGTTTAAAAGTCAAGAAGTAAAGAAATTAGGGATAATTATTGACTCTGACCTAAACTTTAAATCGCATATTAACCAGATTACTAGGTCTGCATTTTTTCACTTAACACTAGAATTACCAGAGCCTACGAAAAAACTTGTAGATCCGTCCCACCTTAAATCATTTCGCACCTCTCCATCAGCGTCTTTTGTCCTGTAAATGTGTCGATAAGCAGCAAGCAGCCTACTTTCACATCCCCCACCGCAAAACAGTTTTTTAAGCTCAAGTCTGTTTACCTGCGTGTCAGTTGCTTGGAGTTGTATAGAGTGAGAAGTCAAGCAAAATGACACCATTTATAAATACTATATCATTATTTGGAATACATGCATTTCATGTGTGTTTCGTGTCTACAACAATCTATGTACAGTAAACACATCGTTAAAACAGAAACGTTTTTCATGTTTTAGTAATAATTGACAAAATGTAGACATGAGGTGTATAATGTGTTAGCCTGAATTCCAAATATCAAATAAACACTTTCACAAAAGGTACAACTATAACAGAACAAGCACGCTTCTATTCAAGAATATAACTCTAGAAAAGGAACCCGCATTAGGGTGCGACATTGACACGCATTTGCTACGACTGCTTCGGTGGCACAACGGTATCAATTGTTAACTGGTAATCAAAACTTCAGTCCCGGATGAGTCCGTTTTGAGAAGTGAGCTGCTCTTATTCTTACTATTTTAGAATAAAAACATACATTTGATTTCAGTGTGTAACAGCCGGTGTAAATGTATGATACTTGTAAAGGTTAGCTTTGTTTTTTTTTTTTTTATTCAGTATTATTCTCTCAGTCACGTTCACGTCCTGTTAAACCCCCCGTTTTCACATAAAGACGCACTATAACCGAGGTGAACTCAGATGATCTGGCTCTTATATACAAAGTACAGCGACGGCAGCTTCCACCTTCAGCTACAGACTCTCTACACTAGTGTTTAGATCTGGACGGTGCATGTGCCCAAAACATTAACATTTACTGTATATGTTACATACATCTTGCCTGAAGAAGGGGCCTGACTTGTCTCGAAAGCTTGCATATTGTAATCTTTTTAATTAGCCAATAAAAGGTGATATTTTGCTTGCCTTTCACTATGTTACTTACTATGTAAATGTATGATACTTGTAAAGGATAGCTTTGTTTTTTTTTTTTTAATTCAGTTTCATTCTCTCAGTCACGTTCACGATCCCCCCCATCTGACACTGCTGTTTTCACATAAAGACACGCTATAACAGAGGTGAACTGAGATGATGACGACAGTTCTACATCGGAGCAAGAATGCACGTCGCACTTTTGCCATCGCTGTACTTAGTATATGTACATGGGAAGCTCTGCAGTCTGCTTGTGACTTTACGCTGTAGTAAGTGAGTAAATAAATAAAGGTAAATAAGTAAATAACATTCGATCTGGCTCTTATATACAAAGTACAGCAACGGAAGCTTCCACCTGCAGCTATAGACTCTTCAGTATGCAAGCGACTCTCTACGCTAGTGTTTAGATATGGACGGTGTATGTGCCCAAAAAAAAAGTTTAACTGCATTCTCGTACCATTGCTTGTATACTAAAGTGTCTGCAGGCACTTTTCATGGCATTACATGTATTTGTTGAGCATGCCCATGTCGATCAAACACAGGAAGCTCTGCAGTCTACTTGTGACTTTACGCTGTATGAAGTAAGTAAATAAATTAAGGTAAATAACATTCGATCTTGCTTTTATGTAAGTAACATAGTGAAAAGTCAAGCAAAATGACACCTTTTATTGGCTAACTAAAAAGATTACAATATGCAAGCTTTCGAGGCAAGTCAGGCCCCTTCTTCAGGCAAGATGTACGTAACATATAAATGTTAATGTTTTGGGCACATGCACCGTCCAGATCTAAACACTAGCGTAGAGAGTCTATAGCTGAAGGTGGAAGCTGCCATCGCTGTACTTTGTATATAAGAGCCAGATCATCTGAGTTCACCACTGTTATAGCGCGTCTTTATTTGAAAATGGGGGGGGGGGGGGGAAGGGAACACAACAGAGAGAATAAAACTGAATAAAAAAACAAAAAACTAAGCTAACCTTTACAAGTATCAAACATTTACAGACTGAAATCAAATGTATGTTTTTATTCTAAAATAGTAAGAATAATAGCAGCTCACTTCTCAAAATTGACTTGTCCAGGATCGAACCCGTGAAGTTTTGATTACCAGTCAACAACTGATACCATTGCACCACCAAAGCAGTCTAAGCAAATGCGTGTGAATGTCGCACCCTAACGCGGGTTCCTTTTCTGCAGTTATATTCTTGAATAGAAGCACACATGTTCTGTTATATTTGTACCTTTTTTGAAAGTGTTTATTTGATATTTGGAATTCAGGCTTCACACACTTCATGTCTACATTTTGTCAATTATTACTAAAACATGAAAAACGTTTCTGTTTTAACGATGTGTTTACTGTACTTAGATTGTTGTAGACATGGAACACACATGAAATGCATGTGTTCCAAATAACGATATAGTATTTATAAAAGGTGTCATTTTGCTTGACTTCTCAGTCCATACAACTCCAAGCAACTGACACGCAGGTAAACAGACTTGAGCTGAGAAAACTGTGCGGCGGTGGGGGATGTGATAGTAGGCTGCTTGCTGCTTGTTGCTTATCGACGAAACAACTCGTAGATCAGTCCCACCTTAAATCGCTTCGCACCTCTCCATCAGCGTCTTTTGTCCTGTAAATGACATTTACAGGACAAAAGACGCTGATGGAGAGGTGCGAAGCGATTTAAGGTGGGACTGATCTACAAAGTTTTTTTGTAGGCTCTGGTAATTCTAGTGTTAAGGAATATAGCTAAAGTTAGACCTCTTATAACTTTAAAAGGTGCTGAAAAATTAGTTCACGCTTTTGTTTTTAGTTGACTAAATTACTGTAGTGCACTTCTAACAGGACTACATAAGACAGACGTCAGTCGGTTGCAATTAGTGCAGAATGCAGCAGCCAGATTCTTAACTAGGAAAAGAAAATTTGAGAAAATCTCACCAGTTTTAGCATGGTTAGATTTGTTACCCATGTCATTCAGAATTGACTTTAAAATACTACTATTGGTTTAGAAAGCCTTAATTAATCTTGCTCCATCTTACATTTTGGAATGCGTATTCCCCTACATTCCAAGTCATAACCTTAGATTTTCAATTGGAGGTCCGCTTATAATTCTAAGAGCTAAACTTAAAAGAAGTGGTGAGGTGTCCTTTTGCTGGTATCCACCCAAAATGTGGAATACTTTACTGACATAAATTCGCCAGGCTGGCACTGTGGATCATTTTAAAAAACTGCTGAAATCCCAATTTGGCTTTTTCGTAGTTGTATTCCTGGTTGACTATAAGGGAATAGAATTATCATATTTTTCAGGGACCCGCAATCTGTACTAATCTCTTCTGTCTTTTCTAGTTCTTCTGTCGTGGCGATCTGCGCCACCTCCATCTGATCATGGCACCATGCAGCCCCCTGTATTGATGGACTGAAGGCAGGTGCTCCAGCTTTCTACAAGACCAACATCATCAAATACTGTCATGTGAATCCTGAGAATCAAGAGGACTGATTTAAGAACATTTATGTAAAGCTCTGAGGCTAGGGATCTCCATCAGCAATTGGAAGTTTGCCGATTCAAATCCCATAAATGCCAGAAGTGACTCAAGGCCCTTAAGTTGCAATTGCTAATTAATCTGCAGCCCTGCAAGCAGATCCTCCAGCCTGCAGGGAAAACTTGGGGGTTGGTGGCAGGATTGGTACTCCAGCCACCGTAAAAAACCTCACACTGTTCTAGTGTGGTGCTCAGGTGTCACTCTTTGCATGGCTGTCGAATGCTCCCAACCTTAATGCTAAGTACAATGCCCAGTGGGTGCTGAATGGTCTTTTTGACCTTGGAACCCCTACAGATTTTGTTTTTTTCTCTAACCTAGCTAGAGTTTTTTTTGTTGTTACTGTCCTTCCGGTCATCTGATCTTACCTTTTTTTGTTACTTATTCTTTAATATTATTGCCTAATCTTATTTGCTTTTCGTTTCATGTAACTTTCTTCCTGTTGTCTTGTAAACACTTTGAGCTACATTGTTAGTATGAGAAAGTACTATATAAATGCATGTTGATTTTGTTGTTGTGAGGCATTTATCAGACATATCGGCTATTGACATATTGATTGTATTTAAACTTTATAAGTCACTTTCAAGGGTGGCATGGTGGTGCAGTGGTAGTGCTGCTGCCTCGCAGTTAGGAGACTTGGGTTCACTTCCCAGGTTAGGTTAGGTTTCTTTATTTAGTCATGTTTACACAGGAAAACAAGAAATTTGCCTTCTCAGTTGCATCTAATAACAGGTAACAGACAGAATGAAATAAAACAGACAAATAGAAATAAGAAAGGTTAAGGTAAGGCAGTTAGATAAAACAAAAAAAAAAAGGTAACAGGATATATATCAAAACCTTAAACATTATCTCCGATATTTCTTATTGAAAAGTCGTATGGCACTAGGAAGAAAGGAATTTCTGGAGCGATTTGTGTGGGTTTTCAAAGCAACTATCCTTCCTGATTTACTGAAGTTTAGTTCTACATGTAATGGATGTCTGTCATCAGTTGAGATGATTTCCAGTTTCTTTAGCATTGCCCTCTGACACACACTAGTCAAATCATCTACATCAGTCCCAATAACTTTAGCTGCATACTTTGTAATCTGCTGGAGCTTTTTTGAGTTTTGTTTTGTCAGACTATTAAACCAGGCAATGAAACTGAAAGTGATCACGGACTGGATCATACTACGATAGAAGGACAACATGAGGTCCTTGTCTACTTTAAATAGTTTGAGTTTATGGAGGAGAAATAAGCGCTGGTTGCATTTAGAAAATAATTTTTTTGTATTTGTATTCCAGTTAAGATTGTTATCTAGGTAAGTTCCTAAGTATTTATATTCATAAACTCCCTGCATGGAGTTTGCATGTTCTCCCTGTGTTTGTGTGGGTTTTCTCCGGGTACTCCAGTTTCCTCCCACAGTCCAAAGACATGCAGGTTAGGTGCATTGGCGATTCTAAATTGTCCCTAGTCTGTGGGTGTTTGCCCTGTGGTGGGCTGGTGCCCTGCCCGGGATTTGTTGGCTGGGATTGGCTCCAGCAGACCCCCGTGACCCCATAGTTAATATATAGTGGGTTGGATAATGGATGGATGGAAGTCACTTTCAAATAAAAATGTAAATATTCCTGCCTCCGGAGCAGCTCACCTTAAAGAGGATTTTGACCAGTGCTATATAGAGTTTGCTCTGCAGTGATGCAGATTCCATATTTTTATATTCAATTCCTGAAATCTAATTTTTTGAGGTTCTGAATGTCTTGGATAGTTGGTGAAATACATTACAACTATGAAAATGGGCAGTGGCTTGCAGAACATGTCTGTATCATCTTTTCTTCCCCCAGGGCTTACCAAGATCACGATATTTCAAGCATATTGAAGATGCTTAGGTGTCTAATAGAAAACCAAGGCAAAGTACAAAACTATATAAAATGAAAAAATCAATGACAAAACACAGACTTTGCTTTAAAAGTCAGCATCACAGTAGAGTTACATTATATCTTATCAAATTCTGTAGTGTTATTTAAGCAGCTGTATTTGTAAATGAAAAAGTGAAAAAAGTAAACTAATGAGCTTACAGCAATACTTTGATAAAAGTCTACTACATAAAATGAATGTTTATGTAGCGATTTTCACTGTTTTGTAACCTAAGTGGGCAACGGGTATAAATGATAGTCCACATCCATCACCATAAATGGACTGTTAAGGCTGCTGCAAAAGTTCTCATTGTTTAAGCAGACATATTTCACTCAAGCCTGTATCTATTAATCACAGTCAAAAAAAAAGAATCATTTTAATATAAATACTTTGTGAAGTATTGTTCCATCTGTTGAAAATGTGCAGTAGTTATGTTGACCCTTTTCTAAATGGCACACACTGCTTTCAGGCAAGATCGGGGAGGTAAATGAATTGTTTGGCTGATTTTCTTGGCAAGGATTTTTATTAGTGGGAGGTGGCAGTAAAAAGAAACTTGAGAAAGGCTGAAATTGTTTACTTAAAACTATAGCCAAATGGTGAGGAAAGAGGCAAAGAGCAAGGCAAAACAGCGGCATAAAGTTATTGTAAGTCAAACACTGTCAACGGAGACAACTTTAGGCTGCTACTTCTTCAGCTGAATTCTCCACTTCAGTTTTACAGAAATCTTCACAGTCGTCATTAAAGTTTTGCTTTCTCTTTAATTATACCTAATAAAAGTCATGTATTATTTGATTACAGTTTGAGTAATTGAAAGGGATTTTCATTGTTTCTTACTTCATGTTTAATAAATATATACAAGAGAAATTGTGCTCAATTAGTCACTATCATTTTGAGATTAGAAAAAAAGAGTTGTTGCATAATTGTTTGCTCTAGGCATTTTGCTGACATATCCTGGCTAGACAATAAGAGATACAGTACACCAAAAATATAAGGGTTGACTGACTGATTTGAAGCCACTGCTATTTTTCATTTTAATGTGTTAGAATGGGTGGTCATACCAGAGCTATTGTTTAATATTTATACTACATCAAAGAGCAGATTGTGAATTTTTGGAAAATATTTTAATACAAGGGCTATTGACTCTTTATCATGTAAATGTTAGTTACCATCTTTGTATTAGTATTTGAATATCTGTAAGATTTTTGGAGAAACTCTATAATGATGCGATGGACTGGTAACCCATCCTAAGCTGGATCCCATCTTGCATCTGATGCTACTGGGATAGGCTTCAGCAACTCTGCATTGGATTGAGCTAGTCTGGAAATGTTATATTATATGCATTATTCTAGTAACAACCAAGTGATGGTTACTTTCCAGCTTTCTAGTGTATGCCATTTAAAGGGTCTACTATATTACAAAAAGAAAACCAAGTTCACTTTTTGTAACTTTTACATTTTTGCTTGATTGCCAGTGACTGAATGACATTCAGTCCATCTTGCTGTGTAACTGATTAATGTAATTAATCTCATTTTTGTTTTCCTCAAAGGCATTGTGTCATAGTATTTAAAGTATTTATATGTTTGCTGACAGTTTTTGATGGAAATGAGGGAGGTTTGTGTAAATTTCTTTACATTTTCATGTCCCACCTACTGAATGTAGTCTCTCACTTTAATGCACTTCAATTGCTCATTGATTAATAAATCCTAGTTTTGTGAGCGTCTGTAAACAAATGTAGATATGTACTCTGGTACATGAGTGCTGCTACTAATAATAATCCATCAATATATCTATTTCAAAACTTGTCTTCTACTGCTATTTTTTCAGATTTCTTAAATTCTCATACAGTAGTTTCATATAATGTTTGTTTTCATTTTGATTTTCTGGGTCAGGATAGGAACCCAGCCTACTATAACTGCGAGGCAGAAGCATTGTCCACTGTGGCAAAGTGCTACCAAATAATAAAAACAAATAGAAACTTGCAAGCAAGTTTGACTGGGAGTCAAGCGGTTTATTTGTTTAGATGTCAGACGTATTTTCATTTACGTAAAAATATGCTATTGTCAATGGCAGAGGGCACTAACAAAAGGTTTCATTAACAATAATAGAACAACATCCTCAGTCATACAATCACATGTACACCGTATAAAGTAGGACTCTATTTCCAGCATGCTTACTGTCAGATGGTGATGGTTGATATGTAACTATTCACTGGTTAAAACCTAATTAAACACAGAAGAGATGAACGTTTGTACAAAAGTACATTTTTTAATTGCTTGGATGGCAGTCACTCTTTAGTATAAATTACAATACTGTACACTTTGTGAAAGTACTTTGTGATTCTGATATTTGAGTATAATTCCAGCAGAATTTCACAGCTGTTAAGGATGTACAATAGAAAAGAATAAACAATTTATATACATTCATATACTATATATTGTATATATAACATCTGTCACACTGTTTTGGTCAAATATTGATACTCTTAAAATTTTATATTTAGCTGGTGACTTCATTCACCGACAGTTTAAGTGACATGCTCAGAGCCACATAGTGAGTTGAAGGAGGGAAAAGAACCAGAAACCTTGTGATTTAACGTCCAATACCTTAGCCCAGTGGTTCTTGACCTTTTTTAACGAGGGACGCAGCTCTCATTGTCAACAAGATAAGTGGACCACCTTATGAGAAATCAACAAGCTTCTTTGAACTGTGACGACAGGAGTCCCAGAAAATATGGACACTGGGACACATATGTCAAGTAATAAGACCAAGGACCAGTGACACAGTGCAGACTCCAGAAATGCAAGTACAAAGAAAAAAACAGTGATTTTGGAAAAAATGTCAATAAATGAATATTTGCAATAATAAACAAATGATAAGGTGCATTCCATTCAAAACACATGATCAATAGTTAGAGAGGAAAAAATGGTCTTTAAGATTTCAATATAGAAAAAATAATACAATCACATATTTCCTTTTTTCCATCTTAATCAGGCTTAAAATTAATATAAGAAGCCTCAGGTCCTTGCACAGCAACCCTCTCTTCCTTTTAACTCTAGAGCTACTAACCTCTTATGGTAGCTATCCTTCCTTGTCCCACACAAACTGATGATCCACTGAAAAAGGAAATATCCATCTGACTAGTGCAGGTGGCATATACACTCAACTGGGGTACCACCTCACAGTGCACTGTGGTTCACACACCACTGTCATGTGCATGAAACACCTTTCAAATTTTGAGTGGTCTGCACAGACACACCCACAACCCCATCACAGACAGCCATTCTGAACCGCTCAGTTTGTGTGCTCAGTGCCAATCAAACACCAGTAAAACCTGCCTTGCTAAACATCTGCCCAACCCGTGATGCACTTCGTTATATCCAGAGCACTGCTTCCTAAATGTACATATGCCTTAGAAGAGGCCCACACAGAAGCTCGCTCCACACCGTTGTGCACCACAGACTCCTGCAAACTCTTTTAAGTCCAGCAACTATTTTAACAAAATTATTTTTAAATGGTGTAATCACCTGTTAAAAGAATATGTATAAAATATAATATAAAAAGCCATAAAACACTTCACAGACACTAATACTAGACTTAGTATTATACACAATGTATATTGCTCAAAAAATTAAGTGAACACTTAATCTTCACAGCCTAACACCAAGTCAGTTAAGCTTCAGGGACATCACTCTGTCTGGTTAGGCAGCATAACAGATTATGAATCAACTTCACCTGCTTTGAAAGTGACAACTGGAGAACTGCAGAGGCAATAGCAAGGAACCCCCTCAAAAAGGCAATGGTTTTGGAGGTGGTGGCCATGCACAATTGATCTCTCTCTAGTTTAGCATTTTGTTAGTGTTCTTGTCACTACTGGTTGAATAAGGCAGTACTTGCAGCTGATTCAGTTTGGACAGGTAGTCCAGCTCCTTCAGGATGGCACATTCATACATGCCATTCCAAGAAGGTTTGCTGTGTCTCGCAGCAAAGTCTCAAGAGGATTAATAAAGCTTATCTAATCTAATTTTATACCAGGTGGTGGGCCATTGCACGAGGAGAGCTGGACAGGTTTGTAGATGGGAATGAACCCAGCAGCAGGACTGGTGTCAGTTCTATTGTGCGAGGAGGAACAGGAGGAGCCCTGCCAGAGTACTAAAAAATTACCTCCAGCTGACTACTGGTGTTCATGTTTATGACCAAACCATCAGAAACAGCCTCCATGATGGTGGTATGAGGGCCCAACCTCCTCTAGTGGGACCTGTGCTCACAGCCCATCACGTGTAGCTCGATTGGCAATCATCAGAGAACACCACAATTGGTAGGTCTGCCATTTGTGCCCTGTTGTCTTCACAGATGAGAGCAGGTTCACACTGGGTACACACTAGATACACCGTGGTGAAACTTGAATCACTATCCATCATGACCAGTTTGCCAGTGGGTCATTGGTGGTCTGGGAAGGTATATCCTTGGATGGTCGTATAGACCTACACCTGATATGTAATGGTACCCTGACTGCTATTAGGTATGAAATCCTCAGAGCCATTGTCAGACCTTACACTGGTGCAGTGGGCCCTGGGTTCCTCCTGGTGCAGGATAATGCCTAGCCTCATGTGACCAGAGTGTGTAGGCAGGTACTGGATGATGAAGTTGTTGATGCCATTGACTGGCCTGCATGTTCCCCCATACTGAATCCAATTGAGAATCTCTGCGACGTTATGTATTGGGGAATCCAACGTCGTCAAGTAGCGCCACAGACTGCCAGGAGCTCACTGATGCCCTGAATCAGATATGTGAGGAGATCCTCCTGGACCAATCTCCCATCTCATTAGGATCATGGTCAGATATTGTCAGGCCATACACACTACTGAGTCACATTATGATTAGCTGTGATGAAATTCACGCAAGTTGGGTCAGCCTGTGATTTACATTTTTTACCTTTGTTTTCAGTGTGATGTTGAATCCAGACCTCAATGGGTTGGTGATTTGAGATTCCATTGACCATTGTTATATATAATTTTGTTCTCAACAAATTACACAGTATTAGAGATCTGATGTGTGATTTAAGTATTCCCTTAATTTGTTTGAGCAGTGTATATATTTACCTGGTAATTACATCAATATATTTTTTAAAAATATTTTTGATCAAATTTATTTTAAAAAAGAGTACTACACAATATAATAAGTAAGAACAAAACAAACCTCCCCACAATGTTTGTTTAATTAATAAGTAAAGCTACCCCGAGTAAATTGTTAACATTTCATAAATAGGAAATGCATATAAGTAATCTGCCTAATGCCTGGTGAAAGGTTGATGACTGCTCAAAAAAGTTGTAATTAAAGATTACAGTCTTTGAAAATCACAGAAAAGTGCAAATTAATCTTGAACATTGCACTGTGTAATGAGGGTTGTTTGTACCTGTTTCAGCAAATATGAGTAATTTTAAACAAACTGACCTGCATCCTTCAGACCATTAACACTTATTTTGCATGCAGCTCACTTCACCTTTACTTTTCTAACTCTTAGATTTAGAAGGCTCTTAATTGTTGTCACCCCTCCATTTTGGTATGCCCTGTCTCCTAATTGGTGACAATTATTTACATTTCCTGGTCACAGTATGTAGGGGAAAAACAATTAGGAGCACATATTAGCCATCGTAAAATGTTCAAATAGATTTATCTGACATCCACACAAACTGTAAAAGGATCATGTGCCTTTATATGTAATGGGGTGTTAAACTTCTACTAAACATAAATGCGTGGAAGAGTGACCAGTCATTGACCAAAAACTCCTGTACTTGTTCTCGAAAGGTTAGCCCAGTTAATATAAATGTAAGCCCCCCCATGACCATAATATCCTCCTCTAAGCTTGCCTTTTTTAATATTACTAAAATGATGTAAATTAAAACTATTTTCTGTAAGAGGGGTCTATAACACAGTCCAAATATGAAGTGTTGATGTCTAATGCTGCCTAGTCAGTCAGTCAGTCAGTCATTTTCCAACCCGCTATATCCTAACACAGGGTCACAGGGGTCTGCCAATCCCAGCCAGCACAGGGCACAAGGCAGGAACAAATCTAGTCAAATACAAACATCTTCACTAAGCTGCAGTTCACCACCTTATTGAAAAAGTTTACACATACATGGTGACTCCCCCACTTTTTCATTTCTGATGGTGTTTTGTAAATAATGCATACATATCTATGTTATACTCCTGCCCATCTCAATTATTTAGCTAATTTGATCTATCTATCTATCTATCTATCTATCTATCTATCTATCTATCTATCTATCTATCTATCTATCTATCTATCTATCTATCTATCTATCTATCTATCTATCTATCTATCTATCTATCTATCTATCTATCTATCTATCTATCTATCTCAATGTAATGTTCAGCTACATATAATTCCAAATGATTTATTTTATCCTTAATACTCCTAGCATTAAGGAAAGTAATTTCAATTTATTACTTATTCAACCGATTCTACTACTGCATTTTAACTTGCCTCAATAGTTACCACAATTCTTGGAATCCAAATGGACCTGAAAAGAGCAAATTCAGGAAACGCTGCATGCTGCTTCTATTTATTGTAATATAAAAAGGAGTATCTTGCCCATTTACAGTGGGTGTTGGTGAGGCTTGATACAGAGTGGGAGTGCAGCACAACGCAAAAATAAATCTAAGGGTTATTGTTTAACTCCTACTTTTTTAGCTTTTCTTCATAATTTAAACATTATGAACTGTCCACCTTGAACTAAGAAGATGAATCAGACATGACAGTGTTTATGGTTACTACCTAGCAAGGTGTTACTACAATTCTGGAATCCTATCAGACTCAAAAAGAACAAATTCTTGACTCACAAGTGCAGAAATATTGCTAGAGAGGCATTGTGTCATAATTTAAAAAACACATAAACCTTTGCTTTTTTTTCTCAGCCCATTCTATAAATATACCTGGGCACCACCAGTTACTTCAGCTAGTACAATGATAAAGATAAAATAATGTTTTCTTTTTTTAACACTACTGTAACTCAAAACCTGTACTATTTGTAGACCTCTCCAAGAAACTATACAGTACCTGCGCCATTGTTAGAACAGAGTTCTAAACAAAAGAAAACATCATCCTAATGATTATTCATTTAAAACTCTTATGTATGAATATTGCTACACTTTGAAGTTTATTAATATAGTGCAAAGGGACCTATGCTTCAATACTTAAAAAATGACAAACTACATTATATAAGGCAGAAGAATCACCAATGCCAAAGTGCTGGTGTATAATAAACAAAAAAAGCTATTTTTAATATATTATCTTAGTGCAGATAAACTAAAATACAAACAATATACAGTTACACTTTTTAAGCAGACACCACTTAGTACAGAATTTTATCTTTTTAATGGTTTTCACATTTATGGCCTGCTTTGTTATTGCTATGTTCACATTTATGGCTGAAGCTGGAAAAATAATCACACAACTGTTCAAATTAAATTTTGGACAGCTGCCCCTTCTTCTCTAACTAAAGATGTGTTTTTTAACATTTTGTTTTAGCAGGGTATTTCACTTTACGCCTTCAATTGAATGAGTGTTTACAAATGAAGCCACTCATAAGAATCTGAACTTTTCTTATCTATCTCACTGTTTAAAAGGTAACTAATAAATGCTTACCCTGCAGGCATATACTGGCTGGTATGTGAAGCAGTCATTATTTTCACTGCATTCACAAGGTTTATTTGCTTATGTATCAACTCAGTGGTATGGGTGTAAGCACAAGAAGCAGGTTTTAAAAGAATGAAAGAATTAACTTTATTTTCCTTGCAATGGTGGATGGATGGATGGATGGTTTTCACTTTGGTTAAATTAACTGCTGAGGTTTATTAACAAAAAAACCATTACTGTTTAGTTAGCAGGGCGACATGGAAATCCAGTGATTAGTTTTGTTGTCTTTTGTTCCGGAGTCTTCAGTTCACATCCTAGCCTAGTCATTATGTGGATTTTGTACATTCTTCCCATATCTGCATTGATTCTTCTACATTCACTAGTACAGATTTTTTCTTATAACCTAAAAACATGTTTGTTGCTATCATTGATTGTGAATGTGTACATGCGTGTGTCGTGCAGTAGACTGGCAACCTATCTAGGTTTGATTCCTGCTTTGAGTTCAATAATGCCTGGGACCTGCCTCTGTCTGTTGTGGCCAAGATGGCAAAAGGCAAATCCAAAGGAGTTGATTATTATTCACAAAATATTTCAAAGATGAAGAAATAGCAGGCTGTATTAGGAGAAGGCAAAATAATTGTCAATAAACAAGCAGAGGTCACAGCACAAGAATGTTTTAATATCAACTGAAATTAGAATCACACGCCAAATGCATAACAAAACACACATCCAGAAAGGTCCTGAAAGTGAACTAAACATTAACTTTTCCCAACTATAGTAGGTTCATTGAAGTTTGCTCTTTTTATTGAGAGGATCCTGAAGCAATAATACTATATTGCATGCCTCCATCTTTTATAACAGCAGTGCATTTACATCACAGGTCACAAACTGGGTCATTAACATAAACAATATGGCACTGTCAATGAAAAAATACAACATTAAAGAGCAGTGGCAAAAAGACAGTGCTACACAATAATATACTATAATATTACTGTAAGCGGAATGAAAATTCCTAAGATTTGTGTGAGAGGCTAAATAACCAGGACATGAAGGATCAACAAGGGGTTAAACAAACTTGCAGGAGGAGTAGACATGGATTATGACTGGAAAAAGTCTCATTGGAATTGATTGTCAAATAAAAAGTCAAAGCCAAAAAGAACCTGACACTGACTAGAATTTCTTTAATCAGACTAACAGAGGACCTTCAGTCACCAATGGGATCTCTGCAAGTGCCCAACATCATCATTTTATTGGAGAAGTCCTTAAGACATCACACATTGTGGCATTTCTGCCAAAGCAACATAGAGACCTCCAAAAACAAATGGAAATGGTAAACAGCATCTAGTCAAATGTTAAAACTATTTAATACAGTACATATAAAACAAAAAGATGATATAAATAGAAAAAGAAATGCCTTGAAGCTCAAAATCAAAACATCATCCTAGCAACTGCTTGCTTCAGTGTCACTCAAACCCTAAGTGAGTTCCTTTGTGATATTGCTAGGAGCTTGTTTCATAAATAAATTGTTAGTAAAAACAGGGTCGCAATGCTTATTTATTTTATAACATCCAGTCAAAACCACCAATAAACAGAGTTTTGGTGATGATTTACATACAGTATAAGACTTCAGGGAGTGATAAAAAATGCATAGGACAATGGAGGACATAGGACATATTAGTTTTATAAGTGAATTTAGTTTTATTCTCAGAAATTTTAGATTTTCCATTTTAATGGAATTTAGATTTGAAGAAGACAGAAAAAAAAACAAAAATGGAAAAATAAGAAAATAGATAGCAACAGGGACCAGGACTTAACCCGAGTGCCTAGCTCCTACCATCCAGAGTTTAACTATACACTATTGTATAGTGTACTTACTATATGTACTCCGGAATGATGCACTGAACACTAGAGCATCAAAGAAATATTGACAAGAACAGGCTATTTAGTCCAACAAAGCTTGTCAGTCCTTTTCACCCAATTCCTTGAAAAAACATCAAATCGAGTTTTTAGAACATTAAAACAATCTAGACGATAACAGGTCATTCAGCCCAGCCTACGTTGCCAGTCTTGTCCACTTAATTCTTTTAAAATAATATCAAGACTAGTTTGAATGTCCCAAAAATCCCAATATCTACCACAGTATTTGGTAGGTGTCTGTACTTCTCTGTGTGAAGATAAACTTCCTGTCATTTGTGCAAAATTTACCCTTAACAAATTTAGACGATACAATCTAGACGATAACAGGTCATTCAGCCCAGCCTACATTGCCAGTCTTGTCCACTTAATTCTTTTAAAATAATATCAAGACTAGTTTGAATGTCCCAAAAATCCCAATATCTACCACAGTATTTGGTAGGTGTCTGTAATTTTCTGTGTGAAGATAAACTTCCTGTCATTTGTGCAAAATTTACCCTTAACAAATTTCCACCTGTGTCCCTGTGTTCTTGTTGAAGTAATTTTAAAGTAACAGTCTTGATCCATTTTATCCTCTCTTATTTTTAAACACTTCAGTTATGTCACCTCTTTACCTTTTTTTTGGCTTAAACTGAAATAATAACTCATATCCTCACAGTCCTGGCATCAGTCACTCTGTTTTTATCCAGATTTTCTCTAGCACTTCAATGTTTTTTTTGTATAGTGGAGAACAAAATGGCACACAGTACTCCAAGTGAGGCCTCACCAGAATGTTATAAAGCTTATAGATATCCTCCTTGGACTTGTACTCCACACATCATGCTGTATAACCTAATACTCTGTTAGCCTTCTTAATGACTACTGAACACTATCTGGAAATTGATAGTGACAAGTCCGCTATAACTCCTAAGTCCTTCTCATAAGCAGTACTTTTTAGTTTCAGACCTCCCATTGTGCATTCAAATCTAACATTTTTTACATATTGAGGAGAAAATGTATCCACCATGGTGTTACTCAGGTTACTAATAAAAACTTTACCAGACATCCTTAACTTAATTTACCTCATGTCAAAGGTATTTTACAGTATTTAGATGAAGGTTTGTGCATCTTTGAAAATAACAGTAATTGATTTTTTTTTAATGAAGATGATCAAACAGAATGAAAAATGCCTTTTGCTTGCTTCATATTTGGGGCCAGGCCAAGCCTAATGGAAAGCATACCTTTTCCCTTGCCTGTCTGTTTTACACACCTGAAGGATGAGCTGTAGGGCATGTTTGTCTCCTTAGGTATTATCACTCTTGTCACTCAACTTTCAGTTAATTGCAGTTTTATACAGTGCACCTCTCAGTTAACGAAAACAATACCTATTCTATCTGAAATAAGAAAGTGAAGCAGCACATTGTTGAAAACATTGGTGATAATTTGATAAAATCTGAGATAAAAAGAAAATAATTTCCTCATTACTCAACTACCCTTGCAAAAGATAAAACCTGTTTCAGTAGAAGTTGTTTTTTTATGCAACTGGACTGAAATGTAATTAGCTGAAATTTAAGAGACTATAGCAGCACACAAAAACTTCTTTCACTATGTTTTTCCTGAAAAAGAACACCGATAAAATACACCAGACATTGGTTAATCGCTTTTTTATAATCATTCACTTACGTCTCCCTAAAATTTGTATTTTCCTTCTGAATAGTCTACTAGTGAATTGTTATGTTAAACACAGCCATTTGTGTAAACTTTGACATAATCTATAAATTTGGACTAGTTTCATTGTTTTAATTATTGGCAATTTAAAATATCCATACATTTTATTTAGTGTAACAAAATCGACTCCAGACAGTCACAAAAGTTTGGGGCAGCCACCCATATAATATGTTCCTGGCTGCAAAAGGTTTGAAAAAGGTTGAGATCTTTACAAAACAGAGTCCAAAACAGAACTGATTAAGTGGAGGTAAGATGATGTTTTTAAGGGTTGGGAGAGGAAATGAGGTCATCCAAGCCGGAACCCGGAAGTGACATCTTCGGGACCAGAAGTGACGTCATCTGTGGCGTTGGAACCCTATGTGATTTCCTAAGAATGGTTTGCAAGAGACAGAGAGACAGTTTGCACACTCCACCACCCCCTGGTCCGGCATAGAATTACCGTTACTTAAGCCCTTTAGCTGCCTCCTAATCGCACGAGGCCCCCTCCTCAGCCCAGACCCGCTGTCCTACACTGAAAGGTCATGAGAACGAGAAAGAACATCGGCGTTGGAATGGAGGGAGCCCTTACGATGAACAAACGAATACTTATACGGCTGAAGATCAAGAAACCACCTGGGGCCTCATGTATAAATGGTGTGTACGCACAAAAATGTTGTATAAGCCCGTTTCCACGCACAAATCGCGATGTATAAAACCTAAACTTGGCGTAAAGCCACGCACATTTTCACACTAGCTCAATCCTTGGCGTACACAAGTTCTCCACTCAGTTTTGTAAACTGGCGGCACCCAGCGTCAAAGCAGTGCTACTGTTCCAGTGTGGTTTCCCTTTCTTTTTTAGATCCACATCCCTGACGCAGCTTTATAAATACACTGAAATTAACCTCATATTGTTTATTAGTTTAATGCATCTGATTGTAATTAACCTGTAACAATATAATGGTTCACAGAATGGTCAAACTATTCTAAATACCATAACTGCTTTAGTGTTGTTACTCTCACTGCACCTTCTTCTTTCAACTGCTCCCGTTAGGGGTTGCCACAGCGGATCATCTTTTTCCATATTACTCTCACTGCACCACTCAGAGTATTTATATCACTGTATCTGAGTGTGGAATCACAGATCTACAGCAGCTGATTGGAAAGAGAATTATCGGTATACAGCATCTAGCACATGCTGCTTCAGCCATGCTGCCTATTTGAACTGCTCTCACACAGCAAACACTTCAGAGCCTTTCCTGTATGGACCTCGTGGTTCAGAAACAGTTTCATCCCAAGAACTATAAACACAATCAATCAGTCCATCAAGTGCTCCTTGTAGAACTGTTTGTACTTATTAGTACAATCACCTCACTGTAAACTTATAATATATGTAAACTTATAATATATGTTATAATATTGTACAACCTGAGCCGCTTTATAAAGCGCATATTTACATATGATGATGATATCATTTTTAAGATGAAATGCAGCAAAATATCCATCCATCCATCCATTTTCCAACCCGCTGAATCCGAACACAGTGTCACGGGGGTCTGCTGGAGCCAATCCCAGCCAACACAGGGCACAAGGTAGGAACCAATCCCGAGCAGGGTGCCAACCCACCGCAGGACACACACAAACACACCCACACACCAAGCACACACTAGGGCCAATTTAGAATCGCCAATCCACCTAACCTGCATGTCTTTGGACTGTGGGAGGAAACCGGAGCACCCGGAGGAAACCCACGCAGACACGGGGAGAAGCAGCAAAATATGTTCATTATATTATACAGATACAACTTTAACTTCATTTAAATAATCTATATTGTTAATAATTAAACATGTGAGGACACGGTGTCGCTGCGCTAATAATAATAATAATAATAATAATACATTTTATTTATATAGTGCCTTTCCCATGCTCTGGCACTCCGTTCACGAATTGTTCCTGCCTTGCACTGTATTCTTGCTGGGGCTGGCGTGACACTGGAAGGATAGAATAATTAAATATGTACTACAAAGATATTTCAGTGTTCCTTAAAAGTTTTGAAGAATCGGCGTTCTAAGCTTACAGATGGCTTAACGTCTATTACAGAGCTGAGTGTGTGGCGATTGGGTATTTGGAGAA
Organism: Erpetoichthys calabaricus; assembly: GCF_900747795.2. Lineage (NCBI taxonomy): Eukaryota > Metazoa > Chordata > Cladistia > Polypteriformes > Polypteridae > Erpetoichthys > Erpetoichthys calabaricus. Next base: position 152,229,716 of record NC_041396.2, read on the forward strand.
AGAAAAGTAAGACAGAAATTGGGGGTTAGTATGTTTGAAAGAGACAGTACTGCTGCAATAAATTACTTCATCGAAGGTCGCACACGGCACAGCAAGCATCTTGCGTGAGACATGAACAATCACTGCACCACCATGTTCCCATGTTTAATAACATGCTTTAACTCCTATCATCATGAAAATGATATCACATATACATTTCAGTATTATAATTATTCAGAGAGCTGTAATATTGCGAATGTAATGGATTCTGTGTCCTGTCGGAGGAAGAGAAAGCCCGTTTAAGAAGCACGTAGTACAGATAGAGCACATAGAAGATGAAATACAAAACAAAGCATTTAATGTGCTACTTTAGTTACGATGGGATTTGAGAAACTAGTAAATTAAATGATTTTAAGATGAAGTTTATGATGTTCTACTTTAATGACAACATTAACTATGTGATTAAAGTGGAAATTTCGAGATTAAAGTTGACATTTTGTGCTTTTTCCCACTGTGTGCCCATTTTTTTTTTCTCTGTACCCTAATAAGCTTTCATATGACACTCAGACGGTGGGCTACGACTCACCTTTTCACGGCGACTTTGATATCTGACAACTTCTTTTTTATTTTGGGCACTGTGCGACTTTGTGAACTTGAGCTTTCAAGTTTCTTCAAAACACTCTATGTCACTCGATCAACTTTCTTTGTTGTTTATACCACTGTTTAAACCAACAAATAGTATGTTTTTCCTTGCCTCCACTTGGTATTCGCTGAAGTTCTTCTATTTTCCCCCATGATTTTGCCATTGCCTTTTCACAGAATGCTGAGCTTAAGGGCTATTTATATTGATTTGCATATTCAAAGAGGTGTAATTCTGGGAGGAGTTTGGGAAGTGGCAGCAGGCGCGTGCATGTGCATTACTTTTCACGCTCACCGGGATTTATGGAGCAGAAGAACGTGGAAGTTGGTAAACATACCGATTTACAGTATGCATCTGGATTTTTTTCTGCGTACGCACATTTCCGCTTTTGTCCTTACGCCATGTTTTAATGTGAATTCTATGCACAGCGTTATGCATGAGGCCCCTGGTGACTCGAGGATTCGACTCCCTGTGTAGGGCCATCCACTGTAAGGGTGCATGATCTGTCACGAGAGGTAGTACCTCAGCTGTGTAATTACCCATTTAATTGCAAGAGCTTCTCATTCCACCGCCGCATACCTGGTTTCCAAATCCAGTTTCCAGCTCAGGAACATCACGAGGTGTTCAACACCATCGACGTTTTGGCTCAGCACTGCACCCAGGCCTGTGTCCGAAGCATCACTCTGGAGAATGAAAGGAAGAGAAAAATTAGGAGCTTTCAAAACTGGTGCTGACGTCAGGGCCTGTTTTCAGTCACTAAATGCAGCCTCCATCGTATCATCCCATACCACATTATTAGGAGCCCTCTTCCTTGTTAAATTAGTCAAGGGCGCCACTCTCTACAAACCGGCGGTAATACCCGGCTAGTCCGAGAAAGGTTTGGACCTGCCTCTTGGTTGGTGTACTATGGCTTCTGTCTTTGAACACTGTGGTTTAACAGAACCCCGACCCACCAGGTAGCTCAAATATTTAGCTTCCTTCAATCCAAAGAAACATTTCTTTGGATTAATCCGAAGCCCAGCTTTTCCTAGTGTCCAAAGCACTGCAGTGACCTGCTGTACGTGTTCATTTCATGTGCTGGAATAGATGACAATGTCATCCAGGTAGGCAGCATTATACGTATTATGGGGGCGGAGCACTCTATCCACCAGATGCTGAAAAGTTGCAGGTGCCCCGTGCAACCCGAAAGGAAGGATGCAATAATGCCACTGTCTAATAGGGGTACTAAACGCAGTCTTGGCCTTTGCCTAGTCCATTAAAGGAATCTGCCAATACCCCTTCGTCATGTCAAGTGTGGTCAAGAATTGCTTCATTTCAACTTTCTTTGCTTTGGGTAGTCGATAGAGACGTTCTCGAACGACAAACCCCAAGTTCGGTCACAATATCATACGTAATCAGAGAGGTCAGTCCACGTTTCTCACTCACAACCTCAGGGATGGAGAGGATAGATGTTTCCAGCTCCCATCTCTGTCTAGAATTTAGCTCTGGTCCAAAATTAAAGATGGTAGATTGAGTAAAGAATGAGTGGGGCTGAGCGGAGAAGGGATCTGGATCCCTTTCCTTCTGCGGCTTCAGCAAGTTCACATGATAAATCTGCTCTCTCGGTCGACGATTGGGCTGTTTCACCAGATAATCAATGAGTCCTTTTCTCTCCTTAATTTCGTAAGGTCCTTGCCAGTGGGCAAGTAATTTGGAATGAGAGGGTGGAACTAAGACCATGACCCGATCCCCCGGTTGGAATTCTCGGACGGTGGTGCCACAGTCATAATAGTGGGCCTGTGCTGCTTGCTCTTCCTCCATGTGACTTTTTAAGATTGGTCGAATTTTTCCAAATCTATCACGTAATTATGCAATATATTCTAATATATTGGTAGAGAGAAGAGCCTCTCCTTCCCATCCTTCTTTTAAAATATCCAATATTCCACTGGGTTGTCATCCATATAATAATTCAAATGGTGAGAGCCCCATAGAGGTTTGTGGGACTTCCCGATATGCAAAGAGGACGAGGGGGAGGAGCTGATCCCAGTTTCTCCCATCCCCGCTGACCACCTTGCAAAGCATTTGTTTGAGAGTCTGATTAAACCTCTCTATGAGACCTTCGGTTTAAGGATGATACACCGCGATCTTTAAGTGCTTTATTTTAAGTAATTTGGCAGCTTCCCTGAACGTTTCCGAGGTGAAAGGCCTCACTTGATCTGTAAGGACTTTTTTAGGGATGTCGACACGCGCAAAGACACCCACTAATTCCCGTGCAATTGCCTTAGATGTGGCTGAATGCAACGGAACAGCCTCAGGATATCGAGTAGCATAATCCACCTAGACTAATATGTACTTATGTCCTCGGGCTGAGGGCTCTGGGGTCCTATGATATCAACTCCAATACGTTCAAAAAGGACATCAACCAAGGGAAGGGGAACGAGGGGAGTGCGGTCCCTCCTAGGATTTTGCCGTAATTGACACTTGAGACAACACAAAAACGGCGAACCTCCTCATTAATTCCCAGATAGTAAAATCAGAGCTTGATTCGCTCCAGTGTTTTTTCTGTGCCCAAATGGCCTCCCAGGAGATGAGCATGCGCCAACTCACAGACCTGCCCCTGGTAGGTTCGTGGGATTAGCAACAGTTTTTTTACCCCCTCCTTCATCTTCCACTATTCAATATAATAGATCATTTTCAATTACAAGTGAGGACCATGTGGCATGGGTTGATGAGTCCCACCCCAGAATCACCGGAAAAGGTAGCGAAGGGAGGACCGCAATGAAAATTTTTCTCAGCGATCCTCCCTGACAGATGAAACACCGGGCGGTTTTGTATTTTCGGATTTCTCCGTGTATACATTTAATACTGGTCTTTCCCTTTATCCACTGCCGCAGTAATGCATATCGGCAATCAACAATGGAGATGTTGCTGCCTGAGTCAAAGAGTGCCTCGACTTTAAATCAATTAACGACTACAATACCTGTATGGGATAGCGTCAGGGGGTTGGTAAGTCCACATAAACCGTCCCTCCCCTTCCACCTGCATTCCACCTCATCTCCAGGCAGATTGCGCGTCTGACAGCCCAAGAACTTCAAAAAAGACTTCGGAACACATGAAAGGGACCAGTTAAGTGGGACATAATCCCCACAGAAAACACAAGGGGACCGTTCTGCTCTCTCAGATTGTGAGGCTGATTATATTCTTTTGAGGAGCCTGAGGAGCTCGCTCATGCTGCGGAAGTTTCCCCAGACCAGCTGGGCTAACTTAGCGAGGAGGCTCTTTAATAGTAAAAAGCAAGCAACCTGCTGTACTATCTGAAATGTGTTCAGCTCAAATGGCCTTAGCCATTGTGCCACCTGCTCCCACAGAGCCACCACCTATTCTCGGATCTTCTTTTGGGAGTTATACTCCCAAGTCATTAATTTTCTAGCCTGCTGGTCTGGGGAAAGCCCATTTTTTTCTGAGGTCTTAACCTCAACGGGCAGCTCAGCTCTTTCCTCCAAAAGGACATAATGAACCTCCATTATTTCATTCCCAGGAACCAGCCCACATCTGTAACTCTCTTCCATATTCCCCCTGTGGTTATATTTTAGCCCGGGTTTATATATAGGGAACAAAGCCTGTTCTGAGTTACACCTGACCACCAGACTAGCCCCCCACCCAGAAACTCAGCCCCAGTACTTTCCCACCTGGGTATTTTTCAGGTCCTGTCCCGTTTTCTTCCGGGTATATATCATCCTGCCGACTACGCCACTGTAACAAAATCAACTCCAGACAATCACAAAGGTTTGGGGCAGCCACCCATATAATATATTCCTGGCTGCAAAAGGTTTGAAAAAGGTTGAGATCTTTACAAAACAAAGTCCAAAACATAACTGATTAAGTGGAGGTAAGATGGTGGTTTTAAGGGTTGGGAGAGGAAATGAGGTCATCCAAGCCGGAACCGGAAGTGACATCATCAGTGGTGCTAGAACCGGAAGTGACATCATCTGTGGCACCGGAACCCGATGGGATTTCCCAAAAACGGTCTGCAAGAGACTGAGAGAGACAGTCAGCACTCCACCACCCCCTGGTCCGGCATAGTGTTACCGTTACTTAAGCCCTTTAGCTGCCTCCTAATCACACGTGTGTGACATTAGAAACATTCCCGTTCTGGGTCATTCGAAGATTGAGCACAACATTTAAGATGGTACCTCTTTGAAACTGCATGACATGTTGTGATTAGAAGTTTCCGGAATTTATGTGGTTAAATTAGTTTCTGCAATTTGTAATGTTTTTTTTCTTTATTGTGAATGTTTGTTCAGTTGCTTTAAATGTTTTTACTCATGTCTGAGTTCTTTTGATTGAAATGTTGCTTTAAGGGTAGGCAATGATTGGTATTAAAGAGTACAAAGGACCAGGGGCCTCATGTATAACGCCGTATGTAGAACTCACACTATAACATGGTGTAAGCACAAAAGCGGGAATGTGCGTACGCACAGAAAAATCCAGATGCAGGAATCTGTGTGTACGCAAACTTTCACGTTCTTCCACTACATAAATCCCGATCAGCGTGAAAAGTAACACACATGTGCACACGCCTTCTATCCCGCCCCAACTCCTCCCAGAATTATGCCTCTTTGAATATGCAAATCGATATATGTAAATAGCCTTCTGTGAAAAGACAATGGGAAAAGCACAGGGAAAATATAAGAATTTCAGCGAACACCAAGTGGAGACAAAGGAAACACTTACTATTTGTTGGTTTAAACAGTGGTATAATCAACAAAAGAAAGTTGATCGAGTGACATAGTGTCGGAGAAACTCGAAAGCTCAAGTTCACAAAGTCTCACAGTGCCCGAAATAAAAAAGAAGTTGTCACATATGAAAGTCGGCGTGAAAAGGCGACTCGTAGTGGACCGTCTGAGTGTCATATGAAAGATTATTAGGGTACAGAGAAACAAAATAGGCACACAGTGAGAAAAAAGCACGAAATGTCAACTTTAATCTCGAAATTTCCACTTTAATCACGTAGTTTATTTTGTCATTAAAGTAGAACTTCATAAACTTCATCTTAAAATCATTTATTTTTCTAGTTTCTCAAGTAGCACGTTAAATGCTTTGTTCTGTGTTTGATCTTCTATGTGCTCTATGTGTGTGAATCACTACTTGCTTCCGTTCTTTCTCTTTCTCCGACAAGGACACAGAATCCATTGCATTCGTGATATTACAGCTCTCTGAATAATTAAAATACTGAGATGTATACGTGATATCTTTTTCATGATGATAGGAATGAAAGCATGTTATTAAACATGGGAACACGGTGGTGCAGTGATTGTTCATATCTCACACAAGAGGCTTGCTGCACCATGTGCGACCTTCAATGAAATAATTTATTACAGAAGTACTGTCTCTTTCAAACGTAGTAACCTCCAATTCCTGCCCTTACTTTTCTTTCTCCAAATACCCAGTCGCCACACAATCAGCTCTGTAATAGATGTTAAGCCATCTGTAAGCTTAAAATGCAGATTCTTCAAAACTTTTAAGGAACATTGAAATATCTTCGTAGTACATATTTAATTATTCTATCCGTCTATCCTTCCAGTGTCACGTCAGCACCAGCAATAATACAGCGCAAGGCAGGAGCAATCCGTGAACTAGCTAGCGCTGCGGCACCGTGTCCTCACATGTTTAATTATTAACAATACAGATTATTTAAATGAAGTTAAAGTTTTATCTGTATACTATAGGCAACATATTTTGCTGTATTTCATCTTAAAAATGATATTGTCATCATGCGCGCTTTATAAAGTGTCGCAGGTTTTGCAATATTATAACTGTAGTGCAAGTTTACAGTGGGGTAATTGTACTTATAAGTACAAACAGTTCTACAAGGATCACTTGATGGACTGATTGAGTGCGTTTATAGTTCTTGGGATGAAGCTGTTTCTGAAACGCGAGGTCCATACAGGAAAGGCTTTGACACATTTTGCCATGGCTGAGGTAGTGTGTGCTTGAAACTGTATACCGATAATTCTCTTTCCGATCAGCTGCTGCTGTGATTCCCCACTCAGATACAGTGATAGAAATACTCCGAGTGGTGCAGTGAGAGTAATATGGAAAAAGATGATCCTCTGTGGCAACCCTTAACGGGAGCAGCTGAAAGAAGAACAAGATTCAGTGAGCGTAACAACGCTAAAGCAGTTATGGTATTTGGAATACTATGGCTATTCCCTGGACCATTATATTGCTACAGGTTAATTACAATCAGATGCATTATGCTAATAAACAATATGCAGTTAATTTCAGTGTATTTATAAAGCTGCGTCAGGAATGTGGGTCTAAGAAAGAAAGGGTAACCACACAGAAACAGTAGCACTGCTTTGACGCTGGGTGCTGCCAGTCTGCAAAACTGAGCGGAGAAATTGCATACGCCAGGGTATGAGGTACTGTGGAAATGTGCGTGGCTTTACGTCAAGTTTAGGTTTTATACATCGGGATATGAGCGTGGAAACGTTCGTACGCAACATTACTGTGCGTACGCACCGTTTATACATGAGGCCCCAGGAGATGAAATTATCAATAAAAACAAACTCTAAAATGTTTAAAAAAATCAGTGTTGACGAAAAGAAAATTAAGCCAAAGGCCCTAAATAATCTTTAAATTGATTAACTACACAAACTAGATCAATATTTTTGTCTATACAAAATATAAGAAGCCAGGATTTCTTGCAGTCACTTTAACACTAGAATCCCTGAAGCCTACGAAAAAACCCTTAACCCCGGGCCACCTAAAATTCCTTCACACCGCTCCATCAATGTCTTTTGTTTTGCAAATGTATCAATCAGCACAAGTAGCAAGCAGTCTGCTATCTCTCCCCCCATCCCCCAACCCCCAATCACACACCCCCCACCACCAACGTAGCACAACTTGGACAAAAGGTTCTCCAAGCTCAAAGCTGCATGTGAGGTGCCTGGAGTTGTATAGGGTAAATAATATATCGTTATTTGGAATACATGCATTTCATGTGTGTTCCGTGTCTACAATGATCTGTGTAAGTGTAGGATGAAAAGAAATGTGATGCAAGAAATGCTGAACACATACCTAAAGCAGAAACTTTTTCCATGTTATACTAGTAATGATGTGAAGTGTATAATATGTGAAGACTTTAGTCCAAATATCAAATAAACACATATACTTTTTATTCAAGAATATAACCAAAGTAAAAAAAAATCATTGAATTTACATGTTGCTGTCAATGAGTTAAAAACCCAAGCTCAAATGTCAATTGACAGAAAGTTGATATGTATTCTTGGATGTTGCAGAGGTAATTGCTACTTTATAACCAAAAGGTTTTGGGTTTTAGTCCCGGGGTTCTGCATTTTCAGTAGTGAGCTGCTATTATTATTACTATAATATAATAAAAACATACATTTGATATGAGTCTGTAACACCTGGTGTTAATTTTGGCTACTTGCAAAAAGATAGCTCTTGTTTTTTTTTTATTATTATTCAGTTTTATTCTGTCAGTGACATTCATGTGGTACAACGAACTTGCCTCTCTCTCTGTTGATATTGATGACATTTATCTCCATTCTTTTCACAACAGCAGTGATGTCCACAGTTGATGCTGTGTTTGATGCCTGCTCAGAACTATTTGTTGTACCAATAATCAAAGATATGATGTCCCGTGACTGATATCATACTATTATGAGGCATTTGCGCTTTGACAACAAAGACACCTGTGCAGAATGTATGAAAACAACAGGTTTGCTGCGATTTCAGACATCTGGCAACATTTTGTTGAGAGCTGTGTTTTGAGTTACAAACCAGGGGAAAGAGTTTCCGAGTCTGTGGTCACAAAGCTTATGGAGTCATTTCTGGACAAAGGCAGAACCGTAACATCAGACAGCTTCTTCACAGCACTTTTGCGGGCTAATAGACTGCAACACAACTCTGCTGGGCACTATACGTAAAATTGGACTTCCACCTGCAGCTAAGGTCACTGCAGTACACGAGGAACTCTCCACGCTAGTGAACATACAATAATAGAAAAAGTAAAATCAGGAAGGCAAAATATTAAGGTTCACAACATCATTTTTGCTATGATTCACTTATTGTTTTGTCATCCTCATATAGAAATTTTTTGGTGTCAAGTGTAGGTGATGTCACATATTGTCTTTTGCTTGATGTGAGTGGACAAATCCCATCTGGTCAGTACAGATTCATTGGAAGTTGCCTCACCAGAAGTTTAGGCAGTAATTTTGCGTAAGAGTTTATCAATGAAATCACATTATATCTAGCACAATCTGCTGAGTTATTAACCCAGTTTACAAGTAGGATAATTAAAGCAGAGTTTATTCAGTTTTAGAGAAGAAATGGAAGTGTTTTGTGTTTGTAAGGAGGGGCCAGCTACAACCAAAAAGTCAAAAGAACTTCTTGGGAAATCAGTTTGGCCTTGATGAACTTCCAGTTTTTACGGAATCCAGTGCTTTTTTCAGATCAATAATTAGATATGGGGTATAGCCTATACAAATTCTCTTTAGGCAGTGTAGTGAGAGATAGCCTTTCATAACTTGTATTAGATACTGAGGTGGAGAGGTTAGACTTTTCAGTGAATATTTCAAAAAATACTCATAAGTGGTTGCTGATCTCTTAATGGCAGTGATAAATATAAATGCATCACATTTGTTTCAAGGCCCAATTCTTACTGGGTTTAGAGGTTTGGTAGCACACACAAGTTTGAGAAATCTCTAACTTAGCTTTTTGAGTTATTAGAACTTTTAGCTAAGATTGCATAGTACTAATTTGAAACTTGTTTTTTTTTGGTCCATTACACCTATTCTTGTACGGAAGACAGATGGGACTCTAGTTCTGCTGTTTTATGCTGATGTTTCTGCTTTTGACCCATGGCATATGCTATTATAAAATAATAATAAATGGAACCTAGACAAAGGAAAGGTCATTATTCATTCATTATTTATCATGGTCATTATTAATAGAAAATCTTCCTGCTGAGAAATAAGTTTAGCACAAAATTATGAATTTGGGAACAAGGAAGTGCTACCATCACAGATTATGGACTGAAATCTACAAGACAATGGCAGTCCTGTAATCTGAAAAAGATGTGATTCTAAGGGTGCATTTAATATTAAGACTGTTAATGACTGAGAGATAAAAATAGAATCTGTACCTTGAGTAGGAGTGTCAGTGAGGTGAAACGAATGAGAAGGACTGGTCAGTCAGATGATGAAATGGTAGGAGTCAGATAAATTTAAAATGGAAGCAAATTTGTAAGTGGAGCAGATGAAAGGAAAACAAGCTACCCAAGAAGAGGTGTGGATTTAACAAGTAGCGGGCTAATATAAGCATTTGCATTCCTGCTCAAAATAAGTCTTTTAAAAGTAACAGTTGATTTGATATACATGGAAGAAGGAAGACTGATATGAAGAGGGATAATAGAAGGTGATTTTCTTTAGTGAAAACTCAATCAGTATAGTGTAAAGCTTATGAGACTACACTTTTCAGAGAACCAAAGATTTTGACTTGCAAGTTGAATTACCCAACACCAAAATAAAAGTAATGCATATTACAAAGCATTTTATTTTTTCAGCACTGAGCTTTGTTTCTTGTAAATATGGTATGCCATATCAGTATTCTTGTCAAGAACAAAAACTCTTTTGTGGCCTGATTGTGACATGCTATTAAGATCAGACATTAGGATAGAGAAAGGACGGAGAAGGGTGACAAGTGAAAAGAGAAACAAGTAAAACTGCTTTGGGGTTATGTTCAAGGTCACAGCTTTCCTACCATCGCCAACAATGAACCCAATACCCATCCCAAATCCCTCTGGACGATTAGGGTGTAAATTAACAAGAACAAACAAAAGACCACAAATACAAGTACAGAAAGACATAAAAAATTGATAATCAAACTTCTTAACTCATATGGTTGCTGCAAACTAAACACAAACCTTGTTTAATGAATCCCCAAGTGTCATGTAATAGAAGGGCAGACTGAGAGAAAGGGTGCCAATGCAAAGAATCTGCCGATTCCAGACTATGACCAGATTTGGGATTCAAACCTGGATACTGGATACAGCATCACTGCATCACAAACCACTGCATCACCATGGGGCCTAGTCCCAGTATTGTTTGACAAATATATTCAAGAAGGTTTGTTATGTGTTTGTTGGAATCTTCAAGATGACACATTTCTAAAAACTGTAGCGATTAACATACAGTAGTATTAGATCAACAATGTATGGAGAAAGTTAAATGTCACCTGGGCATAATAAAAGCCCATCATCTTAGTCGATTTGATGCCTGCTTACTATCAATCGAAAATCCTCTGTCTTTCTCCCAGTTGACTTATTTTAACCTTCCTCTTGTGTTAGCTTTCTATTATCATCTCTTATGTTAACGGGTCGGTTTTGACCCGTGTATTAAATCAGCTATAAAATACACTAAAAACAATAAGCTATCATCCAATTTGTTTCTCATCTCTTGGTTACCTTGTTAGGCTTCCTTATCCATGAAAATGTTGGTTTTAATACTTTTGGTGTGGGCCTCTGGGCCTTTTTTTGTCAGTATACCCCTTGATTTCAATTTAAAAAAATGGTAAAATGAACCTCAAGAGAATCATATTAATAAATAAAAGGTTCTTGTGTTACCTGACTAATACTGAGGGGTATAGAACACATCTCTTAAATAAATTTGTTTTATTTATTTTTTCATTTTAAATTAATAACTAAAGTGACATCTATGGTGTTACAGGTCAATTTCGACCCATAGATATTTACATCAAGAAAAGGCAAAAAAATATTTTTTTCAGCAATAGAACTTTAATATAAACTGAAAAAAATGAAAAGCAGAACAGGTCATGACACAAAATATATATTTGCATGGTCAAATAAACAAAAACCAATCAAGAAAATCAAACAAATAGAAATCAATTACAAGTTCCAAAACTAATACAACGCTAAATCAGAGTAAAAACCTCTGTGTGCAAGAACATGCTTGTGTATGTGTGTGTTTAGAGGCATGTGTGGCAAAAAGTGACACTTTTTGAGTGTTCTTTGTAGAGATATTTCTTGCAGTTGAAACACAATACATTTGTCTTTCTGTCCTTACTGCTTGGGCAGACCTGACACCTCTTTCTTTTCGAATCAGGCGGCCTGACTGGGGTTGGGGCTGTTTCGGTTGGTGTTGAGGCAGGGCTGGCTGAGGAGGATGCTGATGCAGATTCTCTCTGTGTTGCTGATGGTGAGGATGGAGTGCTGGGTGAGCTCTGCAGCTGTCTGACAAAGGCTGCAGCGTCTGGGTCTCGGGGCACCCGTTCCCTTCGCCTAATATGTGGCTTGACAAGGGAATTTCCCAACTCCTCAAGAAACAGTCTCCGCTTGTTTTTTTTGGTTGAGTTCCACCCTTGGTGGATGTGGCTCCACAATACAAATGCATTATATGCAGACACATCAAGGATGTTGTAAAACACAACCATTGGCCATCTTCTGGTCATTTGCTGGGATGTGTATGTGGCTGTCAGCTTGTCCAGGTTGTCCACTCCTCCTTTGTTTTTGTTATAGTCGTGGATAATTGTCGGCTTTTTGTCACTTCCTGATGATACAGCTGCGTCTTTGTGAAGAGTAGACACGAGTATCACATTCCGGTTTCTTTTTGGACAATATGAGACAACAGTGGTGGTGTCTGTAAAAGCAAACTTTGAGGAAAGTGGAGCCCTGCCCTTCACCTGCAAGATTTCAGCAGGCAACTCAGGTTTATTTTTCTTCACTGTTCCCACCATGGTAAGTTTCCTCTTGAGAAGTTCTTGTCCGAGGTCATAGCTGGTAAAAAAATTGTCACAAGTGATATTGTGACCCTGCAGTCCAGTGGTCATATTGAGGACCACACGTTTTCCTTGGTTTTTCTCAGGGATGCCACTCGCAGCTTTGCCTGTGTAAATCTGTAGATTCCAGGCATAGTTGGTTCTTGCGTCACAGGCTGCCCAGATTTTTATGCCGTATTTCCCTGGCTTACTGGGTATGTATTGCCGGAAGGGGCATTTTCCTCGAAAAGGGACAAGACGTTCATCCACTGTCACCTCTGGCCCTGGGTTGAACATCAGGGAAGGAGCTGCACCCATCTCTCCCAGACATCCCCGATGGGACCAAGCTTGTCAGATCTCACTCTGGTCTCTCTGTTGTCAAATCTGAGGACTCTTGATATCATTTGAAATGTCTGAAGTGACATTGTTGCCCGGAAAATATTTCTGCCTGTTGATGCGTCCCATAGACTATCAGTGGTCTCATTGCAGGATCTGTACACTGCAGCAAGAAGAAGAACACCAATGAAAGCATCCAGGTATTCCTCATCAATGTCTTTCCACATGTCGCCATGGACTTTTTTTCCTTCAAGGTTCATCATAGTAATGATGATTCTTTTTAGTGACAATGGCATAAATAGCTCAAAACATGTTTTGATGTCACTGACTCTGGTCAGAGCAAACCTTGTGATTCCAGGGGTCATTTTGATGACATTTGCAGCAGCTGCCCTGCCATGTACATCATGAGGTACTGAGCTCCAAAAGATCTTACCATTTTTGGACCTGAATCTTTCAGCAGGAGCAGCTTCAGCACCAGTGACCTCCTCATCCGACTCATCAGATGTGTCTGTGTCTTCTGGATGATACTCCACATTGTCTTCCTCCTCAGAAACCTGCTCATCTGAATCGCTATGCTGCTCTGTGTCCTCTCCTTCATTTTCACCAAAAATATGATCCAGAACTTGGCTCACTGTAAATCTTCTTCTCATTTTTGCATGCTGCAAATTGTAAATGTGCACTCTGCAAGTCAAATGGCCACTCAAATGAGTGAATTCACCTCACATGTCTGGACATGCTCGTCTTTGTTTGTTTTGTTTTTGTGCAGGTATACTGGAAAGCCACGCAAAATGAGAAAGCTCATATGATTAGGAGGGGAGCTGGTTGTCAGTGTGTCAGCTGACAGTGCACTTAGGATTTCAGTTTTGGCTCTAATTATTGCTTTATCATCGTATTATCATAACTGGGTCGAAACCGACCCTAACAACACAAAGGTCATAATTTCAACCAGAGCATTTTATAATTTAGTAAAAATATTTTTTTTTTGCTTTATTTTGTTGAAATAGAGGTTCCTGACAAAGTAAAAAAGCCTTGATGCAATAAACAAATTTATGTGATTCTTATATGCATTTAAAATTTAAAACGGGTCGGTGCAGACCCTAACACAATTAATTAGTCATCAGTCCTACTGCTTATTTAGCTATTGTTATTTAGCTAAGATAAAATTCAGTTGCCTTGCAGAATGTAAGAAAATCTAGTGGCAATGTTTAGTAAATACTGTACATAAAAAGGTTTATTTGGTATTTATTTATTTATTTACTTACTCACATGCTGAAGTTGAAGAGGCTAACCGGCCCAGGACACTCAATTGTATATTGCTTCTGTCCATGCATATTAAGTACATACATTATTTCCACAGATCAACAGTATACTGAGCAAGATGCAGAGGAAAGGAAGACATGGAAAAAGACGATCTGCTGTCACAGCCTCTAATAAGAGCAACTAAAAGAAGAAGAAGATCAACAGTATAATTGTGAGGGACTCACTAAAAGGGACTTCTGAAAATTAGTTTCTTTTTACATCAGAACTGTAAAGCGCTACATTTTTCACATGTTGTTGCATATGTTTTTTTATGTGTGTGATTGTCACACACATGCGTTTAGGAGACAACTAAAGGGCCTAGGGAACTGTAATACTACACCAGACCAGGGGGTGGCAGAGTGTGTTGACTGTCTCTCTTAGTTTCTTGCAGACCATTCCCGGGAAATCTCACCAGGTTCTGGCACCTCTGATGACGTCACTTCCGGCACCTCTGATGATGTCACTTTCGGTTCTGAACTAGATAACATTGTTTCCTTCCCCAGCCCTTAAAACTGCTATCTTACCTCCAAATAATCAGTTCTGTTTTGGACTCAGTTTTGTGAACATCTCTGTTCAAATATTTCAAAAACTTTTGCAGCTGGGAAATAATATATATAATGATAGCTTATTACAGTGTACATTTTACATGTTTGCCTTCTTTTTATCTTCTTTTCTTTATTGTTTTTAGTTTCAGTCCTGTTTGCACTGAAGTTCATTCTATGATTTCTTGCTACTGTTTATAGTTATTTATTAAAATCATAATATGTTAAATTTATTCTGCTACATAAATTGTATTGGTATACTGCTTAGGGTTATGTTTTTGTGAGCATGTCATAAAAAATGTCACTCATTTTTTTCAGTGTGACAGGCGAAGCAAGAAAGTGTCAGATTGTTTTAAGAGTCAAAATTGTTGCCATGTGTGCGGTGCATATTAGCGCATAAAATAATGAAGCAGATTTGGTAGCAAAATTCACTGTGATGATTACACTCATTGCTAGAACTCTGCTTTACCTTGACACATTCTAGCTGGCACAAAAAATAAATTTGGGAGTTATAATTTCCCTTTGGATTAATAAAGTTTTCTGATTCTGAGTAAGTTTCTGTAATTAAATAAACTGGGGTGGGAGTGCATGGACCTGCATAAGTGAATAAAATTCATTAATGAATTTTTTGCCATATCAAAATCTATAAACCTTAAAATCAAATATTACACATTATGTTATTTAACAGTAGTATTTTTCAGAAATATTGAGCTGCCTCAGATTTATGTCTGTGTGGTACAGTTATTCAGGTCTCTTGACTTTCATATCCTAAGGGGTCTTCCTATTGCAGACAGTTTGATATTTACTTTGGTGGTGGTGTTTGCTGCTCGAATAAATAGAAAAATAATACAGTTTTAAAGGAAATTAACACAAATGAAGTGACCAATTATTTAAAAATAATTTATTCAAAACTGTATATAGTAAAGAAATTATATAAAATTAAATTATAAACTAATTTAAAATTTTCTTCTGACACTTCTTTTATTGGAAAGAAATAAAAACTGGCTCAGCGAGGGTGAGGGCATAGAATATTTATAACACAGTTTAGGACATAATTGCACAATTGTGTCTTCTGCAGTAAGGTTGAAAAGAGTATCTCAGAAAAAGTAAAATACACATTATGGCTCAGTCAGCATTTTTCTATTCTATTTTTCCTTTAATCTTACTATTGCGAAAGGAAACTCTGTTTAATGGCTATTACTACAATGAAAGGAGGAATTAAAGGAAACCAAGTATTGTTTCACTCATCACTTATACCAGTTTATCTTAATCACTTGCAAACTCCAACTAAATCTAGTGTGTTGACGGTATGTCAGGAAGATGCAGGTGCAGCAGTTGTCCTTAGGTGGACTTAGGGTAATTCCAGATGTCTTGGCTCTGGATGAAATAACAACTGGTTAGTTACTTATGATGCCCAATTTTCTTTACTTATTTTCCTGGTAAGCAAGGAAGCCTCATAGAATGCCCACGCACTGGACACGTTGTGTTTTCTTTTGTATAATGTCTTTGGTCATTAAATTGTATTGCACAGGACTAATTCAACTTCTGCAATGATCTACATATAAATATTAAAGAGCCCCAATTGGTCTCAGCTATTAGATCAAGACTCAAGACACATTGTTAAAGTTGGCATCATACTACATGACGTTAAATCATAGCCTTCATTTACCTATTCTTAACATATGTCTGTTGTATAGTGTGACACTTACTGTACGTTGACTCAGTCATAATGCCCTATCACTTGTTAAACAAAATCAAATTTGTTTGGTTTTACTACTACAAGAACTCTTGTGCATGTGAGATTTGACACTCGATGAGCACTCAGCCAGAAATGCAATACATATAAAGCTAATAAACAGTAAAATCCAAGAGCAGCTATAAGAAATGAAGGAAAGCAAGTGTTTAGGATTGAGCAAACTGAGGAGAGGCCCAAACTTATAGCCTGTCCAATTCAAGTCTTTCAGTCAGTTGACTCTTCAGTTTGTTGACTTGCAAAATGATGTGACATTGTGAAACTTTTGTGGTATAATAGGAGGCTTAAAAGGCTAATGGAAAATTGTAAGAGAATTGTGTAATCAGTCACCCTTTCTGATTCCCAGTTGCAGGTAATGGCATTCAGCAAATGCAGTTGCAGTATATGACATGGTCTCTGAATAGAAGTCATGTCAAGTCATGGAGTGTGATGCTGGCTATAGCATACTTTTGTTATAGCTACTTCTGAGGATATTCATTTTTTTTCTTAGAAATCTTTCTTTTTTTTCTTTGATTGAATTTTAGTAATTGATTTGACTGCCCAGGGCGGCACAGTGGCGCAGTGGGTAGCGCTGCTGCCTCGCATTTGGGGGACCTAGGTTCGCTTCCCGGGTCCTCCCTGCGTGGAGTTTGCATGTTCTCCCCGTGTCTGCGTGGGTTTCCTCCGGGCGCTCCGGTTTCCTCCCACAGTCCAAAGACATGCAGGGAAGGTGGATTGGCGATTCTAAATTGGCCCTGGTGTGTGCTTGGTGTGTTTGTGTGTGTCCTGCGGTGGGTTGGCACCCTGCCCGGGATTGGTTCCTGCCCTGTGTTGGCTGGGATTGGCTCCAGCAGACCCCCGTGACCCTGTGGTCGGATTCAGTGGGTTGGAAAATGGATGGATGGATGGATTTGACTGCCCATTGTTAAGTCTTTACCTTTTGTCTCTTCTTGGTGTTCACTTGTTAATGGATGAATCAGTGCAAATATTTTTTCAGATATCTTTCATCCAAATTAAACTGTCATAATTTTCTCAGAATGTAGCAGACGGAGAATATTAAGAATCAGATGTGAACTCCTGCCTTTATATATTGGCATATACAATCGTGTAAAACAGTAAGTACACCCCATGGAAATTGTTTACTTTTGCAACATATTTGAACAGGCAAACATTAGATGTTCATGTAACAGTGCCTACATGTGAAGGTGATGTACTTGAAAAATAACACATAAAATTGATATGGTATATTCATTCCTATAATCTAAATTGACAAAAATGCAGATTTACCTTATGTAAAAAGTAAATCTACTCCTACATTTATCTCTACTTCCAATCCATAAAATTAAAATCAGATTCTCCAGTTAAGGTATCAATGATTAGAACCTCCTTAGGGTGCATGGTGGTGGAACCTCTGTTATTTAAACACAGATATCCAAGGTCTGGTGGTCAAAAGAGCCCTCTAAAAGACTAAAAAATACTGGCAAATTATTTGAAATCAGTCATTCCACTATAAGGAGTATCATCTACAAGGGACAGAGATTTCAAACAACTGCTAATTTGTATAGGACTTGTCGGCTGAATAAATTCAGCCCAAGAGATGACCAGTTCATACTCAAAGAACCACAAAAGTTCATGTCAAAGTGCATACATCTACAAGCAGAAAGAAATTATACACATTAGACCTCTGTGTGAGGTGTGACAGGAAAAAGCCTTTGCTGTCCTTAAAGAGAATAAGAGCAAGACTACAGTTTACCATTGAACATATAGGGAAAGAGAAGGCCTTCTGAAACAATGTGCTCTCGATAGAAGACTCAAAGATAGCTGTCTGGTCATAGTATCAGTAAACATGTTTGGCACAAAGGAAAGACAGCATTTCTGGAGGAGAACCAACTATGAAGTATGGTGGTGAAAACGTTATGGTTTTCTGTCTCAGGTCCTGGACGGCTTGCAGTCCTCTAATCAACTGTAAATACTGCATCATAGCAAAGTGTTCTAGAGGAGAATGTGAAGTCATCTGTCCAAAAGCTGAAGTTAAATTGGAAAAGGACCTTTCAATATGATGATGAATCGAAGCAAACTATTAAATCCACCAAGGAAAGTCTCCAAAAGAAGAAATGAAAGGTTATGGACCGGTCTAGTCAAAGCTCTGATTTGAATCCCACTGAAATGTTGTGGGGAAATTTAAAATTGGCAGTATATTCAAGAAGACCCACACACATCTTGCAGTTGAAGGAATTCTGCATGGATGACTAGTCAAAAATACAATGTTGCTGTCAGAGACTGGAGGACACATATGAAAAATGCTAAAGGGGGAGATACTGGCTTCTGAGGCCAAGGGTATAGTTACTTTTTCCTTGGTAGACCATTACATCTGTTGATATTTTTGTTGAATAAATGATTGAAAAGGCATATTTTCCTTGTGTTTTATTCAAGTATATCACCTTGATCTGTTTGCATGAAAATCTAACATTTGCCAGTTCACATATGTTGAAGAGGTCAACAGTTTTCATGGGGTAAACTTATTTTTTCACATACTCTGCATACATACATCCGCAAACTTGATAAATCCATTTGAGGGTCACTGTGGGGCCAAGCACACACACACACATCACACACACATACACATTGTGGCTAATTTAAAGCATCCAATTATACTAACCTGCCTTTATGAGAAAAATAAGAGTAACTGGAGTAAAACCAACACAAAAGAGAAAAGGTGAACTTCACACTGACAACTGGGTGCAAAGTTCAAACCCAAAATGCTGGACACATGAGGCAGCAGTGCTGATCCCTGCATTGTGCTGGTATTAAAAAAGATATTCATATTAAATGTTGCCTTATATTTTTTAGTACATATTTTAACACCAAGTTTTTTATTTATATTATTTATGTTGTATTTATGATTATGTAATTTTTTTTCTAGTGCTGCAACTGTAATATAAAATGCACCTGATATGAATAATTTAAAATACAAGTGAAATGAATTGAATAAAGTTTACTTTGACCTTTTGAATATGGCTTTAGTTAGAAGTCCCTATTTAGTGCAAAGACAGAGGACAGTCTACTTTGAGAACAGTAACACATACAATCTGAAAGACAAAAAAGAAAAGTAAAATAAAAAATTGTGATGAGTAGAACTTTCCCATCTTTCAACATATTTATCAGCCTCCCCAAATTCATGAGATGTAACAAACACAACTATGAAAAAGCATATTATGAGAAAAAGCACTATTCCACCATTGAGTATATTAAGGATAAAAACAGTTTAAATGTCAGCTTTAAAAAATACAATTGCACTACACAACCACTAAAGTAGTAGTAGTATAAAAGAAACACACATAGTAATAGGCATCCAAAATATAGAAGTTTGAATTTGACTTAACCGTTCAAGTGCCTACTGTTTTAAACTCAACATATTTTAATACAGGAAAATAATTGTATCCTAATGGCAAATACGAAAGAGAAGGGGAGACACTGGAGCAAAGGATGCCAAATAAAAAATGATGTTTACTAAGTTCAGTGTCCTATTAGCATGCTCTTATGCAAAAAAAAATCCTTTAAAAACAGTTAACCTGCAAAGCTGAAAGAAAACCAGGAGGATGGTGATGAAAATTTAAAAACTCAAGATACAAATACACTTATAAATCCCCGTGAAAAAGACAATAAATAAATAACTGCTACTTTCTATTTAAATGTAAATAATCCAGTTTTGTACCTTTTAGATTGAAAGCAAACCACAGAAATTTTGAAATAATAGCTTGTTTAACTAATGCAGCAGTACAATTCAAAGCAAATGTTTGTTGGGACAAAAATCTGCAGCTGCAGTAGGTTCTCAGAACTGAACTTGAAAACCGAATGACATAGAGCATCAAAACCACGCATCTCCTTATATAATAATATAAACCACAGAGAGCTTCCCAGGGGTGATCTGACAAGTACATTATACAGCACAGGCATGGCTTCTACTTCAAACTCTGTGCTACATAATTAATCATTTTGCTACACTTCTGTACATTACATTTTGCACTTTAAAGTTGACCAAGTGAGCAGTATTGTAAGAGAAATACTTCAATAACTATCCAATTTTTATTGTATGTGTTGCAATATGTTAAACTTAGCTATTTTTTTAAGCTTAAAAGTATTTCTTGGAGTTCAAATAATTTTAGGGAAGGTTTTGAATGTTAGGAAATTCAAGTATATTATTGTCTTACCAGTAACGGTGCACTGTGAATACACTTGACTTGAACACTCTTTCTCTGTACGTTTAGCATTCATTTGCTCAGAAGTTGATGCACTTGCTGCTTCCTGAGTAGCTCTTCTTTTCTCCACCCTAGCGGCCCGCTTCTTCTCTTCTTTCATCAACATCTTTTCACGTTAAAACTGATTAAGTCAGTGTTTGTGTAGCAATTACTTAGTACGCTTTCTTTAATTTTTCACTTAAGCTGGCACTTACGTCTTCAATCTACCACAAGAATAATTTAAGATATGAAGAGGTAGGGGAAGTGACAGTGAAGGTGGAAGAGAATGAGAACGGCACCCGTATGCATCTGCCACACGGCTGCCCTGCTGGCCACTGCCGAGAGTTGATTCTACAATAAAATAAAAATAAAAAGAGGAATAACCTTGGAGGTCAATCATCACCCCGAAAGTGGATAGTAGACGTCACATAGTATATGTGTACCAAATTTCAGGTCAATAGGTCAAACGGTTTGCGAGCTACATGTGATTTAAAATCCTGGACAGACAAATGAACAGCAATGGCAGCGCATTATATATAAAGGTTTGCACCTTTTCAGGGGTGGGGGTTGATTTGTTTCTAACCTATTTTTGTAAAACTTGATTTATTTGTATGGAATATTATTTGATTTTAATAAAATCAATAAAATCAAAAAAAAAAAAGATTTGCACCTTTTGAATGAAACCTTATCAATTTTATTCATCATTACTTTTTGAAATGTTCCACGTCACCATTGTTTTTTGTGGGTGCTGCCATTTTGTGGCACCATTGCTACTACACAATGATTAATTGCTGGGGGCAAAGTCCTACATTTGACATCATTGGTGAGACAATTTATTAACTGATGTTGTGTGTTCTTTACATACAAGATTCGGGCTAAATTTGAAAAGACTTTCCTTGCAATGTACTTGTTTAACAATTTAGTTTGAAAAAGACCTCTATTTCTATTTTTAACTATCGACTTAGTTTGCATATTGGGTTTGATCTCCTGGTTTTAATGTTTCCTGCTCCCGTTTTCTTTAATCCTTGCCCTTGTGAAATGCCTATTTAACAAATCTTTCTGAACAGTTTGCTTTAAATATACTCACTATGAAAACAAAATGTACACTGTCACAAAAAGTAAAAAAAAACAACTTTCAAAACAGTTCTTCTTTAGGAGGTGACTTGAACCTGTGTGGACAGACAGGGGATCCTGTTAACCCAAACCAGCTAATAATGAAAGCAAATGACCACACATTGCTGAAAAAAGGAAAACCAAGAGGCCATAACATAAATAAAAAAAAAAAAACACTCAACATGGAATGTCCAAAAGCACAAGAAAAAAAAAGTTAGCTAAAATCTAAACAAGTGCAGTTTAAAAAAAATGAAATTTAGCTTGTCAAAAGGTTTTCTAGTTCTCCCTTTGCTCTGATGAAAAAGTAAAGTGTTTTATTTGTAATGTTTAATGACGGTTGTTAATTATATTTTGAAAGTGGTCTCTTATAGGAAAGGGAGAAAAGACAAAGAAAATATTAAGTACATTCACATTTTATTAAATTATGTTCACAGTTTCCTGTAATACATTTGGTGACATTCTATAACATTTTACACTCATTAGAAAATGTTGTTTGAGTTTCACTGGTTTTAATTAAATTGGTGGACAAGCTATGTTGTTTTAAACAATGTGTCTTGTCATTGCCTCAGGAGCTGGGATCCCTTGCACACCCATCTAAGTCTATGGCTCTAATTGGATCCACAGGCTGAGAATCCCAAAAACAGTAGCTACAGGCACAACGATTAGCATCATTCTGCCATGGCTGGCAACTTCTCCATTGTACTGTGTGGCTTCAACATGGGCAGGAGAGGAAAAAAGGCAAGTGATTTCCAGGGTCAGATTGTGACTAGAGATGCATGAAGACAGAGATCCAGATTGTCTTGTGCACCATAACTACCCTGACCCTGGAGTTTATATACCTTAAAGATATGTTTTGGACTTGATTGAAATGAAATGTCTATATGATAATCAAGAGGAGCAATATATGTAAAAGCTTACAAGAGCTTTGTAGTACACTAAAAATTAATTTTCAAAAGATGTAACATCTTGGCTACAATTTTAGAATTAATTTCAGGCTGGAGCCTGTTGTTCTCCTTTTGGTACAGTACCAATTCTATCTAATGCAGTTACTGCGTAACTTTCAAATTGCCTTTACTTTTTGTTTGTTCCAGAGCTATAGAGTATGGGTATGGGTTTATATGATTTCAAACTGCCTATGACTAGTCACACAAAACAATGAATACTCAGGAAAAGAAGAAGAAACAAAACAAAAAACACTGCATATTGAGAATACTACTGTGTATTTAGGAACATACTAGGGGGCTCCGCCCCCTGCTCGCTTCGCTCGCCAACCCCTGGTGTTGGGAATGACAAAGAGCGTGATGTATGAATGAGATATAGAATAGTGTGACGGTGTAGATGATGCAAATAGAAAGCAAACAATAAAGTGTGTGGCACAGTGTAAAGGTTTATTTGAAAATTTCTTTGTACATGCCGTTTAAGTGTAAAAGGTAATTCCAGCTCAGAACTTGTAAGGTCATTTAAGATGGTTATTGTTGTGATCAGAGTCAAGTTTGTCAGAGCTTAGAAAGAGTTGTGTCTCTCCAGGAAGTAATGGAATGACTTGGGTATTAATGTTTTCCATATTAATATTTTTTGGACATAATATAGTGCGTTGTGTTAAAAGGGGCATTTGGTCTAATGAGATTGCTGTTCAAAATGTCTCTGTAACTAAGTTGTCGCAGATAAAGGCTTGAGGAATTGTAATAATATGTGCCTGAAGTCCAGCTGTATTGGTGAGTGTACCATCTCTCAGTTGTAATAAGCAATTGTTATGATCTGGTTCTGGACATCGTATCTTTTTTACTAACTGTATCTTTTGAAAGCAATGCCAATTGTCTGCGTATTTTAAGGTGCACTGAACAATAGCTGAGTGCATGGCATCTGGAAGAATAGCTAATCACTGTCTAAAATCTCCTCCTCATAAAAGTACCTTTCCTTCAAATCGAATATTATTATTCATAAACGTTTGTAGAAGTTTATGAATGGTGTTGAGTAAGTGACTTCATGCCATTGAACATTCATCAATAAACAACATTTTTTCAAGACGCATGTCACGTGCAGTGCCACCGTTAATGTTCATAGTGGATACCGATTTGTAGGATCTAATGTAGTTGATAAAGATTTCACTTTCAGGTACATCGTCAGTTATAAGCCTCTGTAGATATTCAGTATATGAATGTAAAGAAGGCAGTCTAATTTGACCCTTTTGACAACAACGTGTAAATGTATAACTTGTATTTCCAGTTGTTTCTTCAGGGAAGTGAACTGAATGAC
Organism: Erpetoichthys calabaricus; assembly: GCF_900747795.2. Taxonomy (NCBI): domain Eukaryota; kingdom Metazoa; phylum Chordata; class Cladistia; order Polypteriformes; family Polypteridae; genus Erpetoichthys; species Erpetoichthys calabaricus. The sequence continues at coordinate 152,253,632 of NC_041396.2, forward strand.
AATGATTGCAAATGACATTCATTAATCCGAATGAATTTTACTGGTGTATGTTTTTCTTGTGCCGTTTGAGAGGCGCGTTGTTGCATGTGTAGTATTTGGGACGTGTTGTTTTGGAGCTGTAATCGATTTGCCTGTGCTGTGTGAGAAGCCCGTTGTAGCCTTCGCTGCCATTAACGTATGTCTGAGACGGGAGGTGTTTCGTTTTGAATCCGTGCCTGTTGCGATGCAGCACTTTGATTGATAGTTTGCGTCATGTGGATCTAGGATGTAGATTTGTGCATATTTGCGTTGTTGATTTGTTTCAGGGTGCACTGTTCCAATGCGATGCAGTATTTGTGCACATATGCGAAAGTAGTATGGGCCATTGCCTTTTGGTGGCCTGATATTTACTCCGGTATATGCAAAAGCAAATGAACCATTGTAGGATCTAATGCAGTTCATAAAGTTTTTACTTTTAGGTACATCGTTAGTTAGAAGCTTTAGTTGAGCTTTGCGTTTTTGGAGTCGAGACATTTTTTCTTTTAGAAATATGGATAAGTAATAAGGAGTATTGCACTCACTGTTAATATGGAGCCTTTTCTGCGGTTGAACGGTTAATAGTGCCTTATTGTAATGAGATCCACCTATGCTGCATAGCCGTCTATTTTGTTGTTTCTTTCGTTTTCGTGTGTTTGTTCCTGTTATCCTTTCCTTTTCGTTTTGTACCCGTGACCGTGTATTCATGACTTGTTTCTTTCTCAGCATGCGAAATATGGATAAGTAATAAGAAGGATCGCAGTCACTGTTAATATGTTTCTTTTTCTGCAGTTGAACGGTTAATAGTGCTTTATTGTAAGGAGATCCACCAATGCTGACACCTATGCTGTCTAGTGTGAAGGTGTTGATGTTCACTTTAGAATATGTGGCTTTGGGTGTCACTTCTTATGGATGTGTGGGGGGGGGGGGGGGTTGAGGATTGTTGTCGCGCGAGCGTCTTCTTTCTTTTTGTGTTCCTGTGTCTTGTTGAATCCCCCTCTTTGTGTGTGTCCCGTCCCTTGCTTGTAGGGTCTGTGGGGTGGTTTTGTGTTCTTTTTTTTGTGTTCCATGGGCTTGTTGAATCCCCCTCTTGGTGTGTGTCCCGTCCGGTGCCTGTAGGGGGGGGGGGGGGGGCCTTGCTGTTGTGCGCGAGCCTCTTTTTTTTTTTTTTTGGGTCTAGTTTCGTGTGCAATGTGTTTCGTGCTTTGCTTGCATTTGAATACTTTTTTATGTGCCGTTTCCTTTTTTCGGTGCTCTTTGCGCCTCATTTCTCAATTTTTCCTGTGCTCACTCCTTTTTTCTGTGGTCTTGTCCGCCTCTCGCGGCCCCTCATCCACCTCTCTCGCCCTCTTCTATCCGCCTTTCTCGGCTCCTCAGCCGACCCTCGCGGACTCTTTTTGCGCCTGCGCAGTACGTCTTTTTGCAGCTACGGCCCATTGCCGGATGTGCCTGCGTCCATCATCCGGTTTAGCATTCTCGGTTAGTAATATGGATTTTGAGCAACATTCATTCAAGACCTCCATCCATCCATCCATTTTCCAATCTGCTGAATCCGAACACAGGGTCACGGGGGTCTGCTGGAGCCAATCCCAGCCAACACAGGGCACAAGGCAGGAACCAATCCCGGGCAGGGTGCCAACCCACCGCAGTCATTCAAGACCTGCTACAAGCTAAATATAGAATATTTTATATAAATATTGAAACATAAAACCAGTAAGATCTGAATGTTAGTCCTGTAATGCAGACTTTCATTCCAGGTGTGCAGAGATGAAAACTTGGTAGGCAGAATATTTAAATAGTGACAGGGTATGCCACTTAGAACTGAGAAAAGATACCAGATGAGAGGTGGAGACCTACAGGTTAAACAACAAAGCCAACAAAATGGAGCCGGCGTGGTAACTCATAGAATAGCAGTACAAGAATTAACTTGAAAACCAGAAGGAGACTGAGCAACAGTGAAAATGTGACAGAGTGCTGTTCATGCTGGGTTTTTATTGTTTTTGTTAGGGCACTTTCCAAAGGCATCACAGCAATAGTAGTACAAACATAGTAACTCACTCTTTGAGTTTGTGTGCCTGTTCTTCTTTGCACCTCTGGTTGTTACAGTAATTTTCACATGAACACCAGTAAAAAAGGAACATGAAAATGAAGAAAATTTACAGTAATATGTAAATGTTGGTTTTAGGTGGTCCTCCATATCTTTGACAAAGTGGTCCTCAGTCCAAAACACTTTAAGTATCACTAACTTACAGTAGTTATCATTTTAATAGTTCTAATGTCCTGTCTCACACTGATAGGACTATTTCTGGAAAATATTTTTTTGTATTGTTTATATGTGTTTAGTATAAACGAAAGCAAACTAAAATTAACATTTACTTATACATATGAGATTTAGATTTGTCTGAATTACTACATTTTCATTAAATCATTGCATATGAAATTGTTAACCTGTGTGTTTAGAAAAGACTGTGTGTCAATTGTTAACAGCAAATCTCATAGTCAGAAAAGAAGCTTATTACTTTCTTAATGACAATGCGTTTGTGGAAAGTAGACCTATTTACTGAATGTCTACTTGATGGTATATACATTTAAGGAAAGTTTGAATAAATATCCTATTCATCTTTTTTATTTTTTATACATATTCATTTTGTTTGAACTCTTTGATGCCCTCTGGTGGTCAATGCATATTACTTAAAATAAAGACTGCTTTAAAATGTCTATGGCTTCAAACTGATTCTTAAGTGTGATGTACTACAGTGTATCACTCCTCACCTACTTCTTGGTTAGAGATCCTATGGGCATTAGGTGACAAACATGTTGCTTTTAGCTGTACAGCTACCCTGTGAAAATAATAAAAATAATCGGTTACAGCTTTGAAATGGTTTGCAGTTTTTTTTTAATCCAACATCAATTATGTTGAAAATATATGAATGTATATATCAACTACATTATTAATTTCAGCAATCAAAAATTGAACTTTTTTCTTTTTCCCGTCGGATTTCTTTTTTTTTTTTTAAGCTAGCTTTAAATACCACACAGCTGTGCTTTTCTTGGCTTTTCCTGCTGTATTTTCATTCCCTTAAGTATTGCACCTTTCACATGATGCATATTGTTATTATTGACGTGTGCAGGGCAAGACAGTGCATGTAAAACTTGTAGAATAAACTCAGCAATAACCCTAACAACTGAACCCAAGAGCAATGTCAGGGGTTTTCAGTTTATAAAATTAACATATAAACAAACATTAATCTTTGCTCTGAACTGCTCGCTTTCTTTCAGCACTTGACAGAAAAAATAATGTTAATCTTTTTTTTTAATGTAATTAAATCTTTTATTCTTATACAGAATTGTGTTGTGGTTTTTAGTAGCTAGGCTACATTTTAATAGAAAAAAAACTGAACTGGGCGGCTGCTGCCGCCTATATAAACAAATACATTGTTGCGTCAGAGTAATTATGTTTCCCTTGTCCTCCAGAGAATCACAGGTACGCTGCCAAAATAAACTTTCAGTTGAAAAAAATAAAAAATAAATAAATAAATAACAAATGTATGATATCATTTTAACATATTTAACCTAAAAACTACTATTTTTTCTTTAAAATGTGATGTATAGTTGTTTAATATAATCCCTACACTAGGCCACACTTTCACAGTTTGGGTCAATCCATCTTAATCTCAGCCTGCACTACACTCCTAATAAATAATTAATTTTCTACATTTAATATTAGAAAGGCACCTGTAAAGAATTTGTTCCTGCCAGGGTAAGCTCTGGCTAAAACAATTCTGGACTTAATTAGGATGGTTTGATAATGAATGGAGGTGAAGCTAACATCCGTATGCCACATTGTATGTTGATGCACAGAGATGAATTATAGATTTTTTCCAGGCACGATGGATGTAGAATATGTATGTAAGTGTTTGGGACCAGTTAGGTATTAACATCCAAGTATAAGATTACTTGTTTAAGAATATAATTAAAATTATTTGGATTGCTAAACATCTGCTAAGAGAACTTCAAGTTGAATTCACTGTGTTCTATAAATTAAGTGACAGTGTGACACTGAGCAGAGGGTGTTGTAACACTTTGTTCCTACAGAATGAATGCATTGTAGCCTGCATCACTTTTTCTGAATAGATAATTATAAGACATTTAACTCACCACTTTTTCAAGCTATTTATTTTAATTAGAATATTAGTCAATCCCTCCTAGAGCATTCTACTATCATCCTTCCATCCGAAGCCGACCATGGCTAACTTTACAACTCACATTGATCATTCTAGTTTATTCAAACTAACGTACACATATTTGCAATGTGGGCAGATACTGGAGATAAGTGCAAATTGCAGACAGGCTCTGCCAAGACTCCAACTGTGGTCCCCACAACTGTAATAATCATGTCTCCACGTCAGCCAAAATAGAAGCCTACAATATCTTGTTTTTGTGATTTTGCATAGAAGTAAAAGATTCTTTAAACTCTCTTCTTTTTTTTAAACCTTCTACCTTTTACTGAAACATTATGTCTTGTCAGTGTAATTTTGCATGACTCAACAATGGTCCTTTCATCCCTAAACAGGTTGGTTCTTGTTTAAAATGCTGGCACTAGCCTCATCCCTCACACCCAGTGTCACAACCACATACTTGTTTAGCTATGTGACTTCACTGGCTGCCTGGTCTGTCTATTGTTATCCACATGACATTTGCCATAATTGCAGGCTCTGTAAAAGCTTTGTCTCTCTGTATTGCAACTTTTGACTTCACACTTCACTGTATATAAAAGTGTCCCTTTTAAATGACCAGTAAGTCAAAAAAATGTATACTACATTGATAAGTATTGCACATTTGTATACATTTTAATTTTGGCCAGTAGCTTCTGCCAGTATACTGTATCAATACTCAAACAACTGACTTTCTAACTGCATTGAGAAACAGTAATGTAATAACTGATTCCTCACATGTCTTTTCGCACAGCAAGTATAGTAGGATAAACAGTACATTAAGTGGAAAAAGTGGTAAGCCTAACTTTGGTCAAATTTGCTACTTGCCTATGCTGTATTTGAATACATGTATAATTATCAAACAAGTACAAACACAAATGGGATAGAACACAGGTAAGCTAACAGAGTTATTCTGGCAGCACTGGTTGCAAGGCAAGAAGCAAACCTGGAAAGGGCGTAGTCTTTGGGAGGTCCCATAGAACCCCTTTTAGTTCTACTATATGAGAAGGGATACAGAGACTACATATGAAAGTTTGCCAGATCTCATCCTAGCCACCATATCTTTGAAATGTGACAGGAGAACCTGAGTACCTAGAGAAAAACCTGTGTAAACATAGAGAAAATATGCAAACATAATACAGCCAGTCTGGTTTCAAACCCAGGACACTGGACATGTGAGGCAGCTAACCTCTGCTCCATTATAGAGTCCCAGACCAAGGTTCAAGGTTGCTTTATTTAGTCATATTTACACAAGAAAACATGAAATTTGCCTTCTCGGTTGCATCAAATAACAAGACAGAAAGAAATGAAACAAAACAAATAGAGATAAGACAGGTTAAGGTAAGGCAGTTTGATGATGCATATTCACAAAAAAGTTGTTACAGAATACATCCATCCATCCATCCATCCTCTTCTGCTTATCCGAAATCTGGTCGCGGGTGCAGCAGCTTGAGCAGAGATTCCCAGACTTCCCTCACCCCAGCCATTTCTACTAGCTCTTCCGGGGAGAATTCCGAGGCGTTCACAGGCCAGCCGACAGACATAGTCCATTCAGCGTGTCTTGGGTCTTCTCAGGGGCCTCCTCCCAGTTAGACGTGCCTGGAACACCTCACCAGGGAGGCATCCAGGAGGCATCCTGATCAGATGCCCGAGCCACTTCATCTGACTCCTTTCGATGCGGAGGAGCAGCGGCTCTACTCTGAGCTCCTCCCGGATGACTGAGTTTCTCATCCTATCTTTAAGGGAAAGCCCAGACACCCTGCGAAGGAAACTCATTTCAGCTGCTTGTATTCGCGATCTTGTTCTTTCGGTCACTACCCATAGCTCATGACCATAGGTGAGGGTAGGAACGTAGATCGATTGGTAAATTGAGAGCTTTGCCTTTCGGCTCAGCTCCTTTTTCACCACGATAGACAGATGCACTGATCCGCCTGTCAATCTCCTGCTCTATTCTTCCCTCACTCGTGAACAAGACCCCGAGATACTTGAACTCCTCCACTTGGGGCAGGATCTCGCTCCCAATCCTGAGAGGGCACTCCATCCTTTTCCGGTTGAGAACCATGGTCTCGGATTTGGAGGTGCTGATTCCCATCCCAGCCGCTTCACACTCGGCTGCGAACCAATCCAGAGAGAGCTGAAGATCATGGCCTGCTGAAGCAAACAGGACAACATCATCTGCAAAAAACAGTGACCCAATCCTGAGCCCACCAAACCGGACCCCCTCAATGCCCTGGCTGCGCCTAGAAATTCTGTCCATAAAAGTTATGAACAGAATCGGTGACAAAGGGCATCCCTGGCGGAGTCCAACTCTCACCGGAAATGAGTTCAACTTACTGCCGGCAATGCAGACCAAGCTCTGACACTGGTAGTACAGGGACCGAACAGCCCTTACCAGGGGTTCTGGTACCCAATACTCCCAGAGCACCCCCCACAGGATTCCCTGAGGGATACTGTCGAACGCCTTTTCCAAGTCCACAAAACACATGTAAAATGGTTGGGCAAACTCCCATGTGCCCTCCAGGACTCTGCCAAGGGTGTAGAGCTGGTCCATTGTTCCGCTACTAGGGCAAAAACCACTGTTCCTCCTGAATCCGAGGTTCGACTATCTGATGGACCCTCCTCTCAAGGACTGCCGAATAGACTTTTCCAGGGAGGCTGAGGAGTGTGATCCCTCTGTACAGTAGACCCCAGCGAAGTCGCGGTTCAGAGTTCAGTCATTCGCAGATTTTTCATTAGAACCTTTCTAATAATTGTTAGCAGAAACCGCAAATATCCTCCGCAATTTTTATGGCTTTTTTCGTGGGAATACCGTACTGTAGAGAGAACAGGAAGCAACTGTAGAGGAAACACGGCTTGGGATGGTGAAAGTAGCTAATAGAATTTGAAACTGCAACTCCCAGCAGTCTCTGCAGTGGCTCTGATTGGTCTTCTGCTGAGGGTGCTGGGGCTGTTGGGGTCAAAAGACATCAGCGCGGCTTTTAAAAAGGGGGCTGGTGTCCAAAAGCAAAAAAAAAAGTTTTTGTAATTTGTGTTTCAAGTTCCTGTCTCTCTGCCTGCCTTCTGTTGTGTTACCTGTACTTATTCGTTTTGTCCTGGATTATTTCATGTTTGGTGTCTGGATTGTCTGCCGTCTGCCTGTGTACGTGAGGACTGTAAGTGGATTCATGGCCATCCTGCAAAGAAAGAAGCGCTCCTGAACCCATCCACCTGTCTTCACCATTTCAGGAACTAGCGATAGGACTATCTTTACATTCCTATTCAACGTGCGGATCTCTGGACTATCTATTTTCATCATTACATTTCATCCGCTGCTGTTTTTCATGAACGTTTTTCATGATTTACTGTGTGTATTTTCTTGGTGCTTTGTTGTATTTAATGTGTAATCGCTATAAGGGGAACAGGGGTGGTATCATTGTTTTCATTTATTTCATTTGTTTTCATTACACTCTTTATTTGCTGTTTGATTACCGGTTTGCTTTGTTTTTGTCTCTGTTTGTGTGTGCGTGCGGATTGGGCCAAGGCTGGGTGCGTCCCTGAAATCTCCCCCATAAAAATAAATAAATCACCGTCTTCTCGACGGTGTGAGTCTTAGCGGCACTGGACCGCTACAGTGTTATTCATTTTTCCTTGCTGCTGATTGACTGTGATGCATCTCCAGCTGAGTGTTCTTGTGTTTTCTGTTTTGTTCCTCTTAACCCTTAAACCGCCACAAGCAGCTACAGTATAGTCATTTCCCAGTGCCATTTGCGAGCACGCAGGAGCTGATCAAGCAGTGCTGTACATTCGTTGAGCAGCCAGCTCATGACCACTGCCAGCCCCTTGTGAGAAGGGGGGCTGAACACACCTCTAGAAGACACGGAAGCTCCTCAAAAAATTCCTCTTAAAAAACGCTGATAGACTAATTTTACATTGCTCCCTTACTTGCTGGGCTTACTTGCGGCTGCTCTGTCGCGTGATATGCTTCTTGCGCGACGCTACGCATACTTAAAAGCCTGAACAGCACCTGTCCTTTTTGGCTGATTGCTTTGTTTCTCTCTCCTTCCCTAGACATCCTGTGCTCCTGTTGCGGGTCCCGCTCCCGTTGTGCTCCCCTATGATGTTTGCCTATTCTTTTAATCGATAACTAACTGCATACTGAGCTTGTTTTACTTCTGAAAGAGACGTGTTTGTTTGAAGTGTTTGAATAAAGTTCCTGTCTCTACAATCTCCTGTGTTTCTGTGCAATTCTGTGACCCAAGCATGACACCCTGCAGCCTCACTGTCTCTGGGATTGAGCCGCTGCACTAGCCTGCCAGCGCCAGCTTTTATATCTGTGTGTTTCCGTGCTGCCAGTTCAAGCACAGTTGGCTCGGTTATTTACTTAATTTCATCCATGGCGTCAGTTGTGTCTTGTACATATTGTTCCAGTAGTTTTTTAAATAGTTTTTACAGTTCATTAGCAGTGTGTAAAATGATCAGTGTTGCAGTAATTGCGATGCTCTTTGCAAGAAAAAAAAATGTGTTCTATTAAAATTTCACTTTTTCTTTGTGAATTGTGACGTTTACTTAAAGTGCAGCAAAAAAGTATTTGGCGTCCAGGGATGCATTAACCCCCAAGTACTGTATGTAGCAGTTTAAGGGTTAAAGCCCCAAGATGCTGCCAAAACGCCCTGCACCTTCTAAGGCTTCTGGCAATGAAAACGCGCTTTCATGAATTACAGTACTGTACATATAGCGGTAACATCGGTATTTTACATTCTAGCACTGCGGAAGACATAGCAGTACAGTATGCAGGTTTACCTTTACACTCTTTTTTTTAGGTAATGTATTAAGCTGAGTTTGAAATTAAATTAAAGTGTTTTGGGGGCATATTTAAGATTTAAACTATAAAAATAAGCATTTTTTTAACCACATCCAAAATTTTCAGTTTTTCACAATTTGCGGTTGCTCTTGGAATGTAACCCCCGCAAATTTTGGGAGTGTACTGTAGTTGGAACACACCCTCCGGTCCCCCTTCTTAAAGAGGGGGACCACTACCCTGGTCTGCCAATCCAGAGACACTGTCCCTGATGTCCATGCGATGTTGCAGAGGCGTGTCAACCAAGACAGTCCTACAACATCCAGAGCCTTGAGGAACTCCGCGTGTATCTCATCCACCCCCTGGGCCCTGCCACCAAGGAGTTTTTTGACCACCTCGGTGACCTCAGTCCCAGAGATGGGAGAGCCCACCTCTGAGTCCCCAGGTTCTGCTTCCTCATTGGAAAACATTTTAGTGGGATCGAGGAGGTCTTCGAAGTACTCCCCCCACCGACCCACAACATCCTAAGTCGAGGTCAGCAGCGCACCATTCCCACCATATACGGTGTTGACACTGCACTGCTTCCCCTCCTGAGACGCTGGATGGTGGACCAGAATCTCCTCGAAACTGTCCGGAAGTCGTTCTCCATGGCCTCCCCAAACTCCTCCCATGCCCGAGTTTTTGCCTCAGCAACCACCAAAGCCGTATTCCGCTTGGCCTGCCGGTACCTGTTAGCCGCCTCTGGAGTCCCACAGGACAAAAGGGTCCTGTAGGACTCCTTTTTCAGCTTGATGGCATCCCTCACCGCCAGTGTCTACCAACTCCACCAGCTCCAGTCAGCCGCGTCAACAATAGAGGCATGGAACATGGCCACTTCAGACTCAATGTCCCCCACCTCCCTCGGGACGTGGTCGAAGTTCTGGTGGAAGTTGGAGTTGAAGCTACTTCTGACAGGGGACTCTGCCAGACATTCCCAGCAGACCCTCACAATACGTTGGGGCCTACCAGGCCTGACCGCCATCCTTCCACAGCATCGAAGCCAACTCACCACCAGGTGGTGATCAGTTGACAGCTCCGTCCCTCTCTTCGCCCAAGTGTCCAGGACATGTGGCCGTAAGTCTGATGACACGACCACGAAGTCAATCATTGAACTGAGGCCTAGGGTGTCCTTGTGCCAGGTGCACATATGGACACCCCTATGCCTGAACATGGTGTTCGTTATGGACAATCTGTGACAAACACAGAAGTCCAATAACAAAACACCACTCAGGTTCAGATCGGGGGCGCCATTCCTCCCAATTACTCCCTTCCAGGTCTCACTGTCATTGCCCACGTGAGCATTGAAGTCTCTCAGCAGAACGAGGGAGTCCCCAGCAGGTGTGCCCTCTAGCACCCCCTCCAGGTACTCCAAAAAGAGTGGGTACTCCAGACTGCTGTTCGGTGCATTTGTGCAAACAACAGTTAGGACCTGTCCCCCCACCCAAAGGCGGAGGGAGGCTACCCTCTCGTCTACCGGGGTGAATCCCAATGAACAGGCTCCGAGTTGGGGGGCAATAAGTATTCCCACACCCGATCGGTGCCTTTCACTGGGGGCTACTCCAGGTGTTGGAAGAGAGTCCAGCCCCTCTCAAGGAGACTGGTTCCAGAGTCCACACCATGCGTCAAGGTGAGCCCGACTATATCTAGCCGGAACCTCTCAACCTCACACACTAACTCAGGCTCCTTCCCCTTCAGAGAGGTGATATTCTATGTCCCAAGAGCCAGCTTCAGTAGTGAGGTTCGGACCACCAAGGTCTCCGCCTTCAGCCACCACCCGAATCACACTGCACCCAACCTCCTTGGTCCCTCCTACAGGTGGTGAGCCCTTGGGATGGGGGACAGAATACAGAATACATACAGTATCAAACCTTAATCATTTTCTCCGATATTCCTTATTAAAAAGTCATATGGCACTAGGAAGAAAGTAATTTCTGGAGCAATTTGTGTGGGTTTTCAAAGCGACTGTCCTTCCTGATTTACTGAAGTTAAGTTCTATATATAATGGATGTCTGTCATGAGTTGAGATTATTTGCAGTTTCTTTAGTATTGTCCTCTGACACACGCTTGCCAGATCATCTACATCAGTTCTAATAACTTTAGCTTCGTAATCTGCTGGAGCTTTTTTAACTTTTGGTTTGTTAGACCACTAAACCAGGCAATGAAACTGAAAGTGATAACAGAGTGAATCATACTGCAATATAAGGACAACATGAGGACCTTGTGTACTTTAAATTTGCATTCCAGTTAAGGTTGTTATCTAAGTTTGTTCCTAAGTATTTGTATTCATTCACTATTTCTACCTCCTCCCCCAAAACAACAATGGGTGAACATATAGATTTCTGTCTCTTAAAATCAAATATAATTTCTTTGGTCTTTTTTACATTCAGAGTGAGAAAGTTATTATTACACCAGTTTACCATACAGCCCACTTGATAGTGGCTTTTAACCTCCCCAGATAAGCATCCCATGAGCATGGTGTCATCAGCATATTTGATCATGGAGCAGTGGTCATTATTCTGTCTCAGGTCACTTGTGTACAAAGTAAATAGTAATGGTGACAGAACACACCCCTGTGGACGTTCTGTGTTTGAATGAATGACTTTTGAAAAAGTGTCCTGTACCTTGACTGTCTGTGAATGATTTAAAAAAAAGTCCTGAATCTATAATGTGATAAATGGGTTTACATTCATACTATTCAGTTTTCCAATCAGTATGTGAGGCTGTATGGGATTGAACGCTGAAGAAAAATCAAGAAATAGTGCTCTGACATATGTTCCAGGCTGATCAAGAAAAGTACAGTAATCCCTCCTCCATCGCGGGGGTTGCGTTCCAGAGCCACCCGCGAAATAAGAAAATCCGCAAAGTAGAAACCATATGTTTATATGGTTATTTTTATATTGTCATGCTTGGGTCACAGATTTGCGCAGAAACACAGGAGGTTGTAGAGAGACAGGAACGTTATTCAAACACTGCAAACAAACATTTGTCTCTTTTTCAAAAGTTTAAACTGTGCTCCATGACAAGACAGAGATGACAGTTCAGTCTCACAATTAAAAGAATGCAAACATATCTTCCTCTTCAAAGGAGCAAACAAATCAATAGTGCTGTTTGGCTTTTAAGTATGCGAAGCACCGCGGCACAAAGCTGTTGAAGGCGGCAGCTCACACCCCCTCCGTCAGGAGCAGAGAGAGAGAGAGAGAGACAAATAAAAAAATCAATACGTGCCCTTCGTGCTTTTAAGTATGCGAAGCACCGTGCTGCATGTCACTTCACAAAGCAGCTGCACAGAAGGTAGCCAACGTGAAGATAATCTTTCAGCATTTTTAGACGAGTGTCCGTATCGTCTAGGTTTGCGAACAGCCCCCCTGCTCACACCCCCTACGTCAGGATCAGAAAAACTCAGCGCAAGAGAGAGAGAGAGAGAGAAAAGTAAGCTGGGTAGCTTCTCATCCATCTGCCAATAGCGTCCCTTGTATGAAATCAACTGGGCAAACCAACTGAGGAAGCATGTACCAGAAATTAAAAGACCCATTGTCCGCAGAAACCCGCGAAGCAGCGAAAAATCCGCGATATATATTTAAATATGCTTACATATAAAATCCGCGATGGAGTGAAGCCGCGAAAGGCGAAGCGCGATATAGCGAGGGATTACTGAATAGATTTGATGTAAGAGAACAAGTAGAGCATCTTCAACACTTCTGGTTGCACAGTAAGCAAATTGGTGGTTGTCTTGAAAAAACTTTGTCTCTGTCATTAAAATGTTTTTCACCAAATGTTCGAAACATTTCATTGGAATAGAGGTGAGTGCCACTGGTCGGTAGTCATTTAGACAGTTTGACCTGAAAACCTCAGAAACTGGGGTAATGACTGTTTCCACAGCTTAGGCACAATGCCACAGGTCAGAAACCAGTTAAAAAGCAAATGAAAAAACAGAGAGAGCTGTTTAAAGCAGGACTTTAAGAACAGCTGACCTGATATGCTGTCAAGCCCCACTGCCCTGTTTGTTTTAACCTGCCGCAAGCCTTTCTCCACTTCAGGTAAACTGAACCCTATCACAGCAGCATTCCTGGTGTTTTTATAAAGCATCTCCTTTTACTTCTGCATTTTGGGTGCTAAAATCGCTTGTTTCAAATCTGGTAAAAAAGTTCATCTGCTATGAGCTTCTGGTCTTTGTCAACTGGTGTTTTTAGAACGCAATCCTGTTTTTGTTTGTAGGCCTTTCCAAACCTGCTTTGGATTGTTATCATTAAATCACCTCTTTTTATTTAGCTTTGATTAACTATTTAATTCTAGACTAATGATAAACAGTCAAATTGTTTGATGCCTTATAATTTTTTGGTGTTAATAGAATCCTTATGTCATATACATTCCTGTAATTGATTGGCTTTTTTTTTTTTTTTTACATGTTGTAGCTGTAATTCTTTATTGGATCAAATTAGCATGAAAAAGGATCAATGAGAAATGACATTATGGAATCCACCAAAGTTCACTATTTGACTGACAATGAAAACTTAAATGGTTATTTTGCAATATAAGCATATTGACAGAGTACAAATATGTTTCTGCATAAGGTTTGAGATCTGCTTCTGTATGCATGTGAATTTTCCCTTGGGATTAATAAAATGTATCTAATCTAATCTAGTCTAAGATGTTTTGGCTAATTTATGGGCATGCTTTTACAGTGCTTTCTATAATCTATACAAGAGAAGCACTACAGGTAAAACTCGTATGGAAAATAAAGATAGAAATGGAAGCCAAGCCACCACTGAAGGAAGAAGAGATACAGACCACTGCAAAGTAGTTCAGAATCAGCAAGTTATTTATTTTCTTCAGTGATGAACCATATATAAAATCGTGACATTCTTCATAACTTCACACCATCAGAATCAATACTGGTACATTCAAAAGAGCAAAGATAAATACAGTGAACGACTACTAGACCAACTGTTAAAAACTGCAGGCATAAAAAACTCTTTCAAAAACTCAGTAATCCAACAATCAATCCATTCACGTTCCTCTCGGTTCCTGTTCAGTCAGAGCTCTCAAGATTAGTTCTTTTCTTCATTTTTATTAATCTATAATAATAAAAGGCAAAGCCCTCACTGACTGACTGACTGACTCACTCACTCACTCACTCACTGACTGACTCACTCACTCATCACTAATTGTCCAACTTCCCGTGTAGGTGGAAGGCTGAAATTTGGCAGGCTCATTCCTTACAGCTTACTTACAAAAGTTAGGCAGGTTTCATTTCAAAATTATACGCGTAATGGTCATAACTGGAACCTCTTTTTTGTCCATATACTGTAATGGAAGGCAGCAAGATGGCCGTAGGAGACTGAGTTGCGTGTCGCGTCATCACGCCTCCCACGTAATCACATGAACTGACTGTGAACTCAGTACGTAGAAAAGAAGGAGGAGCCCCAAATAGCGCTGAAGAAAACATTCATTACACAATTGACAAGGCAGCGAAACAATAAGAAGCAAGTGAGTGACGCATACAAGCATCTTCATAAGACACGAGGTATAAAAAAGCACGGTGTAAACCGTAAGTCTAAATTAACTTTATAGAAACGCTGCCGTTTGCAATACCATATTCGCGAGATACAAGTTTAATGAGAAGATACGAGGTATAAAAAAGCACGGTGTAAAGCGTAACCTTAAATTAAATTTATAGAAACGCTTCCGCTGCCGTTTGCAATGCCATATTCGCGAGATACAACTTTAATGAGAACACACGAGGTATAAACGAGAGTTTGCATCACTTTGTAACAGAGTTAAAATTGCTGTAGCGAGAAACTTTTAACTGCCGGGTCTTAGCTAACATTAAATAAACCCGTGGACATCGCAACATCACACAAGAGAGCGGCTCACGTGAAGTGACTGAACGCAGCAGGAGTGATCACTTCCATGAATCAAACCTCTTCAAAAAACACATTACACAATTGATAAGGTAGGAAAAGAATATGAAACAAAGCACGGTATAAACCGTAACTTTAAATTAAGTTTATAGAAACGCTGCCGTTTGCAATACCATATTCGCCCCTGCGAAGCGCGGTGATTTTGCTATATATATTAAACTATTTCAACCATTGTATGATCTGCTTCTCGCAACTGAAAGAGGGCACCTCGGCAGAAGTTAGCCGACTTGCTCACCAACCACAAGCGTTACCTGGTAGGTAACCACTCATACAATCAGATTGTGAATCAGACTACGAATGCCTGCAATGTAATTTCCCCGATCTACATGCTGTCAAATGAACGAACCACACGCCGTGGCACAACGTTAGGGGCTTCGCCTCTACGTCCGAGGATCGATTCCTGTAAGGGAGTGCAGTGACTGTGTACTCCTGATGAGCCCACAATTACGGCGAAACACGTGTCGCATACTATGCATCTTCAAAGCACGGTGTAAACAGTAAGTTTAAATTAAGTTTATAGAAACGCTCCCGCTGCCGTTTGCAATACCATATTAGATGACTTTGTAACGGAGTTAAAATTGCTGGAGCGATAAATTTTTAACTGCCGGGTCATGTCGCGTGTTCTTGGGTAGGTACACCAAAAAATTTATACATTTATGCATGTAATGGGCAAACAAAAAATGTACTATACCCGAAAGCACTACAGTAGTACTCAATGTATCTTTACTTCTTAAATGTTAATGTTTTACTGTTTAATAATTTATACTCTTCTTATATGTTATTCAGATTCTTTTATCAAAATACCAGTAACAGCGCACTGCACGATAACGTGGAGTGAATACACTTGACATGACCATTCATAGTATTTATCCCCTTTCACTGTACGTTTACCATTCGTTTGCTCAGAGGTTGATGCGCTTGCTGCTTAATGAGCAGCTCTTCACCCTAGCGTCCCGCTGCTTTCTTCTTTCGTCGGCATCTTTTCCCGTTAAAACTGATTTTTTTAAAAACTTAGTATGTTTTCTTTAATTTTTCAGTTAAGCTGGCACTTAAGTCTTCAATCTGCCTCAAGAATAATTAGCGAAGGTGGTAGACAATGAAAACGTCAGCCGTACGCATCCGCCACGCACGCACTGGTGCGCGCAGCTGTGAGTTGATTCTACAATAAAATAAAATAAAGATAAAAAGAGTAATAACTTGCAGCACCGCTATTCAATTACACTTGCCTAACGCCTCTCCTAAGGGGAAATACTGTGGGATCTGGGCATCCGTCAAAGCAGCAATCACAAGCCCGATTAGAAAGCAGGAAGCTGTGATTTGTCCTCTCCCTCCCATGTAACAATCACAGCCCGTGTTGCAACGCACTATGTATGTATGTATGTATATGTATATATGTGTATGTGTGTATATATATATATATATATATATATATATATATATATATATATATATATATATATATATATGTATGTTTATATGTGTGGGAAAGCGAATAGTACACTTGACGTAGTATATGTGTACCAAATTTCAAGTCAATAGGTGAAACGGTTTGCGAGCTACAGCTGATTTAAAATCCTGGACAGACAAACGAATAGCCACGGTAGCGTATTATAGAAGAACATTTTACTGTTTAATAATTTATATTTATATGCAATGTGCTTCTTTTATATTACTTCATATTCTCATATGATAATGATGTTAATGTTGTTTATATTGATTTCTATGTTATTGTAAGTGCTCTTTATTTGTGGAAAAATAAATTTGGCAATTAAACTTATTTTATACATACATTTTATGTTTTTCTCTTGCACTCAGTCAGCGAATCCACTGGGTAATCAGCTATATATATATATATAATATAGATAGATAGATATATGTGTATGTATGTAGATATACAAATATGTATATGTATATATATGTATATATGTGTATATATATGTAGATATACAAATGTGTATATATATGTAGATATACAAATATGTATATATATGTAGATATACAAATATGTATATATATGTGTCTGTATGTGTCTATATATATGTATATACTAGCAAAATACCCGCGCTTCGCAGCGGAGAAGTAGTGTGTTAAAGAGGTTATGAAAAAAAAAGGAAACATTTTAAAAATAACGTAACATGATTGTCAATGTAATTGTGTTGTCATTGTTATAACTGTTGCTGTCTTTTATATATATATATATATATATATATTATATATATAATATACACACACACATAAACATTTATATACATATACATATATATACATATCTACATATACACATCTACATATATATACACACATACATAAACACACACATAAGACTTACTGAGTGAAACGGGCTTTCATTGACAATCATGTTACGTTATTTTTAAAATGTTTCCTTTTTTTTTCATAACCTCTTTAACACACTACTTCTCCGCTGCGAAGCGCGGGTATTTTGCTAGTGTATATATATATATATATATATATATATACACATATAAACACATACATGCAGTTTTAATAACACAGAAATCAATATAAACATTAACATCATTATCATATGAGAATATGAAGTAATATATAAGAAGCACATTTCATATAAATATAAATTATTAAACAGTAAAATGTTCTTCTGTAATTTGCTACCGTGGCAATTTGTGTGTCTGTCCAGGATTTTAAATGACCTGTAGCTCGCAAACCGTTTCACCTATACACTTGAAATGTGGTACACATATAGTACGTCACGTCTACTATCCGCTTTATGGGTGATGATTGTTTTACTCTTTTTATGTTTATTTTATTTTATTGTAGAATCAACTCCTATCTGCGCACAGCAGGGCAGCCGTGGGCGGATGCGTATGGTGTATTCACTCCATGTTATCGTGCATTGCGCTGTCAGTGGTATTTTGATAAAAGAATTTGAACAACATATAAGAAGCGTATAAATTATTAAACAGTAAAACATTAACATTTAAGAAGTAAAGTTACATTAAGTACTACTGCAGTGCCTTCGGGTATACCTCATTTTTTGTTTGCCCATTACATGCTTAAATGTATACATTTTTTGGTGCACCTACCCGAGAACACGCGACATATAACCGAGCGTGGGAGAACCATGGATTTTAAACACGCGTTGAGTTGATCTGCTGGTCTTCCTCGTGGAATAACTGGTAATGTTTGACTAAAATGTACAGCGAGTAAAACGACATTACCTCCTATTTTTTTTTTTACGATCTCTGAGATCTTGCTTTTTTCGGTTCAAGGCTTCATAAGCTCTTTTATGTTGTATGGTGTACTTATCCCAAACCATCATCTTTGAATGTTGCAAGACTTTCGCCTTGTATGTAGATCGGGGTAATTACATTCATTGCATTCGTAGTCTGAATCACAATGTGATTGTATGGGTGGTTACCTGGCAGTGTAGGGTTGCCACCCGTCCTTTAAAATACGGAATCGTGCCGCGTTTGAGAATGAAATTGCGCGTCCCGTTTTGAATCAATACTGGACGGGATTTATCCCGTATTTTTTTTTATCATTTTTTTTTAAAGCAGCGTCTCATGCAAATCATCCCACACGCATTTTATGAAGATGCCTCCTTTCCTACTTTTGATTGGGTAATACTTGATGTCATCGTTAGTTTGATTGGTGTTTTTAACTGTCCAGTGAGGAGGGCGTGTCTTTTAAGTACAGTCTGCAAAGTGTTGGCACTGAGATATGGTGTCAGCGCCATAGTTGAAGCCCCTAACGTTGCGGTCAGCAAGTCGGCTAACATCCGCCATGTGCCGTCTTTCAGTTGCGAGAAGCAGATCATAGAATGGTTGAAACTGTTGCCCCTAACGTTGCGCCACGGCGTGTGGTTCGTTTATACCTCGTGTGTTCTCATTAAACTTTTATCTCGCGAATATGTTATTGCAATCCGCAGCGGGAGCGTTTCTATAAACTTAATTTAAACTTACGTTTTACACCGTGCTTTCTTTCCCTTATGAACATGCTTGTATGCTTAACTCGCTCCGTTCTCAATTGATTAATTAATTTTTTGCTCTTAGCTGTTCGCGGCTCTTCCTCCATTTCCCCCTACTTCGTTCTTTTATCTCGCGAATATGTTATTGTAATCCTTAACGGGAGCGTTTCAATAAACTGATTGAAAATAGTTTTGCATTTACCTTTTTAGTAAAAGGCGAGCTTTTAAGCCTGAGAAATCAGCCCGTAAATGCACACGTTTAATTGGACATGTGTTAATATGTATGGTTACACAGTATTAAAAGACAGTGAACAACGTCAGTTACCTTTGTTCCCGCGTTTGATAAAAGGTGAGCTTTTAAGCCTGAGAAATCACCCCGTAAATGCACACGTTTAATTGCACATGTGTTAATATGTATGCTTACACAGTATTAAAAGACAGTCAAAAATTAACGTCATTTACCTTCGTTCCCGCGTGTGACTCGTGCTGTAAATCTCTTCCTTGTTTTTAGTTCACGTGATTACGTAGGAGGCGTGATGACGCGATACGTGACTCCGCCTCCTCCATTACAGTGTATGGACAAAAAATATGTTCCAGTTATGACCATTACGCTTTGAATTTCGAAATGAAACCTGCCTAACTTTTGTAAGTAAGCTGTAAGGAATGAGCCTGCCAAATTTCAGCCTTCCACCTACACGGGAAGTTGGAGAATTAATGATGAGTGAGTCAGTGAGTCAGTCAGTCAGTCAGTGAGGGCTTTGCCTTTTATTATTATAGATATATATATGTATGTATGTATGTATGTGTGTATATGTATGTGTATATATATGATGATATATGTATATATATGTGGATGTGTATATGTATATATGTAGATATGTGTATATGTAGATATGTATATATAACTATATATGTTTATGTATATATATGTTTACATAACCTCTTTAACACACTACTCCGCTGCGAAGCGCGGGTATTTTGCTAGTTCAATCATAAAGCTAACCCGCACTTACTCTCTTTTGCTCTTCACAGTTCCTTCTCCATTGCCAGATCCACACCAACTGCCAAATCCATTACACACAATTAATTAGAGATCAGTTCATGCATTCCCTGTCTTCACTGTTCCTTGCTTGTTCAGCAGATCCAGATAACCCTGTGGAACTTCAGAAAACAAACTCTTGAACAGCCACTTTGGTGAACACACACTGAACAGTTTCCTCCTTTGTAATACTCATTCAACCCTTTAAGTGAGCCTATAGGGAAAATCTCATTCAACCCCTTTACACCCTGAGTCGTCACCTCATAACTCAAACATGCTCTCAAAAAGACATGACTCTCACCAATGTGGAATTCCTTAATTACACCATCGCCCATGTACACACACCCCCTTACACATGTGCACACCTGTGCTACCACAACTCATCTGGCTTCCTTCTTTCTAGAGATGGCCATCTACACCAACCTGTGTGGCAGCACCACATCACACCTCTGCTCTATCCTATGGATCTAATTGGTTCACTACCCTCCTTTTTGTAAGTGCATGGTTTAACTCTTTACACTATTTCAATTGTTCTATAAATAGTTAAAGTCCAAAAGAACCTGACTCCTAAGTTATTGTGTGATGCCTTGTCTTAAATGCCTTAAGTGGCAGTCTCATCAGGAGGACATCTGCAGCATTCAGAGGCCCTGCCTCCTTGGGCTTCGGATAAACAGAGGTAGAGTAACAACATAAACCAGAATAATTATTAAACCAGGTAAAGAAAATTAGAAAATGATTAACAAGAAAAAAACAACTGCATTATTATTATTAACACAAAATTTCACTTATTAATAAAACAACATAAAAAAAGAAAACAAAGTTAAAATCAAGTTCTGACACAGAGTCCTGGTAAAATCATGGCAGAAATTCTGTCTGAAAGGGTGTATTCCAGAAACTCCTAAAATTGTTAACCAATAGTCAAAAATTAAGTGTCCTGGAGACCAGGCAAAACAGTCCAGCAAGGAACGGAGGTAATACTGTAGTTGAGGACAGCCATTGGACGTATGGCAGAAGACTCTGGAACACCTCCTTTTGAAACTGAGGCACTGAAATCTGAAATGGTTCTTTCTGAGGGCACGGCTCTGGATGCTGGAATGCCTTTAACTGGGTAATCCGCCTAGAGGTAGAATTATCACCTGATTATTTTCAAAAGCAAAAAAAGGAATTAGCAGAAAACTACACTAGATACAAATTATACCGTATGTTATGTATTCAAAATAAATGATGAAGAATAACAATGTAAAGCACTGAAGAAGAGGTTTCTTTCCTCGAAATGCATCAGAATTGTGGTACTGAAAAATTTTATTAAGACCACAGCTATATGTTAGATTACTAATCACAGATATAAAATTATCTCCCGAGTGTTACCTGGATCTTTATTTGTTAACATACAAGTATATATTCACTTGTATTGTAATGAATTGGACCCGATATGCTGAAACTGTAAGGTGGCTAATATAAAGACAGGTCAAAATCACCCCCCCAAAGTGCCCTACCATATGTCTATATACTGTATATATATGTAAAAAAAACAGTTAGAAGACAATTTTAGCAAAGACAGACAGATGAAAATAGCAATTACCACTCTCCTCCCCGACACACAATGTAGTAGTAAATAAAATTATGTACAGTGAAATCGGTCCAGAGTTGAGCTGTCTTCTTATACTGGGTGGATGAATTGTAAAAGCTGGCCAATGAAAGAATCTGAACTTTTAAATGTAAAATATGTCCACAGTCAGTACTGCACCAGAATAAAAACAAGAACTTCAAGGAGTTCACTCAGGTCCTCTAAACATTACTAACAGTAATGTAGAATTCATTGGATTACCATTATGGAGATGAACACTGACCTTCACCTATACAGACAGGTCTTCATAACTCTAGTTCCTTTTACATAGCCAATACAGCTGCTTACCTGTTTAGCTAGTTTGCCAGTGTTTTTTCTCCCATTGCCGTCCTTCTTTCCGCTTTTCAAAAAATGGTGCGATTTATGCAAATTACCTCAGAAACCAGATGTCCAGCCTTTGGGGTGCAACTTTTGCTCATCTGTCTATTCGAAAACAGCATGTATGAACTATCTTATTTGCCAGCACAAGCAAATCAGTCAGACATACAGTATATACACTCAATGGCCACTTTATTAGGTGCACCTTACTAGTACCAGGTTGAACCTCCTTTTGCCTTCAGAACTGTCTTAATTCTTTGAAGCATAGATTCAACAAGGTGCTGGAAACATTCCTCAGGGATTTTGATTCATATTGACATTTTTGCAGATTTGTTGGCTGCGCATCCATGATGTGAATCTCGCATATTTGAGTACAGTGAACTCATAGTCATATTCAAGAAATTAGTTTGAGATGATCTGAGCTTTGTGACATGGTGTGTTATCCCGCTGGAAGTAGCCATCAGCAGTTTTCTGAAATACATTTGCTAATTTCTTTTGACCTATTAAAATGTTACTTATGAAATTTGTCTAATTAATCAGCAATGTAATCATAGTTTCGCTTTATAGTTTTAATTGACTGGATCATTTTGTTGTGATTTTTGTTAATACAAAAGAAGAGTGAAACTGTGAGCCCAAAAGTGACTAGGCATAAAGTTAATTGATCTGTTTAAATCACTAATTGTCTAATATAAGCCTAAAAAGACTGAATAAATACAAACTACAATAATGTAGATAGGGCCAAGAAGTAATAAAGGCTAGGTCTTACAAAATGCCAAAATACTAAAGGTTAAGAATTTCAAAGGCCCAAAATTAGAAAATGTGAAAATACTTTAGATCTGGAACAAGGCCAAAACATAAAACGGCCAAAACTACAAGTAGACCTAAAATTACAAAAATATAAAGAACCAAAACTAACCTGGAAAATGAAGACAGAAACAGGAGCCAAAAATGCAGATAACCTTAGTCATAATTCCAGCAGCTAGTTCAGAGCCTGCAAAATCCTTATACAGAGCAGTTTCAAGTGGAAGATCCATCAGCAAAACATCGGCAGCATCTGGAGGTCATACTGCCTCAGGCAGCACATAAAGAGGAGAGGGAAAGTAACAACATAAATCAAAACAAATACAGAGCCAGGTGAATACAATTATAAAATGATTAACAAGAACAAGAAATCCTTAATAAAAATAGTTACATAATGAAAGAAAGTAATTAACACAAAATGTTTTTCTGATTAAGCTAACAAGTTAAAAAAAGATAACAAGCCAAAGTGAAATCAAGGCCAAAGACAGAGACCTAAAAAACAACAATTTTGTTTGCAAAATATGTTAAGCCATTTTGTCCACAGTTGATTAGAATAGGTGGTTTAACACATTACACTGGCCTAACTACAATTTTTCAATTTCCACAAATAATGATAGAATAAGTATTCCTTACCAGTGGAAGTACCCCTTCCAGTCTTAATGAAAGGTGTTAATGTTTCAGTTTTGCTTTTTCCACAATCAGGCAAACTGTATAAAGGTCAATTTATACTTTGCTTGTCTGGTTGGTCACAAATGACCATATGATGTAAATTTTGTCAGCAGTTAAGTCGCATGGAAATGCACATCTGTGACCATGTGCTTGCAGATTTTTGTATCCCCATGGTCCTGTGCACATCAACTGCTCAATCACTAGACAACAAACCATGAACGTGTCCGAACAGAAGCTGTATGAAGTGATTTGTCGCTAGCAGCACCTGTAAAATTCTCATTAAGAACACACAAAGACAGTCAAATGTACACAAAGTCATGGTGAGAAATTACCCAGACCCTGGGCAATGATGAAAATGTGTGCAGACACAAATACAAGCATCTGTAGATGTGATTTATGAAGTCAAAGGAAAAACTTCAGAGGAAAAGCAGTGATGCCAGCAGGAATGTGTGTGTCTCCAATATAGTTTTGATGCTCACCGAATCTAACTTTCCAAAAAGAGATTAGAATCATTTGTGAAGCACTGTTTACATTATTGTGTCTTTGTTTTCTAATTATCATTTTAGTATTTAGTTATTGGTAGCTTTTTAAATGCTGTATACTTTTTGTCTGTTAACCGCTATATGCTAATCATAATTGCTACCTCTCACATTGTGTTTCATTTTCAATAATAAATTCTATTATTTTATACAATCAAACATTAAAAATGAATCACCATATTTTGCAATTGATGTGCTCCAGAGCGAGGAGTCCAGTGAATCAGTTTTCCTGACTGCCTGGTCCCCCTGAGGCAGATATTGATGAAGTCTAACTCACCACACCAGATAAAACTGATCAAGCAACAACATCAGACACTACATCATCATTTTCTCTAGTGTTCCCTTGCTACACCCACCACCTTCTTCCCCATCCACATATGAGCTTCTTTATTGGTCTTAAAAGGCACACAAAAGGAAGTAGAACCCTACTGAGCTACTAGAAGGTATATTATGCGGGCTACAGTGACTGGACAAAGAGCGGTAACAAGGAAATGAAGAGGCATCATTTGGCATAATTGTGAGATGAACTGTAAATGAAGCTTCCACCCAAAGAAATCCACTAAGTTTGAAATCCACTGGCCAATTTATACGAAGCATAAAGAGCTCTTCCACAATCAGCCCGGTCCGTATTGTGCAATATATGCATGTGTCAGTGTAAATAGTTTTAAAGACACTTTGAAATATAATTATAATCTTTTGTTTGGTCTGTAGTAGTTAAATTAAGAGTTACATTTAAAGATTTAAGCCTTAAATTACTGGATATTTGTATATAGTTAATGTGTTAAAGGATTTAAAGTTCAGTATTTTTCAAGTCAAAGTTTTTTCTTCCTGAACATGGTATATATGCATTTGCCATGCAAAATTGTGTTCTAACATTAAGTGTTTTCTAAAATTAAAAAAAATATCTTACCAGCCCTTCTACTTTGCAATGGAGGCTATGGGGCATGGGGCACCCCAAGAAAGTAAAAAGTAGAAAATTTACCTAATACATCCAAGACAGTTGTTGAGAATTGATCTGCATCTTGCGATTACACATAAATTGTAAAATAGTTTATACCTGCCATTTTTGAACAAAAAAACACCAATATTATGAGATTCAGCCATTTTAAAAGAATACCATCTGTGTGTAATAGCTCAGTGTTTGTCTTCCTTCACAATATCAGCACAGTGCATAGAGTACAAGTCCAAAGAGGGTATGCTCAAGCTTTATAATGCACTGGTGAGGCCTCATCTGCAGTACTGTGTTCAGTTTTGGTCTGCAGGCTACAAAAAGGACATAGCAGTGCAAGAAAAAGTCCTGAGAACACCGACTAGGCTAATTCCAGGGCTACAGGGAATGAATTATTGAGAAAGATTAAAAGAGATGAGCCTTTTCACTTTAAGCAAAAGAAGATTAAGAGGAGACATGGTTTAAGTGTTTAAAATTATGAAGGGAATTAGCACAGTGGATCAAGACTGTAACTTTAAAATGAGTTCATCAAGAACACGGGGACAAAGTTGGAAACTTGTTAAGGGTAAATTTTGCACAAACATTAGGAAGATTTTCTTTACACATAGAACCATAGACACTAATAAGTTACCAAGTAGACAGCAAGAATTTAGGGACTTTTAAAACTCGACTTGATGTTCTTTTAGTAGAATTAAGTGGACAGGACTGCTGAGTTTTGTTGGGCTGAATGGCCCGTTCTCATCTAGATTGTTCGAATGAAAGACACAATCACAGTAAACTTTTTGTGCCACTTATATGAAAACTCACACAAGCGAATAAGAAATGTATCCTTGCCTTGAGAAAAATTGCACCTGTAATATGTGATAAAATGAATATTTCCACATCCCTTTTGTAGTGAAAAACATCCACTGAAAACATGGAAGGTGTGTTTTCTGAAATTGGATCTGTTGCTGCTTCATAGGTTAGTCTTTAGGCTTTTACTTTATTTTATGGGATAGGACATTTTTAGAACTACCCATTGATAAGAAACGTAAAGTTACAGTAAGCCCTTCTGATATATTAGTAGGAGCTCTGTATATGTTCTTGTGCCAAATTGTGACAGGTCATGCAGCGGAACAACTCATCAAACTTGGTAGCCAACATCCCAAAATAATTGTGGTGCTTCTCTTCATCTCTTACTCTGTTGTACTGTATTCCCCATCACTGGTCCAACTTTGATTGTGTGGTCGCACATTCCATTTTTCTTTATTTTTTTTTTTTTTCTCTTTTGTTTGTTGTAAGGAGGTCACCATTTAGAATACCAATGCGTATGTGCGTGCGTGGAACAATTTTAACAATTATCTTTTTGCAGACATAATTGTACTATAAACAGAACATGGTGTACAGTATATCCTCTGTCCGCAACCATGCCTGCAGCTGTCTGTGTCCTTCCAGTGTTGGAGTATAAACATTCCTTATATTACTAACCATTACAAATTTAAGTTGACTTTCAACATGAATACATAAACTCAAAGAAACTCGTTTCACTTTCTTTTATTTTGTCTTTCTACATGGCTGCAAGCTTATTCTAAACAACTTTTATGTCCATTTTATCTACTTTCATGTGTATCATTCATGTCATGTCATTTTTAACCAGCTTAACCCAGACCAGGACCACAGTGGAGGTCTGCATCCTATCCCAACTAGCATAGTGCGCAAGGCGAAAAAACCATACCAGTCAATCACAGATGCATCATTCATGTTTAGCTATATTTCTTTCAGCTATATTAGTCATGAATATAGGTTTTGGCTTCCTAAGATTTTGATTGTTTTGTTTTTACCAGTTTTTCTTGTTATTTTACATTTTACTATCATTCTCTCATTTTGTGTTTTGTTTTTTGCGTGGTCGCCACCATTTTGTAGTCTGTTTATGGTTGCTTTTCCCACTGCCAGTGTCACATAACATATCATGTCATCAAGTTCTGATTTTAGAAGATGGTGGTGCACTGCAGTAGGTTTCCAAGCTTTTGTGTAATGTAAAACTTGTCATTTACACGCTTCAAAGAAGTTGTTTTGAGTAGAGAATTCTGTTTTTTGGCTTGGCCTTTTAAGCTTTGCTTTGCATTTTTTGACCAAAGATTTTTACTTTATGTTTTTTTTTTACTTTTGTCGGTCCTCTTGACTTTACCTCCACCAGCTCCCTTTGTGTTGTTTCATCTCCTGGTCCTTCTCTCTCTAAGTGTACACAGTAATATCCAATCAAATAAACGTAGTGTTTGTGCATTTAATTACAACTTGCATGTTTACTTTAAAATTGATTTTACTTCATTGAAACCACACATAAATACAATTTTAAAATAACTTTAGTAGTCTTCTTTGCAGTAGATATTTGAAGTTGTCTTTATATATGAAAGTAGGAGAAATCGAGCAGTCTAATATATACTCTACATAATTTTAGATAAACTCGTACACTTTAAAATCTATTCAAATAACAGACTCAAAACTGATAAGGAAAGAATTTTGTTTTGCATAAAGACTGACTTAGCTTTGTGTATGAGGAACTGCACTTTACATCAGATGTGGGTAATATAAGGTGGCATATGTTTTAGCTGTAATTGTGGAGTTTCAAGGAGCTCCTGTTTTGCATTGAAAATGGTAACAAATTGTGTCACATTTTTCATGCTGTATGTGGAACAGCTGTTAAAGAAATGCTTTGTCTGCCTAAAAAAGTGAGCGTTGCTCCAGCATTACACTGTGTTTTCAGCACTACTGTCTGGTCAAGTTTTCGTGGTTCTTTATTCTTAAACAGCTGATATAATAAAAATCTACTGAAGTCTCTCTCCTGTTTTCTCTTTAATGTATTCATTTACATATTTAGTTATTTACTTTAATTTTGTACAATGAAGTAAAAAAAATGTTATGTATGAAACTATTTAATGAGCTTTTGCACTCCACTTACTGGAAGTCATTTTTGCTTCTCTATTTTTAAAAAATAAAGTTTAATTTCAGTTTCTTTACTTTAAATCTACTGATGATTTATGAGATAAATTGTTAATTTTAAGTGTAACTGTTTTTTTTTTTACCATCTCAGGAAAAATAAATGTGTGAGACCACCCTTACTGAGACTTTTTTCTCTTCCAGTTTTCTTGGTCTAAAAGAAAATACATTACAGAAAGCAAATTGCAGACAAAACTATAGTAACTGAATGAAGTCTGCATACTCCACATCAACAGTTTTGAATAATACAATCAGAACATTTGCAATCTAACTCTATTGAAGATTGCATGAAATAGTGGTATAAGGGTTAGAGAGCAGGAAAAAGTGAACAAACAATTGTAGGTAGCCAGGGATTTAGACATATTGGTGCATGTGGTTATTAGAGGCAGCAATGGAGACTGGTTACTGTTATTACCACAAGAACGACAAAAGACACCAGATGGTAAATGGTGAGACTGCAGAGAGTGCAGAGTGAGTCATAAGATCTGAAACAAACAGCAGCCTTTCTTTTCCTCTGATCAACTGTCAAGCTGAGAGGGAGAAATATGAGCACCGACAGTAAGCTGCTGAGAATGAAACACAACGGTGCCAACATTTTGCAATGGAGCAGCTCTTCAAAACACATATGCCAACAGATGTGCAGTGGAACTGTTCTGAAACCTAGCGTTGTTTCACTTATTACTTTCTATCGTTGTTTCATTTAATTTATTATTTTATTTAATTAAAAAGCGTTGTGTTATCGCACTACTACCTGAAGCTTATTTTTATTTTCTAAATCACAGTAATCACTGTCAGTACGTATTATACCTGGGTGGATAGGAATAATGATGAAAAAATTAAGAACACTTTTGTAGTTACTGCACAATATTGTTATAACACAACTTTAACTATAGATAAAATATAGCATTTTAAAAAAGAAACAACGCATTAAAGTTCACTAAGTTCTTTAATATTTTCTTCTCTCATGTCAAATTACAATGAAAATAGAGGATTAAACACTTTTTTTTCTTTACCCCAGGGCTGATACAGTGATTAAAATAAACAGCCAGCTAATCCATGCTTATAAACCAGCATGAATGCTAGTAGTGTTTCTTACCTATCAAAACGGTCACAGATACCTAATAAATAAATCAAATAAAAGAATTACTATCTCACACATGTGAAATTGCTCTCGTGCAGCTTCTGATGGTCTTTCTCGAATGGATTCCAGCCTTATGTAACCTTTCTTTTATTTGATTGAGGGCTTGTGTATGTATGCATTTATTTGAGTTTCTTTAATATGAACAATTTCACAAAATAAGTTTTTCCTCTGTTAATTATCACTGTTCACTTTGTGCTTTTCTTTCATAAACCATCTATAAAAAATTGTTTAGGCTTCAAATACAGTATTTTCTCATATGGTATGTACAAAGCCTGGGTATTCAGAATTATGAAGAAAAGTAATTCTCAAAGTAAATTTAAAAACATTACAAAATATTTCTTTCAAGATGAAAAATGTGGAAATTCATGCAAATATTTTTTTCAAATGAAATGACTTATTTTTTTTTAATTTGCGGAGTTTTAATAGAACAATGCAACCTGATACATCTGACAGCAGAATTCACACTTAAAATAACAGTTTTGTCAGATTGCTTATGGGCATTTAAAGTTTATTTTACTTAGAACACAATTGTTCCATCTTCTTGGGAACGTTCTTTTCTTATTTGAAAATATTGTGACTATTTTCCTATTATCTGCCTAAAGCCATTTTTAAGAGAATTTATAAGGCATTTAAGCTGTGTGATTTAAAAAGGGATAAAAGCATCTAAAAGCAAATTTTCACTCATTATGGTACAGAGCAAAAAGATTGTGAGAAATAAACGCATATATGTTCAAATATAGAATCAATGGTGTATATACTTTTAAATATTAACCTAACATTGGAATTTTTGCAGTATAGAAGATTTATGGATGTGGTGAGAGAGGACATGTAGGTGATGGGTGTAAGAGAGCAAGATGCAAAGGACAGAAAGATATGGAAGAAGATGATCCGCAGTGGCAACCCCTAACGGGAGCACACGAAAGAAGAAGAAGAAGTTTATACTATTACAAGTTGTTTTTACATTGCAATTTGTTCATTTAAATATATAAAGTAATTCAGAACAAACGGTGGACTATATAGCCTCTTCAACAAATATTTTTTATCACTACTGTGACCCCTTGTCTGACATTTAATTTTCACAGGCACTCTTCATCAATATACAAGACTTTCATAAACTGTTTGATGGGGCATTCATTATGGAATGCTGACAAAGATTAGATTAACAATGGCACTGTTTAATATTTTTACATTTTCAAAAAAAGAAAAAAATGATTCTAAAAAACTGCTGTTTGGGAGGTTCTTCAATGAAAGAACTCTATCACGTTTGAACACAATTCTCTGTGAGGCATGAAACAGTTCCTAGAAATCATTTATTTAGCAAGTGTGTTAGCCAAAATACATGAGTTTGGAATTTTCTGAACATTCAACTTGGATACCTGACTTTTGGATTAAATGACAAAAGTACTTTAATAGGTGCTTTTATATAGTTTGCTGTCATTCTAGCATGGTCATTGTTTCAGAAAGTGTGTCATCTCTGTTCTCCATAAAAGCATTTATCAGCAATTAGCATAAACAGAATGGCATAAGTAACAGATACATAATTGTCATTAGTGATGAGCAAACCCCACAAAGTTCACTATACTGTGAGTTTGGCGAAATCATGGAAATGTTCAGGAACTTCAACTCTGCGAAATGCATTAAAGCCAATGGGGAGGGAGGAACCAAACTAGTTTTAGAGTGGATTACAATGGTGCAGTGGTCTTTTAAGTGTCACCACTTGTATTATGCTTGAAGAAATTATTGTGGCCAAAAATGTGGCCAGAGCTGTGAGGCACCATGCCTCAAACAATAAAAGATGCAGATGGAATGATAATCACAAACAAAGTACAACAAATGGCCAAAAACCAGCAATAAGTAAAAATATAAATATTAAATGTTTTGTTTTTTTTCTGTTCCTTTGATGTGAATATTGTTAAAAGCTTTATTTTCAAGGAAAATTAACATATGTATCAGATTAATGTTAGTATCTTATTTTGAGAAAGATATTAATATTTTTGTTGTTTCATTTAAAGTGTGTTACACTGCCATTTAGACTCTCTGAATTTAGGAAGGGAGTTGCTGGGAAGCGCTGCACCTTTGCTTCTAAACAGGAACCACACGTCATGTCATGAACGCCATGCAATAACACTCAGTGCAATGCATCAGCTCTCTGCGTGAGATTGTGCATTTAAAGTTTGATCTTATAACACTAGATATTCTGGTTAGTGACTCATAGCTTGCCATTTGATTCAGTTCAGAATTGTATATGTTTAGTTCTGGTGACATTCTTGTAGTTTTGGTAAAACTTTTTGGTTTGACTTCAGTTTAACTCTTTGGGTTTAGTTTTTAAAGCAATACTAAGTTATTATAGATTTTTTTTTCCAGTTTCTTGAAAAAGCACACGTTCTTTTCTATTTTCATGTTTTTGTGGTCACTCACGTCCCATTTTTTCAGCAGGCAATATGAAGAAATTGGCTAAAATAACAAAAGCTGGAGGAATAAGTCTGGTCTGCAGTCGATTACAAAATAGTATTTTTTGTATTCTTATGAAACTGGATGACTGTCAAACATTGTAAGAAAATTGATTAAAGAACAATACCACTGTATCTAATCAACTAGAAATTATTTAGTTTTAGCTTACTCTTAAAAAGCAAAGAGACTGTTTAACTTTGAAGGAATGTATTTGTCATCAAGGTCTCATAATTTCCTTAACGAATGTTTATTCTTTATTGCCAGAGCTACTGTACTTATACATTCTCATAAGTCATGCTTTTCTTCATGGATACTTTATTGGGCACATTGAGTGGGATTTGAAAGGCAGTGACAGATGTACTATTTACAACTGGGTATTCTGCTTGTCATTTTATTCATGGCTTCTTCCTCCTCTGCTTCTTTTCCCACTTTTATGTGGGGTCGAGGTGCCTGATGAGCCCTTTCCATATAGCTCAGTCCTTCACTACCTGCCTAGTTAGACACATTTCCTTCAGATCTTGCATAATTAATCAGGAAATGCCAAGAAAATGCAAAACATTTTGACATAAACAGGATATTCAACAGTGTTTTCAAACTTTCTGGAGCAAGAATTCACATGTCTCATAGATTGTGCTTACAACAACATTGGTAGAATGAATGTTGTGTGTTGGTAATTTATAAAACAATGACATGCCTAAACTGTGGCAATGGGCCACCACAAATTGGCAGAAAAACTTCAATGCACCTTGGTGTAGATTCTGTCCTGTGGAATTCAATTAGTTAGTGTTTTGATACTTTCACAAATCACTGCATGCTTCGGAATCTCCCATATTTGCTCATTTGGGTTAGGATTAAGTTTACTTTTTTCAAAACTGTTGTCATCATACATAAACTACTTGTCATTCACATTAGAATTCAGTGCATGTAAACCATGCAAGAAAAATGCAGCCCACATCACTACAAAGCTAAAAGTATTCATGCCTGTAGATTTATTACATGCTCCACACAAGTACTGTTTGTTGGAAATCAGATGAATGAAAATTCAACTTTGTATTTAGTTACCTTATATTTGCACCAAGTAACAGCCTCATACTGTACACTGCAACCTGACCATAATGCCCATTCTGTTGCATTCTGGGCTAACTTTTCCTGAAGTAACATCAACCTGCTTATTGTTGCTTATAAAACATCAACAATTTGAGAAGTCTTTGTTACTGGTCCTCCTGTCAAATATTTCCTGACTGACGACCCACTTTTAGAACCATAAAATGTTATATTTGAGCTATGATAGGCAGTATAAATAGCAAGTTGGACTGCTCAGCATTGTTACACATGGGATCTTGAACCTGCAATCACTATATCCCACTCTAATTGAAATATTTCCTTTATTTTTTCAGTTACTAGTATTTACATGGCTATTCTTTAATCTTGAAAGTTTGTGTCATAAAAAGCCTCTACATGCCTGTGTAAAGTAGTGCTAAGTCTCATTTAGCAATAGATTCCAGAGCAAAATGATTGTTTCTTTAATTCAAAGCACAGGTAACAGATTATGATATGAGGGAAGGATAAAGTTCAGCTTTTAACATACAGTATTTTCTTTATTTATTTCATTTTGTTCAATGGTGTTTTATCAGGATTATTACCCAATTTTAATTTCACAATCCCAGAGGCATCATCTGACTTTGAAATTTCTCTTTGTACAAACAAAAAAATGAACTTCAATAAATTATACAGACAAATTGCAGTTTACTAATGAATGCATTAGTTCTTTCATTTTATGATTTTTCTAAAGAATTAAACTATAAAAGGTAAAATCAAAACCAGTGTTTTTTTGTGAGCTAAAATGTTGATAAATTACAAGCAAATTCTGGCAATAATTTGGGGAAGCTGGCAACACTTTTGTTGAAAGACTCAGGCAAAGGTTACCTTATGGACTATATTGTGTAAGACTAGCCTTATATGAAATATCTGAGAAAAAACATCTGTCAATACAAGGCTGTTGGCATTACCTGCTCATCATCCACCCACTAAATTTAACAAATCTGTCATTCACATAGAAAAATGTTATGATATATACACAGTTCACATGATCAAAAGAATTTCGGTTTACCCCAAACACTTAAATACTTTTTTATACTTGATAAAAGGTTTGGTTCAAATGCTTTCATCATTATGCTTTAAGATTGTTAATGATTAAGTTTAAAGATAACTGTTTTGAAAACTGAAATATTTTTAATTGGTTAATTCAAGGCAAATGTTACTGTGGAATTGTTTTTTAATGTTGAAAACATAGTTACATCTTGATAATATTTATTTGTTTAATTATATTTCTTTTAACTAATTCACTACCAGACAATCATCTTATGAAATACATAGTAAAGAGACAAATGTCTGTGACAAGGGCCCAGCCATTGTGGAGATTGCATGTTCTCCCTGTGTGTGTGGTTCTCCTCTGGGCACTCCGGTTTCCTCCCACAGTGCAAAGACATGCAGGTTAGGTAGATAGGCGACTCAAAATTGGACCTAGTGTGTGTGTTTGTGTGTGAATGTGTTCACCCAGCAATGGGCTGGCATCCTGTCCAGGGACTGATCCTGCCTTGTGCCCTGTGCTTGCTGGGATAGGCTCCAGCCCCTTGAGAGACCCTGGTCAGGATTAGATGTTCTTAGAAAATCAACAAATAAAAAAAATGGCTTAACATGTAACCCAAAATGTAAAAAATGCAAATTCATTTCACAAAATTTTCGCCACGTTTTCTTGCCATTTTCTGAAATGCACTTGAAGATATCACATTCACAAGGGAGAAATGACATACCCAAAATATATCCTCCAAGGGGTGCGGCTATCAAAAGAAATGAAAAAAGCAACAATTAGAAAGTTAGGAAAAAAATGGAGAATGCTGATTGATATTAAATGCAAGGAGTTTACCTTTTAAAGATACTGTATACCATATGATCATTAAAGGAAAGCTATTGATCAAGTTCAAGTATAATATTATATAACACATTAACATATTTCACAACTGCCAAAACTTCATATCAACAACAACATTTATTTATATAACACATTTTCATACAAAAAGTAGCTGAAAGTGCTTTACATAATGAAGAAAAGAAAAATAAAACACAAAATAAGAAATTAAAATAAGACAACATTAGTTAACATAGAAAAGGAGTAAGGTCCGATGGCCAGGGTGGACAGAAAAAAAAAAAAAAAAACTCCAGAAAGCTGGAGAAAAAAATAAAATCTGTAGGGGTTCCAGGCCACGAGACCGCCCAGTCCCCTCTGGGCATTCTACCTAACATAGATGAAATAGTCCTCTTTGTAGTTAGGGTTCTCACGGAGTCACTTGATGCTGATGGTCATACAGACTTCTGGCTTTTAATCCATCCATCATTGTTGGAACATCATGGTGCTTTGAGTAGATGGTGGTGGCGCAAGTGTGTTCCTTTTGTTTACAAGTAACTCAATTGTATGAGGTTTTCTCCTGGCTGCAGTCAAATACAAAATGTATTTGAGATATCTCAAAATGCACAGGATCCTATTTTGAGATATATGCATTTCAGATATTTCAAAATGTACAGCACATCATTTCACGATATCTTGAAATCTATTTGAGATATCATAAAATGCTTTTTAGATATCTTAAAATAGATGTATTTTTAGATATCTGTAATTCAGTTTGAGATATCTAAAATGCATTTCCAGATATCTTAAAATTCATTTTGAGATATCTCTAAATGTTAATTCAGCTCGCCATACAAGAACAAAATAAACTCCACCCCTTGTTTGTTTAATTGATATTTAAAAAGACCCTCTACAATTTACTTGAACAGTTTTCAAAAATAAATTGTTACCGTTTCTTGAATACCAAAATAATAATATTATTAAAGTGTTTCCTGATGCTGTCCAGAGAAGATTAATTCTTACAGCCAGGAGACAGATGAGTGATGGCACAAGGAAGTTACTGTATGCTTGCAGATTACTGTCCATGTAGACATGAAAACATACGCCACAATCATTTTTTTCTAATTAATAAGCACTGAGTGAGTCAATAAATGGTTACTATACGTACTGACTGAACTGAAGAAAGACTTTTGACTGTGAAAGACCTTCCGAAGACTTGTATCTAGTTTAACATAAAAGGATAAAATAGAAGTATTTCCACTTTCCATTTCTTTGAAGTCATTTTCTCAGTGTTTTAATCAAGAAAAAAGTATACCTGAGCAAACAAGTGAAGAGCAACGGGGGCAGGACAGCAGCTTCCAAACTAACAACTAACTGCAGCATGCTCAGTTTGCACCCATGACACTTGAAAATTTTGTTAGATGCAAAGCACTCTTAAGACATCGAAACATATTCTAATTAACTTATTTCAAACATACGTACATTAGGAGAGGATTAAGAACCTTTAAATACTGAATAATTCACTTTTAAACATTCACTAAACAAAAATGAGGAGAAATTGCCAAAGGAAATAATTTGCAATTGCATGTCAGTAACGTGTCTCAGAACTTGTGCTGGTGACAAGATCAACTGAGGTGGCCGGCACACTGAGAACCCCAGCAGTAAGCTGATGCCTGTCGACACTGCACAAAATGCATAGGCAAAAAGTAGACAAAAAAATGTTAAAAATGGGAGTTGTTTTGCTTTTATTTAGCAAAAAAATCTGCTAATGGGATAAGCAAAATATACTTGATAAGATTTCCTAAATTAAGCTAAATAATCATAAATATAAGTTGATAGGTCAATAATTCTTACACTAAGGAAAACAAGATTTAATGTCATGATGTAAATACTTTTTACTTGCTTAGATTTCATTTTTTGCAATGAATTTCATTTTCTCAATTGGCATCACAACAGACTATACAGAAAGTGAGGGCTTAGGATGTCAGCAATTAAATTAAAACTTCAGTTATTTGTTTAGAAGCTTAGCCTATTTATTTATTTACAAGAAGCTTTATTAAATTTTAATTTAACCAGCAAATGCAGGTGAGCAGACACAACCCTCAAGATGCTTGCAAGGCTTGATTCCAGTATTTCATACTTAGGTTTTTTAGGGTGGCCTGGAGTATTAGATTGAAACCTTAATCACAAAATAATTATAAACTGGCCTATTGTAAGGTTTATTATTTTGACAAATTTCACACTTTTTTCATACATTGGTTTACATGCACTTTAATAACCTGGTTATTCAAAGAAACCTGGATTCTAAAATGCCTTGTAAACCATTATTCTGGTTAGAGAAGCTGGGTTATTGGTCTCTGAGAAACCAGGTTAACAGAGGCAGATTTCTCTGTAAGTAACCTGATTGTTTGGCCATGTAGACCCTAAATCTGGTTACAGTTAAGGATTTCATAGTCTGCACGTCATAGTCTGCACATTTGCACTCTGGCTGAGCACATGCTTTCAGCAGCCACGAGTAGAAACATCCACAGAGATGAATTTACTGATGCAAATACTCCTGGTTGAGATAATCAGTATCAATATTTCAGATATTGCTCTAAATTTATGTTAATGAGCTAAATATATAATGCTGAGCTCAGCAGCACAATTTCACGAGCAGTAGGGTAACTTGCTTTTAAAGTAATGAGTAACCTAACACAACATTTATTATACTGAAGTAAAAATACAACGCATTATTATTATTCCAGCAGCACCTGGGTCTAAGGCAAGAAGCACACATATAGGAAGGTATGTCCTTTGCAGGGCTCAAAACCACAGCCAAGCAGAAAAGAGTGTGCTGTATGCAATCAGGTAACAGAAACATAATAATAAAGTGTCAACTTTAGTGATGGGTGATTTCTGAATGACTCATTCTTTTTGAACAAATCTTTTCAGTGAATCATATGAATAAATTCTTGAACACCAAAAAAACTGATTCACTGGAGCTCTACTTGAGTGATAAAGTGCATGAGTATCCTGCATGATATCGTCAATGTTTTTCATTTTGCTGAAAGATGGTAGATGTTTAAAGCACATACACAGAAGTTCTCCTGGATCATGAGCTTCAACTCATTTAATTCATGAAGTCACTACCCATTAACCAGTCTAATGATTCTTGTTCATTTGATTCATGATCTAATCCCACGGTTTTCAAACTTTTTTGAACAAGTACCACTTCACGAGGACCAGTAAACTGAAGTACCACTGTCAATGAATCGTTAATTTACGCTCATGTTGTTTTGAAGAAAAAGTCACTATAATCACTATAATGACTATAATTATGACGTTAAAGTGATATTAAACTAATTAAGGAAATGGGTGTCTGCGCTAATAAAAGCCGGCTTGGAGTCTTCCACGCATTTACAGTAGTATACTTATACTATATATGATTATATGCAACATATTGGCATTCTAGCAACATCGATTCGTGGAAAATAAAGGACCACACGAGTACAACTTGGCATGACTTGAAGTACCACCAGTGGTACGCGTACCACAGTTTGAAAACCGTGGATCTAATCACTACTTAAAAACCAGTCTAATGATTCTTGCTCATTTGACTTGCAAATAAAACATTATGAGTTGCAAAATTCTAATTTACTTGTGATTCTGCAATGAAACGTCTTATATTTATTATATATGTTAAATGTTTTGTTAATGGAAACAGGACAACGGCATATTAATTGTCATCTTAAATATATAGACCACTGTATATTTAATTAGTTATACATAAATTAATAAACAATGATATTATTTATGTATTAATATACACACATATGTACATATCAGTAGTTTAAATGTCTCAAATCAGTAAAGAGAAGTGAATAAAAATGGCCGTCACTGGTCAGTTTAGTTTTCATCCTGCTATTTGCTGGAGGAATACTGAAACAGTATGATCGGGTGATGCAGCAGTTTGATGATGTCTGAATGTTTTGCCAAAGGAGAACTTCAGAAGCATGCTTACACATATAGATGTAGGTTTTTAAGAAACTTGAGGGAAAATAAAAAAGTTAACTATTGCCTATCAAGTGTGTTAATGCTTTAACAAAAATGGGATTTGTGAGTTGTCAAAAACGTCTGCAGAGAGTAATGGGTGATCTGTCATAGATAACAACCACAAAATAATGTTCAGTTACAGCAATAAACCTTATGGTATATTTTGAATTGGGTGCTATTCATCAGAATGTTCATTTTCAAGTACTTTTTCAACATATTCTAACAAAGATGTTCTGTTGAACAATATATAACACTTAAATATATTAATCGATAACATTATGTAATATTATAAAAACCCTGGAAATGCTTGTACTGAAGTAGACACCAGAAGAAATCAGAATTGAATCCCTAGCAAACACATATTGGGATGGACAGCAGCATCATTTATCCGCTCTGCACATGGGCTATGCCCACATGGCTAGGCACTGCAGCGATGTAATTATCATAAGAAATTCTTAACCTTTCTAGCACTTTTAAAACCAAATAATTCAAACTATTGTGAAAAATGTTAAGGTCAATAAATTCAAATGCTTTTTAGTATCTTAAATTACTGAGTACTTGACGGGCAGACTACAGTTTGTACGTATCAGACTGGAATGTCAGTGACACGAGCATCCTGGGGAAGATTTCTAGCTTCCCTTATGTTGACCTCTTTAAATGCTTGATAGGGGAGAAAAATACAGAGACCTGTTGAATGACTTCATTTACTGGTGTAGGCTGAACCATCTGCAGATTAGTATTAGAAAATAGTAATGGACTTCTGAAAATCCAAAGCTGCCTTGGCTCCATTTTTCAACGAGGGACTAGACATTGAGGTGGTTCAGGTATGTAAGACATGAGGAAGAAAAAGAACAGAAATCTACTACTGTACTTCTTCAGGTGGTTCAGGTCATTTGGGATGGATGGAGCATTTCTGCCTATATTCTGTCAGTCTGTTTTTGTATTTATGCTGTTTTAGGGAGCGGTATATTTGGGCACTACCTTGAGAACAGAAGTTGCTAAAAGAATTACCAAGTTAATCAGAAAGGTAGGCTCTGTTCAGAGGACTAGTCTATGGTAGACTCTTTGAAGGCAACATGAGAGTGAAGGAAGCTGGCCAAGTCACTGTCTGTGATGAACCTCCAGAAACTAATTGGTACTCTTCATGGATTGAAAACAGAAAAGAGAAAAAATAATCATAGTCAGACACAGTCTGGGGTCTGAGAATCCAAAGTTAACCGAACCAATCGTCACAGCAAAACACAAAACATAAATCTATACAAATGTAAAATATCTTAACACTAATTTGTTTTCTTTGCATCTAACTAGTCTAATATATCCATCCATCCATCCATCCATTTTCCAACCCGCTGAATCCGAACACAGGGTCACGGGGGTCTGCCGGAGCCAATCCCAGCCAACACAGGGCACAAGGCAGGAACCAATCCTGGGCAGGGTGCCAACCCACCGCAGGACACATACAAACACACCCACACACCAAGCACACACTAGGGCCAATTTAGAATCGCCAATATATAAAAAGTTTAATTTCTTTTCTTTTTCAGCACTAGGTTAAGGAACTGTAGTCTGCACTTTTTATATGCTTTCTATTATTTTTCTCAGTTTTTTGTAAAATGTTTTTTCCATCTGTTTTTGTTAATTGTTTTCTTATTGTTAATTTATTTTATCCCACTTGTTGTTACATTAATTAATCTCTCTGTGTGTCTCTCTATTGTCTTTGATGGTGGTGGGGTAATTCTAAATATGTTTGTTGGTCTTTGATTTTTGTTTGGATTTCTCTTTTTTCTTAGTCTTTTTTGATAGCTTCCATGATGCTGTAACAGAAACTTTTAAAATGTTTTTATTTGTCTGCCATTTTAATGGGTTAATTTTAATTAGTCTCCAGATACTTTTTATTCACCATTTTAAAGAGTGTGTGAATTTTTTGTGTGTCACCTGTAACAGTAAAGTTTCTCTTTAGT
Organism: Erpetoichthys calabaricus; assembly: GCF_900747795.2. NCBI lineage: Eukaryota > Metazoa > Chordata > Cladistia > Polypteriformes > Polypteridae > Erpetoichthys > Erpetoichthys calabaricus. The sequence goes on from NC_041396.2 coordinate 152,293,955, forward strand.
AAATATCTATCTATCTATCTATCTATCTATCTATCTATCTATCTATCTATCTATCTATCTATCTATCTATCTATCTATCTATCTATCTATCTATCTATCTATCTATCTATCTATCTATCGTTTTATACATAAACTTTTACTTTTTTGTGAAAAGGATGCTAATTTTGTGCATAGCTTTTTACTTAATTTGCTTTGTAACTGTTTTTATTCATTCACATCTTGTTTTTATTGTTTGTACGATTCTGTTGCACTTCTGACATTTATGAAAGTGATGATTTAAATGCAGTGGCGGTCTTAACAATGGCTATCCCTTGCTGGATAAATGAACAATATCTGAAAGAATCTTAGCAATAATCACTTTTCAAGTAATTTTTAAATCAGGTTTTTGAACTTCTTTTTGATCTTTAACTTTATATTTTTTTCCACAGTCCTTTGCTTTTGGTTGTTTGTTCCTCTTTTTTCCAGCATGCAACAGCACACATTTCATTTACCTAGTCATTTCCTTTTCCGTTTTGTACACAATAGTTCCCAGGTACTTTGTGTCTCACAACAGATAGAAGATTTTTGGGGACTCATACATAACATATATTTTGTCATACACACATTTAATATCATTCTAAACTCAAACAGGTACTCCCATATTATATTAAAATTTACGTGCTGAATTTAATGGTTTAGGAATCATATCAGAAAAAATGTTAAAAATTAACACATGCCTTGTGAAGCCTACCACTAAGTGCACTACAACCAGAAAAAAATAACATAAATTCTCAAAAAAATCTTATTTACGTTAATACCAAACAATGTTTCAAATACATCTAGTACTGCTATGAAGTAGATTGAAAGCAAACCGATGTGTCCCCTTATGGGGCAGGTTGATGTGCAAAGCTGTGGTAAATGCAAGAGACCTGATCACATCAACCACTACTTAACAAAAAGGTGACTAATAAAAGAAACTTGGCATATTTTTTTTAATTATTAGTAGGGCCAATATCTAGCATGATTTGTTGGCAAGTAATATAATCCACATTCCCTTCAATAATTTAATTATCCTCCAGAAATTATTGCTATATTTAAACAGTGTTTTAAATAATTATCAAATTTCACTTTCTTAAAACTTAAAGAGTGCGTTTGAAAGATATCTACCATAAAAATGGTTAAATAAGCAATAGAAACTGATAGTCCAAGTAGCTCGTGCATTGCTATATTTCCTTCAAAAAATATATCAGATATCTACTGAAAACATAAGTTTTATTAACAATTAATTTGAAAGCTTAATCTATAACAAAGATTAGACTCCAGAATGGATAAATTACTAGCCAAATTATGTTGACAAAGATTATGAATGAAAGCTTGTTAAATTAAATGACTGAAATGTTTACAGTCAATCTACAATTTAGAAAAATGATGTAAATTTTAAATCAGTCACCACACTAGAATAGTGGAGTTTGAAAGTTCAATAATCAGGATTGCTAACTTGAACAACTATGCCCATGTGGTCTTGCAGTCAACAGAAAGATCTTGTTTTTTACCTTGTCCACTACCATCAAGCTCTGGCTAAGGCCAGGGCTAGACACTTCTCTGAATTGATTTGAAGGAATCAGGACAATGCTAGTGATCCTACCAACAAGTTTCTCTATCCTTGTCAAAAGACAAACTACCTTTCAGCTTTATTGTGAGGTTCAGTGGAGTTAGTGAAAGACTGCGTCATCATCTGTCTGTAAAGAAAGAAAAAAGATAAATGTTATTCACACATTGAAAAGAAAAGAAGGATGAGGCACCATGTTTTTTTTTGCAAAAATCATAACACATTTTGAACTACTTTTCTTCCTAATTTTGTTTCATTTTCTTTTCGGTTGTTTTGATGGTCTTGCTGTGTTCCAGACTTCTTAAATCACAGCCATGCAGTGATGCTGTATGCTGTGGGCGGTTCTGGACTGCAAGCATGGTTTGGCATCCATGCCAGAAGGGTTCAAGGTTCCTTAACTGGACAGGAAACCAAGCCACTGAACAGACAAGATGAAAGGGAACACCTTGCTTTCCCTGCCACAGCCAGGAGACTAGCAGAATGCTGTTGTCCCAGAGGGGCATAATCTAAGATCCCTGCCAAGCTGGGAAGCCAATATAAAAGAAGGGCAGTGGGAAGCTACTTGCTTGGACTTTTTGCTTCCCCATCACACTAAATGTCAATGTCCCTGGGCTATGGTACTTTTACAGACACCTGTAGAGCACGTTGGGAAATGTAGTCTCATGGGACAGCCCTGTTGGGTTCTGTAAGTTCCACTAGAGAGTTCTGCATTGATTATCAGTCCCTGCTATAAGGGGCTCCTCCTTGAGCCGGAAGTGCTTCCTGTGGACAATGTACGTACTTCCTGGACTTGTATAAGAGGAGCAACTTTGCCTAACTCAATGAGTCTGGGTTGGGAGAGAAGCTGGTCAACACTCGCCTGAGAGGAGTGGAGGAGAGAGAAGAAAAAGAATTGTGTTGCTGTGTTATGCTGAGTTGTGCTGACAAAAACAAACCTGCTAAATGTATTCTATTAAATAAAAGTACATGTTTTGAACCCAGAGCTGTGCCTGTGCGATTGTGTCTGGGGTTTGGGGTGTTGCTACTCTTCCTGCAGGTCACAGGGTGTATACTCTGATTTATGTACAGTCATTCCTCACCTATAGCAGGGGTTATGTTCCAGAGCCCCCCGCGATAGGTGAAAATCCGCGAAGTAAAAACCATATGTTTATATGGTATTTTAATATTGTCACGCTTGGGTCACAGATTTGCACAGAAACACAGGAGGTTGTAGAGAGACAGGGACTTTATTCAAATACTGCAAACAAACATTTGTCTCTTTTTCAAAAGTTTAAACATGCTCCATGACAAGACAGAGATGAGAGTTCCGTCTCACAATAAAAAGAATGCAAACATATCTTCCTCTTCAAAGGAGTGCGAGTTAGGAGCAGAGAATGTCAGAGAGAGAGAGAGAGAGAGAAAAGCAAACAATCAAAAATCAATAGGTGCTGTTTGGGCTTTTAAGTATGGGAAGCACTGTGCGGGAAGCATATCGCTTGACAAAGCAGCCGGAAGAAAGGGACCAATGTGAAGGTAGTCTTTCAGCATTTTTTAGACAAGTGTCTGTATCCTCTAGGGGTGCGAACAGCCCCCCTGCTCACACCCCCTCTGTCAGGAGCAGAGAATGTCAGAGCAAGAGAGAGAGAGAGAGAAAAGCAAACAATCAAAAATCAATAGGTGATGTTTGGGCTTTTAAGTATGCAAAGCACCGTGCGGGAAGCCTATTGCGCAACAAAGCAGCCACAAGTAAGCCCAGCAAGGAATGGAGCAATGTGAAAGTAGTCTTTCAGAGTCTTTTGAGGAGCGTCCATATCCTCTAGGGGGGCGAACTAGTGATGGGCCGCTCGATACTGAGGTTTCAACACTGTGTCGAGCTTTCGAAGCACTGGAGCTCGAAGCGCCGCTTCGAGGCTTGTTTCAAATGCGTCCGTCACGTGATTTTGAGGCACGCTAGCGTAATGACGTCATTGATATCTGTGCAGTCAGCAGTCGATTTGGTCACTCACTAGTCTGCTAAAGTGCTTTGGCTTAAAGAGTAAAAGCAGTTGTCCGTGCTACAGCGATAAGGTGTGCTAATCCGAGTTCAAATCCTAACTGGGGCAAGCATATGTTGAAATAAGGATTTTGTATAAAACAGTTAAGTAGTACTTGTCTGTAAGTTAACAAATATATTTTGGAGACATTATGAACGATTTACATGGGGCACCTTTTTCCTTGGTGTGGAATCGTGTCCACCTAGAATCTGTAACAAATGAATGAGCATATTTTGGGTAAGGTAGCACGTATTATAACAATCCAGAATCTATTCTACCCCATGTCGTTCATATCAGAGAGGCTAAAAAGCCGACGTGGTCATTACACCAGTATATGCGCAAGACACTCCTCAACGTTTTTACTATTCAGTGATTCCCAGATCTGTAGCTGATTTGTATTATTGATTTCCAAAAAGCAATGTGAGTAAAAGCGTGTGCTGCATAACTAATCACAACTGTCTTTAAAACAGAATCAGCGCCATCAACAGTGTCTTCTGCAATTTTAGGAAAGCCTCGGGATTTCTGTGTTAATGAGACAAAAAAGTTGTAAAGAAACTTTGCGAATTCATCCAGAGGTGAACATAAAGATCACTCAATTACTGACAAGAAGGATAAGCACATCTGGAGCCAAACTTTCAAAAAAGCACCTGACTTTGTCAGCAACATCCTTTCCTTCTGAATGCATCTTATCAAAGGCTGCGCTGGGGGGGTAAATAAGTAAACTTCTGAACTGCAACACAACAGAGTAAATCATTGATGTAAATAGAATTATTGAAACACTAAGCTTTTATCATTTCTGTATTCTTAAACCATCTTCCAGTTACACAATCCCCCGCAGTCACTGTCACGTTTAACGTTCCCTGCTCCTTAACTTGTCTTGTTACCCAAAGCATCAACACTCAGTTTCATTCAAGGCTTTACCATCCATTCTTTCATAGACATAAAATAAGACACACATTTCCTCTACATAAGTGTCCAATAATAATAGTAAACTGGCAAGAACGAGAAAAAGCACAAGATGGGAATATTCATGACAAGAGCCTCGGCATCAGGGTGAGAATGTGCCTTGTCACCCATTATGTGAGCTCGTCTGCCACCCCTCAGTTGTACTGGCACACGTTACACTCGGGGGCAAATGCAATGGAGAATACCGACAATGTACACCTTTAGAAGTGGAATAAATTGACTGCATAAGTAGAACAGTTCAGATAAACTATGAATTTTGTTAATCATAAACAATGCAACATAACTATTATATGTGTTGTTACTTTTTATTTATTCTCACCAAACGTTACATATCTACATGGGAAATGAACATGGGTAATATGTTTATAATCATTCTCACTAAAATACACTGTCAAAATATAATAATGAGCAAATTGAGACACATTGGCCTTTAGGAAATATCAAAAAGCGTGTGCGCTGTCATTTAGGACAGAATGCATTGTTAACTTGACGCATTCTCAACTGACGCGATGTCACGAAAAAAATGAAACAGCACAGTCCATGCAAACTCATATCCTCCTTGATTTTTGACCTTATGATTAATTGTCAATATCAAATCAATAAAGTAATTTTAAGAAGATGACAAGTCTGCTATAGTCAGTTCAATTAATGCTTCTTTTAAAAATTTTGCTTATACAGAATATAAAACAAAATCTCAATGATACAGGACTCGCAAGTAGTAATGAATAATACGTGACACTGAGAAATTATAATTCCTAATAACGGGAACAAGTAAAAATTACGACTTCCTAAAACGGACACTGTAAATGTAGGCATTTCAATAAATAATTTAGGAATCTTGTGTGTGCATTTCAATAACAATTTAAGAACTATGTAGGCTACCTGTTGTACTATAAACGGTAGCTCAAGCAGCACTTAACAGTAAATAGCCTAACAGGACAATGACTGACTGAAATGAAGATGCTGCGCCGCTACAATTAAAGTTCACGCTGTCATTCTGCATGTTTAGAAGGCGTTGATTGGCTGAAACTGTTTATAGCGAATTGTCCCAAGTTGGAAGTGCTGTATAGCGATCAGAAACGAAAAGACACATTTAGGCATGCTGCACAGTAGTTTGTTTTTCTAAAATACAAATTCAGTACTAGGGTCTCCAAACACACAAATATGAAGCTTATTACAGTGAAACTCTTTACATACACAATATAATTAGGGACGTATGCCCCCTGCCCGACTACAGTGGCCCAACCTTCCCCCGATAGCTCGATTCGCTCGCTATCCGTCCAAGCTGAAAATATTGTTAAATGGAGAAAAAAAAACCTTTCACAAGTGGAGGATCAACGATGTGAACCCCTGGTGTTTTTACTGAGAGACAAATGCAATACCATTGAGCCACCTAATCGGAATAATTAATGAGCTCCGCACAACTGAACTACTATTACTGTTCTTACTGCGGCGGATGTAGAAATATGTTGTTTGACATATACACGTTAAATTGGTTTAATTGACACAAGAGTATCATTGTTGTATTCTCCTAATGAAGACGAAAAAATGATATCTATAGATGTATACTATATGACGTATGGTTTTGAACAAAATTAAGCGTTCCATAAAAAGGTTGCACGATTTACCTAATATTTTCATATATATAAAGTTGATATATGACAGTATATCTTTGACACTATGTATCAGACAAAGGAAATCACAGCAATCCACAAGAACAATAATTAATTCTCAGCAACTACCTGAATTGTAGTTTAACTATATCAACTGAAGTGTGTAATGTCAATACGAATTACAAAATATAACTAGAGAGTTAAGTGTCAGATAGACTGTCAAAATATAGAGGTCAATGCCTTTGAGTGTGCTGAGGCTTCACAAAGATTCAGTAACCAGTGACCATGTCTGCTCGAGGCTTCGAAGCCCTGTCATGATCCTCTCAGTACTACGCATGTCTGAGGCTTAGGAGCCCCATCATGATCTCAGTACTATGCATGTCTGAGGCTTGGGATCCCCATTATGATCTCAGTACTACGCATGTCTGAGGCTTCGGAGCCCTGTCATGATCTCAGTACTATGCATGTCTGAAGCCTCGAAGCCCCGTTCAAATCCCGTCATGATGCAATCTCAGTACTACGCATGTCTGAGGCTTCGGAGCCCCATCATGATCTCAGTACTACGCATGTCTGAGGTTTCTAAGCCCCGTTCGAAACCCGTCATGACGCAATCTCAGTACTACGCATGTCTGAGGCTTCGAAGCCCCGTCATGATGCAATCTCAGTACTACACATGTCTGCTCGAGGCTTCGAAGCCTCTGTTAACCCAATGCGCATGTTCGAGGCTTCGAATCTGCTCGAGGCTTCGAAGCCTCAATTAACCCAGTGCGCATGTCCAAGGCTTTGAATCTGCTCGAGGCTTCGAAGCCTCTGTTAACCTAGTGCGTATGTTTGAGGCTTCGAAGCCCCATTATGATGCAATCTCAGTACTATGTATGTCTGCTCAAGGCTTCGAAGCCCCATCATGATGCAATCTCAGTACGCATGTCTGCTCAGTGCTTCTAACCAAGCTTGACGATTCCAGTGTGCATGTCTGCATAGTGCTTTGAATCATTATTCATCAAGCTCCCGTTTGAAGTACATATGGCATCAACAGAGTTCAAAAACTCGACAGAATTCCCTTTGAAATGAATGTTTGTGGATGATCCATACATGTTAAATGATTGTGCCCGATAATACTTTGTGGCAAAAAATAAAATTATAAATTATACTGTACATCATACAAATGCCGACTTGTAGAATGCATAATACTGCAAAGAAGAGCTTTAGTAATACGGGTGACGACACATCTCTCACTATAATACTCTCATAAATATCCATTCTTCGCCTCATGCAACGTTTTCATGCAACACTGAACATATGTCATATAGTATACATCTATAAAAACATACATTATATACATCCACCACTGCTGAAAACAGTAGTGGTGCAGCGGTAGTGTTGCCGCTCCATAATAAGGCTTGCGTGGGTTCGGGTTCCACGTCCACCCATTGTGAATTGTGACCCAAAAGAGTCTGTTTTTCTTTTTTTTTCATTTAACAGCAAATTTCACCATGGACCGAGAGCGAGCAAGGCGAGAATACTAGTAAAGATATATCAAAAGGAAACTGGCATCTTGTTTTATGTCTATAACAAAAAAAAATATTTGAGTGACGATTTCAACTGTTATTATAGTTGTTGATGGTGGGTTTAGCGGTTTAAATTTTTAAATATTAAATTAATAATGTGGAATGTGTTCTTACTTTGAGTGTTGGGGGTGTGGTGGGGGGAGCTACATGGTAAATGTGTTAGTAACTGGGATTGCGCCTCTATAACTGGAAGATTGCTTAGGAATGATACAGACTGGACAACTATATGTTTTAGGAAATGTTTTATTATTGCACTGTGCTGTGACTAAGACAACTCTTTACTGATCACTTGTCCGGACCTTGAAGATGTTTTCACGAGGGAGGGATGCTGCTGTCAAAAACAAATGCTTTTTCGACAGCAGGTCCAGATGTGTTTATCCCGCTGCTTTTTGTTGCCTCAGCACTCAAGAGGATCTTTAATGCCGACCTGGATACATGCAATGCTCACTTGATCCATGCACTGCTCACCCTGGAGTGTCCCGTGTGTGTCTGTGTGTCGGTGTGCTGGTGACTGATCTGCGGCGTGTCTCTCAGCCTCTCTGATGTGCTCCGGATTGACACCTTTGAATGTTTGGTGCAGCAGACCAAATTCAACCTGATCTATCACAGTGGATTTGCTATCACCTTATTCAATAGAGGGGTTCATGGACGTCAAATGGCAATGAATAGAAGATGAATTAATGTAAATACGTGAGCTGCCTTACGCAATTAGTCATCGTATTTTGATGGTGATTCTAAGTGGGGATGATTCCCAAACAGATCTCTTATGCGATCCTTCCACAGTATCTCTCAAAATTATTTAGTTCAAATTGGTTATAAAGATTTCACTCCAGATTATTTTTTTTAATTAATATTAATTATGATGAGTCTTTAATTCGGATCGAACTCGGGCTAGCACTTACGCTCAGAATTTGAAAAGCAACCACCTTAGTTAGTTGAGCCACTGATGGCGTCTTTGCTTCGTACTGAACTTGTTACTTTTGTGCTCCACAAAATATTATAAAGTATTAATAAATGAAATATTTCAATACTTGATCGAATAATAACATCTGTGATTTAAGGATTTCACCTTTTCTTTCTCAAATGTGCTTACCTATATCATGGCAAAGTACAGGGATAAACTTTTATTTTCTGTCTACTCTGTTTTAATTAAGTCAGACCAAAGAAAACATTTAAGGCTATTAAATGTGATCTCAAGAAAAGATGAGGGTTAATTATAATACTAATTGAAAGAGCCGGGAATCCATGAGTGAGGTGTCTTATTTTGTTTAACTCTTGCTATTGTATAGTGCATTCTGCCTGTCGGCATTAGTTATATTTATATTTTTTAGACATCAGACACTAGAAGCTGCTGACGAACCCTTCTCTTCGTTGTCAGTCTGTAGCAGCAACACAATAAAAGCAATAAGAGTTGTAACAGACGTCATTGAAGTGGATCATGAGTTTGTGTAACATTAATGAAAATGGCCAGGAGGTGTCACTAGAGAGGGGAGTGCCAAATGCTTTGAAGCTTCGATACGATTTCTGACACAATTGCTTCAAATGTTTTAATGCTTCGTGAGGCTTCACTCCGGCCATCACTAGTGCAAACAGCCCCCCTGCTCACAATATATTTGAGGAGTTTTATTTAGTACGTAATACGTGCTCTGATTGGGTAGCTTCTCAGCCATCTGCCAATAGCATCCCTTGTATGAAATCAACTGGGCAAATCAACTGAGGAAGCATGTACCAGAAATTAAAAGACCCATTATCCACTGAAACCCACGAACCAGCGAAAAATCTGCGATATATATTTAAATATGCTTACATATAAAATCTGCGATAGAGTGAAGCTGCAAAAGTCGAAACGCGATATAGAGAGGGATTACTGTATATTGTTATGGGGCATGGTCATGTGATCTTGGTGGCTTTTGTGTCTCACTATAAAATAGTTCTGTGAAGATTAGTAAGATTGTTAGCTGTTCTGATCTTTTTTAGAAAGCCAAACTCAGTCATATATTGTGCATTATGATATCTTTGCATTTTTGGTAAAATTACTATATGGTTATACCCTTTTGACAACTTCCTCAGTGCCGATGAGGAGGTTGTTGCTCTGTAATACCTGAGCAAATACTCATTGGCCACTGTTATCTGAATCTCTTCCCTCAGGTGTGTTTGTGAGAATGCATCTGTTTTGACATTCAAATCCAGATAGAAGACCCACCTACACTCAGTTTTTTAAACTGCTACTACTACTTTTAACAATCTCTCACTTTTACAATGATAACAAAGGCACCACTGTACAGTGCAAAACATTTCCAGTTAGCGGTAAAGCCTTACCTACATGATGTCATTTTAGCATTCAATTAATTTGTTTTAGTTCTGCAGTCATACAGCGCATCCGGAAAGTATTCACAGCGCATTACTTTTTCCACATTTTGTTATGTTACAGCCTTATTTCAAAATGGATTAAATTCATTTTTTTCCTCAGAATTTTACACACAACACCCCTTAATGACAATGTGAAAAAAGTTTACTTGAGATTTTTGCAAATTTATTAAAAATAAAAAAATTGAGAAAGCACATGTACATAAGTATTCACAGTCTTTGCCATGAAGCTCAAAATTGAGCTCAGGTGCATCCTGTTTCCCCTGAACATCCTTGAGATGTTTCTGCAGCTTAATTGGAGTCCACCTGTAGTAAATTCAGTTGATTGGACATGATTTGGAAAGGCAGACACCTGTCTATATAAGGTCCCACAGTTGGCAGTTCATGTCAGAGCACAAACCAAGCATGAAGTCAAAGGAATTGTCTGTAGATCTCCGAGACATGATTGTCTCGAGGCACAAATCTGGGGAAGGTTACAAAAAAATTTCTGCTGCTTTGAAGGTCCCAATGAGCACAGTGGCCTCCATCATCCGTAAGTGGAAGAAGTTCGAAACCACCAGGACTCTTCCTAGAGCTGGCCGGCCATCTAAACTAAGCGATCGGGGGAGAAGGGCCTTAGTCAGGGAGGTGATCAAGAACCCGATGGTCACTCTGTCAGAGCTCCAGAGGTCCTCTGTGGAGAGAGAAGAACCTTCCAGAAGGACAACCATCTCTGCAGCAATCCACCAGTCAGGCCTGTATGGTAGAGTGGCCAGACGGAAGCCACTCCTTAGTAAAAGGCACATGGCAGCCCGCATGGAGTTTGCCAAAAAGCACCTGAAGGACTCTCAGACCATGAGAAAGAAATTTCTCTGGTCTGATGAGACAAAGATTGAACTCTTTGGTGTGAATGCCAGGCGTCACGTTTGGAGGAAACCAGGCACCGCTCATCACCAGGCCAATACCATCCCTACAGTGAAGCATGGTGGTGGCAGCATCATGCTGTGGGGATGTTTTTCAGCAGCAGAGACTGGGAGACTAGTCAGGATAAAGGGAAAGATGACTGCAGCAATGTACAGAGACATCCTGGATGAAAACCTGCTCCAGAGCGCTCTTGACCTCAGACTGGGGCGACGGTTCATTTTCAGCAGGACAACGACCCTAAGCACACAGCCAAGATATCAAAGGAGTGGCTTCAGGACAACTCTGTAAATGTCCTTGAGTGGCCCAGCCAGAGCCCAGACTTGAATCCGATTGAACATCTCTGGAGAGATCTTAAAATGGCTGTGCACCGACGCTTCCCATTCAACCTGATGGAGCTTGAGAGGTGCTGCAAAGAGGAATGGGCGAAACTGGCCAAGGATAGGTGTGCCAAGCTTGTGGCATCATATTCAAAAAGACTTGAGGCTGTAATTGCTGCCAAAGGTGCATCGACAAAGTATTGAACAAAGGCTGTGAATATTTATGTACATGTGATTTCTCAGTTTTTTTATTTTTAATAAATTTGCAAAAACCTCAAGTAAACTTTTTTCACGTTGTCATTATGGGGTGTTGTGTGTAGAATTCTGAGGAAAAAAATGAATTTAATCCATTTTGGAATAAGGCTGTAACATAACAAAATGTGGAAAAAGTGATGCGCTGTGAATACTTTCCGGATGCACTGTATATTATAACTTTGTTTTCTAAAGCTATTTTCTGATGACACCTTTTCTTAAAATTATTAGCTATCCTTCCTTACTTTTCTGTTATCTAATAATGCTGCTTGTTCTGTTTTAATTATTTTTTATTCATCTTTTTCACTAATTATTAGTTTTTATTGTAACATTATAATGCATTCCAAATACGAAAACCATGACACTCACATCTTAAGTGCCCTGCACTATGCACATATCAGCAGGAACAAAATATTTAAAAAGCCCAACACAATTAAAATTGTGATACAGTGAAATGTTCATTACATCTTAGCACTTAATAGTCTGTTGCTTTCAATAGGGTGTTGCAGGAGGTCAATTTTTATCCAGCCAGCTTCAAATACAGATGTCGGCAAATAATTTTAAATATGGCGCTCTAGTCCAGTGCATGTGTGAGAAGTAAGAAGCTTAAAATTACGGTCACAGGGGAGTGAATGTTTCTTTTCATATCGTTTAATTTTTGATTTCATCGTCTTGTCAGATCTCACTAGATTTAGTGTTTGCTTTTGTTATTACTGACCTTTTGTTATTATTGACCTTATTTGGTGTGAGTCATGTATAAGTAGCTGTGGGTCATTTCCCCCTCAGTGGCATAATTAGTCCCTTCCTGTTGCAGGATAGGCTGTGAAGAAAACAGTAGTCCTTTGATAAGGCTTGAGACACTGTCCAGTAGGGGCCGGTTAATCTGGCCTGGCAGTGGCCGAGAGAGATTGAGAGAGGGAGAACAGAGCTGAGCATTTAGCATGGAGAAAGGAGCTGAGTGGCTCAGTGGCTGGCTGCACATTATGAGCCTAATGTACTCCTATTAGCTAATGAAGGCTTCTGATTTTCTGGATGCCAAGGAATGTTATTTTATTTGAGGCTACTGTAGAGCCATATTTTTGTAAATATTATAATGCTGCTACTTACCCTGCACTGCGTATGTGTTTAGTTGGAGTAAAGCATAATTTTGTGTGTATTTCAAAACATATATATACCACAGGACTATTTAGATTATTTTGAGATTATTATTATTTTTTTTATTATGTACATATTTCTGCAAAGACTGTTGTAATAAAACAACTTGCTCTTTTAGCCTTCTGCTAAATGCACATGGGAGATAGCTTAAGGGCCCTTTTGGCAGTAAAATTCTCTGGGCCAGGGGTTGGCACTGTTGCCTGATGCCTTTCTACTTTCTCCCTCAGCAGAATGGAAGTTTGACAGCCAGACCATCTATGATGTCACTGCCATCATCCACCCTCTTGAACCCACCTCTTCCTGCATAAAAATTGAAAACTGACTCGGAAGCCATCTTTGACAGTCCACAATATGACTCAGGTCTGAGATGATGTTCTTGTGTTTCTTTTTGTTTTTCAAAACCATCAGTTATACAGGGATCACTTTGTGACATTGGGCCTATATAAAATAAAGCTGGCTGATTGTCTGATTAATTCAAAATGTCTATTTGTCTTTAAACGAAACACAATGTATACATTCAGACTAGTATTATTAAAATTTGATCTGGGTCACATAAAAAAACATATAGTGATATGAAATCTATTAAAACTAAATTACTTCTAGACATTAAAATAATACATAAAAAAGAAAGTACCTAAAAAGATTAATAATAATGGCAAGTATTTATGCAGTTGGAGTGTTTTTTTCCAGGCAGCCAAGAAAGTATGTATGGAAAGATAAACTTAAGAAATATAGATGGTAATGCATGAGTTATCAAAATCTGGCTTTAACCAGTCTCATTAATTTTATTTTCAGACCTCTTCTGGAGCCCTATTGCTTTTTGTAAAGCCAATTTTTGCCTTTATTATTAGTTTTTAGAAAATCCTCATGATAGGATTTATTAGTTTGTAAAATGCCAAAAATAACATTACATATGTTTGGATGATATTAATTCTGCACAGTGCAGTCATTACAGAATACAGTATATTGATTTTGTGAGTATGGTAGAGTGATAATATTTTGAAGCTTAACAAAAAATGTAAATAATTCACTGCAATTATAATTATTCATGTTATTTAATTCAGTTAACTAATTGACATAATTTTATCTTTTAAGATTAATGATTTTTTCTTTTTCACTTTAGATTATGAAGTCAGAGGGAGTGATGTATACAGAAGATAATATGCTCATGCCTTTGCCTACACCTTTAAACTAAAAATTTCAGTGACTTAGTTCTTAACAGTTTTTTAAACAATATTCAGTGTTTCTTTAGTTAAGCAGTGCCTTCCTACTGGTGACAAACTAAAATATTATTTTTTTCACATTTTCCATTTCTGTAAAAGAATGTCTTAGCTGCTACATCCAGAAAAAGCATTTCTTCATTCCTGCATCACTCACTTGTTCAGTTGAACAGTCTGCCTCTGTGCTGTTTAATCTCACAGTTCTGTCACTGCTTGTGACAGAACAAGGTATCCCTGGCCACCAAAGATTTTTTCACACCTACATGTACATTGCTGGGCAGAAATCCAAATCCTAATATAACTATTCCTTCTACATGTCTCTTACACTTGTGGCTATGGCCAAGGAAATGAACTTCAGCAATTAACAGTGCCACTGCTTATTTAATCCAAGACTAAGTGTTAAATGCCAGGTCACTAGAATGTTAGTTGGGAATAATTCAATGAAATAAACACAACAATACACTTAAATGTTTCCAGAAACTTACCTTAATAAAATATATAAATACTGTATTATTTATTAAGTGTTTCATTTACAGATGAAACCCATACTTTATTGGTAAACCCTTTGCTTTTTCCATTTGATTTAAAGCTACACTTATGGTTATTTTAAGAAGTTATCAAAATTGTCTTGAAAGATGATAATTATTCTGCAACTGTAGAAACAAAAGAGGAACAGAATAAAGAGCAACCCAATTTTTCAAAACAGGACAAAACAAAGTCCAGATTACTTTTTTGTTGGCTGCACAAATATGTGGCAAGAACATGTGTAACATGTTTAAACATGGCTTTGGAAACCTAAGAACATTTAATATTTATTGAGAGAATGATTTATGTAGTGTCTGACACTGTTGCTTCACAGCTTTAGGAACTCGGGTTCAATTTTCTAAATTGGGTCACCGTCAGCCTAGAGTTTTCTGTTATTTTGGCTGCATGGGCTTCCACGCGTTTTTGTTTTCCACATCTGAAATTCATGTGTATTAAATTCATTGGAAACTCTAAGTTAAGTTGGTCTGAGTGATTGTGGTTAGAGATAAAATACCTTTTGGATCGAACTGTGGTCCCTTTAAGTACTGGTGAGTGCCACAATTGACTTGGCTCCCTGTTGTCCTCTAATGCAAAACGTGGATTCAAAGACTGAATGGCTGGATGAATATTTAATGAAGACAACAAAATCTGCAAAATATTTTTGAAACCTGTGCTATATAACTGTATTTGTTTTTAATTTGAATTGGGGCAACTACAGTATACTTAAAGAAACCCTGTTGCATTAGCTTCTTCTATAAGTAGAACTTCGGAAATTACATTTTTTATGGTATCGATTATATAAACTCAATATAGGCATGTGTGGTGTGTAATGTAATATGGATAATGAAAAACCTGATCTTATCCACAGATTTTTATTAACTATAAAATCAAAATCTATCATTATATCCAAAACTTATTTGCACCAGAAAGACATCTTCTTGTGTGTCTTTTTAACAGACTGGATGTCTTTTGTAGGTTTTTCCAGAGTCACAAGTTGCTTCAAATCTTTCTAACCATTGAAATATTAACAAACAGATTTTAGGCTTGTAAGGAACAACTGAAGAAAGAATCTGGACTTACTGTAGACTGAAAAGAAAACTGGACACCCTTTCCTTAAAACCTTTGGACATGAAGAGTTAACTGGTATCTGATGATAAAGAGAGATTTGTTGAGCAAAAGAAAATGGGCCAGTAAGCCTAAACAGCGTAAGGTCTAAATAAATCTCTTAGAGAGAAGTGGATACAACCAAAGTTCATCAGACATTTAGGATATTTCTTGGCAAAATATTTCAAAAGACTAGCCCCACCCCTCGAAAAAGGCAAGAAACAATTCATCTTGGCAACAGTTTAAAGACACACGTTAATTAAACTATGCAACACACTTTAACAGTAGGATCAAAGGAAGTTATAAGTGCCCAGCTTTTTTAAATATTTTAGTTTAAAAGTATTAGTTGTACTGGAGGTAGTTACTGTAAGAGCACCAAAAAGAGAGACAGAAACCTCCCCTCAGTCTGATATGTGTTGACAGAGGGCTCCCTCTTGGAACTGGCTGTGCCTGACTGCATATTATAGAGGCTAGATGGCACTGCAGAGACCAAATCTGTCTGCCTTTTTAAGCAGAAATGAGGTATACAAGGATACATACCTTGAACTTCTCAGAGGAAGAAGCTTACTTGGTATTCCTAACCAAGAAAGTAACTCCTTGAGTGACCACATAAAAAAAAATGGCTAAAAAATTAAAACACCATACACCACCAGAGGCCAGCACAAATAACAGTCAGTAGAGACTAGTACCTAGGGAGTTATTAAGAAGATAAGAAATTTGACTAACCAGACAAGTCCATTCAGTTCATCAAGCCATTTGTTTATCTAATATTTAAGCTGTCCTGATACCTCATCCCGATTCTTCTTAAAGGTTGTCAAGGTTTCTGCTTCAACTACGCCTTGGTAGTTTGTTCCACGGAATTTCTACTGATGTTCTCGAGTACATGATTCACCCGTAATCTGAAAGCATGTTGCTGGATCTATTTTATCAATTCCTTTGCATGGTGTAGCAGGTCCGCAGCTCAGAAAAAGGTGGCTGATTTTTAAATAAATAATTGTGCTCTGAATATGCAGGCTCCAGTCGGGTGCGGGTGTGTGTGAGTGAATTTCGCTCGACGGTTAATTGGGGAACTGGCTGAGTGCGTTGCCTCCACGTGTGGAGACAAGCGGATCGATCAGGCACCTAAATGATGCCGTGGAGGGAGTGGGTCCTCGCACCCATATCTAATTAGGAAGCAGAGGATAAAGAAGCTTGCATGGGACAGAAGGGGGGAGAATTGAAAAAAGAGAGAAACGATAAGAGAAAAAAGTGAAATTACAAAGAAAGGAGGTTAAAGAGAGGAACAGAGAGAAAGAAGCAGGAGTGAGCAAGTGGGGAAGAAGTAGATGGATGGGAAGGCGAGCCCCAGGAAGGAGTGTGTGGCCTGCACTTAGGAAGGGGCTGAGTGAACGCTACTGTTGAGTGACCATTTTATTGAGGGTGTGCTCTTGATGGAAGGAGCCACTGATTGACAGTGCTGTGAACAGAGCAAAGATTGGCAGCTCTCCGTAGAACAATGTGGGGTTGGCAGCAGGCACACAAGCCAGAATAAATGGTTGTCTAGGCCTGTTGGGTGGATGTCTCTCCTTGCTGCGGGGCCTGATCAGGGTAAGATGGAGGAGAGACATCAGTTTTGAAAGGAAGGCACCTGGGTTCAGAATTGCGAAGGATAGTTTCCTGCTTGTGTTTTTGGCCTTGTTTTTAATGGATTTATTTATTGAGATTTTTAAGCTCCAGAGACACTTCTTTTTATGGATTGTTTAATGAATTTTTGCACTTTGCATTTTGTTTTTAACACTGTTTGTTATGACTGTTTTTAATAAAAGCACTGGAGCACTTTTGCACCTACTCCTTTGTTTTGTGTGTTCTGTCCTCTTCCACTGGTTAATCCCTCGGGTATGTTATCAGCAGTAGCGGGTTTAAGAGGCTACCAGGAGCCAACCCGCATTGTAACATTTTGAGGATTTTAAACACCAGGATTAGGTTCCCACGCAGTCTCCTCTACTCAAGACCAAAGTATTAGTATTGTTAGTAGTATTAGTAGTGCAGTCAGAATAGAGAGAAATGAAGAGGCTGTTTAGAAGGAGAAGGAAAGTGTATTTTATGCTTGACGCAATGTTTTGGATGGTGGGCAACTGGGCCAGCAAAGATGGCATAGGCCTTAACTTGTATAGTAAGGCCCAGTAGAAGGCTAGAGTTTGTTTTCAGTTTATTTAGTTACATTATGTTTTACTTGAATCATAACCTTTCTTTTATACTTTATTTAATGAATCTATATTTTTAATCAAAATTTCTACCTTTGCATCTTTAATTCTGAGTTGCCCAAGCACATAAAAGTGCCTCATATCAAAATACATAACCTTGAATCTGTATAATGTTTTATATCTGCTATATGACAGAATGCCAATACGTCAGCCAAAGAGTTACACTACATTATTATTAAAGAGTTAACAGCTAAACTGCTGAAAGGCAGCTATTTATGAAAGAAACAACAACATTGTGAAATCATAATATGGAATAAATGAGACAATCAATATGATATTCAAGATATACTAAAGTCCATAAATCAGCTTTGTTAAGAATTACAAAATCTGATCAGAGAATTGCCAAGAGCCCATATAATTTTTAGAAAGTGCAATCACTAAATTATCAGTTTCTTCAATTATGTTTTGCTTCACATTTATTGTAAAAATGAAATATTGCATTGCCTCCACAGATAAATGTAAGAATTTGGGTCACTACAATAATTTCTAGCTAAAGGATATTGGAACTCAAGTGAAATAATTTGATACAAGCTAAAATGATCCAAGGTAATCATTTATTATCTCTGTGAGAAATAAAAAAAAAATCCCATATCTTTTTTCTTTTCTTGCTTTATACAGACTTTAGAAAAAAATACATCTTTGGTTCCACTGTAAAATGCATTCTAAAGTTTACCATAAAAAAAGTTTTCCAAAGTGGATTGAAATAATATGTTTCTTATACTGAGTGAGTTTTCTTGAAATTCCTTCTTAAAAATGTGACATAATTTTACTAATTTAAATCTTTTCTATAACAAGATCATGCTGAACGCTCAGCATGTGTATCATATTCCACAAAATGTGTAGTATACATTATCTAGGAGCCCCTACACAGACACACTGGAGGTTGTGTATGACCTAAATGAGGTGTGAAATTTGAATCTATACTTTACTGTAATTGTATAATATAGTGGTAACAATAAAAACATTAGACTCAAAAGAACTTACAAGATTGGTAGACCTGCTTTTCATTCTATTAGTGTCAGAAGTTTGGCAAGGACAAGTGCTCAATTATGCTGTCACACAATGGCACCTCTTAAGAAAACACACTGATACCTTCAAAAGCATTCATTAATGTATGTTCACTATAATTACATTGTATTTTGTAGATAGTTGCTACACACTTCAGTTTATCTTCCACAGAGTTTGCATGCAAACTGTTTTAAAGATCCAAACTGAAGATATTTAACTAGGTATATTTTTTTATATTCACAATCCCTTTGATGAAATTACAACACAGAAACTATACAAAGAGTATGTAAGCAATGCAACAGCCATATGGAATAAACAATATATATATTTAATTATACTAATATCTGTCTTGTTTAAAAAAGAGGCATAAAGCTAGAGAGACAGAGAGAGAGCGAGAGAGAGAGGTTGGCAGCATGCACTGATAGAAAACTTTATAGTAAATTTGACTTTGCTCTGTTTCTTACTTTGGATGACTTATTTATGTTGTAGTACAGAAATAAGGCAATGAACTGTGCTGGACAGTTTTACAATATTTCAGTATTAATATGCAATTTTTAGATCTTTATTTAACTGAATTATTTTTTTTTTATTCTGTGATTCTAAGAGGGTGATGATATTTAATTTAAAAGATAACCACTCCAACTAATCAAAATGAAATTTTACTTTCACTTTCCGTCCCAAAAAGCGGTGAAGTAACAACTAATACACACTACTAAAATTCAATATTATAAAATTAGTCAGATTTTTGTTTAATTTTTGATGTCATTATTCTATTGGTTGTATCTTTGACTTCTTCCAAAAGACACTACCTTAGCAGATTCATAAATTCTCAGGGTAATATATTTATTGCTGATATTATACTATTGAAAGATACATGCTATATGTAGAATATTTGCAAATGTTGTAACTAGGAAGCTCAGTTCACTTGCTGAACATACAACTGAAAACAAAGATAAAACTTCCAGTAATGCATTTTTCCCCATAACTTATATCCAAGCATTTAGTAATTCATAAAAGATTGTTTAAAAGCTGTGAAGTATGCCATTTCTATTCCTACTTGTGCTGCTTCAAAATTAAATGAAATCAGTGTGAACTGAAAGGATGACTGTTTATATGGCTCCAGCAAGGCACTTTTGCTCACCAGCATCCCTCTCAAATGGTACCAAGCATGCGCAGAAGGAAGAAATCAACCTTGGAGCAACAGTTCATCACAGAGAACACTCATTCACTAATACTGGGCCAATTTAGAATTACTGGGCCAATTATGACACTCATCCAATAAAGGTAATTCTATAATATTAAAGTAATTAGTCTTATGACGTAAAATATTAGTGTAAAACAAAGTTGTTCTAAAGTAGCATTTTAGATATGTGAATACATTTGGAAAGGAAATATGTCCAGAGAAATTAGATTAAATTAGATTAGATTAGATTAGATTAGATTGAATAGACTTTATTAATTCCAAGAGAAATTTAGATGCATAATAGGCAGCAGGAGCATAAAAAGAAAAAATAGAGACTCAGAGGACAAATAATACAATCAATAGATAGATAGATAGATAGTGTGTTTAAGGTACTATATAATAGATAGATAGATAGATAGATAGATAGATAGATAGATAGATAGATAGATAGATAGATAGATAGATAGATAGATAGATAGATAGATAGATAGATAGATAGATAGATAGATAGATAGATAGATAGATAGATAGATAGAAAATGTCCCCAGAGGCGCTTCTTAGCACACCATGGTGGAATGTGCATGTAGCTAAAATGGTCATAGAGAGCGCATCCTGGGTTTGGTGGTGGGGGTTTCATGATGGCATCCATTTATCGCCATCTTTTTTCCACAACAGTTTCCAGTATGTTCAGAGTTAGCCCTGTGATGGAGTGGACTTTCTTGGTGAGGTGGTTCAAGCTCTTTGTGTCCTTTGAACTCAAGTTGCTACCCCAGGAAAACACAGCATAAAACAAAACAGTGGCTGGTATAGATGGTAAAGCACTTCCAGCAACTTGCTGCATACATCAAAAGACCTGAGTCTCCTTATAAAGTATATTCTGCTCTGACCAGTCTTCTTCGGTGTCTTTGTGTTGTCAAACCAGTCCAGTTTGCTGTTTATTTGAACCCCCAGGTACTTGTAGCTTTGTACCACTTCTACATCTTCCCCCAGAATGGTGACTAGTCTCAGAAGTTCTTTGACACACCAGAAGCCAACCACCAGCTCTTTTTTCTTGCTGGTGTTGAGCTGCAGGTGGTTCTTCCTGCACCACAAGACAAAGTCCTCCACAAGCCTCCTGTACTCTGACTCGTCTCCATTATTAATGCCGCTTATGATGGAGGAGACATCTGAAACTTTATGTAGATGGCAAGAGCTGATATTGTACTGGAAGTACATTGTGTAGTGGGTAAACAGGAAAGGACACAGAACAGTTCCCTATGGTGCTCCAGTATAACACACTACAGTTTCTGACACACAGTCCCTGAGTCTCACGAACTACTGTCTGTTGCTAAGGTAGTTCATGATTGTGTGGGTATTAAAATGCAAAGCCTTGAACTTTTTCCCTAGTCGATGAAGCAGAATGGTGTTAAAGGCACTGGAAAAATCAAAGAACATTAACCTGACTGTGGGAATAGGCTTTGTGGAGCATATAGATCAGAGCATCCTCCACACCTATATGAGTCTAACAAACAAACTTCAGAGGATCAAGATGGTCTGACACCAGGACCAGCCTCTCAAAGGTCTTCATGACATATGATATAAGAGCAACTGGTCTGAAGTCCTTGGGATCACTGGGAATGCCCTTTCTTTGGCACTGAGACCACACAGGATGTTTTCCACAGCTGGGGAACCTTCCGCGAACTCGGGATAGGGAGAACATGTGCTGAAGGACCCCACTTGGCTGGCTAGCACATTTTTTCTGCACCCTTGGAGCGATTCCATTTGGCCCGGAAGCCTTGATCATGCAGAGTTTTTCTAGCTCTCTCCTCACTTTATCAGCAGAAACAGACAGTCCAACAAGTGGAAGGTTAGTTTAGATGGCAGTTAGGACTCTGGAACTACTTCAGCTTGTACACAGAGTTTTAGCAGTGCTGTGGGAGAGCTTTACTGACAAGAATCAACAGAGAAGAGTCAATCTTATTGAAAAACTGATTCAGTTCAGTATCTCCGCTCATTTTCCCTTTCTCTGCAGGTTCTACAGTCTGCTAGTAGCCAGTTATAGTTCTCATCCCTTTCCACACATCCTTCATGCTGTTCTGCTGTAACTTGTGATCAAATTTGTCTCTGTAACGTACTTTCCTCACAGAGCTGTTTTCTCAGTTCTGTCTGCATCCTCTTGCTTTTCTCTTTATCTCCAGACCAGAAGGACCTTTTCTTCTTGATCAGAAGGGCTTTCAGGTCTTTTCTGATTCATAGTTTGTCATTGGGAAAACAGCGCACTGTGTTTAGAGCAACTGTGTTATCCTCACAAAACTTGGTTAAGGACCTTGCTCAAGGGCCCAATGGAGTAGGATTCCTTCTGGCAGTAAATGGATTTGAACTGGCAATCTTCTAGATATTAGCACAGATCCTTAACCACAGAGCCACCACTGCACCCTGCATCACCAAAGGCCAGCACAAATAACAGTCAATAGAGACTTCCACCTAGGAAATTATTAACAACACAGGAAATTTAACAAATCAGAGTATTAGCTGTTGAGTGTATTTCTCTGTTCCAACCTTTTTTGTTTCAATCAATAAACTACTAACTTTGTTATTTTCATTTTTATATGATAGTAGAAAATATTTTTGTATTACATAGGGCTAAACTAATTATTTTTACTTTGGCTTTTTTATATTTTGTGCATTTTTAGCTATTGCTTATTAGTAAGTGCACAAGTTGATATGTCACTGAGGTAGCTAGGGATCTGCACTGGCAATCGGAAGGTTGCCGGTTCAAATCCCATAAATGCCAAAAGAAACTCTGCTCTGTTGCGCCCTTGAGCAAGGCCCTTAACCTGCAATTGCTGACTGCTTTGAGTAGTGAGAAAAGCGCTATATAAATGCAAAGAATTATTATTATTATCAAGTAACTGCTTTTAGTATTCCATGTTATTTGCGCCTATATCTGCTCCACTTGTTGTTAACTATAAAGCAGTAAGTCCTTCTTCTTCTTTCGGCTGCTCCCGTTAGGGATCGCCACAGCGGATCAACTTCTTCCATATCTTTCTGTACTATGCATTTTGTTCTGTTACAACCATCACCTGCATGTCCTCTCTCACCACATCCATAAACCTTCGCTTAGGCCTTCCTCTTTTCTTCTTGCCTGGCAGCTCTATCCTTAGCATCCTTCTCCCAATATACTCAGCATCTCTCATCTGCACATGTCCAAACCAACGGAATCTCGCCTCTCTGACTTTGTCTCCCAACCGTCCAACTTGAGCTGACCCTCTAATGTACTCATTTCTAATCCTATCCCTCCTTGTCACACCCAATGTAAATCTTTGCATCTTTAACTCTGCTACTTCTAGCTCTGTCTCCTGCTTTCTGGTCAGTGCCACCGCCTCCAATCCATATAACATAGCTGGTCTCACTACCGTCCTGTAGACCTCTTGCTGATATCTATCTGTCACAAATCACTCCTGACACTCTTTTCCACCCATTCCACCCTGCCTGCACTCTCTTTTTCATCTCTCTTCCACAATCCTCATTACTCTGTATTGCTGATCCCAAGTATTTAAACTCATCCACCTTCGCCAACTCTACTCCTTGCATCCTCACCATTCCACTGACCTCCCTCTCATTTACACACATGTATTCTGTCTTTTTCCTACTGACCTTCATTCCTCTCCTCTCTAGAGCATATCTCCACCTCTCCAGGGTCTCCTCAACCTGCTCCCTACTATCGTTACAGATCACAATGTCATCAGCAAACATCATAGTCCACAGGGACTCCTGTCTAATCTCATCTGTCAACCTGTCCATCACCATTGCAAATAAGAAAGGGCTCAGAGCCAATCCCTGATGTAATCCCACCTCCACCTTGAATGCATCGTTACTCCTACCGCAGACCTCACCACGGTCACACTTCCCTCGTACATATCATGTACAACTCTTACGCACTTCTCTGCCACTCCCGACTTCCTCATACAAGACCACAGCTCCTCTCGAGGCACCATGTCATATGCTTTCTCCAGGTCCACAAAGACGCAATACAACTCCTTCTGGCCTTCTCTAAACTTCTCCATCAACATCCTCAGAACAAACATTGCATCTGTGGTGCTCTTTCTTGACATGAAACCATACTGCTGCTCACTAATCATCACCTCCTTTCTTAATCTAGCTTCCACTACTCTTTCCCATAATTTCATGCTGTGGCTCATCAATTTTATCCCCCTGTAGTTACTACCGTCTTGCATATTCCCCTTATTCTTAAATATTGGCACTATAAAGTATCTATCTATCTATCTATCTATCTATCTATCTATCTATCTATCTATCTATCTATCTATCTATCTATCTAGTACACTTCTTCTCCACTCCTCGGGTATCCTCTCACTTTCCAAGATTCCATTAAAAAATCTGGTTAAAAACTCCACTGCCATTTCTTCTGAACACATCCATGCTTCCACAGGTATGTCATCTGGACCACCAGATTTTCCATTCTTCATCCTCTTCTTAGCTGTCCTTACTTCCTCCTTGCTAATCCGTTGCAAGCCCTGATTTACTATCTCCACATCATCCAACCTCTTCTCTCTCTCATTCTCTTCATTCATCAGCCTCTCAAAGTACTCTTTCCATCTGCACAACACACTCTCCTCGCTTGTGAGCATATTTACATCTTTATCCTTTATTACCCTAACCTGCTGCACATCTTTCCCAGCTAGGCCCCTCTGTCTAGCCAATTGGTACAGATCCTTTTCTCCCTCCTTAGTGTCCAACCTCTCATACAACTCATCATATGCCTTTTCTTTAGCCTTCGCCACCTCTCTCTTCACCTTGCATCTTATCTCCTTGTAGTCTTGTCTACTTTCTGCATCTCTCTGACTATTCCACTTCTTCTTTGCCATCCTCTTCCTCTGTATACTCTCCTGTACTTCCTCATTCCACCATCAGGTTTCCTTTTCCTCCTTCCTCTGTCCAGATGTCACACCAAGCACTCTTCTTGCTGTCACCCTTACTACATCTGCTGTAGTTTCCCAACTGTCTGGTAATTCTTCACTACCGCCCAGTGTCTGTCTCACCTCCTCCCTAAACTCAACCTTGCAATCTCCCTTTTTCAACTTCCACCATTTTATCCTTGGATCTGCCCTCACTCTCTTCCTCTTCTTGATCTCCAACGTCATCCTACAGACCACCATCCTATGCTGCTTAACTACACTTTCCCCTGCCACCACTTTGCAGTCTACCTGTGATCTAATCTACCTGTGTGCATCTTCCTCCACTCTTGTACGCAACCCTACATTCTTCCCTCTTCTTAAAATATGTATTCATCACAGCCATGTCCATCCTTTTGGCAAAATCCACTATCCTCTGACCTTCATTCCTGTCTTTGACACCATACCTACCCATCACCTCCTCGTCTCCTCTGTTCTCTTCACCAACATATCCATTGAAATCCTCTCCAATCACCACTTTCTATCATTTGGGTACACTGTTCATCACGTCATCCAACTCACTCCAAAAATCCTCTTTCTCATCCATTGCACACCCAACTTGCGGGGCATATGCACTAACAACATTCATTATCACACCTCCAATTTCCAGTTTCATAATTATTACTCTGTCTGACACTCTTTTCACCTCCAAAACACTCTTGACATACTGTTCCTTCAGAATAACCCCTACTCCATTTCTCCTCCTATTCACACCATGATAGAACAATTTGAATCCACCTCCGATCCACCTGGCCTTACTCCCCTTCCATTTAGTCTCTTGCACAATATATCAACCTTCTTCTCTTCATCATATCTGCTAACTCTCTCCCCTTACCAGTCATATTGCCAACATTCAAAGTTCATACCCTCAGTTCCACTCTATTTACCTTCCTCCTCTCCTCCTGCCTCCAGACAGGTCTCCCCCCTCTTCTTCTCCTTCTTATTCTTCTTCTGTAGCCCAATTTCTGCTAGCACCCTTCTGGCTAACAGTACTGGTGGCGGTCATTGTTAATCTGGGACTCGACCGATCCGGTATGGAAATTTGTATTGTTGTCCGCATATTGATTTGGCAAAATTTTACACTGGATGATGCCCTTCCTGACGTAACCCTCCCCATTTATCCGGGCTTGGGACTGGCACGAAGAAACACACTGGATTGTGCACCCCCTGTGGTAGTAAGTCCTAATACAGATAAACAACAGAACAAAGGGCACATATTAGCGGTGGTGTGCTGGAGAGGCAGCATAAAGAAGAGGGACGCCTCACGCCTGGACAAACTGGTGAGGAAGGCAGGATCTATTGTAGGCATGGGGCTGGACAGTTTGACATCTGTGGCAGAGCGACGGGCCCTGAGCAGGATCCTGTCAATCATGGAGAATCCACTGCATCCACTGAACAGTATCATCTCCAGACAGAGGAGCATCTTCAGCGACAGACTGCTGTCATTATCCTGCTCCACTGACAGACTGAGGAGATTGTTCCTCCCCCACACTATGCAACTATTCACTACCACCCTTGGGGGTAAACGTTAACATTATTCAAAGTCAAAGTTATTGTCTGTCTGTATACCTGCATTGTTATCACTCTTTAATTTAATATATTATTAGTATGCTGCTGCTGGAGTATGTGAATTTCCCCTTGGGATTAATAAAGTATCTATCTATCTATCTATCTATCTATCTATCTATCTATCTATCTATCTATCTATCTATCTATCTATCTATCTATCTATCTATCTATCTATCTATCTATCTATCTATCTATCTATCTATCTATCTATCTATCTATCTATCTAGTTAAACAATAACGTTGATAAAAGCTAAGACTTACTCACTTACTGTGATACTAGTTGGAACAAACACTGGCAGGTATTATTTTATTACTCTGTTGCAGAGATATTGCAAGACCAACAATGACCTAGACCTAAAATTGCTACCGTTTATACTGTATAGATAAACCTCCCCAGGGTCCTTACCACGTAATTCGGGATGAACACTGATTTTAGAGGGTTTGGTATGGCTACAACATTGTGCCTTGAGCAGTCTATTGCATTTTATCTCCATGAGCAGTTATTAGTAAAACATATTTTAACAGTCACTAATTTCTTCCTTATGACAGTAGTAAATTATCACATTTTCCGTTTTCTTCCAGATACAGAAAGATTCTAGATATCCAGCTTTATCTGTTTACTATCTAGTTCAATGGAAATGTTGTGGTCTGGAGGACAGGTCCTCTCCACTTACATGATTTCCATTGCTGCATCCCATTAAATCTAGATGGGTGTGTTTGAATTCTATTATAATTATCAATGTTGTACATTTTGTGTCTTTGTTGTTCTGAACTAATAAAAAAGTCATTTTATTTGTATTTTGGTAATGGCATTTTGTTTTCCATCTCTCATTATTATAGTCATCTTTTTTGGTTATTTTTCATAGCCATATCTTTTCATTTATAAAGCTGAAAGTGTGTTTCTGTGTTTGTTTGTCCAGTATGCAAATCCACAACATTTAGCCTATTTAAACCAAATTTTGCACAGATTTCATAATTGTGCAGGGGAAGACAATTTGCTACATTTTCTGGGCTTGGCACAGGTATGCAGAGTTGCTCTTCATGATGGATTTAGTCAGTGAAATGTTGGTTTGGGGCCAAAGTTTATCACCCTAGGAAATATATTTAGTGACATACACCTGCACTTAATTACATGTCCAATATCTCTGCTAGTTGTTTATAATAATAACATTCTTTGTTGGTTATGTTCACATGACACTTGCCATCTTGTATGCCTACATCAGTTGTCATCCAAATTTCTGGATTAAAAGCAAAAACAAAAAGTGAATTAATTCTTTGCCTTTTTCAAGGAAACGTTCGTAGTGATGGTTCTGATCTTTTACAATTTATTTTTACAATACAATTTATTTTTGTATAGCCCAAAATCACACAAGAAGTGCCGCAATGGGCTTTAACAGGCCCTGCCTCTTGACAGTCCCCAGCCTTGACTCTCTAAGAAGACAAGGAAAAACTCCCAAAAAAAAAAAACGTTGTAGGGAGAAAATGGAAGAAACCTTGGGAAAGGCAGTTCAAAGAGAGACCCCATTTCAGGTAGGTTGGGCGTGCAGTGGGTGTCAAAAGGAGGGGGTCAATACAATACAATACAATACACAGAACAGAACGAATCCTCAATACAGCATAGAAATAAAAATTTTAGAAGTACGGAGCAGAATTTAACAGTAGATGATATCACATAATAAGATTTGGATTTGTTTAGAGTCCTGGACACCTCATCCATCAAGCTGCCTCCCCCATTTGGCCATTCCATGGCTGAAACAGCACTGGGCCTTCAATCCGATGAAAGGACCCCTCTTTCCCATGATTCCTGCGATCCTCCATCAGGGATGACTTTACCTTAGGCAGGCAAAACAATTTGGCAGGTGGGCCGTGGCACCAAGTGCCACATTTGAGTACAGAGAAGAGAAACAGAATAGGTGAGGGTTAGTATCCAATTATAACTATCACGTTACTTATGTTTTAGTGCTAATGACTAACAACAGAGATATAGTATGTACAGTTAATCAGCAGCTCTAGTCAGGATATGCTAAACTTTAGTAGTGAGTCTTTAGCCGGGATTTAAAAGCTGAGACCGAAGGGGCATCTCTTATAGTAGAAGGCAGACCATTCCACAGTTTAGGGGCCCTGTAACTAAAAGCTCGACCTCCCACTGTTATTTTATTAATCCTTGGAATCATAAGCAGACCAGCATCTTGAGATCTTAATGTGCGCTCTGGTTTGTAAGTCATGATAAGTTCAGACAAGTAAGCTGGACCTTGGCCATTTAATGCTTTATATGTTAAAAGGAGGATTTTGAAATCTGCCCTAAACTTAACCGGAAGCCAGTGTAAGGATTTAAGAACTGGAGTTATGTGTTCGTATTTTCTTGTTCTTGTAATAATTCTTGCATCCGCATTTTGGATTAACTTGAGGCTGTATGAGGAACAGTTTGAACATCCAGTGAACACCGCATTGCAGTAGTCAATCCTACTAGAAATAAATGCATGAATTAATTTCTCAGAAACCTGTTTATTTAGAAAGCGCCTTAATTTCCTAATGTTATTAAGATGGAAGAAACATGTTTTGGACATCCATCCATCCATTTTTCAACCCGCCGAAAACAGGGTCACGGGGGTCAGCTGGAGCCAATCCCAGCCAACACAGGGCACAAGGCAGGAACCAATCCTGGGCAGGGTGCCAACCCACCGCAGGACACACACAAACACACCCACACACCAAGCACACACTAGGGCCAATGTAGAATCGCCAATCCACCTAACCTGCATGTCTTTGGACTGTGGGAGGAAACCCATTCAGACACGGGGAGAACATGCAAACTCCACGCAGGGAGGACCTGGGAAATGAACCCGGGTCTCCTAACTGTGAGGCAGCAGTGCTACCACTGCACCACCATGCCACCATGTTTTGGACAACTTTGTAATATGCGCTTTAAATGACATGATAGAATCAATGATAACTCCTAGATTGCAAGCTGAATCAGTAAAATTAATGGGAATTCCAACTGAGTTAAATGATGACAAAATATTGTTGTGATCAGCATCATTCCCTCCAACAATTAACATATCTGTTTTATCTGTATTTAAAGACAAGTAGTTCTCATTCATCCACTCCTTTAATTCATTAACACAACTAATTAAAGACAACATCGGAGAAACTTCATTTGTTGTAAATGAAAGGTATAACTGGGTGTCATCTGCATATGAGTGAAAATTAACATTATGTTTCCAAATGAGAGATCCCAGTGGAATCATGTAAAGTGAAAACAGTAAAGGTCCCAGTACTGAGCACTGCGGGACACCATATTGAACTTCTGTGTATAATGATGGAATACTATCAGCACATTTCTGTACGTATTAGAATCAATTTGATAAATAAGAACTAAACCAAGCGAGCACGGTGCCTGTAAGCCCAACATCATTTTCTAGTCTGTGCAGTAAAATAGAATGGTCAGTGGTGTCAAATGCTGCACTTAAGTCCAACAACATAATTACAGTGGAGTTTTCTTCATCAGAGGATATCAGAATGTTGTTTACAACCCGCGTTAGTGCCGTTTCTGTACTATGACCAGTGCGGAAACCAGACTGGAATTTCTCAAATAAATTGTAATGTGTAAGGTGTGACTGAAGCTGACTGGCGCCTACTTTTTCTAGTATTTAGAGAGAAACGGTAAATTTGAAATAGGCCTATAATTATTTACTATGTGTGGGTCTAGGACACTTTTAGTGTATCAGGTACTGTGCCATGCAATAATGAACTATTGAACTATGAACTATGTTTAGAATATTCGCTGCAAGAACATCCATTACACTTTTTACTAGTTTTGTTAGAACTGGATCTAGGGAACAAGTAGTGGGCTTCATTTTAGAAATTAAAGTTAAGACTTCCTGCTCAGTTACAGGATTAAAATTACTAAAGTGCTGAATGCAATGTGAGGCAGGGTCTGCTAAGCTAGTATGCGGTTTATACTGTGATGCTGAGATCTGGGATCTTATATTTTTAATTTTCTCATTGAAGAGGTTCATAAAGTCTGTACTGCTAATATCTGTTGGTATTTTGCACTGTTGATCAGACTTTCCATTTGTTAATTTAGCCACTGTTCTAAACAGTACCCGAGGATTTTTATTATTGCTAACTATTATTGTAGAATAGTATTCTGAGCGAGCTTTAAAGAAGGCTTTTTTATATTTATTGACACTCTCTGTCCATGCAATTTGAAATGGAATTGGCATTTAATGGAATAATATGTAAATTTTGAATTTCAACTTTGTAAGTTATAATTAAACCTAATGTGTGGTTATGATTATGAGTTGGACCTTTGATAATCTGACAAAATCCTACTGAATTTAACAAATAAGTAAAATATTTGCTAAAAGTGTCAGTTTCCACATCAATGTGTACATTAAAATCCATCCATCCATCCATTTCCCAACCCGCTGAATCCGAACACAGGGTCACGGGGGTCTGCTGGAGCCAATCCCAGCCAACACAGGGCACAAGGCAGGAAACAATCCCGGGCAGGGTGCCAACCCACCGCAGGACACACACAAACACACCCACACACCAAGCACACACTAGGGCCAATTTAGAATCGCCAATCCACCTAACCTGCATGTCTTTGGACTGTGGGAGGAAAACCAGAGTGCCCGGAGGAAACCCACGCAGACACAGGGAGAACATGCAAACTCCACACAGGGAGGACTCGGGAAGCGAACCCAGGTCCCCAGGTCTTCCAACTGCGAGGCAGCAGCGCTACCCACTGCGCCACCGTGCCGCCCACATTAAAATCCCCCATCAGTAATACATGATCATAATTTATATCCAAATCAGAAATAAGGTTGCTAAATTCAGTCATGAACAATGAATATAGCCCTGGTGGTCTGTAGACTAGCACTATAATTGTGTTGGAATCTGTTTTAACATTTAAAATGAATGCCTCAAAGGATGTAAAGTTGCCTAAATTTTTAGAAGTGATTAGCATTTTGTTACAGTGAATTATTCCAAGTCCTCCTCCTCGATCAGAATCTCTAGACTTATTAAGGAACGAGTATCCATCTGGTGACGCCTCAGCTAGGGGGACAGTGTCACATTTACTAAGCCAGGTTTCAGTGAAAAGATACAGATCAGATTTTGTACTTAATATAATATCATTTACCAAAACAGCTTTACTGCCAAGAGAGTGAATGTTCAATAAGCAGCATTTAAAACTGCATGGTTCTTTTTGAACTGGTGATATATTTTTTGTTTTAATTTGAAGTAAATTTCTATTACAGTGGAGGGTCTGGTTTTATCCCTTGGTCTAATTATACACCTTATTTTTTGGTTATCAATTAATTTAAGGTTTGTATCAAGACTAAATTTACTGGATGCCCCACAACAGGGATTATGGGTAACAGCTTCAGGACAGTAACAGGTGGGATAAACAACAGCCTGTGATTTAAGATCACATGACTGCGGCCTAGATGGTGCTCTAATCAGTCAACCAGGCAGTTTTGCTGCCATATTTTGGGATAATACATAAGATCCCCTCCAGTTAGGATAAAGACCATCTCTTTTGAAAAATCCAGGCCTTTCCCAAAAATCATCCCAATTGTTCACAAACACTATGCTTTTATTTGCACACCAGGTTTCTAGCCAGCAGTGAAGGGAATGCAATCTGCTATAAATCACATCCCCTCTGTATAATCTTGGTAAGGGGCCAGATACAACTAAATTCCAACATTTTCTTTTAGCTTTGGTGCATAGTGAGATGAAGTTCCTCTTTAATACCTCAGATTGCTGTAAATAAATTTCATTAGTGCCGACATGCAGCAATAAGGTAGATACTTCATCATCAGCGACACGGTCCAATGCGGCCTCTATGCTAGAAATTTTGGCCCCTGCGAGGCATTTAACATTAACTGCTGGTTTAACATAGTTTGAAATTCTAACATTCCGCACTATGGAATCGCCAATTATGAGCACTTACTTATTCTCAGTTTCCACAGGCATGCTGCGGAGTGCTAAGAATCTGTTCTGGGTCCGAATTGATGACCTGGGTGCCGGGGGACTAAATTTTGGCTTCTTAGACCCCCGTCTTACTGTTACCCACTCGCCCTGTGGCTGAATTGGTGCTGCTGACTTCGGCCGCGCACTGACTACAGTGGGACCTGGAGAGACTGAAGCCGAATCAGAAGTAGCCGAATTGTCTAAACAAACCGAGTCGATCCAATTTTCGGTTTGTGTAATTGCTATCAAATTCCTAACGCGGTCCTGCAATTTGCGTATTTTCCCGACCAACTCTAAATTAACTAAACACTTTTGGCAGGTGAAGCTGTCTACACTGTCGGCTGGAAAACCTGAAATGTACATGCTGCAGGACATACAACATATAAACGTGCCCTCAACGAGCAGAGAGCAGATAGAACTTATGTTTAGCGTTGATGTCATTTTATCTATTTTTTGTAGTAACTACAGTGCTTCAGCGCTTTCTGCGTTCAGCTGAATCACTAAGAGACCGTCGGCTTTAAGTTTCCACCACCTGCTGAGCGATCGACTTTATTTTCTCACTACCGGTTATTTCTCCTGGTCAGCTGCCGGCTTTACTTCAGTTGAACTTGCTCGGGTGTTTGCGAAGGGCTACGTGCCTGTGGGAGACGCCGCTGCTCTGTTCTTCCGCTCGCTGCTCCGCTCACTGCTCTGCTCTGTGCTTCCGCTCCACAGCGATACAACCATGATATTGTATTTGCTTATTTGACTTTGACTTTTGCCTCACATTTTGGGTGTGGATATTAATTTTTTTTTTTTTGATTTTTGTATAAATTTTGGTCTATTTTCCAAGCAATTTTTTTGTTGTGCCTCCAAACCTTTGATTTCTCCCAGTCCCCCTACCTTTAGTCATTTTTAGGTCAAACCATTTGTCAACTTTCACTCAAGACCAATATTTCTGACTGTAGCCTTGGAAGCTTTCTAAACCAAATTGTTCATGGAAAAGCACACCTTGTAATGTATCTGAGCCAGAAACTTTTGGAATGAGAGAGAAGACCCAGTGGAGAGTCCTTGCAATAAAATGAACTGGCACTCATCTCATGTTCACTCTCTTCACTGACCATACACCATTACAATGGAAGGCAGTGCACTTCAAAGTGAATACTAAAGTCATGAGGTGGTTCCAGTCATAGCAGCAACATCAATTCAAGACAGTGCATCGAAACGGGAGATGTTCCCACTGGACACATGATTACTTGGCCTTATATGCTCAGCGGAGGAGGGGGCATAATAACATAAAGGCTATTGTGATAAGCAGCCCAGACACAGACAGACGGACACCATGTTAAAGTCCAACACACGTTTATTTACACTATTTACATAGTCCTTATATGCACAACCTAGTGCCGCAGCACCAATCACCCCAATAGTCCAGACCTCTGTCCACAATGCCTTCAGGCCGCCTCCTTCTCTCTGCTCTCAGACCTTGTCCTCTTCCACCCGACTCCAGCCCCGAATGAAGGGAGGCGGCCCCTTTTATAGTCACCCGGATGTGCTCCAGGTGGTTCCCGGCCATCTTCCACCGACACGCCCCTGTGTAGCGGAAGTGCCGGTTGTCTCTCCAGAAGCCCTCCGGGTGTCTCCTCTCTTCTTTCCCCCAGCACTTCCTGGTGTGGCAGAAGTGCTGGGGTCTCGAGTCCTCCAGGCATGGGGACGCCCCCTGGCGGTGACCACGGGCCCCTACAGGGTTGAGCCTCCAAGCCCTGTACCCGTGGCCCTCAATATAACCAGGACGGTCGACCCTCGTGGTCCGGAGGTGGCATGAGCCCTCCTCCTGTCCTCCTGGGTGGCCCGGCTGGGCGCCACCCCCAGCCGCGTGCCACACTATACTTTTTTGAAGTGTATGTCACTAGATTGACCAGTCATTGGCATATTTATAGTGGGTATTAGGATGGAGTTTAAGTCTTAAATGTCTAATCTGGACTGACTTTCAAAGTGTATCTTACCATGTTCACCACTAACGATTAACTATCACCATTCAATTTTCTAATTTAACAGTTCCGCTTTTTTATGACTTTAGTATTTGTTAATTAAAGATTGTCATGTGGTCTTATGTTTCTGTTTCTTATGAGAAAAAACATAGTTTGTTATGCCATTCATTTATTGTACAGTTCTTTAACATATAAAGTAGCAAAAAATTTCTTTTTCACAAATGAACTCTTTGCATGAATTAACTAAGACAGCCAGGGTATTGTGGTTTGCTGAGTAAGATTTATGAATGCAATAAAATTAAATATGCCTTTAAACCTCATTTAGCAGAACCTCAAAATCAATGGTATGCTCAGATTCCATTAAACTGCAAGAAAAGTTTATTATGCTGTTAAATTTTTTATTAACTTATTTTTTTATACATATTACAAACTTGACAGAGATCAATAGATAATTGTGTTAATTGTACAAAGCTCTGTTAAATAATCTTTTATTAATTCATCATAAACCCACTATCAAAGAATTGAATTTCATGGGAAAAGCATTGCGTTAGATTTCATAAAGTAAACATGCATTTCATTTCATCCTTAGCTATAAAGTTTTGCTGTGTGTTTAAAGCTCTAATTACACCTGTCAAAAGTCAGATTGACATTTTAAATGTCACCTTGTTGTTTTCCCCCACCTAGTCTTTTAAAGTGGATTGTTTTTTTTATTAAAAACCACAGCACCTCTTGGTTAAAAGCAATTTTGATAAAAACATGTTTTGAGAGTGAAACTGAGCTCATTTGCTTGCTTGATCCCATAGAAGATTGACTTGATTGTCTTGATTTTAACATTTAAGGGGCAAATGCTTCAGTGGCTGGACCTTTACTCCCAAATTAGTTTACCCAAAACAGTTGGCTTTAATTCAGCAATGGTGGCAGAGCAGTACTTTCATGTTAGTAGTGATTATTTATCTCAGCTATATTATTTCACTGGGACAGGAACATATATCTCAGGGGGAAAATTAACATGGGGTCAATTTGTTGCAGAGATTTTGTGCATATGGCAGTTAGTCTCGGGGCTTATTATTATGATTATTACTGGGATGAAGCACAATAATTTTTGAATGTGGGTTAAAGAAATATTTTTTATGATACTACTTTTTGCATGTAAAGGGAACAAGCAGAAGAACTTAATAAATGATTGGACACATTGTATTATTGTGATGATAGACAGCAACAAGATTAGTCATTTAGCAAGATTTGGTATTAGAGAACATTGCAAGTGTATTCTTGTTTAAAAAGTAATTTTAAAATTATTGTAATTTAGGAGTCAACTATTAACATTTGAGAAGGATTTAAAGGAATTAAGGGTGCATAATATAGGAAAACATTTTGCTTTATTATTTTATGGATGACTCAATTACATAAATCTATTAAAGGCATGTACAGCATGCAATTAGGAGGCAACTGCATTACCTTTATTCTTTGTCTCAGCCAAATGAACCCCAAAAAATATTAGCATCAGAAACAGCAAATGCCTCCCAAAAAGTATCGCATAGATTAACTTGAATAATGAGAAGACAATGTTCCAGTAAGAGTCTGGGGCGTGTACATGACATACAAAATGAAAAATTTTCAACATTTTTCTTTAAATCTGGAAATCATTATGAAAATTGATTTGTTAAAAGAATATAAAATAAATTTCTTAAAATGTGTTACTGGGAGGTTGTTCCTGAAATAAATATATTTTTATGACAGTTTTGTTGGTTGCTGGCAATGAACTCCAGTTTGGGAAGCCAGCACATGATAAAAATACAGTAGCTCAAGCAAGAGACAGACTCAAAAAGTAAAATAATATTAAGTTTGATTGAGAAATGGAAGGCTTAGTTCCAAACTCTGCTAACTTCATATAGTGAAAAAACTTTTATTTTTATTACTGTGTGAAGTATACCTCATCTGAACTATAGAACTAGAAAAGAATAGTTAAATAAAATATATAATCTGTGGTAGCGCTTGCGCTTGCTACAGAACAAGCTTCTCAAATATAAAATGAAACTGGCAATAATTCAAAGTTTTTTTATATAGTGAGATTAATAGCATGCCCTGACAGAAAGTACTTTATAGAACAAATAAAATTACAATGCAATTTCAATTATCTATTGATCAATAAGTTTACATGATAAATGTGAAAGTGTCAAAAGAAACTATAAAAATATGCTAAGTTCAAAGAATATTGCATTGGGATCATAAGTTGATTCTGCTTGATTAATTCTAGATAGCTCAACTTTTTCTTTTCCCACTCAAAACTTTTGGGACTTTTTAAACATTTCAGGTTGAAGTTTTGAAGTAAAAGCAGTATGTGATGTGTGTCTTTGCCAGTATGTATATCTTCATGCTTTAATAAGGGGGAACAGCCTTTAGTCTTTTTCATCGTAATTATTTATCATGTGATAAAGTTTAAATCTGAAATAAAAAGTATGTGTAACTTTCATTTTTTCTGCATTTCATTATTTTAAACTTAGTCACCAGACCATTAAAAAAGAGAAATTACTGATACCAAAAGTTAAAAAAAAATTGATATATAAGAAATTCATCAGATTAAAGTAACTGTTTTACTGTATATAATTTCAGAGTAAAAATGTAGAAATTGAAGCAGGGCCATTTGTAGTGTTTTTGGAGTATACTGTAGCTGTTTGAAGACCTGAAGTGCAGAAAAACTGTCCTCTCTATGTGGTATGGGGACACCCCAATGGCTTCATGGGAAATGCAGTCAGTTTACTCGCTGTGCACTTTAAGAGTCCAGACTCAAAAAGTATTAACATTTAAAGTCCATGTCCACTCATATGAAAGATCTAAGTAAACAGAATCACTGGCATCTAGTTTACATATTCATGTAGTAAGTAGTAATAGTGAAAATTAGGGCCATACCACCATATTCATTTACTGTTCTGAAGAATATGTTGTATGTTGTTACGTGCACATAGGGGGAGCCTAAGTGACTGTAATTCTATGGCCACACCAGGGGTTGGTGCTGTGTCCTAATGCCTTTTCTCTCTTCTATCCTCTACAGACCAAATGATTGATGGCTACAACACCTCTGACATCAATTCTGGTTTACATTCACTTGGACTCACCTCTTCCTGCTGGGAAGACTGAAAATTGAAAGCTCTGCCATCTATGTTAGTTCTATCCTGAAATTGCACCTGGAAAGATGTCTCTGCAATTATTGTGTTTTCTTTTGTCTTTTACAATCCAATTATATGGGATTAACAGGCTAATACCCCAACACTTTATCATTGTCCTCTTGTTTCTCTTACAATATACATATGTGAAACCAATTTGTTATACTGTATGTCTCCAGATGAACAGGAATATAATGGAGACCTTCAGAAACATATCCCAAACTGAAGCAAATTTGCACTCATCCACTCTTGTTCTAGTTCCTGCTTTGACTATTTTATGTCTCCGGTTTCTTGTATTGTCTGTCTACAGCTCTGTATCCCAGTTATACCATGTCAGGTTATGAATGGTCAGATATTGAAATGTGAGAATTATTCTCCAAACTTTGCAACTGAGAAACACCTTTACTTGTCTAAAGCTCCAGATTGAAAACATGTGGGTCATACTGTAGAGTAAATACAATGTGACAGTTTGCGGTCCTCTCGACCCCTTGAACCCTCTGACCACTCTTCAGACACCAGGTAAAAGTCCAATTTTTATTTGGACAATATTAAAGTGCACAAAGCACCTACACTCCACAATACTCATATAATAAATCAATAATACAATAATCACAATCCTCCACTCCCAGACGCGTTGCCACCCTTCCACCCAGCTCAGCTCAACGCTCTGGTCTTTCACAGTCCTTTTTATAGTCCTTGACCCGGAAGTGTTTTGCCCTCTCTGTCCACGTGACCTGGAACACTTCTGGGTCAGATAAAAATCCTTTCTTCTTCACCCCGGAAGCACGTCATTCCTCCTGTCCATGTGACTTGAATGTACTTCCGGGGCGTAGGGCAAATAATCCTTGTTCCTCCCTGCAGCGTCCCCTAGCGGCCTCCACAGCATCCAGCAGGGTTGGGGATAAAAACCGCATTGTCCAGAATTCCCTGCTGGCATTCTGGGCACCTCCATGCTGCAGGGAGGGCTCCACCTGGCGGCCTGGGGGTATTGGCCGGGATGAACGGCTGGCCACATATCACAACAACTTGCCTGACACAGAAGTATTTCACGTAGAAGGGAGTTATTTAATGTAAGTATGATGTAGTTGAATCAGTTATAGTTTCCTAAAACAGTTTTTTAAAAAATACCACAATATTCTGATCCTGAGCAAAAAATACATTAGGACTTAATAGGACGTAATAGCAGCTAAAGATATTATCTGTCTGCAGCCTACTTACTATCTCTCTGTAGCCTGCTCCCAAAGTAAAAGTAATTGTGTACAATAACTGATAAATTGCTGAATACTATTTTTGTACATATCACTTACATAAGTTTAATCAATGTGTAAAAACAGCTTAAACATTTTAGTATCCTATTAATTCCATCCCTATTTCTGCAAATGTTTCAGCCTCCATTGGAAATTTGTATGTCTTTAGAGATGTACAACACATTCCATTTGGAATACTGATAAAGGAAAGAATATATTTTATTTATTTATTTTTTAACATAACTAGATTTAAAAAAAGTGACGTCTACAGCACACACTTAACTTATAATGCACTCAGGCTGTATGGCTAATTAAAATTTATGTAAGCTGTTAATGTGTTCCTGTGCTTGTTCTTAGTGTTCTTTCAGCTTAGTTTCATAACATTTCTCAAGTATTCTCTTGCATTATTATGCTTGGACTTGTTTAACCATGATAATGTATCTCAGTCCTTGTAAAGTTATCATTGTTTTGACTATGGTATATCTCATGTTTCTTGTATTGTCTGTCTATAGCTCTGTATGTGTTTTACCATGTCAGGTTATGAATAGTCAGATACTGAAATGTGAGAATTATTCTCCAGTCCTTGCAACTGAGAAATACTTTCATTTATCAATTAGGTAATAAAACTCCAGAGTGAATATATGTGGCCCATATTATAGTGTAAATACAACTTGGCCAACTCAAAAGCATTACCTGTTAATGGGAATTATTTAAAATAGGCATAATGTAAATGCACCAGTTAACTGTTGTCCTTACTAGACAGGTGACTTGAAGATGAGCTAGACATGACAAAACAAAAACCCAGAGTAGAAAATTAACAAACAGCAGCGCCTTCAAGGCCAAAGACAGTATGGCCAGCTGGGGTACTCTGGAGACAGAGCAGTCCAGATGTTGTCTTTGAGACAATTTATCAAGAAGATAATGTACACAACGATACACAATATAGAATCATAACAAACAAGTCTTTGCCCATATGGACCTACCTATACCTTTCAGTTTTTTTTACCCAAATATATAATTATCTCTGTCCTTCCTAAAATTAGACATTCACCAAATTAGACATTTCCTGTGCTTCTCTCTCGACTGTAAGCTGGCTTGATTTAGGACGAGGCCCCTGTAAGCTTTGACCCAGGAGTACTTCATCCTCACAGGAAACACTTCTGTGTCATTCCTAATCTAGAGGACACTCCTGACATGACTAAATATCCCAGGAGCTTTCTGGGAGCCTGGTAGTCTGAGCGTTCATGCCATCTTTACAGTTCATCTTTAGCTGAGGCTCTAGCACTATCATATCCTGTGTGTGATGTGTTCCACTCATCAGCTCTCACAGCCATCCAATTTGCCTCCACAACAATAAAACTTATCAGGATCTGCAAATCAGCCCACTCAGAGAAACTCACCCTTGTTATCAAGTTTGAAAGGCCTATTTCACTGTTACTAACAAATTTAACTTCAGGCTTCACACATTATATAGTTTATGTCTACATTTTGTCATTTATTATTGAAATATGAAAAATGCTTCTGTTTTAACGATGTGTTTACACAGATTATTGTAGAAAAGGAACACACATGAAATGCATGTGTTCCAAATAATGATCTATTATTTCCTTATATAACTCTAGGTACCTGACTCCCAGATAATCAAGGCTAGAACTGGGAGAACTTTGTGCCTGTTCTACGGTGGTGAGGGAATGGTATAGTAAGCTGCTTGCTGCTTGTCTTGATTGGCACATTTACAAGACAAAAGAAGCTGATGGAGAGGTGCAAAGGGATTTAAGGTGGGCCGGGTTTACAAGTTTTTTCGTAGGCCTTGGTAGTTCAAGTGTTAAAGAAATGGGTTGAACTCTGCCTGTATTCCTGTATATCAGTATTTATCTACAATCTCTTAGTTTCTGTATGTTAAATTGTGCTAAAATATCTAGCACTTTTTTGATGAATTCTGCAAAGAAACAGATGTCAATCTGGAGTACCTCCTGCTGTGAGTATAAAAAAACTCTATGCTTCTGTCCCCAGCACAGCAGCTTAGAGTACTGAACCTTGACAGAAGGTGTGTAGTCGATATGTACCAGGACCATTCCCATTTATATGACATAGTCAAGAAATGTGCTGCAGAAATCCATTGTGGCAAGCCATTTTGCAAAATTGACACAAGGGGCACGATGGCATTTGATATAAATGATGATAAAAGGAATAAGTCTAAATGGATAATTGAAGCATGACAGTTTCTGAGGTATTAGACATTCTAGGGGTTATGCATCACTTCTGTCTGTTCTTCATGAGCAAGTAAACACGAGCAAAATCTTTGGAGGTTGGGATCCCAGAATGTCGATTTCTGAAATGGACCATGATCATATCCACTGATCAAATGAGATTCTGAAGCTAAACAATTTGTCCAAGGACAAGCTTTTAAGAAGAATTTCATAACTAAAAATGAAACCAGGCATGCATACAAGCACGTGAGGGCCATACAAACTTCTGAGTACGATTTTGAGTTGCTGCAATGAAATTTCGGCAAAATGGACTAGCCTGCCGCATCATTTTTTCACTTTGATTTTCAGGGTGTCTTTGAATTCAGCCCTGATTAATAATTTTCATTTTCATCAAACGATGTGGCATCCTTTCATTCCTAACATACTACCCAGTCCATATCAGTATTGATACCCAGCATGATTTTTTTTCTGTTGAGATCTGATGTGTTTTCAAAGTGTTCCTTTAATTTTTTTGAGCAAATTATAAAGGTTTTTAGGCCTTACATATGTTTCTCTTAATATTTCAAGCTCAAAAGTATTAATCAACCATATACAGGTATACATCCATATATAGTGTACATATAGTGACATTTCAGAGAAACACACAATTTCAGTATCAGAGGCAGGCAGTATACAGTAAGCTGCAGTTGTGCACAGATCTTATATCACACCGTAATAAACTCCTTTATAAGTAATTGATGGCCAAATACAAGTAGTTATATCCCAGACTGGGGTTCTTGCATCTTGCTGACCAATATTGAACCTTGTGGTACTAACCCCCAGCAACTCTACAGCACTGAAGATGATATCTTTGAATATTTTTAATTCCAGGAAATTTATTAAGTTTGCTGTTTACTTTTTGAAAGACTTCAGTGATGTTTCTACAAGTTCAAGAATTAAGGGTGATTAAAAGGTCTATTCTGTTTTATTTGTACAACTTTGACACGTGACAAGATATATAAAAGAAGAAAAGTGAAAGATGGAAAGAGCTCGGGTCCAGGATCAGAAAACCCTGTTTATTTCAGAGTTGAGGGCAAAATGGAATGGATATGCAAGCCCACTGCAGGTAATGAATTTTGCACCTCTGATTTACAGAATCCTGCTTCCATCCGATCTTACAGACAAATGGAAAATGAACTGAAATGTCCTTATGTACTGCTGGAGTGGTGGGCAGGCTGGAGCTAGATTAGGGTCAGAGTGTTTTTGGGATTAGTTGCATCTGTACTGTAGAAGAAGCAGACAGACAGATATATAATTTCTAAGGCCATTCATAAATTACCTTTCTACTGTCTCTTTAACCTAGTCTCTACAAGCCCAGATAAACTGATACATTCTTCACTATAGACGTATTCGTCAATGTACATCCTATCTAGTGATGTCTGATCGTACTTAAGTCCAAGATCCATTGCAGATATCTATATTATATCTGCCGTAACATCTGATCAAAAATATAGTATGTTCAACATCCGCATCAG
This sequence comes from Erpetoichthys calabaricus, assembly GCF_900747795.2. Classification (NCBI taxonomy): domain Eukaryota; kingdom Metazoa; phylum Chordata; class Cladistia; order Polypteriformes; family Polypteridae; genus Erpetoichthys; species Erpetoichthys calabaricus. The sequence continues at coordinate 152,336,590 of NC_041396.2, forward strand.
GCTTATCTATCGTTCTAAACAAAAATGATTCTGCTGCCAGACGTATAAGGGTACAGTATATATATAACTTACTATATAATACACATATGTATATGTGTGTGTATATCTATCTATCTATCTATCTATCTATCTATCTATCTATCTATCTATCTATCTATCTATCTATCTATCTATCTATATAGATATGCTACAGATATATGTATGTACTGTATTTTTATACATTAATGCAGACTTTCTCTATTTACTAAGTAAACATTTTGCTATGAGTCTCATAGTGTATCAGACACCAGCTCCTTAAATCTAGTCTTATTTACTCAGATCTCTTGTGTGCAGTTTGTATTTCATAAAATACAGTGCATAACAGCCTTTAAACGCCACAATCCTGGAAAGAGGTGTGATGAGCAGTGTGCCAGATCCACTTGAATACAGCAAAGAAAACAAGGAAACTGGTGCAGTTTGAAGACTTGTGAAGACAGTGATCCCATGGAAGGTGATGAAGATGTGTGGCATCTCTCAAGTCTAACACTGAGAGCTGATCAGGATCCTTTTTTTAAAGATACAATAAACAGTCCTTTTAGGGACAATTAAAGACCTCCTTATGTTGCCATCCTCAGCCACTCATTCTTTTCATCTTCCATGGAATCGCTGTCCTCACAAGTCTTCACACTGTACGAGCCACCTTTATTCCTTTGCCTGGTCCATATGCCAATGCTGACCTACATCCTCAGTGCTGGAACATAACCTGTATGTAAGTCAATGAATACCTGGATATATAGTTGTGTGGCAAACCTGGTAATAGGTATCTGCATTTTAGCAACCATTAAATAAAATGGCCATGCCCATAAAAAATCAAAATGGTGATGGATTGTAACCAAAATCTAAAAGTAAAATGTATTTACTTAGCCTGAAACAAAATATTAACTAAAAAAAAAATGGAAACTAAATTGAGCATATGGGTGGCATGGTGGCGCAGTGGGTAGCGCTGCTGCCTTGCAGTTAGGAGACCTGGGTTTGCTTCCCGGGTCCTCCCTGTGTAGAGTTTACATGTTCTCCCCATGTCTGCGTGGGTTTCCTCCCACAGTCCAAAGACATGCAGGTTAGGTACATTGGCAATTCTAAATTGTGCTTGGTGTGTGTGTGTGTGTGTGTGTGTGTGTGTGTGCGCGCCCTGCGGTGGGCTGTCGCCCTGCCCGGGGTTTTTTTCCTGCCTTGTGCCCTGTGTTGGCTGGGATTGGCTCTAGCAGACCCCCGCGACCCTGTAGTTAAGATATAGCAGGTTGGATAATGGATGGATGGATTGAGCATGGCTCAGAGATACTGCAAAGAATTACGAGAGTGTCAGAAAAGATCACTACATTAAGAAAATACAGTAATTCAACAAAGGTCCACATATCCTAACGTGTGGCTCATGAGTAACATTAGCGTTCCTCTCCTGTTTTTTTGGCTTCTTGTCCAAGATCAACCAACCCAGGCCATGGCCCCCATTGAAATATAAAATCCATCCATTTTTAACCTGCTTATCCAATTCAGGTTTATTTATTGCCAATGCCCATTCCACTAGCAACACAGGGCATTCTCACAGTGCTAGGTCAAGTTACTGATGCCAGTTACCCTGCCATACATGTCTTTGGGATCAGGGTGCAGACAGGGGGAGAACATGAACAGTTTTTACACAGTTTTCCCAAACTGGATTTTAAACTGAAGAATCTGGCATGTATATTTTTATCCCATATTTTGTCATTTTATTTGTCTGTTATTAATTTGGCTTGAGTGCTATGTAGCAAACTTGTTTTGGCCGTGGAATAGAAGGATCATAGAAATGACTATAAACAGAGTATATAAAAAATGTTTGCAAATATAGGAAATACAAAATGCAAGTGAAACTTTGTCCATAATAAACTGTTCTACAATAAAAAAGGTGGTTTTGAAATTGTGCATATCAGTTTAACTAAATATTAGTGAGCACACCTAAAGTGAATCAATTGTTGGTTTAGTGATGAATAAAACCCACATTCTATGTGATGTGAAGTCTTTGAAGACTAGGTGCAAAGTAAGTGAAAAGAATTCAATGTCTGACATTTCTTTGTTTGTACTATAGAGATCAAACGTGTTGCTTTCAGTTTCAGCAAAAGGCACCTGATTTACACCCTGTCAAGGTGAAAAAACAGCATTCCTTAAAGTCAAGAGGCTTGCAATGGGGAAAGCATCTCTTTTAAAAGCTTTTGGACTGTTTATTGAATATTAGACACTTCTAGTGCAACACACCACAGTGAGTAAATACAAGTTCTTTTGTTAAACAGAACATAGCAGATTAAACAGTAACACGTTGCACTGCAGGTCATGAACCAAATGAACAATGTTTAGAAGTGGTTTCTTCAGTTGTTTGCTTGTAATGATTAATTGTATTAATCCATTATTCTTTGGAGTAACAATGTTGTACTTGTTCTTTTCAGTACTACTGGAAAATGTCAAGTGAGGTCTGTGGTTTTTGTATTGTAGAATTCCTCTTGGTGTTGGATTTCAAGATTGCAGCAATTAATGGATAATTAAGATATTAGTTCTAAGGCACTACAAAAATGTAATTTAAACACTTTTCTAAAATTGAATATTTAAATGATCCTGCAATATTGATTTGCAAAATACAAGAAACTGCTTTCAAATAATTTCATTGAAAACTTTAATGCCAGTGTTGAACATATTGATTTATCTAACAAAATCATTTGTGTTTTGTTATATACACCTTGTAACAGAACATGAAGAAATAAATGAGGGTGTTGTAAAGTTTTTTCCATAGATTAAGCTTGCATTTGTACAAATACTAAACATATTTTTATTGTCATAAGAACAGATACTAAATGAGAATGATTTTTGAGCTTTAAGACAAGATCATTTCAAATTAAACATTGAGTCTACAAAAATGAGAAAGCTGAAGTTTGGCCATTTTATATAACTGTCAACATACCAAAGGTCCTAGATACAAAAGCTGAGACAAAATGTTTTTGTTTTGGTAAATTTCATTGTTTTTTTTTTGTGAAAAATATTTACATGGGCTGCACATTAGCACAGTATTAGAGCTGCTGCCTCAGAGTAAGGAGACCTAGGTTCACACCCCGGTCATCCCTACATGGGGCTGGCATGTTTTCCCTGTGTTTGCGTGGGTTTCCTGCCATAATCTAAAGACATGCAGGTTAGGTGGATTGGTGACACTAAATTGACCCTACTGTGTGGTTGGGATGTGTATTTGGTTGTGTGTGTTCACTCTGTGATGGACTAGCGCTTGGGTTCGTTTCTACCTTGTGTTCTAGGCTAACTGGGATAGGTTTCAACACCCACCAGCAACCCTGTTCTGGACAAAGTGAGTTAAAAAATGACTGACTGACTGACAATATTTAAAATGAGGGTCCCATGGTAATGCAGTGATTAGCCCTGCTGTCTCATGGTTCCAGTATTCTGAGTTTGAGTCATTGTTGATGTCTCCCTGCTTGTTTAGGTCTCCTATTACATTCCCAGAGACTTGCAGGTTAGATAAATTGATGCATCCTAATTAGCCCAGTGTGAGTGTGTGGAACAATTTCTAGTCAGTCATCAACCTTGACGACTTCAGTTGCTGAGCTTGACAGCGGAGCATGCCAGTTTACACAGCTAGATGTTGCTGTGCATTTCAAATTATGCAACTGCGCACCAACTTTCCAGCACAGTTTCACAATTCTGAGCCCAATGCCTATTTCTCACAGCTAATAGTTAACTGTCTGAATGAACCAGTGCTGTGCTGTACAAATATTTTACATGTATAGGGAGTTCAGCCACAACCTCAGCTTTTTTTTTCTATTCGGTTGTTGTACGTAAAATACAAGACATCATACAGATGAGACTCTTTACTATTTTGGGGGTCCAAAACACCCATGTTCCTTATTACTCATCACTGCATTGTATGCACTGTACTAAGTGCTCATTGATTCTCAGCTCACACACACACACAAGTCCAACCCTACGAATTAAGACAAAATCAAATGATCCTGTCAGGGCGAGTCACTGACTAGATGGAGTGGATCACTGTGTATTTCAGAAAGAATTTTAGGAGCGTGCTGCTACTGCCTTTGATTCTGTAAGATTATGTAAATGAAATCTATGAAAGAAAAATGTGGCAAAAGTTTTATAATGCAGAATGGCCTTTTCCTGCCATCCTATTTTCACTCTTATAATCGGCATAGATTCTTGTTCTAATGGTGTGCTGCCCTTCTCTGCCTTAACAGCTGTTTGTATCAGGATATGAATTCAGTATTAAAAGTCAAACCAAGTGCTGTTTTCATATTACAGTATATATACTGCAAATAATAAAGCCATCATGCAATAGGACATAGAGACATCCATCTATTTTTAAATCATCTTGATCTATTTCAGGATTTAACACAGGATCCAGAACTGGATGGGGTGTCAGTCTATCATAGGGTATGTAATAAGATAGCCTATCAATATTTTAACAGGCTATACAAACAAAGATTACATTCTGTTCCTTCATGAAAATTTTACAAAAAATAAATAGTTTAATAGCTAAAATATAAATAAAGTTACTTATTACATTGCCAACTTATCATAATATTAGATAGTCCATATGTGGGCTAACATGCTGTGAATTCTGTTTTATCTGACTGACTTTGGTGTCCAGATTATCCATAAAACTATGTTTTCACAGATATTAACTTATGTGATTATTTTAATAATAATACAATACAGTTTGATTTCAGCCAGTGAGTTGAAGGTATTAGAATCCAAAACAAAATTTACAGTAGCTGTGCCAGCAGCAGAATAATAAAGTGGAATTCTTTGTCCACTGTGTTTATGCTCATTTGATACAGGCTGGAATTGCCATTTGAAACAAGCTTCTATTTTTATAATGAACGCAATTGTCCAAATTGTTGTTCATTATGATGTGAGCAGATTCTCCTAAAAGCAAAATGTTTAGATTGGCAACCATTTGAGTTGGACGCTTACAGAGTTTTTTGTTTGTCCTTACATCCATTTCTGAAGCTCACTTATTCCATAAGAAGTTCATGAGAGACAGAACAAATCTTGACAGCATCAGGTATAAGGCAGGGAAAAATCATGGATAGGACATTGGTCCACCATGAACATTCACATAACATTAAGACATATGCATTAACCTAATTCATATGTCTTTTTTCCACTGTGGAGCATCCCGAGAAAACCTCACACATACACTTTGAGAATACGCAAAGTCCATAGAGTCAATGGTTGAGCCAAGATTTGAATTCATGTCTTTGGAGATTTGCTTCCAATACTATGAACCATCCATCCATTTTCCAACCCGCTGAATCTGAACACAGGGTCACGGGGGTCTGCTGGAGCCAATCCCAGCCAACACAGGGCACAAGGCAGCAACCAATCCCATGCAGGGTGCCAACCCACCGCAGGACACACACAAACACACCCACACACCAAGCACAATTTAGAATCGCCAATCCACCTAACCTGCATGTCTTTGGACTGTGGGAGGAAACCGGAGCACCAAGAGGAAACCCACGCAGACACAGGGAGAACATGCAAACTCCATGCAGGGAGGACCTGGGAAGCAAACCCGGGTCTCCTAACTGCGAGGCAGCAGCGCTACCACTGCGCCACCGTGCCGCCCTACTATGAACCATTTCTTTAAAAATGATATTTAATTTGCCTAAATATATTTCTTTATCAGATGGCAATGAACCATGCAGGGTAAGATTTGTAGATTATAGCATTACATTTTTATGCAGTCATTTTACACAGTTAAGCAGTATGTTAAAGCTGTTATATTATAACTGAAACTCAATGTCTTCTTTTCCCAATGCAATTAATGGGCAGACCTGGCATTTTCAGACTGTTTCTTCGTTGTGTCTTTTCATGTCATATTGCAGATAGAACTGGTTAAAGGTCACACTCAAAACAGTAGTAAAGTGTATAAAGACGATCTTCTTTTTTGTTACTGTCTGATGTTGCTCAAAACACTAAATCCTTAGCTATATCACTCTTGCCTCTTATCATCCTCTCACTGACTGCAGTACAGTACAGCAGCTCTGTATATATCCATTTATATAAAAACCTGCTGCTGTTTCATCTGATATGACATCAACAAAAAGTGTGCCAGTAGGATCTATTTCAGGATATACACATGGAGTCTGTATCTGCTTTCATAAAATAGCCTATTATGACACAGAAACATGCAGGGTCCTGTTGTGTAAATAATAAGTGCACTGAAACCTCCTGGTATCTCTGTAGAGGTTTTGGCTTGGCATAACATATTTAGCTTGCTCTCCTATATTTTTTTCTGGGAGGCCCTAGCTATAAATTACTCATGCCATGGATCTTCTGAAATAGTGTAGCTTGAGTTTTCTACTTTTAACAGGGAAATCTTCTTTTCCGAGGCAGGCCTCCCCTTGAATCCTTGGAGTGGCGGCTACACAGCTTGTGGTTTGCTTTTATTTTCCTTTACCACTTCTATCTGGGCTCCCATGGGGCACTGGCAGCAAATTTTTATTTTTGGCTTCACAGTTTTTTGCTGTGAGGTACTCTCTATGTGACTCACTGCTTGCATTGGCACCGTATGCTGTGACTTTCTGTCCGTTGTTTCCAACTGAGATGTCTCTGAACCGTAAGCCACTATGGTATGCTGCTCATTCCTCTATAGTGTTTTCAGCCTCCATTTTGGCCAAGCTTGGCACTACATGTTGTCCTTTAGCCAGGGATATGCCATCTGTTGCAATCAGCTGCATCATGCTGCCTCTTTTCTTTGGCTGAGAGTGAACTGCAGAAGAGCTATTATTTTTTGGTATAAGGGAAGTAGAGTCACTCCCTATCAGCAAAGGCATGCTGACCTCTCCTTCTGATGATAATATAGCTTTAAATTGCATGAGTTGTAGGATTCTGCTGTCTTTTTCTGTGCTTCTCTATAGTTTACTGAGTATGAAGCCTATCTTAGATTTACAGAATCAGGATGCCTCTCCATGAGTTGTAGCTTTGCATGATGTTCTCAACTGATATACTGTGCTGTTGTTACTTCTCTCAACATTGAGCATAATGTTTTATGGGTTGATAGCATTGTCTGTTCCCTCATACTTCTAATGGTGAATCTTTCTTAGAAGAGTTATCTATCAATCATCTCCTGTCCCACTCAATTCCACTAAATATCCAAAATATGCATCTCATCATCTCCATATCCAGGGGAAAGAATTCAGTCAGAATAACCAGTAGGCCATCATTGCAGTGGTGAAACAGTGGTCAAGCAGGAGAGGATGGCACAAGACAGAGCAAGGCACAGTATGGTGCTGGGCAGTGCTCTTCAGTGAAAGACACTTGAAGCAAAGAATACTATCTGGATGCACTGGATTTTTCTGTAGAGCAACAAGGAAGATAAAATTAAAGGACGATCCTCATGAACATAGTCAAAGGTCTGCTAGGGCATCAGAGGTCAGACATCCTTCCAGATGCCAGAGATGCATGCTTTAATCAAAAGTTTTGTTAGTCATTGAGCTTTACAAACTGTTAATTTTGAGAAAGGCCAAGCAGAGTTTAGTGACACGACTTCCTCTGGCCAGCCAACTACAGCAGCCACTCCAGCTTTTAACAGGTGTGTCCATTAATGGGTATTGCAACATCCCAAAACTCAGACACCACCACACAAACAGATGTCCCAGGTTCTAATAACGTATTCATTTTTATCATTTACCTTACAAAAGGCTTTTCTACTACAGACCCACACAAATCTACACTCTTCTCTTTCTTCTTCTCCTCTACACCTCCAAGTGAGCTTTGTCCTTCTTCTTCCTGACTTGGACTAACCCAGATGTAGCAGGGTGGTTCCTTTTATCTCGGACCCAGGAGTACTTCCAGTGCCATGGCATAGCCCAAGTAAAGTAATTCCAGATTCGTCGGAACTCCCTAAAACCAGGGATCACAGCTTCTAGCAGCACCCACAGTGGTACCCAAGGACCCCAACTGGGCTGCTTTATTGCACTATAAGTTCCAGCATGCCTCATGGGTATCCATTGGTGCTCCTGATTTCAGGGTTGCTGCCACTTAACAGTTTGGGAGAGCATGTAGCTTGACCAATTCAGGGTACACTCCTGCCAAAGGTTCCAGAGTGTCAAGGACATTCCTGTTTCTGTCTAGAACAAAAGAGTCATTGTTAATATAATCGTCCAGGCCCTTGGCTATAATAACACTGGGGCCATGGCACATAAGGGCAATGTTTCCATCCATGTCCGAGTTCATAACAGGTGAAGCCTCTGAACAAAATTGGGGTAGCCAGGCAGAAAAATGGCTCTCATTACTAAATGGCTCCTACGATATTTTTGGTAAACCCCTTAAATTAAAGATGAAGGTCTACACTTCAATCACATAATTACTGAATTATTTCAAATCTGTTGTGGTGGATGAAAATTGCGTCATTGTCCAGATTATTATGGACCTGTCTGTATGTGGGTTCTCTGTTCAGTATTATGAAGACAGTGTAGGAGTGAATATAGCATTGGCAGCTATATTCATGAAACTATAAACTGATAAATATGTTTTTGAAGTAAATGATGTGTCACACACTGTGAAAAGGACTGCAGTTAAGAGAACTGACAATGAAGAGCCACAGGAAATACAGATTTCAGTACTCAAAACGCCCAAATCAACAAATCTGCCTAACAACACAAGAATCCGCACAGATAAAGCTACACAACATCCACCTACTGACTGCATGTTTAAATGAATAAGTAATGAAATTTAGTTGTCTAATTGGAAATGCAAACATGCCACTACAAAATAGCATTTTAGCATTTTGTATATCCACAGACCACAATGCTTATCTAAACTCTGCTGTTTTCATGTCATATAATGATGTTACAGTTATATGACAGAATGATATTGTAGCAGACAGATTTACTTTTCAAATATGTGGTGCCCAGTAGCTGCAATGGTCTATATGTATATGTTTCTGTATGTTTCTGGTGTCGCAGTGCTCATTACAATGTGCAAAATAATTATTTGGCTAATGAGCTCCTGAATGTTTAACAGCAAATTTAAGTTTTTATTTTCTCTGAGTCAAGTCTTTTGTTGAGTATCTCTTGCTCTCTTCCTGAAACCTTGGCGGCGGTTTAAAACACATAGACTGGAGGAGCTGGGGTGGGTATTTTAACAATAGCTTTTGCAATGCAAGATTTTTCTGCTATTCAATATACACTTTGTAATGAGAATCACATCTGGCCCCATGAGAGTAATAAAAAGGTGACCATGCTAAACCTGTTAACTATAGGCCAGTGAAATTAACAACTATAATAAATAAATAAATGGAGTCATTATAAAACAGTCAACCTGAGTTTGTATGTGGGAGACTGTGTTTAACTAAGATGCTAGAATTCATCCATCCATCCATTTTCTTTACTTGCTGATCTAGAGCAGATTCCTGGGGAAGCTGGTACCTAACCCATCAAGCATCAGGCAGGAACAATCCACAAACAGAAAGCCAGTCCACTGCAGGCCAAAAAAACATGCACACTGGGGCCAATTTTAATATACCAATTCACCTAACCTGCATATCTTTAGACTGAGTGGGGCATCCCACAGGCCACACAGAGAGAGCATACAAACTCCACACAAGGATCACTGGGGGCATGAAGCCTGTTCTCCTTGTTGTGAGCTAGCAGTGTTAGCACTGTGCCACTGTTCTGCACTATGCTGGAATTCAATGTGGAAGCAGCCGAAGCACTTAGAGTAGTGCACACAATATTATTTATCCATCTATCCATACATCTTCTAAAACTGCTACAGTTAGGTCCATAAATATTTGGACAGAGACAACATTTTTCTAATTTTGGTTCTGTACATTACCACAATGAATTTTAAATGAAACAACTCAGATGCAGTTGAAGTGCAGACTTTCATCTTTAATTCAGTGGGGTGAACAAAACGATTGCATAAAAATGTGAGGCAACTAAAGCATTTTTTGAACACAATCCCTTCATTTCAGGGGCTCAAAAGTAATTGGACAAATTAAATAACTGGAAATAAAATGTTCATTTCTAATACTTGGTTGAAAACCCTTTGCTGGCAATGACAGCCTGAAGTCTTGAACTCATGGACATCACCAGATGCTGGGTTTCCTCCTTTTTAATGCTCTGCCAGGCCTTTACTGCAGCGGTTTTCAGTTGCTGTTTGTTTGTGGGCCTTTCTGTCTGAAGTTTAGTCTTCAACAAGTGAAATGCATGCTCAATTGGGTTAAGATCAGGTGACTGACTTGGCCATTCAAGAATTTTCCATTACTTGCTTTAATAAACTCTTTGGCTGTATGTTTTGGGTCATTGTCCATCTGTATCATGAAACACCGCCCAATCAATTTGACTGCATTTAGCTGGATTTGAGCAGACAGTATGTCTCTGAACACCTCAGAATTCATTCGGCTGCTTCTGTCCTGTGTCACATCATCAATAAACACTAGTGTCCCATTGCCACTGGCAGCCATGCACGCCCAAGACATCACACTGCCTCCACCGTGTTTTACAGATGATGTGGTATGCTTTGGATAATGCGCTGTTCCACACCTTCTCCATACTTTTTTCTTGCCATCATTCTGGTAGAGGTTGATCTTGGTTTCATCTGTCCAAAGTATGTTTTTCCAGAACTTTTTTAGATGTTCTATAGCAAAGTCCAATCTAGCCTTTCTATTCTTGAGGCTTATGAGTTGCTTGCACCTTGCAGTGCACCCTCTGTATTTACTTTCATGCAGTCTTCTCTTTATGGTAGACTTGGATATCGATACGCCTACCCCCCGGAGAGTGTTGTTCACTTGGTTGGCTGTTGTGAAGGGGTTTCTCTTCACCATGGAAATGATTCTGCGATCATCCACCACTGTTGTCTTCCGTTGCACAGGGTGAAAAACAGTAACAATACTTGGAAAAGGTGCCAGTCCGTCACAGTTGACAATATTATTTATCTCCTGTTCAAAAAGATTTTTACTAGATATTGTCATGAGAGCGTAGTGATCAAACTAAATGTAGGAAAAATGTAGGGCATAGCGTGAAGGACTGGCTGAAACACAGAAAGAAAAGAGTTACAGTGCAAGCAACATTTTCTGAATTAGGTGATTATAAACATAGTTAGTCTCCAGGAACTTCTAGAAAGTGCATTATATATTATTATAAAATTATAAAAACATCTAATTTCCATATTTAATCAAGTAAAGGTTAAATATGAAAAACAAAAATATATTTGGTCTAGAATTTGGAAATTAAACGCACTATGTCTTTATTTAACTATGCCTAAGGTTGTGTTTTGATGTTGATGTTTCTGTACAGTATTATTATCCTTCTCCAAGTATTTTAATATAATTTAATGTACAATGATTCCCTACTATTGCTTTTAAAAGCAAAAACTTCGGAATCAAGCCAAGACAGCAGTGCTATCATTTGTGATCATTTGCCAAATACAGCAGTTAAGAGGAAGCATCAGCCTAATCAGCAAAATGTAGTGTCTTCTCCCCAGCCGTGATGTGTCACAGCTTCATGTTGTCTTCTGTATCTTTTGATTTTATTCTGTGGACCACTGGCTGTGATCTCTTGGGTTGTAGGAAGGCCAAGTAAAGAGGAGGGTTTGTAGTTTTTGGAGACCAAAGAGGACTTTGCTAAGCAAAAGAAAAAAAACAAATCACAAAGGCAGCTGTGCAGCAGGAGCATGTTTTTGGAGAGGCATCTGGTTAAACAAAGGATTCCAGAGAACTGTCATCCGAAACATCATTTGTTAGGACAGCTTGTATTATTAACTATTGACATATAATTTTAGGGACAGATCTGTGTGCTATTTAGTTTGGTTGTAATACAATCTCAAATCAATAAGCTATGACACTGCTGAAATAAGGACAGCACTGTGGCATGTCTACAACTTGGAATACTGGCCAAGTTACTGTTTCTGTGAAGTTTGCACATCCTCCATATGTATGTGCTTGGGGATTCTCCTGTCTGGATATGAGCTCCTAACTTGAATCATAGCCTTTGTGGATTTTGCATGTGTCCCCGTGTTCATGTGGTTTTTCTCTGGGTCATCTGTTTTGCTTCCACATCCAGAAGATGTAGACAATAAATAAATCAGTGAAGAAATTGTCTCTGTGTGAGTGAGTGAATGAGTGTGTCTTGGATGCTGCCTATATAGTCATTGAGCCTGTAATGGATAAACAGAATAGAAAACGGATGAATCAATAGACATAAACTGAACTTCTGTTTTGCAGATTCCATTTTATTTAAAGGACTATTCTTTACTTATGTTTTTGTGCAATTATGAGTTAGTTCAGGGATCTTCAAACTTGGTCCTGGGAACCCACTGTGGCTGCAAGTTTTTGTTCTTCTGGTTTTAATTGGACTCCTGGGCTAATTAAGTGAACTGCTATTTCCAAAATTCTGTGTTTTGGGAACAATACAGACATTAGAAAAATAAGTTTGGTTAAAACATTTTATTAAAATGCACTAAGCAGTTATATGGGAAAAATTTATTTTTTTCTTTTAACAACATTTTCATCTTGATTTTCATTCTACTTTTGTAGGTGTTCTAATCGTTTAATTAATCCATTATTTACTAATTAATGGGTCTGAATCTCAGTTGCAGCCTTTCATGATTCAGTGTTGCTTGCCTGGGTGTCTAGCTCTGTTAGTTTTTCATCCATCCATTATCCATCCCGCTATATCTTAACTACAGGGTCACGGGGTCTGCTGGAGCCAGTTCCAGCCAACACAGGGTGCAAGGCAGGAAACAAACCCTGGGCATGGCACCAGCCCTCCGCAGGACACACACACACACACACACACATGCACACACACACACACACACCCACACACACACACGCACACACACACACACACACACACACTAGGGACAATTTAAAATCGCCAATGCACCTAACCTGCATGTCTTTGGACTGTGGGAGGAAACCGGAGTACCCGAAGGAAACCCACGCAGACACGGGGAGAACATGCAAACTCCACTGCACCACCATGCTGCCCTCTGCTAGCTTTTAATTGTCATTAATAACATACAAGGAAGGGAGCAAACTGCATAGAGAAAGGCCAAATCAACATAAGACAGTTAAGCTTTTAAATCTATTGCAAAATAGAAATAGTATTAGAAATACTTCTAAATGTCTTATAAACGTAAAAATCATGTTGCTGTACTTTTCTGAATGTAGAATAAGAAAACAGGAAAAACATACCAGCTAAATAAATGTGATCAGTGTTATCAATTGTTGTCACTGATTATAAATCTGGTTGGAACAAAAACTTCCAGCAACAGTAAGTCCCCAGGACTGAGTTTGAAAACCCCTACAGTTAGTTATTGGTCATGCTTGGAAAAGCAATTCATTTCTATTATGCACCTTTTCCACTGTTCTTTGACGACCTCATGTGATCACATTTATCTCTTGCAGTCTGTTTCTGAAAAGAGAAAAAGCAACAAATTAAACTATCAATTTGCAGAAGTGATAGAATAAAACTTAATTATAAATACAAATATATGGTAAATCGTAGAGCTTATAATCAGTTTCTCATACTATGTATATTTTTCGTGTGGAATAAACGCTGTTTGCCATGAAATAAAGGAACTTTTTTGGAAAGACATTTTTGTAATCTTAAGGTGGTGAAGAGATCATAAGAGACTGCAGAAGTCCAGGGGCCTCATGTATAAACGGTGCATATGCACAAACATGTTGCGTATGAACGTTTCGACGCTCAAATCGCGATGTATAAAACCTAAACTTGGCGTAAAGCCAAACACATTTTCACGGTAGCTCCAACCCTGGCGTACGCAAGTTCTCTGCTCGGTTTTGCAAACTGGCGGCACCCAGCGTCAAAGCAGAGCTACTGTTCGTGTGTAGTTACCCTTTCTTTTTTAGATCCACATCCCTGACGCGGCTTTATAAATACACTGAAATTAACCGCATATTGTTTATTAGTTTAATGCATCTGATTGTAATTAACCTATAACAATATAATGGTCCACAAAATGGTCAAACTATTCTAAATACAATAGCTGCGTTAGTGTTGTTACTCTCACTGCACCTTCTTCTTCTTCTTTCAGCTGCTCCTTTTAGGAGTTGCCACAGTGGATCATCTTTTTCCATATTACTCTCACTGCACCACTCTTGAGTATTTATCCCACTTTATCTGAGTGTGGAATCACAGCTCTACAGCAGCTGATCGGAAAGAGAATTATTGGTATACAGCATCAAGCAAACGCTGCCCCAGCCATGCTGTCTATTGAACTACTGTCATACGGCAAACACTTCAGAGCCTTTCCTCGCAGTTCAGAAACAGTTTCATCCCAAGAACTATAAACCTACTAAATCAGTCCATCAAGTGCTCCTTGTAGAACTGTTTGTACTTATAAGTACAATTACCCCACTGTAAACTTGTGATACAGTTATAATATTGCACAATCTGAGCCACTTTATAAAGCGCGTATTTACATATGATGACAATATCATTTTTAAGATGAAATGCAGCAAAATATGTTTATTATATTATACAGATAAAACTTTATTTTTATTTAAATAATCTATATTGTTAATAAATAAACATGTGATGACACGGTGTCGCAGTGCTAGCAAGGAGCTGGCGCTCCATTCACAGATTGTTCCTGCCTCACACTGTGTTCTTGCTGGGACTGGCGCGACACAGGATGGATAGAATAACTTAACATGTACTACGAAGATATTTCAATGTTCCTTAAAAGTTTTGAAGAATCGGCGTTCTAAGCTTACAAATGGCTTAACCTCTATTACAGAGCTGATTGTGTGGCGATTGGGTATTTGGAGAAAGAAAAGTAAGGACAGGAATTGGGGGTTAGTACGTTTGAAAGAGACAGTACGGCTGCAATAAATTATTTCATTAAAGGTTGTGCACGGTGCAGCAAGCATCCTGCGTGAGGCATGAACAATCACTGAGCCACTGTGTTCCCATGTTTAATAACATGCTTTAACTCCTATCATCATGAAAATGATATCACATATACATCTCAGTATTTTAATTATCCAGAGAACTGTAATATCATGAATGTAAAGGATTCTGTGTCCTGTCGGAGGAAGAGAAAGCCGGTTTAAGAAGCACATAGTGATTCACACACATAGAAGATCAATATAAAACAAAGCATTTAATGTGCTACTTTAGTTACGATGGGATTTGAGAAACTAGTAAATTAAAAAAATTTTAAGATGAAGTTTATGATGTTCTACTTTAATGACAAAATAAACTACGTGATTAAAGTGGAAATTTCGAGATTAAAGTTGACATTTCGTGCTTTTTTCTCACTGTGTGCCTATTTTTTTTTCTCTGTACCCTAATAAGCTTTCATATGACACTCAGACAGTGGGGTATGACTTGTCTTTTCACGGCGACTTTGATATCTGACAACTTCTTTTTTATTTTAGGCACTGCGCGACTTTGTGAACTTGAGCTTTCAAGTTTCTCGGACACTCTATGTCACTCGATCAACTTCCTTTTGTTGTTTATACCACTGTTTAAACCAACAAATAGTATGTTTTACCTTGCCTCCACTTGGTATTCGCTGAAATTCTTCTATTTCCCCCCATGCTTTTGCCATTGCCTTTTCACTGAACACAGAGCTTAAGGGCTATTTATATTGATTTGCATGTTCAAAGAGGCATAATTTTGGGAGGAGTTGGGGCAGGACAGCAGGCGCGTGCATGTGCGTTACTTTTCACGCTGACCAGGATTTATGTAGCAGAAGAATGTGGAAGTTGGTGTTCGCACAGATTTATGCATCTGGATTTTTTTGTATGTAAGAAAATTTCCGCTTTTGTGCTTTCGCCATATTATAGTGTGAGTCCTACGCACAACGTTATACATGAGGCCCCAGGAGAGTTTCTTCCGAGTGATGGTTTTAGCCTCAAATTAATGATCTTCTTTTGCACACAAAGCCTGAGAGAACTCAAGAGTGCCAAACTATTTTCAGAGGAATTGGGATTTTGAGGTATAGAGCATTTGGTGCTTCTACTGAGATGACTGCAGGAGGCTGAAAAGGTCTTCCTGGCCATGGAAGTAATGCTAAGTATTATGCTAGAAATAGTTCCTAAATGAGATTTTGTGTCTGCACCCATACCATTGACAAAAAAGAGACTGAAATGTAAGATGGAGTAAGAACTCCAGTGGCAGGATAGAATTACAGGCAGACATGGAAGAGAGACGGAGTTGAATAGGTAGGTGAGTGAGACAGTCCCTTAGTTTTGAGTCATTGTAATTTTAGATGGTGGATGTGACGTGTTAGTGCACCAGCTCATCATGCATTTAAGGATCTGAAATTCTATTTCAGAGCAAATGGAACAGATATAGAGTAGTTAGATTTCTATTCCATTTAATATTTTTGTTCTCCCTCTTGTATATGTTGGTTAATAAACACTAATATACTTTGATATATCTGTGATTCCTGCACATATTCCAGGGGGACTGTCGCAGAAAGCAGTCACCTGTCATAATAGTTTTATAGAACTTTTATTATAACCTTTACAGTAGTCCAATAATAAACTATCCATTCATCCACTTTCCAACCCGCTTCATCCTAACTACAGGGTCACGGGGGTCTGCTGGACCCAAATAATAAACTACACAATGCGATTTATATATATTATATACACAATACAATTTATATATTCCTGTTTGTAATTCTTCAATGAATTGGCTGCACAATTATCTTGTAGAATTAAGATCCTGGATGGCTGACAATTTTCTCAATCTTAATCAAAATAAAATGGAAGTGCTGATAGCTTGTCCTCCTGCCAAAGCTCAAACTGGTTTTGAACTCCTTGGCTCTTTTATGGACTTTTGCAAACCTCAAGTCTGTAATCTTGGTGTCATTTTTGACAATAACCTCCCTTTTGAGAAACAGATAAATTCTGTGGTCAAGAGTTGCTTTTTCCAGCTCCGTTTTTTAGCCAAGATTAAGCCTTTTTCATCTCCTGGGGATCTTGAGAAAGTGACTCATACTTTTATATATTCTCGGCGTAATTACTGTAACTCATTTTATTATGGGATTAGCAAATCTGTGATATGCAGGTTGTAGTTGGTCCAGTATGCTGCTGCCCATTTTTGGGTCGGGGTAAGAAAGTTTGATTCTGTATCTCAGATATTAGTGTCTTTACACTGGCTGCCTGTTAGTGGGTATGCTTCCACTTATTTATCTGAATTGTGTGTTATACACCAGCCATCCAGAAAACTTTGATCTGCTGGTCAGTTGTCTCTTGTTGTCCCTCATACTAAGTGCAAAACTAAAGGAGATAGGGCTTTTGCACCTGCTGCACCTCATCTGTGGAATTATTTATGTAATTAAATTAAGGAGTCACCCTCAAGTGAACTGATTAAAACTAGTTTGATGACGCATTTCTATTCCTTAGCTTTCTGTAACCGTTACTGATACTGATGGTTCCTTTCTCATAGTCATTTGTTTGTTTTCAATTCACTGCTAGTTTGTATTGTGTTTTACTGTAACTGATTTTATTTTATCCATGTTTATTATATATTTTATTGTAAAACATTTTTTCCACAGCATTACTGATGTAGGTTTAAATGTGGGGGAGTTAGTTGTCAGTTATAATCATCAACATTAAAAGAAATAAACATTTGAAATACATCAGTCTGTGTGTAATGAATGAATCTAATATACAAGTTTCACTTTTTGAATGGAATTACTGAAATAAATCAACTTTGTCATGATATTCTAATTTTATGACCAGCACCTGTATATATATTAAGATTTTTTAGACTGCCAGTTAACAAAAAATATCCACCTTAATAAAATGATAAGTAAAACTCTATCTGCCTTTGTGTTCATTCGGTAGCTATATCTCTGTCATTCTAAAAGATGGTGCATCAAAATCATTTTTAGTAATAAAATTCATTGCATTGGTCATTCCAATAGATGGCACATCACAAATATTAACCCTATTTTTATGAATCCCACACCAAAAATTAGTGATTAAGCTCACAATTTAAAAGATGATGACTTAAGGTCAGTTTTGCAGGCTTTCTAACTCTGTGCTCTCTCTCTCTCTGGTACTCGCCTCTGGCTCTTAGCAGACTCAGATCCAGGTCTGCTTAAAGACACCACCTTTTTGTGCCATCTAGTTTATATGGTGGATCAGTTGGAAGGCTCAGGACTTGTTCTGGAAGTTATTCAAGGAGGAGTGCCCTTACTAGGCATATGCTCTGGGCTGTAGAGAAAGGACAGGATACCATTAGCGACAGCACCCCCCTCTCATCTCAGAGTGGTATTGTTTACCTCAGTTGAGCTTATCTAGAGACCCCTAGAAACTCATGTGTGACAATATATATATTACAGTATTAGTTTATTATTATTGGACCAACTGACTGTTCAGTAGCTAAACCATGTGGCTGGGTTTTTCCCCCACTTATGATCTATGCCTTAGGTGAATGCCTAATTCGCCAAAATGGTGGCGCCAGCCCTAGCTGTATCCATGCAAAACTGTACAACACATGTGAATATATAAAAATGAAATGTATAATTTATTGTAAAGTGCATAATTACAGCAGAAGCATGTACTGAGAAGTCATAGAGTTGCAGTCTAATGATAGATTAAATTAAACCTCTACACATTAAACAATGACAAAATTCATGTAATGTCATGTAATTTACAGCCTATTGGGTGTTTTATTTTTATACAAAAATAAGACCACTACGTTCTTCTACTCTGGCATAAACAGGACTTTAAACACGTCATTGTTGCAATAGACTTAGCGATACTAAAGTAGCAACTTTGCACATACCTTTCATAGGTTCAGGGGTGAATAGAGTCATTTTTGTCCAATGTACAAAGTACAGTTAAATTCTTATTTGCACACAATACACATGAGAGAATAGGAACTAGAAACTAACAGCTACTGCTTCAATTAGAATTGCTCCTTCCACTGCAGTGTCATTATACTCAGTCTAAATTCAGAAAACCCCTCAACACTTATACTAATCCTTTGAATTTAGTTTGATCTATTAAGATAAAAAAATTTCAAGAAAATTTCAAAGTTCTATTTTAAATGCCTCTTTTGTTAGCAAGACAAACATTCAATGTACTTTGGATTTAAATACCACCTTGGGTTTGACTCCTTCTTGTCTAATTTGACACTCCCTAAGCTCTCTAAAGATGAAGCTTCAATGTCTTAAATGCTAGCGTTACTGACATCAAAATCAAAAAAGCACTAGATTTCATGCAGTCTAGGAAGTCACCAGGTTCAGATGGGTTGCCACCTGGAGTTTTCAGTGTTTTGGGAACAATTACTAGTTTCAGATACTAAATTCTGCCATTTCTTTTACTCGAATGAATGACTACAACAACACTGTCATCATCCTAAGGTAAATGAGCCAACAGATTTAACCTGATCTAAACTATATAAACCATCTTTTGGCCCCAGTCCTCCAAATACACATCCTTACAGACCAATCACTTTACCGAACAATGATATCAAGGTCTTGGCAAAAATTTAAACAAAAAGAATAGACAATGTTTTCCTTTCCTATAATATCAAAAAACAGACTGGATTTCTTAAACATAGACCTTTACTATCCAGTGTTGTACAGCAACAAAATAATTTTTTCTTACTGTACTTGAGTATGTTTTGGGACTTTCCTTAAGAACAGTTAGGTCCATAAGTATTAGGATAGTGACACAATTTTTATAATTTTGTCTCTGTACACTACCACAATGGATTTGAAACAAAGCAATCAAGATGTGGTTGAATTCTAGACTTTTAGCTTTAATTCAAGGGGTTTAACCAAAATATTGTATGAGCTCGTTTAGGAAATACAGACATTTTTATATATGGTCCCCCTATTTTCAGGGGCTCAAAAGTATTTGGACAAAGTAACATAATCATAAATACAATGATCATTTTCAAAGTTTGTTTAAAAATCCTTTATAGTCAATGACTACCTGAAGTCTGGAACCCATGGCCATCTCCAAGTGCTGGGTTTCCACCCTATCTATCTATCTATCTAGTGATACTTTGACAGGCCTTTACTGCAGCTGCTTTCAGTTGCTGCTTGTTTGTTGTACCTTCTGCCTTCAGTTTTGTCTTCAGTAAGTGAAAGTCATGTCCAATTGAGTTTAGGTCAGTAGATTGACTTGGCCATTGAAGAATATTCCACTTCTTTGCTTTGAAAAACACTTGGCTTGCTTTCACGGTATGTTTTGGCTCATTGTCCATCTCTACTGTGAAGAGTTGTCCTATCAGTTTTACAGCATTTGGCTAATCTGAGCAGATAGATTAGCCCTATACACTTTAGAATTCATCCAACTACATCTGCCAGCAGTCATATCATCAATAAACACTAGTGAATGAAATCCATTCGCAGCCGTGCATGATCATGCCATAAAACTGCCTCCACCATGTTTCACAGATGATGTGGTATTCATTGGATCAAGAACAATTTGGGTTTCTTCTCCATATTTTTCTCTTTCCAACATTCTGGTATATATTGACCTTAATTTCCTTTGTCCAAAGAAAATTGTTCCAGAACTGGACAGTCTTTTAAAAATGTTTTCTGGCAAAGTCTAATCTATCTTTCCTATGCTTGAGGTTTACCAGTGATTTGCACCTTGTGGCAAACTCTCTGTCTTAACTTTCATTAAGTCTTTTCTTGATTATAGACTCTGGCAGTGATAGGTCTACCACCTAGGGGTTTTCATGGTCTGGCAAAATGTTGTGAAGGGGTTATTTTTTACCAAGAACAGAATTCTGCACTCATCTCGAACAGTTGTCTTCCTTGGGTTCCCAGACCTTCTGGTGTTGCTGTATTCACCAGTGTGTTCCTTCCTTTAGGGAATATACCAAATGGTTGATTTGATTACTCCATGTGTTTCTGCTATATCTCTAAAGGCTTTGTTTTGTTTTCAAAACCTAATGATGGACTGTTTTTAATTGCATGGACAGCTCTTTGGACTTCATATTGAGAGTTCACAGAGACAGCTTCCAAATGAAAATTCCACACTTGGAATCGATTCCAGACCTTTTACTTGCTTAATAGTTAATGAAATAATGAGGGACCTGCTCACACCTGTGTATGGAACAACTTGACAGTCAAATGTTGATATACTTTTGAACCCCTGGAAGTGGGTGGAGGGCTATGAAGAAAAATGGCTGTCATACTAAACTGCTCGTAAGATATTTTTGGTAAACTCCTTAAAGTAAAGCTGAAAGCCTACACTTCAATCATATAATGATTGCTTTATTTCAAATCCATTGTGGTGGCATACAGACCCAAAATTATAAAAATTGTCACTGTCCAAATACTTACAGAACATACTATATACTGTATATATTTATATATATATATATATATATATATATTTATATATATATATATATATAAATATATACAGTATATAGTATGTTCCGTAAGTATATGCATATTTTTTTTTTATTTTCACTTTTACTTCACTACATTTTCAAACACAAATGACTGTTCTACTCCAATATATTTTGCTATACGCATTCATTACTGAAATGTTATAAAATAAAAGTGCCACGCAAATACACACAATGTTTTGCTCAATCAATCACCTAAAATACAGGTTTCCCCCACTTTAGGAAAATTTGCATATATGAAGAATATGGGTCAATTATCAAAGGCATCTATCTATTGGAAGATGCCAGTGATATTTAGATATTGATAACAAATTTACATCTTTTGAACTGTTCAACTCTAAATGTAATCTTTCAGTGACTCACATTTTCTTCCATATGCAACAGAAACCTTGTTAAAAGCAACCTACCCAGCTTCCCTCATTGGTCAACTGTCCTTGAGATACTGGCTAATTGGGTTGCCACCTTTAATATGGACAAATAAGAGATGCCTACCCAAACCAACCTTCCAACCTCAAGGTGAAGCTATAAGTTTCGGCAAAATCAATATGTACAGTTTGAAGTGCTTTATTGCAAGACAAAATAAAAAGTACTAACATTTACACAAAACATTTTATAACACAAAACAGAAACATAACCTTATGTCCATCCCAAACATATGGAAGCAATCAGTGATTACAAGCATTCCCTAGTATCCTTTAGAAAATAATAAATAAATAATAAAGTCTCCTTCTGTAGCAGCTATGCAGTCAGTCACTTGCTCTGTGTGTAGCCAATATTTCTCTCTGTACATGATCTTCCATGAGTACTTTTTGTCACTCCATGATGCCTTAGGCAATGGTTTGTTCTTCAGAATGACTGAGTGGAAGTCAGCATGGGTCAGGTCAAAGATGAGTGAGATGAGGAACACATTCCTAATGAGCTCCACATAGCACCAGTTCTAGACATATCTCTATTTTCTGCTATCCTGGAGAAGATTCTCTCTGCATACCCTGTTAAGGCCGGAATTCTAATATTGTAGTAGATGACTTGTTACATCAGATGCTTGAAATATAGCCATCCACCAGGCAGCCATGTCTTTGCTCTTCCCTTGATCATCCTCCTGATGCTTCTCCAGAATGCTGTTGGCTGTGATGATCTCACCACACAGCCCAAAACAGTTCATCCTGATTATGAGATTGAGCTCTTCACGGATGTTTCTAAGGTCACTGGAAGTGAGCTTGCCATTTTGGAAAGAGGGGAGCTGAAGACAACAAAGCCAGTTACTCAGTTACTGTTGAAAGTACACAGTAGCAGAATCAATGAATGCAGTGAATTCTTTCTTTACCTTGCCTGTGTAACTTGAAGAGAGAAGCTGCAGCTTAATTTTTGGCAGGTATCCATAAAACTTGTCATCTCACAATTGTGCCAGTTTGGTTCCAAAGAAATGAATAATGGAATACAGCTCTCCACATTTGGTAGCATTGTCCTCAGGCTTCTTAGCAACATCTTCAAGGAGGAACAAAATGTTATTTTTGAGGAGGAGGTAAACATCCACGATATTTCTGTCTTCTTCATCCCACACCCTCATCACCACAGTGCTGATCTTCAACAAAGTGCAGATTCACCTGGAATAGTCATTTCCAAGAGTGATGAAGTATGACTTACAGTCACACCAGTTTTGCAGTCAAGAGATGTCTGACTTTAGGAAAAGCCATCTTGATGTGACATCCTGCAGAACTTCTCAGGAACTCTATATCACATAACTTACACAATTTTTTTAGTGACTCTCTTCATTTAGTTGATGCAGAGAATTGGCTATATATTTTTAGAGCTACATCCTCATCATATATGGTCAGATTGTTTAGGACACACTAGATTAAGAACTTTTATAAGTAACCTATAAATGCTTCTTATGTAAAGACCATCACAAAACATAATCACAAACAGGAGTTTGCACAATATGTTGGCGAGCTCTGTAAGCCCTGCTGTTTCTTTGAAGGACAGGTGATTGGCAGGATGATGCTAGCCCTCGTCCTGTATCCAAACTTTGCCATCTTTCGTCTGGTGCAGCTGCGTTGTTCTTACATGTGAGTGGACGTTTCTTGCAGGGAGGGCTTCTGTTCTCTTTCTCCGATCTGAGTTCACCTCTGTTATAGCTCATCTGTATTTGAAAACAGCAGTGTCAGATTGGTGCGAGCATGAACGCGACTGAGAGAATAAAACTGAATAAAAAAAAAACGCTAACCTTTACAAGTACCATACATTTACACCGTCTGTTACAGACTCAAATCAAATGTACGCTTTTATTGTATAATAGTAACAATAAGAACAGCTCACTACTGAAAACATTTATTTTGGGACACGTTAAGACTTGAGCCCAGGACCTTCAGAATAGAAGTCAGGAGCTCTAACCGCTGTACTACCCAAGAAGTCAGGATAACCAGCAACACTAACCTGATTTCTTTTTCTTCGGTTATAGTCTTGGAAAAAAAACGCATTTGTTCTGTTATACTTGTATCTTTTGTGAAAGTGCTTATTTGATATTTGGACTTCAGTCTTCACACATTATACACATCATGTCTACATGAAGTACTAAAACATGGAAAAAGTTTGTCTTTTAGGTATGTGTTCAATATTTCCTGTCATCCTACACTTACATCTTTGCAGACATGGAACACTCGTGAAATGCACGTGTTCCGAATATCCATCCATCCATCCATCCATTGTCTCCCGCTTATCCGAGGTCGGGTCGCGGGGGCAGCAGCTTGAGCAGAGATGCCCAGACTTCCCTCTCCCCGGCCACTTCTTCTAGCTCCTCCGGGAGAATCCCAAGGCGTTCCCAGGCCAGTCGAGAGACATAGTCCCTCCAACGTGTCCTGGGTCTTCCCTGGGGCCTCCTCCCGGTTGGACGTGCCCGGAACACCTCACCAGGGAGGCGTCCAGGAGGCATCCTGATCAGATGCCCGAGCCACCTCATCTGACTCCTCTCGATGCGGAGGAGCAGCGGCTCTACTCTGAGCCCCTCCCGGATGACTGAGCTTCTCACCCTATCTTTAAGGGAAAGCCCAGACACCCTGCGGAGGAAACTCATTTCAGCCGCTTGTATTCGCGATCTCGTTCTTTCGGTCACTACCCATAGTTCATGACCATAGGTGAGGGTAGGAACATAGATCGACTGGTAAATTGAGAGCTTCGCCTTGCGGCTCAGCTCCTTTTTCACCACGACAGACCGATGCAGCGCCCGCATTACTGCGGATGCCGCACCGATCCGCCTGTCGATCTCACGCTCCATTCTTCCCTCACTCGTGAACAAGATCCCGAGATACTTGAACTCCTCCACTTGAGGCAGGATCTCGCCACCAACCCTGAGAGGGCACTCCACCCTTTTCCGGCTGAGGACCATGGTCTCGGATTTGGAGGTGCTGATTCTCATCCCAGCCGCTTCACACTCGGCTGCGAACCGATCCAGAGAGAGCTGAAGATCACGGCCTGATGAAGCAAACAGGACAACATCATCTGCAAAAAGCAGTGACCCAATCCTGAGCCCACCAAACCGGACCCCCTCAACACCCTGGCTGCGCCTAGAAATTCTGTCCATAAAAGTTATGAACAGAATCGGTGACAAAGGGCAGCCCTGGCGGAGTCCAACTCTCACTGGAAACGGGTTCGACTTACTGCCGGCAATGCGGACCAAGCTCTGGCACCGATCGTACAGGGACCGAACAGCCCTTATCAGGGGGGCCGGTACCCCATACTCTCGGAGTACGTGTTCCGAATAGCGATATATATTTATTAGCCTAGGTACAGTACCTGACTCACTGATAAACAAGGCTTCAGTTGGGAGAGGTTTTTGCAGTTTCTCTGGCGGTGGGGGGGGATGGCATAGCAGGCTGCTTGTTTGGGATTATCAACATATTTACAAGACAAAAGAAGCTGAATGGAGACGTGCGAGTGGATTTAAGGTGGGCCGGATTTACGAGTTTTCTCATAAGCTTTGGCAATTCTAGTGTTAAGGTTGGTGTAGACGGAGTTGTGTATTCCATAGATTACAACTTCATTGTCAGCACTAAAAGCTGACAGTTGACCCAATGACAATATGAACTTTTCAAGAAATTGTAGTGTGCAATCCTCAATTCCTTTTGCAGATTAACTTGGATTCTCTAGGAAATCAACCATTTTGCTCATCACTTCATTTTTAGGTGTAAAGAACTGCACTACCAGAGGAAACATTTTTCTGTTTTCCTTCTTTGAACAGCAAAAGTGGGAGGGCTTTCAGATGTCAAAAGTTTCACCATATCCTCCACTGCTTTTGGTGCAAGGACATCTTTTACGAATGTATTTGATTTTATTCTCCTACAAGAACTTTTCTTGTCAATTTTTCAGTCTTGCAAGATCTTCTGGTTCAGCTTCTGTGCACAATTAGCACCGTTCTAGCTCAGCTTGTATTTAACAAAGTGATAACCGTGAGCTAACTCCGAAACTGTTACTTGCAGAGGAGGAATCATTAATTAGATTGAAAATGTTTGTGGATTAAGCTATTGAACAGCAAAGGATAGTCTGAAAAAAACATTTAAATTTGCATTATGAATATGGATCATACAGGACAGACTGATAGGGTTGTATATTTAGATGTTTTAAATTACACATAGTCATAGAATGTATGATTTATAAATTATAAAATAAATTGAACTAATTTCAGTCCAAATAGATGAAAGTATCAGCAAGATCAGTCTGCACTGATTATTGACTAGTTTTATTGGTTACAGTACAATATAGGTTAATGTAGGCAACATACAATTAAACAACAGCAACATGCCATGTCTACCTTGAGGGAAGTCTGACGTATAAGGAATTGTGTTACTTCACTCTGCTTCCTGTGCTGTTTAGCTGCTTGGAAATGGGTTGCACCTGCACTGTGCTGTTTCAGGTCAACTGTTGCTCATGGGATGTTTCCATGAGACTGAAAAAGCTTGTATTTGTTACTAGGGACAGGGCCCACAGATATTCTGTCTTCCATTCAGGCTTATACCTCGACAGCCTCTTATGATTCATGGGTGGATTTGGATTAGCAGACATCATCACTGGAATGTTTAGACTGTATGTACCACTTTGTTCTGGGCATTCCATTTTACCCTGCAGTGTGACTGTTATTTACTCTCAACATGTTAATACAACATAATGGCAGTGGTGACGCTGATGCATAATCTCACATTGCATGAGGAGCTTGTCGGTCTGTAACATTAGCTTGTCACAGTGGCTTTAGTTCATGAAATTTCCCACAGTGTTTTCAGAGTATGTCAAAACTTTCACAGAACATACCCCTTAATGATCTTAGGGAACAATAGGAAAGGGATTTCTTAATTAAAGTTTCAGAAAAGGAACAAAATTCAGCCATTCATAAAACACACTCTCTAGTT
This sequence comes from Erpetoichthys calabaricus, assembly GCF_900747795.2. Taxonomy (NCBI): domain Eukaryota; kingdom Metazoa; phylum Chordata; class Cladistia; order Polypteriformes; family Polypteridae; genus Erpetoichthys; species Erpetoichthys calabaricus. The sequence continues at coordinate 152,363,387 of NC_041396.2, forward strand.
CAATATATACCAAGAACAGCATAATTTGATCAAAACTTTCTCATTGTTCGCATAACCCTTGCTTAAAATGACCTAAAATGTATCCAGGATAAGACTCAACCTCTGTGTGATGTCATGATGTGCCCTGCACATGCATAGGCCACATATTTTGGGAATGTCCTACACTTTGGTCATTTTGTGCAAATATTTTTGTATATGTTTCAGATACCAGATAAGATAGAAGTGTACTTTGAAAAATAATTTCCTACAGTATACTACACTACTTGAATGAAGACTTGTATTGCTCAACTGGAAGAATCCTAATCTACATTCTTACTCTTACTACGTTTACCATAAACATTCAATAAACTGTGCAATCAAATGTGTGTCATTTAGAAGGCCTTGTCAAATAATTACTCAGAAAATATTAAAGGTGCAATACTCCATTTCCAAAAAAAAAAAAAAGAAGAATTTTATGAATTTTGGGCAAAAATTATCACTTCCATAACAAAGAGTCCTAAAGAGATATTTAAGATCATACAGTTGTATAATGGAGACTATCCTTATTGGAAATACATACTATTGTGGTGTATGATGTAGAATTAATTAGCTATAATGAAAACGATCTGATGTAAAATTGAAATTGAAAATTTTATTTAAGAAACAAAAAAAAAATGCATCTTGAAGCTATAATATCACAGAAGAGGACAATCCTTAAGCCTTTTTTGGCATACTGTAAGGAAATAAAAATCAAAGCAGCAATTAAAGTTAATTGCATTCCACTTTTTTTCCTAGCCTTAGTCCTCCTCCAGACTTCTTACTTATGAATATTCCTTTAATCAGCATTATTAATCTCGCCATGGTTACAAAGTTTACGCCTTTTTCAATTTAGTTTTCTTCATATTCCCCTTACTATGATCACGAGGTTGAGAACTTCAAATGAGAATGATACAGTGACTTTAGGCTAAAGATTGTCTGAGTTTTAATTCTTGCCTCTGTCTTTTGTTTAGAGTATTAATTATGCAATAGAGAACATCGGATATTACTTAGCTATATGTTAAAGGTGAAACATGAAATAAAAAATATTGATCTATTCAAAATGCTGCCTCTACATTCTGATAAATTATTACTTTGTAAATGAATGCTAATAAAGCATTCCAAAAGATGACCCATGTTAAAAATTAGAATACTTCTTTATGTAAAGATCATGAACATAAAAAAACATAAAACTGATCATTAACTAGTGTAAGATACAGTATATAGAGTGTCCATTTTGTCAAAGTCATCCGCCGATCCTAAGAACATAGCTCTTTGAACTGAAGAGGGACTGGGTTTTGAGACAGATATAACACATAAATGTTGGATGTAGCAGCACTGATTATATCCTTAATTTAGCCTTTCTGAGATAACATTAAAAAAACTTATATAAGTCTGTTAGACATTTATGTAGGGGTGCTATGTTGGTGAGCTTTAGATTTACTTTGATTTTAAACAAGGAATGCTCAACACTCAGCCATAAATCTGTAGGTCAGGTATGTAAACCTGCTGTGTTTCTGCACTTTAACTTCACTTTGACTTTGAACAAAGAATGTTAAACATTGAGAGAGAAACATCTCGAACACAGCCATCCTGCTGGGCTTTTCTTGTGCAACAGTCTCTAGGGTGTATTGGAAACAAATCAACGATCAAACAGCATCTAGCCAGCGGCACTCCTATAGCTGAAAGTTTTGCCAATTAAAAGACAGGCCACAACTGATTATCAAAGACATACCAGAAACAAAACAAAACATGCTGGTCTCAGCCTTAGATAGAGTGTAACGGTAGAAAAAAAGATCTCAGTTCCAGCACAGTCTTCAAAAGTATTTGTCACGGAACCATCTATAGTGAATAACATTGGAGTGGCTTAATGAAGACTCCTGTATCAAATTCTGATTCCAGGAAGTTCACACTGATAAAAAGTTCAGTTTTTGGCAGTGTGGTGGAGTACAGTACTACATTGTTGTGCAAGGAGTCACACTTAAGAATGATGGTGGGATTGAGGTGTGAGATTGCTTTCTAGTTACAGGGAAGACATCCGAATGCCATAACATACAAAAAATGTGGCTAACAGCATTCCTTCATAACTTTTCCCTGATTTTGTAAGTTTTTTTGCAGCAGAATAATGCACTGTAACATGTAAAAAATGTAGACCCATCAAGGAAAGTTTCCAGGAATACAAGCATTTAACGGTTCAGATGCAGAAAGTATGAGACGGAATGTGCCAATATACTTGTGGCACTATTATACTCTTACCTGAAGAATTCACATTTTCATGGATACTAAATGACTAATTATAGAATATTTACAAGGTGTACAAAAACACCTGCCTATCACAATTTCTCCATGCATGTAAGACAAGATTGTCTGCTTCATACTGTAATTATGGCACGCTGTATGAATATAAAATGACTAAACAAAGTTGCAGATATGCAGTATGTGTTAGTCACTAAATATCCAAGGAGAGTCCTCAACTGGGTCATGTTTGTGAACATATGGAACTCTTACGTAAGCAACCCTCATCTTTAAGTTGTATTCAGAGTACCATATATACTTGCATATAAGCCGGGTCTTGAAACCCGAAAAATCAATCATAAAATCAGACCCCAACTTATACGCCCATTCAAAAATGTGACCCTTAATTTTTTTTTTACTTCTTGCTTCCTCCAATCTCGCACCAGTTTCTCAGATATATCGAATTTTGTTACAGCAGCGCGGTTACCAATTTCTTTCACCACTTCAACGACTTTTAATTTAAAACCAGCTTCATATTTTCTTCTCCATCGTAGATAAGGGATACTCTTAAGATAAAGGTGTATGAGGGTGTGAGATACAAAAAAGACAAATCAGTGCAAATGTCGCTTCGGAATAGTTTGGGTATTACTCTGTGGTCACGTAGGCACAATACATATAAACAAAGGCAGTGTGCTCCGTGGTTACTCTCTCAGGAGGGCGTTAGCATATCATAATCTCTTGGACCAACAGCATGAGTTTTCCACATTTGACTTATACGACCAACATTATAAAATACCAGAAATTATACAGTAAAAATCAAGCCCCGACTTATCTGCGGGAGAAGTTAAACACAAGTATATACGGTAAGCAGACACACATGAAGAACATCCAAACTCCTCACAGACAGTTCTTGGGCTAACCAATGTGCCCCCATGATTGCCACATATCTCACAGTCTCATAGTTAAATTATTAATGTCAATAAATAAATACACCATTACATTATAATTAAAATGTAATATCAATAAAAGGAATAAAGAAAATTGAGATTTTAAATTCTATGTCTATTAAACACCTTGTCAAGAAGTGACCTTGAATCCTGCAGTCCTGGATGAGTTAATGGATTGCTTCTAATGCTATCTGAGTAGGATAAGAGAGTTAAGCAAATGGAGGATTAGTTGATGAATAGTGATGAGTGATCTCTGCTGAATTTGCTTCAGTAAAACCATAAAAATGTTTGGGAACTTTGAATGACTCAGCAAATGCATTGAAGTCAATAGGGAAGGATAAACTCAAACTAGTTTTGAGTGGATTATAACGGTGCAGTGTTCCTGATGGCTAGGGAAATGGCTGCCAGCTATTGTGGACTGATTATTGTGGCCTAAAATGTGACCTGAGCTGTGAGACAGCAGTGTTAAACACTGAGATAAAATTATGAGAATTAAGTATCAGAACAGTAAAATGTCTTGCAGACAGGAAGCGTGAATTTGCTAAAACTTGATCACAACAGATTTGATGGCAGTACAGTTTACTTATTTTTTTCCCTGATGCTTTTATTGTTCACTGCCGCTGCTAATAAATAGCACCAAATCAATTCTTCACTCATTCCTGTTTGCATCAACTCCACAGCACCCTGGTAATACTATTAAAGGGGTAGGTCCACATATTACACACAGGTTCATATAAATTCATACAAAAAAAGTCATTACCTTTAAGACACAAATAATACCAAAACATTTTGAAGTTCCTTCTGCATGTGTGTTTTATGTTTAAATGTATTTGTGAGTTTTCCAGAAATTTTTATCCCACTACGTGATCATAACTGGGGTGGAGGGGGTACTACCTCATCTAGCCTTGGCTACTACAGCTCTGTAATGTCACACTGGCCTCACAAAACTTCATAGGATGCTGGGGAAAAAAAAAACATTTGCCTAAGATGGCCACAAGGCAAACATCCATGAAAATATTCAATGCACAAAGTCACCGGTGAACACAGCATATTCACTGTGAAAAATGTTTTGGTGAATTTCGATGATCAACCCAATCAAATAATTAAAGATCTGAAAAAATTAACAAATGGAAGAGTACTTCATTTCTTTGTGCTTCAGATTAGCCATACTATATTCATGAAGTCTATTATTAATTCTTAGTAATTAATGAGCAAACAGTATATAAATACAACAATGACAGAAAAAGAAATTCTTAAAACATTAACGTTAAAAAATTAAGGAAGACTCCATTTTATAGGAATAATATGACCTGTTTTGCTCATTTTTAGATATGTACATGGAAACAAGTTAACACACCATTTTGACTCATCTTTGATTAGCAATTAAAGTACTGAATCTGACTCTTCTCGGTACTCAAATGTGGCACTTGGTGCCAGGGCCCACCTGCCAAGTTGTTTTGCCTGCCTAAGGTAAAGTCATCCCTGATGGAGGATCGCAGGAATCGTGGGAAAGAGGGGTCCTTTCATCGGATTGGCTGGTCCAGCACTGTTTCAGCCGTGGAATGGCCAAATGGGGGAGGCAGCTTGATGAATGAGGTCTCCAGGACTCTAAAAATATCCAAATCTTATTATGCGATATCATCTACTGTTAAATTCTTCTCCGTACTTCTAACATTTTTATTTTTTTTTTACTTCTAAAAATTTTTTTTATGTTATACTGTATTGAGGATTTGTTCTGTTCTGTATATTGTATTGTATTGACCCCCCTCTTTTGACACCCACTAAACGCCCAACCTACCTGGAAAGGGGTCTCTCTTTGAACTGCCTTTCCCAAGGTTTCTTCCATTTTTCCCTACTAGGTTTGAGTCAAGGCTGGGGGGCTGTCAAGAGGCAGGGCCTGTTAAAGCCCATTGCGGCACTTCCTGTGTGATTTTGGGCTATACAAAAATAAACTGCATTGTATTGTATTGTACTGAATACTAGCAAAATGGAAAAGATAAATATGTTTATGGATAGCTCACTTCCACAGAAAGGCTAACAAATAATCATAAGACATATATGAGATACCTGTCGCAGAAAGTGGATGAGTTATTGGGGTGTCGTAATTAGTATATTTGCAATTATCTTACCAAAATGCAAAAGAACACTTCCAGGATGAACTGATGAATGGTTCAAAGTTTGTAACTGTGTCATTCTGTATAGTGTAATCTTCAAATTATTAAAAATTTGACTCTCACCTTTACAAAGCTTTACATTAAATCATAGAAAAACTTGAACTATCATGCAAACAAATTCTGTGGATATTAGCATTCAGTATATAACTCACAACTTCCTTAAGTGAAAGCATAAAACATAGGTATTTTGGATAATTTATATTATCTACAGTAAATTGCAACTGTACTGTATTTGTAAATATGTTGTCATCGAGTTGGGGAATGACACAGCTCAGATATATGAAAAGTTGGGATGCCAGCTGGGTCGTCGCAACATTTAATTCCACAAAAAATGAAAACAGAAGTAAAGACAAAAACAGGGCTTGTTGGTTCAAGCTCATCAATTACATTTAACTAAATGAAAATAGCCTCATTAAGCAAATGATTACCGTTTTTTGGTTTGTTTGTCTTGATCAGGAAGAAGCTCCATCCTGCAGTCAGCACTGTTCAATAGTAGTACACGCCCTCTTCCAGGGAGCCTGGGCTTTATAATGCTCTTACCAGAAGGGAGCATTTTCTTAGAGCTATGGAGGGAAAGGGAGATGACATGATTAGCAACTCCGTCTTGGGGTGTTATGGCATAACTCTGATTTGTCTGGAAGGTGTTCCTCTGATGCAGATGCATGACAATAGATCATTACTCCTAATAAAGTTATTACAAAATCAGATAATTTGCTATTCTAAGTAATAACATGCATTTAAATATTTATTAAAAATGTAAGGATGAATGCTATACTGGAGCCACTGGATGTAGTGTACAAGATTTAAATTCTGCTCCCAGTTGCTAGATGAGTTTTCTCTTTATGCCTGTATGGGTGTCAAATTTTGTAAAGCTATTAGGTGACTCTGAACTGGCCTGTTGCAATTATGTGTGAGTGGGCCCCTTATTATGGCTGGTTTTTGCTTGCACACTATAACCAAGAACTGTATTAACAAAGTTTGAGATTATATTCACTGATAGTTCACAATATATATAGCTATCGGAAAAATAAACAATGTCTTGCATCTAAAGAAAAATAGCATTATAGAGCTTGTGGTATTGTCACTTATATGCAATATGTGCTATTACTGCAGATTTATCAGATTCATGACATTTTATTATATTTAAGGATAGGGAACACTCTGACAAAACACTATTGGCAAAACAACAGGACAAATCTGGCAGATAGTATTATCAGATGATCGTTGTCAGAAACTTTGGCAAGTCGTATTCTGTCATAAATCTTGCCTCCTGTCATTCTCTGAAACATTTTCCTTTCACTTACTCTGTGGCTTGCCTTTGGCAGATAACCAAAAGCAAACATGCATGGTATCAAATACATTACTCAAGTATTATTACTATTCTTGCAAAATATTACTTATATATATTATGATACCTGTTTTAAGTGACATTGTTTTATAAAGTAATGAAGCATTGACTTTTTTTTTACATTTCTAATATAAAAGAGATGTACAAGCTATTTAATTTAAATAAAAACCAACTACAGCTGAACTTTAGAGCACTGTGTTCCATTACATTTTCAAGCAATCCATCATCCAGAAATTACATAAGACTGTAACTGTTTCAAATTTTAAATATTAATGAATGTGTTGGATGTAAAGAGTTAAGGACAGGAGAGGGAGACTAATCTTGGAGAGTTCGCCATTAAGTGGTAGCTGAAACCAAATGTAACCCAGGCCATGCCTTCTTAAATAATACTTTGTGATCGTACAAAACTACAGTTGAACTCAGCAATAATATATTAATTTACAATTAAAGCAATCAATCACTATGGAATTGCATAACACTATAATTAAGTAAATCGCTTCAATTACTAGGTGTTCTATGACATTCTGCAATCAGATGTGGAATTTCTCTTTACCACTACATAATGAATAAATCCAAATCACAGCAATTAAAAACCCATATGTCAAGGTAATAGAAATGCTGCTTTAAACTTGGAAGAAACATTGAGCTAGTATCAAATATATATGTTAATAGATTCTTAATGTTCTGTATTACATTTTATTTTTTATTATTACTTTTCTCAGTCAGTTTATTTTACAATCCAATCCAATGCTAAGCAAGTTATATATTATTGGAGATAGTTGTTATTGGGAGAGTCACTTGTTTAAATAAGTGAATACTTTATATACAGCTGAACTCATTTAAAATATAATAGAAACCTACATTCTTTCATTTTTACCTTTAGGCATGGACAACTAGAGTCAAATATATATTTGATACTAGCTCAATGTTTCTTCCAAGTTTAAAGCAGCATTGTATTACCTTGACATATGGGTTTTTAATTGCTGTGATTTTGATTTATTCATTATGTAGTGGTAAATATAAACTATACATTACTTTTTCAAGGGAAAAAATACAAAAGAAAAAACAATACATGAATTCTTCAGAATTTTTTGTTATTTTAGTGTAAAAGCAGAGATTTTTTTGAAGTTAATGTTCATCATATTCTTCTGGTCTCTAATCAAAAATCATCAGAAACATATGAAAGTTTAAATTTAAAAACTTAATTTGTCATTTACTTGTTTAACAAGTGATCATTAGATGTGCATGCAATGTTAGTACAAACAAAAGGCCATCTTAAATATCCCTTTATCTTGTGATTGATAGTGAATGCCCCACTCATGCAAGTAAGAATCGCACAGTACTCAGTACACTTGACAATAATGTCCCAATAATGCCCATATAACAACCACAGTCTTCATCACCTTTTAAACTCTAGAGATGTTGCAGATTGGGTTCCTTGATACAACAATATACATACTGTCAGTCAGTCAGTCACTCATTGTCCAACCCACTATATCCTAACACAGGGTCACGGCAGTGTGCTGGAGCCAATCCCAGCCAACACAGGGCGCAAGGCAGGAACAAACCCAGGTAGGGTGCCAGCCCACCACAGGGCACACACATACACACCCACCCACACACTAGGGACAATTTAGGATCGCCAATGCACCTAGCCTGCATGTCTTTGGACTGTGGAAGGAAACCGGAGCACCTGGAGGAAACCCATGCAGACACAGGGAGAACATGCAAACTCTACACAGGGAGGAACCGGGAAGCAAACCCAGGTCTCTTTACTGCGAGGCAGCAGTGATACCACTGCACCACCATGCTGCCCTTATACATACTGTGTTTTCTCTTATTGAATTCTGTTCTTTTTCTAGATCATATGCCTTTCGTCCACCTGATTCTCTTTTATGCTCTTCAGTAAAACTGTGTTTAGAATGGGTGGTCCACTGTTTGGCTTTATGATGCTACTGGGATGACATGGTATCTTGGAGCTTCTGATGGATTTTCAGGGGCATGTCCGATTCATTCCACCTACGGTGGAACCTTATTGGTTTCCCAAGGCCATTGAGTACATTTCAAACGCCAAAATGTACAACAAAATGTAACAAACCACTTTCTGAACCTTATTATTCCATTAGTTGTAAGAGTCAGATGCATCCTGACAGACCATCATTTTTAATGATGTTTCAAGCAGGTCAGAATTAACTAAAGTCAGCTACAGTAAGACAAGAGATCAATCATAACATTAAAGGATATATGCAAAATGCATATTCATAAGTAAAATCAGACTAGTAAGCTAATTTTCCTAACCAAAAGAGTGGTCAAAAACATGTACAGTGATCCCTCCTCGATCACGGGGGTTGCGTTCCAGAGCCCCCGAGAAAGGTGAAAATCCGCAAAGTAAAAACCACATGTTTATATGGTTATTTTTATATATTTTAAGCCCTTATAAACTCTCCCACTCTTATAAACATTTCCTGCACAATTATACAGCATAAACCCTTTATATTCTCTTAGATATTAGGTAAGATTCATTGAAATTATGTATGTAAACACACTGTTTATATACAGTAAAACCTAAATATTATTTTAAAGATATTGAGCGTCTCTGATATCACATATGTTACAGCCATTACGATAGACAGGCCACCAGCAATAAATACTTACAATGCAAAAAAATTGTATACAGTAAAATGTGTGTACAGTGACACTAAATGTATGTACATGTACTAAGTACTGTACGTAGAAAATTAATTATGGTTACTCACCAACAATGACACGACGACTTGTCCGATAATGATGAGTTTAATTTTACTGCACAATAAAGGAGAGCGTTACAGCTCTTCTAAAGGAGCCTCTTCAGGTGACTGTGTAGCACCACTGTTGTTCTTTTTCCAGCACTCTTCAATCCAAATCCCTTAAGCAGATTCCATCCGGACTACTGCCTTATTACGTCCACTTACAACTCGTTTTGTGCCCTGGTTAAAGTACACTGCGGCCGTAGATCTTATATTCTTTTCCTCCTTTTTAAATAAAAAGAATCGTGGACTCATTGATGCCGTAATGGCGTCCTACAGCAGACCATGCACAAAGATAAACACAAAAGTACACAACAGTTAACTCTTTACACAGCGAAACACGTTGATGCTGAATGAGCGAGACAAGATTTCCTGGTTGATGCAGCGGAATTGAATTCAGTGCTCCGCTGCTGAGCCAATCAGCACACAGGAACTTAACTGTGTGCTCTGATTGGTAGCTTCTCAGCCATCCACAAATAGCGTCCCTTGTATGAAATCAACTGGGCAAACCAACTGAGGAAGCATGTACCAGAAGTAAAAAGACCCATTGTCCGCAGAAACCTGCGAAACAGCGAAAAATCTGCGTTATATATTTAGATATGCTTACATATAAAATCCGCGATAGAGTGAAGCCGCAAAAGTCGAAGCGCGATATAGCGAGGGATTACTGTATTTTTTGCCAAGTATATCCTTCATTTTTATATATAGTTTATTTCCTATAATTTCTTTGTATTTCCTTTTATTTCTATATAGTCTATACTGTTTTATGTGTAGTCATCTTTTTTATAATGACAGTCACATATCTTAAAGTTAAAATCTGAAAATCTTAAGTGTGAATATGGGCATGTAAGTCAATTTTAAATCTAGAATTGAATATTATGAATGTCAGTAAGTTTCAGCCTCTAGAAAAAACAATTTAATCGCTTTGTTAAACAGAATAACAGGTTTCAGCTGTGCAAACACAATTAAAAATGTTTCTCTAATAACCATTTGCCATTTAAACATGATTAATTAAGGACTTGCTAAAAGTGTTTATTATTAGGGTACTGCAGTAATGGCTGCTAAAAATATGACCATGCATTCAATTCAAACAGTAATAGCAATTGTAATTTTTCACTGTATTTTTAAATTAAACATATATAAATTTCTATAAAAAAACATGAATGTTTTTGGATGATCCCAGAGTTTTGAATGCTAATGTATAAATTCTTAATCTTGAAATATTTGGTTTTCATGAGTTGTTGTAGTGGCTGGCTCATATCAGTGAAAGCCATCGATAACAATAGCCGTTCACTTGAGAAATGTCTGCAGTTTTGCAGACATAGGTAAATAATTGAGGGAAGGTCAAAATGTATTACTCGCTCTTCTCTTTCTTTTCATCAGTCTCTTTCATTTTGTTTTAATCTGGATTTTGTTATACATTTTTTCATCCTTTTCTTTGGCCTGTAAAACTAATGGATTGATAAGGCTGTTGTTAGACAGGATGTTGGGGGAGTGTGTGTAACGCATGTCTTTACAATGAAGATTTAAAGGTCAGTATCATAACGTTTGTAGCTATTGAAGTTTCTGGATAAACAAAAACAAACGCAAAAACCCCTTGTATTATTACTGTTAAGATATCAGTGGTTACAAATTCTTTACTGTCCTTTGATTTTGATTTACATATTATATTTTGTCTTAGGTTATGTTAAATATTCTGTTTTTTGACTATGTCTCTATCTTTCTCGTTCTATTAATTTTTATCTAACATCCTGTCCTTTGCTTATTTAATTCCTGGCCTCCTGGTTATGACCTTGGCTTGTTATTACAATCACGATTCATCTTACTTTAACCTCCTTCTGTCTTGTGCTATCGTTACATGTTTATTTTGACACTACATATCTAATCTACAATTTTTGGTTCTAGATCAGCCTTAGTAGTTTATTCATAATAAAACAATAAGATCTTCTCCTAGAAATATTATTACTCTGGGTCATTCTGATCTTGAGTGATTAATGTTTTATACAGGCAAACACGAAATGTTTATTTTTAAGGTATTAGAGTTTAAAAGATGACTCTGAACAATATATGATGCATTCACTTTTTCTATGAGGGTCTTTTATAAGAATGAAAAGTTTTTCATATTTTAATTACTGAATTTCACAGGGTGGAAGATGTCAATGTCTTTCTGTCACTTAATGTTGGATAGGCAGGACAGAAAATGTCACTCCATCACTAGTAAAACATTCTTGTTTAATTTCAATAGTATTTTTTTAATCAGTATACTTCAATATCTCCACTAATATCCTTTTATAGGTTCTTTCCTTGCTTTCTCTTTTTGGGTCAGTCATTTCAGTTTCTTCTAACTTGTCAATTTATTCTTTCACCGGCATTATATTTCATATGCTCAAGCAGCCTGGATTTAACATTTTTAGCATTTGTTAATGCCACATATTAGCAAGTTAGAAAATGTAGGCATGGCATAACATTCAGGTGCATATGGGGACTTACATGATTTAAAAGCTGGTACATTTTGCATTTTTGGTTACTGCATCAAAAAGTTACTTATAGCATTTTTGTTTATTAAATATTGGAACAATAAATCATATCGGTATAATACATGTAATTACATGAATTATTAAACTGCATTAAATACATGCTCTTTAACAGCATTTTACACTATCACGTAGTGAAAAACGCAGCCTAAATACACTTGTGGTGGCACAATAGCTTTTATAGACAGAAAAGTCCAATTTAAGTGATATAAAAATGGCATTGATTGATGTGCTGTTGTTAGTTGTAGAGGATCTGTGACTAACTGTTGTTCAAATTTCTTAAACATAACATTTTTAAAAGAAGTAAACGATATAGAGTTAAAGTCTCAAAGTGAAATTGTCAGCTGCTTCAGACCAGGATGGAGAGCGGGTCTGGAGCTTTTGGTGTCAGAGAAATATTGATTAGTATTTTTTTTTCAAATTTTAAATTATACAATGCTTTAAATTAATAACAAAAGGGATCCACAAAAATAAAAACCCCAATAACCACTTCAACAAGTATTTAGTGCAGTAAATACAATCCCTTATTTTTTTACATACTGTATACCACACTCCTTATTCACTAGAAGATCCTTGCCTAGTTATCACTATTATTAAAAACAATAATTCTTTAAGTTGATCCAAATTACTAAGAACTTGGAAAACTGATGATTTATTATAGAATGGGAACACCAAAGGTGACAGTAATCTTTGAGATTTTAATTTCAGTCTCAAGATACACAGAAGCAAAAGCAGTTCCTCAGGCATGTTCTACTCCATCCTTGCTGTCTGTGGCACAATCAGCCTCTTTTTCCAGTTCTTGTTGCATATCCTTATAGCAACTGCAGGTCCCTTTCTAAATCCACCCTGTGTTTATATTCATTAGGGGAGCTGTACCTTTCAAATGTAATTAAATGGTTCAAACACATTTTAGCTGAAGCCTGATAACATCCACATTGTAGAATAATAAGGTTCAGATAATGCTGTCATGAGGTTGTTTTTCATGTAATGTAAATACTGAGTCCATATTTGTTCACTCTGTACCTATAGAGCAACTCTTACATTCATTAATTTACAGATTACAGACTTTTTCACAATTCTTTCCTCATCCATTCACTTATAGGTAACCTCAAGCAGCAAAATTCCCCCAGAGTTTTGACTAACTTTTATTGAGGATATGAGCCACTGTTGGACAAGTAGAAGAAGAAAATATGCAAAATACACAAGCTGAACTGACTTCTACTAACTACTGATAGAAACTGTAAACTATTCCATAATTGAAGCTGCACAGAATGCTTCTCTCTTTTATTTGTAGTGTGAACTTTTAGATGTTCCACTGTCCTGGTAGTTTATGGAAGTAAATCAAATATAATTAAATGGTGGTCTTATAGATTGTCAGACCTTATACAATTTGGTACTACCTGCCTACACATCTGATGTTCCCGGCTGCTTCCATGCCACATGCTCTTTATACATGTTGACCCCAGCCACTGCCACACAGCATTGATTCTTAAATCCTCATTAGCTTAAACACATAGTTCTTTTATGCTACTGATTAATACTACATGTCATTAGTAGTATGATAAGAATAAATACATTAAAAAATAAATTAGCCAAGACAGAGCTCTTTCACAAAACATGTACCAAACACAAGAACCTGTATGCCTGGACTTGCCCTGGTCTTCTAGTGGCAAATAAATTTGAATGGAGTAGTAAGGGCAAACAAACAATATTAGCCCAACCTAGAGACATACATCAAGGCAATATTTACAAAATCCAGATGGTGAGAAAGGCATATTTTGACAGTTCAGCCGCCAAGAATCAGTATTTCCTGTTCTTCACAAGGGCCAAGCAATGGTAAGGACAGAATGGCCTTGGAAAAAAAAGCAAGCTATATAAAAAAAAACACTGACGCCCATTCTGGTAAAGTGGTCTAGGGAGTTTCTGAGCAAAATCCACAACAGAGGGAATACATTTGTTTGATTTGCTGTGTTGTTTGTTCACCTTAATGTTCCTAGAGACATATATCTTCACACCCATTGTCTAATGTGTGGGAGTAGATCAGTTCCTAAGAAGGGTGGATATAGAATGTATTATGTTGCCTATAAATCTTGAAGACTCTGTTAAAGCTTTACTTTAAACTGTGGAAACTGAAAGTGGGCAGAACTGTGTTGACCTATGGTTGCTGTTATAATTTATTCAAAAACTAGAAAACGTCAGCTTTATCCAGAGCTCAGGTGATAGAAGGGGATTTGGACAAAGGTAATGTCCTGAATAAATATTTAACACATTTTCCTCCTGCCACTACTGCCACCTTTTTCCAATGACCAGTCTCCCCACACCTTCCCTACTATATCAATTTCCCCTACCACTCTAACTGGCATGGCCAGTGACAAGTCCACCTCTGACTATCAGTGTGGGCTGTTCATAACTCAAGAGCAAGTCAGGAGACGAATGAGGAAGCTACACACAGGAAAAGCTTCAGGAACACATGGAACTCGAGTTCTTAAGGTCTGTCCTGACCAGCTTTGTGGTGTCCTCTGTAACCTGATGAGTCTGTTCCTAAGGCTGTAGAAGCTGCTGCTGCTGTAGAGAACATTCTGCGTTTTTCCTGTTCCAAATAAAGCAGGCGCCTCATTACCTAATTACTACAGACCAGTGCCACTTACGTCTCACATTGGGAAGACCTTTGAGTGATTGGTCCTGGACTACATGAGTCCTCTTGTGGTAGAACACCTGGAACCACTGAAGTTTGCCTATCAGACAAAGATTGGAATGGAGGATGCGGTTATCTAATGTATCTGCTTCACAAGGCATATTCTCACCTGGAAAAAGCTGCCAGAACTGTGAGGATTATGTTTTTTTGATTTCTCCAGTGCCTTCAACACTATCCAGCAATCCCTGTTAAGGAATAAGCTCAGAGATATGCAAGTTGATGAGCCTATGTTGTCTTGGATAATGGACTATTTGTTAAGTAGACTATAGTTTGTGAGACTCAAGGACTATATCTCAGAAACACACATGAGCAACACTGGAGCAACACAAAGAACTGTCCTGTCTTCTTTTCCAAATTCTCTGATGATTTTGCACTTATGGGGTGTATTGATAAGGGGGATGAGACAGAGTATACGAATCAGGTGGAGAACTTTGTTTCTTGGAGCAGAAAGACTTGTCTGCAACTTAACATCAGCAAAACCAAGGAACTGATTATTGACTTTCACCACACCAGAAAGCCTCTAGACTTAGTCACTATTCAGCGAGTGGATGTAGAGGTGGTTCACTGTTACAAGTACTTGGGGGTCCACATCAATGACATGTTGGACTGGTCTCATAACACAGAGGAACTATATAACAAAGAACAGAGCAGGCTATTTTTCCTTAGAAGACTGCATTCCTTTAAAGTGGGTAGTGACATCCTTCCCATCTTCTACAACTCTGTGATTGCCAGTGCAGTTTTCTATGCTGTGGTGTGCGGGGCGCAAAACATACTTCAGGAGACACCCAACAAATCAACAAATTAGTTAAAAGGCAAGGCTCAGTTATGCGACACACGCTGGACCACCTGGAGTTAGTAATGAAGGATAGAGCTGAATGCCATTATGGACAATGCTGTACATGCCCTCTGTGACACACCAACACAGAGCCAACAGGTTATTCAACAGAAGTGTGTCAAGAAACAGTACTGGGCCTTCTTTATATTAACAACAATACGCTTGCATAATGCCTCACTGTGACTGTGACTGCCAAGTTTTCTTTTTTTTTTAATTTTTCTTCCTTCTTAGTCATTCATTATGCGTTCAGACCATAGTGTGTGTGTATATATATTTATCTAATTACGTATTTATTTATTTAAAGAGTTTCTGTAAAGTGCCAAATTGCCCACTGGGGACAAATAATAAAGTTTTATTCATTGAAAAGAGTTTAATTTACAGAAGCCTTATTTTAGCTAAAATCTTCTATTGTGAACAATATTTCAATAATGTGCTATAAATGTAAAATTTTAATGTACACTTGCATTTATACACCCTACTTAAATAAAAGCAGACCTTATATGGATTGCATAGGATATTATATTGAGTTAATGGGAGGAGTGTGGACATACACTGTTATGATTTTCATTTCAACCTGCTCACAGAATGTTACCCTTGGGACTGTGTAGAGAATAACAAGCATGAAATATTGTTTAATTGTTTCCTATATTGTTCCTGGGAGAGCCTCACATTCTTGGCAACATCATACTGGATGCATGTTCAGAGAAAGGATCAAGGTACAGACTGGTAGAAGTGAGGAAACACTACTGAAGGATCAACTTTTTTTTCAATTAATAATCTTAAATTTGTATGTTATGTTTTATATATGTCTTTCTGTGTTTCTTTCAGAATTTCTCTAAGTGACATAAATGTGAAAATGCAACTATGAAGAATGTTCTGATACATCCTTCCATTTTCTAACCTGCTTATCCAGTTCTTGGTCTCATGGGCTGGAACTTATCCTATTGAGTGCAAAGAAAATAATCCTGAAGGGTTAGATTAGTCTATTGCAGGGCACTTTTACACACACACAAATATTCACCAACAACGACTAAGCCAATCAACACTTTGGTTAAGTAGCTTTTTACTGTTTTCTGTACATCCAATAACTGCATAATGATTTTAAACCAGACTGCCATTGCAGCATAACATGTTTGCCTATATAAATTCTGTTGATCAATTTTAATTGCTTTTACACTTAGAGTGGAAATAATAATGTGGTTTAATTAACAAATATAATAAATGAGTAGTATTCAAACCTATATATTACTTTCTGAATTTGAGATGAATGGCTGCATTATATAAAATGTATTTTAAATTATAAAAAATTTAATTACTCCAGTGGGATGTGTTGGCTTGAGATGAGTTCATTTCTGCATTAAGAAGTTAGTTTTTTTGTATAACCATTATTCATTTAGGTAGTTCTATTGCATTGCTTTGATATTTGCTTTCTAGCATAATAATAATATTTTTATTGGCTATGCTGTTTCTTTTCTGGCAAAGTACTATTTTTTTCATTCAATGAATGCAATATTTTTTTATAATGAAATGAAATAAACATTGTTTTGCTTTATGAAAACAAAAATCAAAATGAAATGTCCAGATTTTTACCTAATTAGCCTGTCCTTATTCAGCAAGCTGATGTTCTCGTAACTGTAAAATATATTATGCTTAAACCTTACATAAATCTGCATATAATTAACACATGCTGTTCTTTGTATTGTAATTCCATTTAAAGTACAATTAAGATAACTTTTTAAAATAGTATTAGATAGCCTATAATGGTAATTATTTACTCATCAGCTGTGTTGATATGTGAAATTCACCATAGTGCTTTTCATGCAAATTTGCTGTGTGTTCCATGGCCTTCTTTGAAGAATATGGATTGGATGAAGAATAAGCTTGGATGAATATTTTTTTCCAGCACCCTATGATGTTTTGCAAGGCCAGCCTGACATGATAGAGTTGTAGCAGCCCTTTGAAGAACTTTCAACCATGTGTACTGTGAGTGCATTTGCTTTGGACAGATTTTATGTTGCTGCCTAATTTGCTTAATGCATGTGTGATGTCACTATTACAACCACACTTCAAATGTGATTAAAAAAAGAAGAAACTTTTGATGGGTACATTAGATGACCATTATGTTAATATTATGAAAATACTGTTCTGCATAGATTCATTGTATGATGTATCTTCAATGCTGGATTAGGCCTGCTCCTCTCAATGTAGCAGAGATCAGATAGTGAATGACAGACACAGGTCATGGAATATATAACACTGATCCTCACATTATGTGCTCTCTAGGTGCGTTTGTACACACCAGTATGCATATATTATCTGCTGGTACTCTGAAGCTCAAACAGTGAATTACCAGTACAAAGTAGCTCAAACTGATCTTTGAGTCACATGGGCCAGGTCCATATAAGGGAAGTGGTTGCAGGCCAAATGCATACACAATTGGCTATGTGCTGCACTGCCTAGTCAAAACAATCCTTAAAGGAACCCAATTCCTCCAAAAGTCAGAAAACACGACACCCTAAGAAATAATAACAACAAAAGGTTTATTAGTATTTACAAGGCGGAACAAAAAAGTGCAAAGCATTTACACAGCTAGATTGGAAACAAAAAAAAATATGCCAGCTATCATTGAGTGGGCTGTAATGTGTAGGCAACCTACAGATCTGTGCCAAAGCAGGGAATGTAATTCCCATCAGGTAGCAGAAGTGCTCTGGGACTGATGGGACCACACTGTTATCTGTGCCCACAAAGTTTTATACTGGCCAAAGTAAAATATCACCTAAGACTGCATTTCTAATTTGGATAATGATTATTTCATTACATTACTGAATTACAGCTTTTAAAAGTATATTTTTTGTCTCATTATAGGTTGTGTTTAGCCAAGTGTTAAATTTCCAAAGGACAGTTTTTCCATATTTATTTTCATCTGGAGTGTTTGCTGAGAAATATACTGGTTAAAAAAGGATGTGTACTGTTTTACCAAACCCTTATGGAACGATGTTCCTTTCTTTCCAACCCCACAAAAAGGTTTTTGTTTGTATTGTGACTGCAAAATCGCATGGGAAACACAGTTTAGCATTAGTTTCGAGAAACTGTATGGGAAATGAAACTTGGCTGTTTCACACACCACTACCTTCTATTTGGTGATTTTATGTTTTAGAAAATCTACAGTGGGAGGTTTGTGCCACAGGGTAAGGACAGGCAACAATACAGATAGGAGTTTCATTGCACATCATACATGTGACAATAACTCTGAAATTAACTAATGACACTACATTTTTTATCAAAGCAAAAACTTACATTTTTGAGAAAGCCAATCCTATTGTTCACCTTCACGTCATTATTAAGTGCGATACAGATAAGCCACAATGAAACAAAATGAACATTGTTTTTTTACAACATATCAGCTCGCTATTTAGAATATGGTAGAAGCAGAACAACTGAGGATGGCATTAGTAATTTTTAGTTTGGTGAACATTTCTTTAAGTCCATTTTAATATTGAGGCACTTATAATTTTATACTTTGATTCCAATACAGCATCATGATTTGTGGCCATTTTAATTCGAAGTTGAATGAATTAACATTGAATCACCTTTATATCATTAAAAGATAGTGCTACTGATGATGTCTTCTGTAATGATATGAGGACCTGCAGAAATGTTAATGAACCCCAATCCCCCATGGCACCCCCTACTGTACAGTATTTGCTTTTCACTGTCCAAGGATTTGATTATTCAAGAAGCCATATAATTTACTAATGTAAGGTTAAACATCTATTTGTAAAACTACACTAAACCAGGAATTACAAAGAACTAGCAGAATCTAATCCAGTAAGGAGGTACCACAATTACGGACTTCAGTTATACACAAAAAGACCAAATTCTCAATTCATGTAGCACAGAAATTGATAACTATCATGGAGGTAGTGTAGATGACAGATGCGACACTTGTATTTCAGTCAGCAAGGACAAATGAGTCAACATTTAAAAAACATGTAAATATTTGCTTTCTTACCTTTAGCAATTATACCGATACAGTATACATAGGAAATGTCAGGTATTTCCTCTAGTATGTAATATATATGAAATGCATATTAAATTATTTTTTTCTGTTCTTTTTATAAGCATTTTTCCCTGATCTGAGTCACAAATGTTCCATCAAAACTGGAAAATCACTAAAAAAGACTAAAAAAACTAAGGAGAGGAAGAATATTGTCAAACATACAGAGAAAGGTCATTGCCAAAAGATACTTGCAATAATTCCTGACTTCCCAAAACATTATTTAGATACTCCACGAAGATTCACAATAATATCCATAAACTTGGGCAATTAGGACACTTGTGGAAGTCTTATGACACGACATGATATCTGGTGTGGTCACCAGGGTCTGATGAAGCGCCCCAAACTTGTAACACACACAGGTTTGGACACAAGTACAGCGATAAATAAAGGATTTTTTATTCATGTGAATCTCTTATAAGGGAAGAGTTTCCCATACCGCAACCACTTTTGCAATTCTGTATCTCATAATCAGGTCTATCTCTCTCTGTCATTTCTTTTTTCTGTTCTCCTTCACTCCTTACAGCAAGCTTCATCCACTTCCCCCTGACTCTAGCTCTCAGACTGAAGCAGGGCTGCTCCTTTTATGCTACACCCGGGGGTACCTCTAGTGGCAGTGGCGGCACCCACAGTACCCAACATCACTGAGGCGGCAGACTCCAATCCCCAAGTTGCCCTGCCGCAGTCAAGGGGGACTGCCATCTAGTGCTCCAGAGGAGATAATGTCCTGCATAAACTGTCTCCCCCGTCCTTCTATACTGTGTGCGTACCAGCCAGGTAAGGTTCCCAGTATAGCTCTGGCCGGGTTGCCTGCCCCTGTGTGACATCCATCGCACTGGATATTAATACACATTTTTGAGTTGCTAAATTGCAGCCTATAAAAATAAAAATTATAAAGTGAAAAAATCTAAACATTAACAAAAGATAATAAAAGTAGTGGTAGCGCTGCTGCCTCGCAGTTAGGAGACCCGAGTTCTCTTCCCAAGTCCTCCCTGCGTGGAGTTTGCATGTTCTCCCCATGTCTGCGTGGGTTTCTTTCGGGCGCTCCAGTTTCCTCCCACAGTCCAAAGACATGCAGGTTAGGTGGATTGGCGATTCTAAATTGGCCCTAGTATGTCCTTGGTGTGTGGGTGTGTTTGTGTGTGTCCTGCGGTGGGTTGGCACCCTGCCCAGCATTGGTTCCTGCCTTGTGCCCTGTGTTGGCTGGGAGTGGCTCCAGCAGACCCCCGTGACCCTGTGTTTGGATTCAGTGGGTTGGAAAATGGATGGATAGATGGATAATAAAAGTACCCAACTAGTGCAAAAATTAATTCTGCTTAATAAAAACCATAAAATCCTAAACACAAAAATCTGGATGCTTTAAACAAATTCTTGACATTGACCTTACATAATCCTCTGGAGGAATCCAACCCAGGAGAAATATCATTTAATTATGTTTAGTATTTGCAAATTCCACAAATAAGGCATGGCAATTTGTGACATTGCATTAGTAAAAATAGGTTAATTAAACCTTAATAGATTATGCTACGATACATATTGATGCACAGTCTTTTAAAATCAAATCTCAGCTATTTAAGAAATGAGTCTAGAGTTTAACCAATCTTGTTTATTACAGCATATACACAGCACAGCCAAGACTAATGTAGAGTGTATGCACAAAGTAATAGCAGTTTTTCTTCTTTACCCTTGTCTTTTGGTCTATTCTACTTCCTTGTCTGTCTTACCAGGTAAGCCATGGCCTTCTAAATCCCCCCAATTCTCAGCTTTTCAAATAAGTTTTTAATGGCCTTCATAAGGACTGACCCCGAAATGCTTCTAGCATCACTAGTTCTTAACCAGGAAGCACCACTTGATGACAGACCTAAAGTAAGAAGGCAATCTATCTGGGGCTCTCTATAACCACTCCAGTTATCCATTACTACAGGGCAGCCCAGGTGAAGTACATATCTCATGACACCTTAAAGGAGTACAAATGATCTTTCCATGCTTAAGACATGGTTCTTTTCACCATGGATTCAAACTTGCCAGGGGAAATCTAACTAAATTAAAAAGTAAGTAGAATATGACTGTACTGTTTCTACAAATGAATTAGAGCAATGTTTATTTAATTTAGAAGCATTTATTTTTTTGGTGATGTCACTATTTTGTGCCTTTGTTTTTCTATTGGCACCACCATTTTGTGTAGGTCGTTTCATGGCAATAACTATTTTGTGTTTCAGCCTAGATAATAATAGCCAACAATATGAACGTTTCTTAGAGAAGGAATAGAGCTAAATCATCAATAACATACAGTCCTCATCCATCTGTGCAAAGTTTGATGTAATTCAGGTAAAAAACTGTACATGTAACACATCTTTCAAGATTAAAATGATCCAAAATACAGTTTATCAGGGTTTTAATGTCAAATGTGTACAATGACCTGAAACTCCAGCCTCACTAGGTCATATGTTTTGGAATTCTCTTAAGTGAGAAAATATTAATTTATTTGTCAAACAGTATTTAATTCACAGATTGTGATTACTTACCCTTCTTATGGGAAGTATCCCAACCTAAACTTTATAATTAAATAATGAAGATATGTGTTATATTATCTAAAATTAGAACAAAAAATCTATTTAATTTTTTTGGGGGAATGGTGCTGTGTTTCTGCAGAATTTGACAAGAATGTATTAATTTTGTTCTAAAACAGTCCACCAGGCTTCTGAGTCTCTTCCATTAGAAGTTTATGTGATGGGCATTAATAGGCATATAATGGCCATTTTGTTTGCATAATGTTTCCAATTGGCTAAAAGTTGGGCTTTAAGTGTTGATTATTAATTAATGTAGTTAAAATGTTTTTGTTTTTTTTAATTGTTTTCAAGTATTGTAATGTTGTTGTTAAGCTCAATAAAAGATAGTCAGGAGTGGGAAGTGTGATTGAACTCTATAGGTATGTGATAGATGATTTTTAATTCAGCAATATGACTGAATAAGATCTGTACCTATTTTAATTATTATGTATCAGCTGTACAGTGCCTTAAGAAATGTCATGAACAGGAGACAGACAATTGAGTTAATGGGAATTTAGATAGAAAAAGATAGGTCAGTGTAAAGACAACTTTTCACCAATGGAAAAAGTAAAATAAAATACCAATAATATATACATGCACAAATGTAAAAAACTGCCAGTTATGCACAATTTGCTTGCTTAATTTCACCAGTAATAGCACACTGCACGGTAACGTGCAGTGAATGCACTTGACTTGAGCATTCATAGTTTTCATACTCTTTCTCTGTACGTTTAACATTCATTTGCTCAGAGGTTGATGTACTTGCTGTTTCCTGAGCAGCTCTTCTTTTCTCCACCCTATTGGCCCACTTCTTCTCTTCTTTTGTTGGCATCTTATCATGTTAAAACTGATTAAGTCAGTGTTTATGTTGCAATTACTTAGTACGTTTTCTTTAATTTTTCACTTAAGTTGTCATTTAAGTCTTCAAGCTGCTTCAAAAATGATTTAAGATATGAAGAGGTAGGGGAAGTGATGGCGAAGGTGGTAGGGATTAGAATGGTGCCCATACGCATGTGCCACATGGCTGCCCTGCTGGCCACTGCCGAAAGTTGATTCTACTATATAATAAAATAAAAAGAGGAATAACCTTGGATATCAATTCCCGCCCCGAAAGTGGATAGTAGACGTCACATAGTATATGTGTACCAAATTTTAGGTGAATAGGTCAAACGGTTTAATTAGGTGATTTAAAATCCTGGACAGACAAATGGACAGCCACGGTAGCATTATTATTATATATAAAGATGATGGAGTTAAAGATAAACTGAGGCTATGTAAACCTTTACCTAACTGTAAAAGAGGTACTGAAAACTGTCAAATGGTAGTATATTATTCCCTTAAAGTGTTATCTTCTGGTGCAGTCTGGAGACAGAATTCATTAAACAGTACGGCTATGTGAATCATTTGGTACCCAAGAGTTATCATTATCTAAATCACTCTTGTTCTGTTGGTACATGTGGATTTATTGGATTCCACCTTTCAATGCATGGTGTTCTGCCTAAAGCAATAACCTGCAGTATAATTTAATATAATGTTTTAAGCTGTATTTGGTAGAGTAGTAAATCCTCTTGTCAGAAGTCATCTGTATAACACAGACATGTATAAAAGACAAGGACATATACATGTACAAGCACATACAGCAAAAACAGGTAAGAACAGGAACTGCAGGTTGAAATTTTATTTGTGGGTCAAAAGACTAATCAAAAATTTATTATTTATATCACCCTGAATAAATATTTCCCTAAAGAAAAAGCATGTAGACATTGATTTTTAGACCATATAATTAAATGAACATTATCATACACCTTATATTTTTAAGACAGCAGTTTACTGATGAAGATGTTTGCTGAGAGAACAGTATGAACAGTGATTTTTTTTGGAAGATGGAAAACCAGATTCTCCGGGAACTCAAACAGAATGGAGAAAAGTTACCTGGCAAGGAGTATTTGTTGCTTACTTGTTTAGATATCCAAGGATTGGGGGTGTGATTAGTTGGGTGGTATACATATGTCATTGTATTTTCTTTTCTTAATGTCTGTCCCTTCCAAAATGCAATTATAAAACACAAACCTATATCTTTTATCATGTTTTATCACATTATCACTGCTTAACAGATGTAGGACAAGCTCCTACACAACCAGTCTAATAATAAAAGATATATCATTAGTGTAGCGGGATAGGCTACATGTTCCTTACAGAAACCACTAACTACAAAAAACAAGCTGAAATTTTACTAAACGTGCCAGTGACAGCTGCACAATAATTTACAAAAACATAACTTAAAAATGCTCTTAGATAGGGATGCTGGGATGGTAATTCTCTGTCTCAGGACTGAATTTTTTCCCTTCTTTGTAAGTTGAAAACACCACTGTCTTTTCCCAGTGCATAGACTGACAAAGGTATCTGATTGGTCAGATCTGGTGAATAGCATTAATGTGATTAGTGATTAAACATAGGGTGGCAGTGTTCAAATAATGAAAATCTGCATGGATCATTATGTAAAGTGTAATATTTGTTTAAATTCATTTAAGAAGTTTTTACCTAAAATATGGGGCAATCAGATTTTTTAAAAATAAATTGGGACAACTAAATTGAATGTGATATACATAACTGTCCTAGGAAATACAGGGTGACTAGTCATTCTGAAGGAGCTCTTTGAGAAGAGCTTATTATAAGAAGTATTGCCTATAAAGAACATTTATAGAAAAGATGTTCTTTCTCACATTGCTAAATGCCTATGCCGAATGCCTGTAAAGCAGCTTACACCTAACAATCACAATTTTTCAAGATTAAAATGTAATACAAAATTCTTCAAATGGAGTTACATCAGTTAAACTCTGACAGCAATGAATTTGGTGAAAGTTGCACTACTGCAATTTCTTATCTACCATGGCAATATTAGACATATTTTAGTCTGGGACAGTCTGTAGTACATAGGATCGGATTAATGCATGGTCTTACCTGGACTGAAGCCCAGGGGCCTAAGTTGAAAGGGGTCACATGTCAGAGACAAGTCAAGACTAAAGACAGAAAGTTCGACCAGACACACATTTAAATGGGACTCAGTGCAAGTAGAATTCAAGGTTAATACTAAAAGTGCCAGAGAACTGGATGAAATGTGGCTATCCAATGAAAACACTGTCACACACGTGCGTTTAGTAGGCAGTCAACAAGCCCGGAGGTGAGTGAAATATCGCGAGACAAAGGGTTGATTTGCAGTACTAATGCCTTCTCTGTCTTTTTTGTCAGACCAAAAGAAGAAAAATAATGTCCTCACCTTACTTCTGGGTTCCAAGATGGCCACCAAAATGTCACTTCTGGCATCCTCTGATGATGTCACTTTTGGCTCCAACCAATGACGATACCGCCGGTCTCCAGAAGATGACGTCACTTCCACCACTACATCACTTAAGGTCACTTTTGATGATGTTGTATCCGTCTGCCCATTCCAACGTCATTTCCTGCCAACTCATTTCCATCCCCCATTTTGTCATTGCATAAAAAGCCATCTTTTGTAATACACATCGTCATCTGCTGTAACAAGTATTTGATGATCATTTTGACTGCTTGTTTTTCTTTTGTCCTTTGGACATTACACAGGGACGATCCCCAACTCTTTTTTCCTTTGTGGAAGTGTTTTTCATTCATTACAGCTATTAACAGGCATTTGGACATGAACCCAGGTAGTGGACTAGCAAACATAATCTATAACCAGTTATCCATTTGTTCACTGTAGAAAACCCCATAATTCATTAAGGGTATGTGGAGAGTCAGAACTAATCCCTAAAACTTCAGGCCATCACTAAGTGAGACACCAGGCCGCTACTGTACCACCATCACATATTGAAAACTTTAAATGCAAACTTCATATATTCAACTCAGTGCTTGATTATGTAGTAAACTAAATAGTTGAAAAAACAATTATATTGTTATTATGGTGACATATTATTACCAAAAACTATACAAACTACTGAAATTTTAAAATTGACAATATAGTACAAACAATTTTGACATTTTTTCTCTCTAATGCTTTTTTCCATTCTAAGCCAAGCTCCCTATATACATTCCCAGAAACATTTATCAAGTTTGTTTGGAATTACAAACAGAAAAACGACTACAACACAATCAGCAAATAAAAAACTGTTTAGACTGAACCGTTTAAGATCATTTTATTAGAGGAGCTTTACAGCATATATCCTGTCTGGAGCATTGTCAGCACTAAGTATGTTCAGTAAAAATGTCAGAAGCACCATAAGGGGAAACACTTACTTAGAAGCATGTTAACAATATCCCAGCAACTCATTCCTTTTTAGCACAGTGGCTTTTGATTTTGTCCTCGGAGGACACTGCTAACAAAGTGAATTTTTTTAACCTACAGTTAAAGCTTAAGTATATTTTTTATTTTAATTTTGCTATACCTTTGTACAAGTTATTTGAAAAAAGAAAGAACAAAAACTTTCTAATGTAAAACATACCTTTAAGTTATAGAAGTATAAAGGATCGATTTTATGACATTTAACCACAACTCTCTGTCAGTAACTATGAATGTTGTAATTACATAATATAATATTCTCAAACCTGCTTTATCAAATTCAGTGCTACAGGGAGTAACACTGGATATACATAGGACCCCAGTTCATTACAGGTTCCACTTATGCAGACACCCTCCCTCCCAAATTTGAAAATGCATATTGCTCTAAAATGTTTGGTGATATGAGTGCAAAACCCATACAGACACTGAGAGAATATATAAACTCCATGTAGTTGGATTTGAACCCAGGATGCTAGATCTATGAGGCAGCAATGCTGACCACTACAGAAATGAGCTAACTAAATCTCGTAATGGTCTGACAAAAAGTAGATGAATATTCATACCTGTTGGTCAAGAATTACAACTACAACCTTTTTTTTTTTACATTTTCAGATTTTATTTTTGTAATTGAATGCTTTGGAAACATTGAATTAATTCACTTTCCTGCTCATGAAATCATATTTGACAAATTAATATTTTGCAGTTCAAAGTCCAACAAAGAGAGCATTTTATAAAATGATGCCCCTTGGAAAGAAAGAGAGTGAGTGCAACTAAAGAATACTAAGCACACACAGGCCAGATTATACAATTGCAGAACCAGGCTACACAAGTTTAAAACTCAGGATAAGGTTATGTTGCTAGTTCCCACCTCTCACTCAAAATCTTGGCACACTGGCAGAGACCATTTGTAATAAAAGAAAGAGTTGGCAGATTATGTGGTTTTGCAACCTAATAAAATGAACAAAGGACAAACCTACCACATCAATCTACCTAGACGTTTGGCTCCCGAGAGATACTGATTTGGCAGCAAGCTCAGCGTTGTCAGGACAGTTTTTTTTACTCCTTTCCTAGCAAATTGTGGATGTTAGATGCCCCTTGTGTATTGAATTTCTGGGTTTTCAAAACACAAGAAAGGTTTCATCTTGAAAACTAGGTGTAAAATGACTCTAGACATAAAGAAGGCCTGGCCCTGAAACTTATAAAACAGGCTGGTGGCCTACACACTTGCACAAAAAAGGCCAAACTTACAAATTCAAAAAGGCAGAGGAGAGCCATAAAATCACTTGAACAAAGCAAAAACATGTTTATTTAGAAAAGAAATGTTTATTAAAAAATAGTCTAAAACAAACCAAAATGTCAAAATAGAATATTAACAACATTCAAAAACACTTCAAGTAAAAACAAATTGCAAAAGAAAGGCAAGCCAATACTTACAAATGCCAAATCTATAAAATTATGAATCCAAAATCAAAAACAACAGCAAAGTTTCAAAAAACAAAGTGATCAAACAAGAACTTTCATATAAAAGGAACAACAATAACTTGAAGCTCAGCACTTTTATATAGGCTCAGCTGCAGGAGTGAGGTGGCCCTGCATGCTAGTTTCAATATACAACAAATAAGGAGAGTAATTAAGGGGGAACAGTGATATTTCTCAATGGTTTAATAGTGAAAAGTAATTTTTCATGTTGGAGCTGTTAAAAATTGTGGAATGAAATGAAGCAGTTGTTTTCATATAGATCATTAGAAAAAGCGGGTCAGTGACATCACTGATAAGTTGGGGAAAGAACTCAAATCCAATTCAATTCCACGGCATTGACTAAGCCATGAATATCCAGCTCATCCCCTGGCTGTCACAATGATTCTTGGATTTTTAAATTCTCCTCAAAGAATAATGCAATACAAAATGGAAAAAAATATATAAACTTTCAAACAATTTCTCAAAAATAAACAGCAAAATAAATTAATTAAAATAAACTAGAGCTTGGTCAAACCATAACACAATGAACAACTTTGTCAATTAGGCAGGATACTAGAAAAGGCCAGAGATATTGCAGATATCAATCATGGCTTAACTAATTTGAACTTTCACAATATCACAACTGATCCCAGGGTTATGGTTGATGAATGACTATACCAAATCCTCAGGTTGAAGAACAACAAATTGAAAGTCAACATACAAAAAATACTTAATCTAATGGTCAGAAAAGAAAGTCATAGCCTTACGTCAAGTTGTATTGTTCTGATTTGAAAACCAGATATGAAGTGACGGTTTAGTAATGACTTTAGGAAGCATAACCAGGTTTCCCAATTGAATACCTACACTACTAGTGTAGCTATCAAGCAACTTGCTTGTCTCCTAAATGCGACAAAAGGATATTGGAATATTATTTTGATGGACTTCATAAAGGAGATGGTTAAATGTGCCCTGTACCCCATACAGTCAGAATCTGCATTTCATCTCTGCAATCCAAAATCAGTTAAAGAAATACAAGGATCATTTCTATTGTTATTACAGTTGCTTTACTTTATCATTTAATTATATGCTATTTTCCATTATAAACTGTTTTGAAGCCATCACAGAGTTGCGGACAATAAAAAGAGCACACATTCCCAGACATAAGAATGCTAACACGAAAATATGACTTGTTCCACCTTCAAAAAACAGAGACTTGCATAAATGCTATTTATAGGAATAGGACATCAATCATGTGTAATAGTGCGATCACTCACACTTTTTGTTACGAACTTGCTTATGTATTTATTCATTTGACTTTGTATCGACTTGGATGTCAACTCGTGCATGCCTTCCCCCAGTATGTGTGCATTTTTATTGGTTTTTATTGGCTACATCATGTAGTTGTGTATAATCTGTGGAGACATTGGCGTCTCTGTGATTTGAATTTAACATTCTCAAGCTTGATTTATGTTCACTGCTCCTGTGCTTTTCTGTTTTCTCTTATTTTGGTGGGAGCTGTTAGCAAGAGAAAAAAGTCCGATTGAAGCGCACTTTTCATTTATATGACTAATTCTAAGCTATCTTCAGGCATTCGGAATTTCAATCATAGGAGAAGTTTATCTCTGAGTGACTAGTTTACATTAAAAGAAACAATAATACCATTAGACAAATTAGCTATTGTATTTACAATAACAACTTTATTCAAAATGTGAAATTTGCATATAACTTCAATGTCTTGTTTTGCAACATGATGTTCTGATAAATTTTTCCCTCCGGCTGTACAGCTCAGTAATTCCTTTTAATAAAAATGAATAATTTTAGCTCTTCTATGGTTTGGATTTCAATGCAGTCAGGAGTCTACAGTCTTTTTCTCTTTCTAAAAATGCTGCAACCTTTACGGTAAAATACAGCAAAATTACAAGATATTCATATTATAAGATATAATATCTAATAATATGCAGTGTGATAAGAAGTCACAAAAACAAATAATAAGAGTTGGGGATTGGCCCCGTATATTGCTGTGGTGGCTAGCAATTTGGTCAAAATGTAGAAAAATTCAAACAGTTGACAAAATACAGAGGATTGAGGGTTGCTTTTATACAAGAACATGGCATCTACTAATGATCAAGAGGGAAGTGACATCATAAATGGAGGACCGGATGAGGCATCATCATCGGAAGCCGGAAGTGACGTCATCAAAGGAGGACTGGAAGTGACGTCATCATCGGGAGCCGGAAGTGACGTCATCAATGGGTAACTTGAAGTGATGTCATCAAGAAAAGCCAGATGTGACGGGGAAAATGAAGTAGTGGATGGACAGCCATTTTCTGGAATGTGGACTGTTGTTGGTGAGTGATTATTGGTCTTCTTTGGTTCTGGAAATTCAGAGAGAGGCATCAATACCATCAACCAACCCTTCATCTGTTATAATTTCACTCACTTCTGGGCTTGTTGACAGTCTCCTAAGCGCACGTGTGTGACAGCAGCAAATTCTCTATACTGTATGTGGAGGAAACTGGACAAGAAACAGCAAGCTATGTCATAAATTTCATCTGCAATTTTGAAACATATTATTCAAATCCAACATATCCTTTCTGATATAACTTTTATATTTATATTGCGCCTGCTATTGATAAAACCAAATAAGATGTTAAAGAAAAAGAAAAAAACATTCTGAGAACTTCCAAACTTACAACAAAACAGTTGTGTACAATGGAAAGAGCTTATACAAACTGAATAAAATTATAAAAATGTAATAATTTTTTGCATTCCATCCTTGGGTTTAAACTGTATCTCCTATATATCAAAGTGAATACAGTAATCCCTCGCTATATCGCGCTTCGACTTTCGCAGCTTCACTCTATCGCAGATTTTATATGTAAGCATATCTAAATATTTAACGCGGATTTTTCGCTGCTTCGCGGGTTTCTGCGGACAATGGGTCTTTTTACTTCTGGTACATGCTTCCTCAGTTGGTTTGCCCAGTTGATTTCATACAAGGGACGCTATTGGCGGATGACTGAGAAGCTACCTAATCAGAGCACACGGTTAAGTTCCTGTGTGCTGATTGGCTCAGCGACGGAGTGCTGCATTAACCAGGAAGTCTCATCTCACTCATTCAGCATTAACGTGCTCCTTCCAGAAGGGGCCTGAGTTGCCTCGAAAGCTTGCATATTGTAATCTTTTTAGTTAGCCAATAAAAGGTGTCATTTTGCTTGGCTTTTCTCTACATTCATAATGGCTAACACGGTACAACACCCTAGCATTCCATTGGATTAATAAAGTTTATCTGATCTAATCTAAATTAAGCAAGGGATGGTTCTTGCCATACTCTCATTTTTGATCGCAGTGAAGCTGAACTGGTGCACTGGAAGATAAATGGATGGAATTTTTATTTCTAATGTCCAAAAAAAGATTTTTTGATTTTCATATTTGATTATTTGAAATAGTTAATTTTTGACTATAAGTTGAGTATTTGTGTTTAGCAGCCAGTATTAAATCCTTAATACTTTGTATTGTGTGTTATCCAAATAACAGGCATTATCAACAGTATTTCCTAAGCAAATATGAAGGTATTCAATTTGTAGTCAACTGATTCACAGTGTTAATTTTTATATACCACTTGTTACATTGTTAGCTATTATTTGCACTACAATAAATTGAATAAAATTACTATTAAACACTACCCAGTGATCATTCAAGCATACTCCAGAAGAAGAAAAACATGTATTTTTAACATATGAACTACTCTGAGCATTAGGACGCCTCTGTTTCACATTTGTATTTTTTCAAGTAGAAACACAATCACATAAAAATACTGTATACAAGTGCATTTGAAAGCCAATCTTACATGACACATCTCATCATTATGAAACTGATTGCTGTTCAGGCATGTCTTGCTCTGCTTAACTGAGAAATTGAATAAAAGCACAGAATCTTAATAAACTTTAACTGACAAAGCTTAATGAAGTTTAGGTTTTTAACTTGTCTTAAAAAAAGAGGTAAATTTTAAAATTTAGCCTGAGTTCTAAGTACAACTATGCAATGACTAACAAGAACATCGACTACAACTACGCAATTCCATTATGAAAGGAGTGATAAGGGTGCTGTTGGAATGAGATTTGATTCAGTCATTTTTGGCTCCTTTTGGATGTTTATCTTACGACCCTAGTACTGTAAGCTATGAAATGAAACACAGTAAGATGAGATGAAACAGCAAATAAGGGGAGCAACAAGAAGTAGATACTGTCTTTTTTTAAGACAGACTGCAACTGGAAATAGAGCACAGCCAAGAGTCAGGGCTAAGAGTAATAGAATCCTGGCACTAAGTACGAGTATATCTTTTACTGGATGGAAGAATGCCAGGCAATATATGCTCTGTCGTACAGCAGGGGAAAGTCTCTGATACATCTCCAGAGTATTTACAAGGGCTTCTGTTTTGAAGATAGTTTCTTTGGTAACAGAATAATAACATGCTGGAAGTATTAATTAAATGCCAAGGATTTGCTTGATACAGGAAATGAAAACCTTGTAAGTTAAGATCACTTTTATATTTCTGTATTCTTCTAAGACTACTTGAACTCATGAAAACAACCTTAATGAAACATACTGTTGCTCTGCCTTACTTTAAAGCACATAATCCATCCATTTTAGTTAAAGACACAAAGTTCAGCAAAAGTAGAAATGCTGATTTCAAAATAGACATCTTTGCTATGTTTACAACGGAAGGCTTGCCTTTTTATGACCTTTAATTGCAAACTGAAATGATCTCTAAAAAAAGATGAATTAAAACTCTTTTTTTTCTTAAGAAAGGCCATACCTGTTTATCCCTGTACATTTCTTGAAACCAAAACCTTCACTAGAAATACATTTTTCTTGATTTTAAAAGTGTCTAAAAGGCTGTTTTTGTATGTATTAAAAATGCTGTTCATTTATTGCAATAACTTTTTTAAGACCATCACAGTGTGGCTTTCCTTGCAAATGAAAAATACACAGAATTGAATTATACAGGCTTAAGAATGTATGTGAAAATAAATACAGTAATCCCTCGCTATATCGCGCTTCGCCTTTCGCGGCTTCACTCTATCGCAGATTTTATATGTAAGCATATTTAAATATATATCGCGGATTTTTTGCTGGTTCGCGGATTTCTGCGGACAATGGGTCTTTTAATTTCTGGTACATGCTTCCTCAGTTGGTTTGCCCAGTTGATTTCATACAAGGGACGCTATTGGCAGATGGCTGAGAAGCTACCCAACTTACTTTCTCTCTCTCTCTCTTGCGCTGACTTTTTCTGATCCTGACGTAGGGGGATTGAGCAGGGGGGCTGTTCGCACATGTTGCTCCCTTCTCTCCCTTCTGTGCAGCTGCTTCGTGAAGCGGCATGCTGCACGGTGCTTCACATACTTAAAAGCTCGAAGGGCACGTATTGATTTTTGATTGTTTGTTTTTCTCTGTCTGTCTGTCTGTCTGTCTGTCTGTCTGTCTGTGCTCCTGACGGAGGGGGTGTGAGCTGCCGCCTTCAACAGCTTTGTGCCGCGGTGCTTCGCATACTTAAAAGCCAAACAGCCCTATTGATTTGTTTGCTTTCCTCTCTCTTTCTGACATTCTGTGCTCCTGACGCGCACTCCTTTGAAGAGGAAGATATGTTTGCATTCTTTTAATTGTGAGACGGAACTGTCATATCTGTCTTGTCATGGAGCACAGTTTAAACTTTTGAAAAAGAGACAAATGTTTGTTTGCAGTGTTTGAATAAAGCTCCTGTCTCTCTACAACCTCCTGTGTTTCTGTGCAAATCTGTGACCCAAGCATGACAATATAAAAATAACCATATAAACATATGGTTTCTACTTCGCGGATTTTCACTTTTCGCGGGGGGTTCTGGAACGCAACCCCCGCGATGGAGGAGGGATTACTGTATACTACAATAAATAGGTGTTTTCACCCATTATAGATCTGTAAGAAAACACTACACTCTTAAAAATAATGGTTCTTTAATGGCACTTTATGGTTCTTTTCTGGGTTGCATCGTTCCTCATAGAACTATTGCTAGAAAAATAACCATTTCATTATGGGAAGGGTTATTTACATATGAAGTTGGTTCTTTCTACTTTGAAAAACTGTCTAATATGTAGAAAAAAACAGAAATCTTTAATGTTTGGTAGGCTACTTAGAAGGAGACTAACAGGTTAAGAAAACCAGGACTTGACCTGTGTTATTGTATGCAGCAAGAGTCCTTTTACAACTATGTTATCTCACAAATCTGTTACCATCTATTCATGGTTATTTACTGTATAGAGCCTGTTGTGGATCTAAATAAATAAAAGTTCATTTTGGAACCTACATGTGGTTGAGTCTTTTGAGAAACAAAAATGGCTCCCCTATGGCATCGCTCCGAAGAACCACTCTTGCACCTTTATTTTTAAGAGTGTACTTCCACATCTTGTTCAGATAAGGCATGAAATTGGCTTTCAATTGATTGTCTAGTGAAGATGAAGTAAACTGTTATGCCATGTCTTAAGAAATTGTTGAATGAGATAACAGATGAGAAAAATAAACAAGCATGTCACACAGAGAGAGGAGTCTCTTTTGGTTATGCAGCTTTATTATCAAATATTTTAAATGTATTTTTTATTTGTACACTGGTTGGAAAACATTTTGCTGATTTTGTCAATAGAAACCAAGCTAAATTACACTGGCTGGCTTGCTTGCGTTGGTGAATTACTAATGAAAAACACGTGTACAGATTCTTACCAGAATATCACAATGTAGAAATAAGGATACATTAAATCTTTTAGTATTTAGATAAATGCAAACTATACTTTCAAACAGAATGCAAGCATACAACTTATATCCCAAAGCCCATGACTTTATACTGGAAATTTTAAACACAAAGTATAACACATTAAAAAGCAAATGGCGTTGGGTAGCTCATCTCCTCTTTTGTATCAATATGTTTTAACAGTCAAGCGTTCACTGTAAATTTGTAATTGATCCCTGTGTTAAGTGCTGTATATAGATTAAAGACTATTTGATTTTGTGTGCTGAGTACAGCTTTCACTTCACTACTTCAAATTGTACTTTAACATTTATTTAAATTCCAACAGTTCACCCAGAACTATGCGTGCAATTCTTAATAGTCACTCACAGAGCTACTGCAGTAGCAACAGTGGTCCTTTTCAACCACTGTAATGATAATTTTTCACACAAAACAATTAGGCCATAATACTTGTTGTTAATGAATAATTGTTTTAATTATTTGGCTTGTACTGAATCTCCATCTTCCTTTTGATGTAATAAATTAATTGTTGTCCAATGGTGACCCTATCTTTATCTTAACACTTAACACTTTCTATGTAGTACCCCAAATCTTTGACTCTTACACTATTAAACCACACTTCCCAGCCTGTCATACAGAGGCAGCTGCAGTGTGCAGCTCCACTTGTGGTCACTTTCGGGAGGAAATAGGGTTGACTGCATCTATGGTTAAAATACTTTCACCCTTCTCTTATGTCTAGAACCTAGGAAGTTTAACAGAAAGAACTCAATGCAAAGCAGAGAAGCAGATTCAACAGTGTATTCACTCAATACAGAATAACATTTTCTAACTAAGACTCTCAAAGTCAGAAGCAGTGCAAATGAATGTGACCATAACGATAAAACTTGGAAAAATAGCAGCTCTCCTTTCTAGAGGTCAAGGCACCCAATATGCCTAGAAATAAGTTGGCTCTATTATTCTTGTGTTGTGCTTCTGAGCTGATGGGCATTTGATCTAGCATGGTCTCTGGATCGATATTGATGGAACAGCAGAGACAAGCAAATGTTGATGTGCATCCATATTTAAGCAGGCCTTGCTCTTCCTTACACTACCCTTTAGGTCAATGGAGCATCATAGAGGAACAGCACCCTTCCTGTGTTCTGACCTTGTGCCTCTGGACCAGTCTTGGCTAGGCACAACCTATGTTCTTGAACCTTCTGCAAATCAAAATCCCACTTGTTGTTCGTTGGCTGGTTAAAACATTTCTCTTCAGTTTACAGACCCCAAAATGTGGGTAAATGTGTGAACTTAGATAGCCAAAAGTTCCTCTTTTAACTGGTTCTGACCTAGTATGTGGTGAGCAGAGCAAGCAAGCAAGTTTGTTATTATACCTTAACCAACTCATTACAGTGGAAAGTTTCATTTTAAACTTTTACTTTTTCTCTGTACATACTTTATCACCTATAGAAACACCAGTAAATTAGACTATTATCAATGTAAAAGTGGATACACTACTCAGTTGTCCAAAGTCCAATCCTATATCATCATTTTGAATGCACAGAAATCAGTTCAGTCAACATGTGTTTTTTTTCCTGCTCTGTTTTTATCTTATTATCTTAATAAGTTGCTGTTTAACAAAGAGGGAAAAATGAACAAGTAGGTTGTCATGGACGGCAGGCAGGGACCGGTGTCTCTGCAAGAATGGACTCCCTTCTCCTGCCTAGCTGGGAGGCCCAGGAGGCAAATAGGCATGAACAATGGCAGGAGATTCCCTGCCTACATAAGTATCTGAAGAATGGGTACGCTGGCATCCCAGCAGGATTAGATGGAAGAACACAATCTGGGCAGGAGGCCAGCTTGAAGGAAGGACAGGGGGACCCTGGTTGTTCAAGCTAGATAATCCTCCAAAATGCTAAGCGGCAGGATCCCTGGAGTCAGGTATACCAATGGACACCCACAGGGCATATTGGGAGTTGTAGTGCTGTAGAGCAGAAATGTTGGGGTCCCTGGATGCCACCAGGGGGTGTTGCTAGGTGTTGTGCTCCTTGGTTTTTGGGACTGATCGATCTGATTGATCTAAAAGTACTTCCATTGGGCTATGCCCTGTCACCGGAAGTATTCCCAGGTCCAAGATAAAAGGAGCCGCTCTGCCACATCCAGATGAGTCAGAGTTGGGTGGAAGGAGGACAAAACTCGCCTGGAAATGTGGAAGAAGGAGAAACACAAATAAATAGAAATTGTGTGTATTGGAAGAGGCCTTGTTAATGTGTTATTGTTAATAAATCACTGATTTGAATCCAGGACTTGTTCAAATTGGTGTCAAAAACGTGTGTTGGTGTCAAAGTTTTGGGGTGCTGTAATGCCCGCCTACTAGTCACAAGTGGTGTAGTCGGCAGGATTTCATGACTGCCTGTTGGCAGGGACCTGTTTTTATTTATTTATTTATTTGTTGTCAAAGTACTACTCTAGTGCATTCAACACCATCCAACCTCTG
Source organism: Erpetoichthys calabaricus (assembly GCF_900747795.2). Classification (NCBI taxonomy): domain Eukaryota; kingdom Metazoa; phylum Chordata; class Cladistia; order Polypteriformes; family Polypteridae; genus Erpetoichthys; species Erpetoichthys calabaricus. The sequence continues at coordinate 152,400,583 of NC_041396.2, forward strand.
CTCCTTAGGGACAAGTTGACAGAGATGGGAGTAGATTCATACCTGGTGGCATGGATCGTGAACTACCTTACAGACAGACCTCAGGATGTGCGTCTTGGGAACTGCAGGTCTGACATTGTGGTCAGCAGAACAGGAGCACCGCAGGGGACTGTGCTTTCTCTGGTCCTGTTCAGCCTACATACATCGGACTTCTAATACAACTCAGAGTTCTGCCACGTGCAAAAGTTCACTGATGACACTGCTATCATGGGCTGCATCAGGAGTGGGCAGGAGGATGAGTATAGCAACCTAATCAAGGACTTTGTTAAATGGTGTGACTCAAACCACCTACAACTGAACACCAGCAAAATCAAAGAGCTGGTGGTGGATTTTAGGAGGTCCAGGCCCCTCATGGATTATCAGAGGTGACCGTGTGCAGAGGGTACAGACCTATAAATACCTGGGAGTGCAGCTGGATGATAAACTGGACTGGACTGCCAATACTGATGCTCTGTGCAAGAGAGGACAGAGCCGACTATACTTCCTTAGAAGGCTGGCGTCTTTCAAAATCTGCAAAAAGATGCTGCAGATGTTCTATCAAACGGTTGTATCGAGCACCCTCTTCTATGCAGTGGTGTGCTGGGGAGGCAGCATAAAGAAGAGGGATACCTCACGCCTGGACAAACTGGTGAGGAAGGCAGGTTCTATTGTAGGCACGGAACTGGACAGTTTGACATCTGTGGTGGAGCGATGGACGCTGAGCAGGCTCCTGTCAATCACGGAGAATCCACTGTATCCACCGAACAGTATCATCTCCAAACAGAGGAGCAGCTTCAGCGACAGACTGCTCTCAATGTCCTGCTCCACTGACAGACTGAGGAGATCGTTCCTCCCCCACACTATGCGACTCTTCAATTCCACCGGGCGGGGTAAACGGTACTATTATACAATGTAATTGACTGTTGTACCTGCCTCGCACTCTCCACCTTGCACTTTTTAACTTGCACTGTGTTTTTTTCACTCTTTAATTAATGTAAATTTCCCCTTGGGGATTAATAAAGTATCTATCTATCTATCTATCTATCTATCTATCTATCTATCTATCTATCTATCTATCTATCTATCTATCTATCTATCTATCTATCTATCTATCTATCTATCTATCTATCTATCTATCTGTTTACTCAGACATTAGCCTAAACAATAATGTGAATGTTTTAGCCCTTAATTTGGGATAAAAATCTGTGAAGAAAAATGGGAAAATTTCAATGAGCACTCAGTTATGGAAGTATCTGGAGGAGGGCAAAGAGGACAGAGATGTGTATCAGGCCACTGAATGGCACAAACGTCATGTACCAAGAGGTCATTTGGATGACTACAAGCAAGATGACCTCACCAATGTTGTCAGCGGAATGTCTGACACAGAAGTATGTGTCGCTGCCAGGTTAGAGATATTGGAAAGTATTATAATGTGTCTGTCATGTCCGTATCTCCAGGGCAGTCAGCAAACGGCGTACAGCCTGCCACATTGGTTTTTCTCCAGACAAGATGGCGACGAGGAGCAGGTGAGCCAATTTAGCTATTAACATCCTGAATCCCTATTCGTGGATGAAAGTCACATTTTCAAACCCAAGGATCCTTGGGAAAATTACAATGGTGACCACAACAACAATCTTCAGGTTTCACAACACCGACTCACAGCCACGAGACGAAAAGACACTGAGGTTTTATCCAACAGCAAGCAGATCAGCCCAAATGATTGTTTGACCTAATCAATTTAGATGAACTGCTTCAGCTGGTACGTATGCTTCTGTCAATTCTGAGACGTTTGGCAGCAATATTACAAGGGACTGAGAACACAGCAAGAACACTGTTAGAAGCAGTCAACAGGTACTTACCTTGTCCCGGAATAATACTGCTACCCATTCCTACACCTGAGTACACATTAATACTGGAATCAAAACTCATTTCAGTCACTTGAATTTGTATTCTTTCAGCTACAACCCAGGGCTTAAGACCATAAGTGATGCACACCAGTAAATGAAAAGCTTCACCTAAGGTTTTAGCTGCTGCTAATCACCACAGTCTGACCCAATGTCTGTAAAACTGCTGTAGTTGCCCCAATTCGGTAGTCAATATTCCAATCACTTCTATCTTTACTCATCAAAAAGTGGAGCTCCTCCACTTGGGGTTCATGGGCACACACTTTACCTGTAGGGAAAAAGACGTTTTTCCAGAATAAAACCATGTTGCCAGATCTAAAGGTTCCAGTTCTCATTCTTTCTGCATCACACTCAGCTGTGAACAATTCTAGTGCACAACCAAGATGAGACTGTATGACTACGATTTAACAATATCATCTGCAAACAGGAGCAATGCAGTCCTTAGCATTCCAAACTAGATACTCTCTAAACCTGGACTGTGCTTTGATATTTGAACCTGACACACACACACGCACATGCACACATGCACAGGCACACACACACACTTGCTGACATTAACACATCTCTCACTGCACAAGTACCAGGAATGAATTATAGTTCCTAAGTAGGTGCTTGTGAGTATCCCCATACCCACTCAGGGACTCTCCTCTGGAGCTGTTTCAAGGTAACCTGTATTTTTCACCTTCCAGTTTTAGCTGTAGCTCCTCCTCTGCCAGAGAACGTACTATTTAGTATACTATTTTACTATTTAATTGCTCAAAAGAAGATAGCTTATTTTGTCATTGTTCACAATCAAAAACATCAAGCTGTAGTTAGGTACATGCAATCAGAATACTAAAAAAGATAATGAAGTAAGAAAAAAGAGGTTAAAGCTAGAGCACTGCCAAACTGAAGAGACACTGACATGTATAGATCAAAAAAGACTGGATTTCAGAGCTAAGAATTTTATGTTCCTACTTTTACTTAATATTTAATACTTAGTTAATAGTTACAAAATTATACCAGTACAGTGACACCTTGGCTCAATGACAAATGTTTATGAATAACAGGCATAAGATTTCTGGTTCAAGTTCCCACCACAATTTTTTTATGCGACACTCAGCATATTATTTAAGCTCTTAGGATTGAATTACAAAAAACTTTGGGCATGTATGTTTGTAGAAGTAATTAATTGTAAATTAATTCTTTATTTGTTAAGTAACTTCAATTATCTACATTATACAAAGTTGCCATAAATTTGTTTCCACTAATACTTTCATAAAGGAAAGCGTGCACAAGGCAAATAAATTCATGTGCAGAAAATGCAGCAATGAAATTCCCAGGTTTTTAAAGTTTCATCAGGGACTTACACCACCAGACAGACTTTATAAACCTGCTGCTAGCAAAATCAGCAAAAAGGTGAGCAGGGTAGATCAGATTTCCCTTTCAACTACAGTACCTGCAGGTTCTGTTCGCAAGGGCTTCTCCCTATGGGTTGTGCTGACTGCACTCAAGGTGGAAGTGAGAAGTGGGAGTTCTGGGTGTAGTGGGCAGAATTGGCTAAAACACAGGAATCGAAAGGGTTATTATGCAAAGAACCCTATCAGAACTGGATGATGTCAAGAGTGGTGTCCCTCTGGGGCCAGGGCCACTGCTATTTTTAATATATATAAATGATTTGGATAGGAATATAAAGAACAAGCTGTTTAAATTTGCAGGTGATAACAAGGTAGGTTTACTGGTAGATAATTTAGAATTCTTTGAATAATTACAAAGGAACCTGGAGAGCATACAGGCCTGGGCAGATTTGTGGCAAATGGAATTTAATGTCAGTGAATGTAAAGTATTAAACATAGAAAGTAATAATGTTAGGTTTGAATACACACTGGAAGGTCTGAAAATTGAAAGCACAATTTTTAACAGTAGAATTACCAAAGCCTACGAAAAAACTCATAAATCCGTCCCACCTTAAATCCCTTCGCACCTCTCTGTCAGTGTCTTTTGTCTTTTAACACTAGAATTACCAGAGCCTACGAAAAAACTCGTAGATCCAGCCCACCTTAAATCGCTTCGTAAAACCTTTCTCACCTCTCCGCCAGCGTCTTTTGTCATCTAAATGTACTGATAAAGACAAGTTGCCAGCAGCCGGCTATTCCATCCCCCCAACGACTTAGAACGTAAACAAGCTTTTCCCAGCTACTGCCTTGATTGATTATCTGGGAGTGAAGTGGAGTTTTAGAGTAGAAATAATAAGATTGTTATTTGGAACACACGCATTTCATATGTGTTGCATTTCTACAGTAATCTGTGTAAACACATTGTTAAAACAGAAATGGTTTACAATATTCTAGTAGCAAATGACAAAATGTAGGCATAAACTATATAATGTATGAAGCCTGAAGTCCAAATATCAAAGAAACACTTTCACGAAAGGTACAAAAAAAAGCCACCGCCAAAAAAACCCGTCTTAGTGTGAGACATTGACATGACTTAACTATCACTGCTTCCGTGGCATAACAGTATCAGTCGCTGACTGGGAATCAGAAGGTCATGAGTTCGATCCTGCACAACTCCCATTTGAGAAGTGTGTTTATTTTCACTATTTTAGAATAAAATGATACATTTGATTTCAGTCTGTAACAGCCGGTGTAAATGTATGGTACTTGTAAAGGTTAGTGTTGTTTTTTTTATTCGGTTTTATTCTCCCAGTTATGTTCACACTTCCCCCGATGTGACACTGCTGTTTTCACATAAAGACGTGCTATAACAGAGGTGAACTCAGATAATGACGAGGGTTCTACATCAGTGCAGGAATGCACGTCACACTTTTGCCGTCGCTGTACTGTTTAATATTATATCATTAGTCTATTGTATTTGGACTGTATCTTCACAAGATATCTCAGTTTTAACAATCTTCACATTGCTGCTGGGGGCTTCATTTTGCAAAATGTCAACAAAAGTTCAGAAGAAATATTTCCATGACCAAATACTGAATTTTGTGAGCTGGAATGTCAAGGGTCTCAATCATGAGTTGAAGAGAAAGAAAGTACTCTCAAACTTAGGAAAATTGTAAATGCCAAGATATTATTTTTACAGGAGACTCACTTATTAAGCAAAGACCAGTTTTGGTTGCAAAGAGATTGGTCTGGCCAAAATTTTCGCTCCAGCTATTTAAAGAAAAAGGTGTGTGAATCTTAATACACAAAACTATCTAATTTGTAATGTCAGTTGCAATATCTGATTCTGAAAAGCGATATGTCATGGTGACGGGCAATTTATCTAATACTAAAATGATTTTGATTAATATCTATGCACCTAACGCGGATGATAGAGCTTTCTTCCAAAATATATTTGCATCTATCCCTAATGTGAACACTCATAAAATTATATTGGTTGGAGACATTAATTGTGTTTTAAATCCATACCTGGATAGATCCTCAGATACAATGGTGAAAACATCTACTGTATATAGGTCTTGAAACCCAAAAAATCAATCATAAAATCAGACCCCGACTTATACGCCCGTTCAAAAATGCGACACTTAAATTTTTTTTTTTAAATCTTATTGCCTCCTCCAATCTTGCATCAGTTTCTCAGATGCATCGAATTTTGTTGCAGTAGCGCAGTTACCAATTTCTTTCGCTACTTTAATGATGTTTACTTTAAAACCAGCTTCACATTTTCTGCTGATCGAATGCTCTATTGTAGATAAGGGATGCTCTTACGATAAAGGTGTATGAGAGTGTGAGATACAAAAAACACAAATCAGTGCAAATGTTGCTTCAGAATAGTTTGGGTTTTACCGTGTGGTCACGTAGGCACAATAGAGAAAGAAAGAGAGGTTAGGAGCACGCACTGATACAGTGCATTGCCGCACCCACATAGAAAAAAAGGCAGTGTGATCCATGGTTACTCTGTCAGGTGGGCGTTAGCATATCATAATCCCTTGTATCAATAGCGTGAGTTTTTTGCATTTGACTTATACGACCGACATTATAAAATACCAGAAATTATACGATAAAATCAAGTCCCGACTTAACCACAAGTATATACGGTAATACTGCAAAGGTAATTACACAGTTTGTAACAGATCATAACTTATCTGACCAATGGAGGTTCTTAAAATCTAACCTAACCCTTTGATCATGAAGCTTAAATTAATGCGTCCTATGCACTCATCTCGTAGCTGACGTCTTAACCCCCGTCATTAGCTGATGAGAACTGTACAGAATTCATATCCAAGCATATTGATTATTTTCTTGAGACGATGCACCGTCAGAGGTCTCAGCAGGTATACCCAGAAACTCTGAAGGCATTTTTAAGAGGTCAGATTATTTCATATCTTTCTCACAAAAATAAACTGGAAACCAAGAAGACATCTGAATTAATCAGCAAAATTACCAGAATAGATCTTGAATATGCCAGGTCTCCAAATGAGGCACTTTATAGGAAAAGACAGATTTTGCAATCACAATTTAACCTCTTGACTACTAGGTTTAGGTTTAGGTTTAGGTTTATTTGTCATATATAGGTTAACACAGGGTCAACATACAATGAAATGTGTATGACGAGAAAAACAAGTCACTCAGCCTAGATCCAATAAAGCTAAAAAAATAATTTAAAAACAATTAAAAAAAAACCAAACTAACAAGTTAAACTAAAGAAATTGAACAGCTTATCTTCAAATTGCAACATCATTAACATGGAGAAAAGGCCAATAAGATCTTAGCCCAATAAATCCATAAGCAGGGACTCCATAATGCAATAAAGGCAATTAATAAAATTATAACTTACACATATATACTTATTTATAATATTCTTAAAACACTGTCAATTTTTTTTTGTGTGTTTATTTATTTATTTATTTATTTTTTTGTTATTACTGTTGCTCGCATCGGTGCCAAACCTTTAACGGGTTCACAAATCCTTTCTTTGTCTGTGATATGTTATGTCATCAGTATGATCCTCTCCATGTGTTAATTGTATTAACTGTGAGAAGAGGAATTGTATCGGCAGAGTTTGAGCACTCATACGTTTCCTGTTTTAACGTTTCAGCCTGTAAATAATAAGCATTAACAGAAAAAAGGAGTTTAGTTTGGTTTCATTACATCTTTGTGGCAGCTGGAATGAAGCAGCACATTGTGAGTCATAACACAGAATCTTTGGAGATTTCAGCAGTATACCACTGCAGTGAACACAGGTTACAATGGGATAACTTATAGTCACATGTGATTGCATTTGCTTTTCATCCTCCCTCATACTGCTTTATCACTTTCATTTTTGTGAAGAAATCAATTGCCTTTTTTTCCTGTAATTGTAAGACAAATATAAATGAACATAGTTGAGCAAACAGTAAGGTAATAAACTGAGATTGAGATGAATGAGTCATGGCATATGGAGGTGGCGTGGCGAAAACTGTCATTTGCCCGTAAGATATGGTAGTGGTCATAAGTCGAATGGACATAAGATGCAGAGTTTGTAAGTTGATAGCTACCTGTATATCTTGGACCACTTAGGATTTTTCATGCATTTCCCCAGGACAAGTGAATGGATAGCGAGCTGATATAATGTGAATTTAATTGTGCAAAACATTTTTAAAAAGTCATTGAAACATTTCAATTAGTTATCTGGATGACTAAGCTGTATAATTGTCATTGTAAAAGAAATCTGATTAACAAGCAAATTTGCAAAGTACAGGCAGTTACTACTTTTAAGACATTTTAATAAACAGTGAATTATACTTTATTCAGGTTTGAAATTGCCATGAGTCAAATGAAAGATTTTATAGACATGATGTGTTTTGGAGTAAAAAAGAAACTGGCAATTGTTCACAATTGTAATAAACTAGATTGACATAATTGACCATAAGGGATCAAAGAAGCAATTATGTAGGTGGAAATACATTATCCAAACATTGTAATCATAAGCCATATGACCACTTATTAACAATACATTTCTTACAACTTTTTTTTTATATTTATGTATGTTATTATGTATTTATTGTATTACATTATTTTCTGATATACCATTAATCAAATATATTAGCTACTGTTTAACAACAATTAAATAACTGTCATAAATAATACAAACTGACATGAATGGCATCTTTATTATAAAGTTAACATTTTGTTCACTTTGAAAAATTTATGAATGCTAGTTTTTTTTCTTCTTTGCCTAAATCAGATTGGACGTACAATGTTTATTTAATAAATGATAACATTTCTGTTTGCTCTTTGGCTAACATGTCCAATAATAATAATACATTTTATTTATATAGCTCCTTTCCCATACTCAAGGCACTTACAGAATATAATAAAGAACGGCAGCGTATACAGTATATAGCATTGTACAAACCAGACAAATAAATAAAGAAGATTAAGACAGTGAATTCTGAAAAAAAAAACAGACAACATAATTGATGGGCTCGCACACACACACAGGTTACATGAGCATCTTGACAGATTAGTAAACTGAGAGAAGGGTGATAAAGTCAAGTAGAGCTAAAAGCCTTCCTGAACAGATGAGTTTTGAGTTGTTTTTTAAAACAATTCATGGAGTCACCTGACCTGATTAATTTCGGTAGGTCATTCCAGAGTCTGGGCGCTATACAGCTGAAGGCCCTGTCACCAATGGAGTGTAGATTAGTGTGGGGCACAACAAGATTGCCAGAATCAGAGGACCTTAGTGGGCGGGCAGGCACATAGTGATGGAGAAGGTCGCTGATGTAGTTTGGCGCGAGGTTATTTAAGGCTTTGTAGGTTATTAGTAGGATTTTATATTCGATTCTGTAAGACACAGGGAGCCAGTGAAGACGTAGCAGGATGGGTGTTATGTGCTCGCTGCTGCTGGTTCGAGTAAGGACTCTTGCAGCTGAGTTTTGAATAAGCTGGAGCTGTGATATAAGATTAGAATTAGGGAATTACAATAATCAATGTGGGATGTGATAAAAGCATGGACAAGTTTCTCAGCATTAGAGAAGGAGAGGAAGGAGCGAACACGGGATATGTTACGGAGGTGAAAGTAAGAAAGTTTCTTAATGTGATTTATGTGGGCAGAATAAGAGAGGGAGGAATCAAAAATGACACAAAGATTTTTTACAGTAGAGGCAGGTCTGATGAGATCACCGCCAAGATGGACTGGGAAGGAGCTCATTTTATTAAGTTGCATTTTAGTCCCAATTTGCAGGAGTTCAGTTTTATTGCAATTTAATTTTAAAGAGTTCTGCTTCATCCAGGTTTTAATTTCACTGAGGCAGGTTGTGAGCTGAGAAAGCTCTGATGAAGTTCCACTTTTAACATTGAAGTAGAGTTGAATATCATCTGCATAAAAATGATAACCCAGTCTATAGCTATGGATAATATGGCCAAGGAGAAGCATGTAAATACAGAAAAGGGGAGGACCGAGGACAGAGCCTTGAGGGACTCCTTGTGTGACTGGCGCTGAGCTGGATCTGCTGTTGCCAAGACTAACAAACTCTTGCCTATCAGTCAAATAGGACTTGAACCACTGGAGGGCAGTGCCAGAGATACCCAGCATGTTCTCCATTCTGGACAGTAGGATGTCATGTCTGACAGTGTCAAATGTTGCACTGAGGTCTAACAGAATTAATATGCTGGTTTGTCCAGAGTCTGCTGCCATAAGCAAATCATTGGTTACCCGTAGCAGAGCAGTTTCACAGCTGTGCCGCGCCCTGAAACCAGACTGAAAGGGTTCCATCAAATTATTAGAGGTTAGGTAATTGGTGAGTTGGGAAGCTACAACACGCTCAAGAACTTTTGACAGGAAAGGTAAGTGGGAAATAGGCCGGAAATTGTTAAGATTGTCAGCATCAAGACCACACTTTTTTAACATTGGTGTTACAGAAGCAATTTTAAAAGTGAGCGGCAGGCACAGAGCCAGTGTCAAGGAATGAGTTTATTATTGTTGTAACAGTCAGGATTATGGCATGAAGGCAGGATTTAAGTAGTGTGGTGGGGATGGGGTCCAGTACACAAGTAGTCAGCCTCATCTTACAAAGCAGGTTATTAACAAATGCAGATGTGACTGGTGAGAACTTAGAGAAGGAGCTGGATGGAGTGGGAAAACAAGGAGAGATATAAACAGATGATATATTTATGTTAGTTGAATTATGTAGATCATTAATTTTGTTACGGAAAAAGTGGAGGAATTCCTCACAGACTTCAGTAGAAGAGATAGTCGGGGCAGATGCTGGTTCGAGTAGTTTATTAACTACAGAGAACAAAACCCTTGGGTTATCATGGCCACTTTCTATTATTTTGCTGTAATGGGTGTTCTTGGCAGAAGTTAGTGCTTCTCTGTAAGTTCTTTGGTGGTCAGAGAAAGCCTGGATGTGCACGGTGAGGCCAGTCTTACGTGACATTCTCCCAAGGAGTTGGCCAACTGCTTTCATAGATCACAATTCTGAGTTATACCAAGGAGCTGAACATTTAAAGGAAACCTCCTTATGTTTTAAAGGAGCTGTTTTATCTAATGCTGAATGAAGGGCTGAGTTATAGTGGTCAACAAGACTATCTAGTGTTGATGGAATAGGTGAAGACAGTAAAAGATCAGACATGGATCCAGAAAGGATAGAGGGACAGATATTTTTAAGGTTTTTGTAAGAAATTTGTCGTTTACAGGTAAGAGGAGGGAAAGCCAGTGAAAAATACTGCTTTATGGTCAGAGAGTCCAAAATCAGTACTGTAAATGTTGGCAACAGATAGTCCAGAAGTGCAGATCAGGTCCAATATATGACCGCCAGAGTGGGTTGGAAAATCAACATGTTGTGTCAAGTCAAAACAGTCCAGTAAGGATAGGAATTCAATTATCAGTTTAGATGTGAGGATGTCAATATGGATGTTGAAATCACCAAGAAGGATAATTCTCTGAGAGTAAGAGCTTAGGTGGGTCAAAAGTTCAATCAGATCGGATAAGAAGGATGCATTGTATTTTGGGGAACGATAAAGAACAATGAGTGAGACAGGACCTGATTTTGTTATTAGTTTAAGAGCCAGGCACTCAAAAGACAATGGACAGTCAATTGGGATTCGTTTGATGTTTAAGTCTGCTCTGACAATTACTGCAAGCCCGTCGCCTTGTCTTGAGCTGCGAGGCTCTGTGTGGAAAGTGAAACCAATTGGAGTCGCCTCTGTGAGAAACGCAAATTCGTTTGGTTTTTGCCAAGTCTCCATTAAACACAGAATATCAAGTTTGGTGTCAGTGATGAGTTCTGACAGCACCAATGCTTTGCCATTAAGAGACCTCGAGTTAAACAGTGCAATATAGTTAATGAGGCTTCTTTTTGCACAGAGCCGCGATCAGGGTTTATTTCCACATAATGTAAATTTGGCACACTGACACTTCTATTTCCAGGGTCATGAGAAGGACGGCATATTCCTGAGCAAATGCTGCCGGTGGTCTTTTCAAGACTTAAATAACAGTTCAGCCAATCTTAATAATGAATTATCAAATAAGGCTTGTAGACCACATGATAAAAACATGAAAATGCAGCAGTAAGGAGGAATTTAAAATTTTACACCATATTTTCAGATATAACTCAGCATTTATTATGGCCCAGATGACAATGTTCTTTAGTAGGAATAATGAAAAAAATGATGATCCTAGAACATCTTAACATTGGAGTGATAGTTTTAAAAATGTATTCAAAAGCCTTTTTAATATTCTACCCAACCATTATTATTTATAAATAAAAAATGCATTTACATTATAATGTTGAAACCACAACAGACGGCTTATGGTTAAACAGTAGCAGTTGTGATGTAACTATGTTGAAATCTGTTGAAAAAAATTAATAGACCATTTAACATTGCATACTTGTTGTCTAGTAAAGAGCAGAACAGAATTTATTTTCTTTGTAAATTTTGCAAAAGTGTATGCTACAATAATATTAAAAGTAAGACAAACAAAGAAAAAGATAAAATTATGTGTACAGAAGTCAACTGCTAATGACAAACTTTAAGACATTATTTACAAGATAACAATTTATGAATGTCTGTGTAATAGTCTCAAAGTGAGCAGAACCCCAAGTTCTTTAAGATGGTGTCTCCACCTACATTATTCACATATACCATGTCCTTAAAATTCACTTCCCGCTTATTACATAAATGATGTTATTTGACCTGTGCAACAAACAGAATAACAATGAAAATAAAGATTGAAGAATAAAAAATCTATTCACTTATTACAATAAAAACACATTTTTTTCAAAAATATAGATATGTAAAGAATTAAAAAAATTAATGAGATATTAAACATGTTTTCGCACTAACGTCCCATCCGTGAGGTCACCCACATTTATCATGAATATGAGTCTAAGAAACTTTGACGTTGTGAGCTGCAGTCGTAACTTGGGGTTGTTGTGGCCTTTCAAGAGAAACTGAATTGGTTTCTCACTTGTATTCAAAGGTTCCAACCTGATTTGCCCATCCGTCACATTTAGCTTCTTTATACACTGCAACTCACATTGTCAGAATGCCACTTTCTCCAGCTGGTGACTGGGCAACACCAGCATCTTCAACTCAAGGAACACCCTTTTCTTAAATTGGTAAGCCTTTCTCTATCCTTCTATCTCTCTCTCTCTCTACACTTTGGACTTAACACCTGTAGACACACTTTCTGCTAACTTGTGCCGGGTCTCTTCATCTTTGCTTGTCTAATTACATCCTTTGCGAAATGCTTCTGTTTCTTTGACCATGTCCACTGGACTGCCAGTCTAGTGTTTTTTACTCCTTTTAGCCATTTTTTCTATGAAAAAACACTTTCAATGACCACCCCATACTTTCTGTTGGCCTGCAAGCTTTTAATTAGTTTTCTTTTTAAATCAGTCAATTCCTCTGTCTCCCATTTTATCTCCTTTTTCCTCTCTCTCCCTTTTCTGTTTCTGTTGCTCTTCTGCATTCCTATGTCATTCCTCCTCCCTCTTCCCTCACTTCCCTCAACTTTTTTTTTCTCCCATTTCTTGTTACCATCCTTTTCTCATCCAATTCAGTCCCTGTTACTAGCCTATCTTAGCCAGTATAAACCAATCAGGGTCACTAGCGTCTATCAATTTTGACTTAATACTCCCATGTGTTCCCTAGTTACACTTCTTTCCACTCATTCTTTTTTCTTTTGAATATATTGTACTGCAAAATGTCTCACAGCTTGGTGTCTTTATTATTTCTTTATGAAAATCTACATAAATCTTACAAAATCTATAAAACCTTACAGTGAAATAAGGAAAGAAACAGATAAAGGATCAGAGCGATACAGGTTACCCAGTTTAATGTCCGGTCATAGAATGAATGAACAATAAACAAAAAAACAAAATTATCATAAACACCACTCGTGTTGTACAGTCTCCTCATAACCTTTTAAATAAAGCAGTTTTGGGGGTGAAGATCAGCTGTCTGGTCCAAAATGACATTGGGTTTCCTGTGGCAGTGAAATTTAAAGCAGAAGAAGGTGCAGGAGCGGATAATGTGGCACTGAGTTTAGACAGGAAATGAAATCAATAGTATTGCGGGGCAGTTCTTCTCCATTCTAGGGAAAATGGAAATTGGAAACAGAAGGCTGTATCACACCCAAATCCTTCCCTATAAATATCTCACCCAAAAACTGTGCAACATGTCCAAAGCTGATGTTCTTGATAACAGGTATAAACACAGTTTCTGCTATTTCATCCATCCATCCATCCATTTTCCAACCCGCTGAATCCGAACACAGAGTCACGGGGGTCCGCTGGAGCCAATCCCAGCCAACACAGGGCACAAGGCAGGGAACCAATCCTGGGCAGGGTGCCAACCCACCGCAGTTCTGCTATTTCATTTGAATAAAAAATAACCTTTAGTTTTGTCTGTTAAAGCCTTGTCTTGTTAAAAAAGTATCAATACCTTACAATATCTATTAAACCTGAAACTGATTAAATTGAAATATTATTAAAGTTTTAATGTTATATTTAATTTTTATTAACTATTAAGGCTATTCTCCATTCTATCTAAAAATGAATCCAGGGTTAAATAAATTAAACTAGAGGCTGTGGCTTAAATTGCACAGCACTTTACTGAAGAAAATATTTAGCAATTTGAAAAAACAAAGGTGTAGTACTAGTGACAGTTCCAGGTGTTTAATTCAAAAGCTTGATGGCTTTACATTGTATTGTAAGAATTTAAAATGTGTGTAATTAAAGTGGATATGTATACCTTAATTTCTGATGATTCTGTACTTATGGGGTGTATTGATAAGGGGGATGTGACAGAGTAAAGAAGACAGGAGGAGAACGTTGTTTCATGGTGCAGAAAGAACTCAACATCATCAAAATCAAGGAACTGGTTAATGATTTTTGTGGTGCCAAAGAGCTTCTATACCCCGTAACTATTCAGGTAGTGAATGTGGCGGCGGTGCCTTGTCATAAGTCTTTGGGGTTCCACATCAATGACAGGTTGGACTAGTCTTGTAACACAGAGGACCTATATTAGAAAGGAAAGAACAGACTTTTTTCCTTAGGAGACTGCACACTTTTAATCTTGGTAGTGGCATACTTCATGTCTTCTACAACTCTGTGATGGTCAGTGTGATTTTCTATGCTTAATGTGCTGGGCTAATAGCATCACTTTAAGAGAGGCCCACCAAATTAACAAGCTAATCAAAAGGGCAGGCTTAATTATGGGATACACTCCCTACCCCCTGGAAGCTGTAGCAAAGGATGGAATGAAACCAAAACTTAGGGCCATTATGAACAGTGCTGCACATCCTCTCTCTGACACATTAACACTCAGTACTTTCAGCCAACAAATTATTCAGCTGAAGTGTGTCAATAAACGCTACTGGGGCTCCTTTATACCAACAGCAACATGTCTTTATATTGCATCACTGTGACTGTGACTGCCAGACGTTTTTTCTTCCTTTTAATTTTGTTCCTTTGTTATCATTTTGGTGTTCGTTACCATAGTATGTGTCTAGATTTATTTATGTATTTATTTAAAGATTGCCTGTAAAAAGCCACATTTACTGGGGACAAATAAAGTTCTATCTATCTATCTATCTATCTATCTATCTATCTATCTATCTATCTATCTATCTATCTATCTATCTATCTATCTATCTATCTATCTATCTATCTATCTATCTATCTATCTTATAAATGTCAAAGGTTTTAGAACTAGATTTAAAGAAATGCAGTTTGACCTCCAAGTTTAGTTATCAAATAAAAATTGAAAGGATGTTTTTTAATCAATTTGCAGACTCCTTATCTCTTATTGGCTGAACTTGTGAATGTATGAAAAACTAACCACTAAGAAACCAAGTTTATCAATTACACATTCAGATAATTTTGTGTTTCTAATCAAAACTGAGTTAAAGACCAGGGAGTAAAATCTGCAAATAAAAAGAGGAGAGCAAATTACACATTAATGACATGCCATAAAAGTAAAATAAAAAACATAATTATAATAATAAGAAATATAATTTGTTTATATAGTATATCTCCCAAGCTCAAACTGCAATACAAATTCAGACTTTTAAATCACCCAATAAAATCATGGCTCCTTACATAACAGAATCAAAAAATATTTTCTTCCATACGTGTCTATTCAACTTGATGCCATGCCTCTTGCTTTTTCTAACACAGGAGTCAAGGAAAGAGACAACAAATAGCAGAATATTTTCCTCATATTTGCCATGTGGATGACATAGACAAACATTGTTTCCAAGCACCCCATGATGTTCATTGAAGCGCATGATAATTATATACAAATCTAGTTTATTAAGAGTAGAACTAAAATGTAGCTACAAAAAAGCCAGTTACAAAAGTGGGTTTTTAGGAGTTTATTAAAATTATCTGCAGTGTTAGCCTGGTGTATCTATATGGTAAAATATTGAGTTTTTGTGCATAACTACAGAAGGCTGCCTCACCACTTCTTTAAAGCATGACTTTTGCAACAATAAACAGATCACCATTAGAAGATCTAAGGTTACGACTTGGAATGTAGGGGGATAGGCACTCCAAAATATACAATGAAGCAATATTATTTAAAGCTTTATATTACATTAGTAGTATTTTAAAGTTAATTCTAAAAGACACATATAACCAATGAACACTAAAACTGGTGAGATATGCTGAGATTTTCTTTTTCTGGCTAGGATTCTTGCTGCTGCATTCTGGACTGCAACCAATTGACGTATTTCTTAGGTAGACCAGTTAGGAGTGTGTTATAGTAATCTAGCTGACTAAAAACAAAGCGTGAACTCATTTCTCAACATCTTGCAACTAGATTTTTTTTTGTATTTTTTTTGTCTACCCTGGCCACCTGACCTTATTATCAGACTGCCATTTAGAGACTTAAAAGCAATTCTGTATTTAGGATTGAGTGGTGGCTCTGAGGCTAAGGCATCCAGAAGGTTGCCAGTTTGAAACCCCATTATTGCCAAAAGAGATCCTACTCTGCTGAACCCTTGAGCAAGGCCCTTAACCTGCAATTGCTCCAGGGGCACTGTGCCATGGCTGGCCCTGCGCTCTGACCTCAAGGGGTATGTGAAAACTAAAAAATTCCTAACACAAGAAATTGTATAAGGCGAAATAAAGAGCAACATTTTTCTTATATATACTGTATAAATCTTATGTAAGTGTGCATTATTTATTTTTTGAATGCTATTTATGCATGATTATTATCTAATTTTAATTTGTTTTTCTTTGCATGTAACTATTTACTAGACATCTTGCACTTTGAGCTACATAGTTTGTATGGAAATGTGCTATAGAAATAAATGTTGTTGTTGGTTATAATTTAATATACAGCACAATAAAATGTGCACAAAGTGAAAGGGTCTGAATACTTTATACAGTAAATCCACTGTATGTAAGACACCTGCCTATTAAAGGGTACAATCATGCGTACATAAAGCATGTCAGATTTTGTATACGTCTTTTGCAGATCATTGAAATGTGAATGGCATTCAGGGAGGCAGGTAACACAAACGGCACCAGTCAGGAATTGTATCAAGGCCTTAGTGCTATGAGGGAGCAACACTCCTTGTGACATCAACTTGCTTCAAAGAATGGAACACACTCTTCTCCTCTCCTCCATCTCTTCTTTCTAGTCTGGTCTTGTTTGTTGTAATTATTGAAGATTTAACAGATATCACAAACATCCATGCATGTCCCCATGACCCAGCCCTGGATAGGTTAGAAAGATGGATGGATGGATCCATGAACGTCAATTGTGTGATCTTAATAACAATAATATAAAATAGTTAAATTATGTGGAAACCCTTCTTTACTGGGGTCTGACTGCAGAGGTACAAAGAGGAAGTGGGAGCAAGGAGCCGACCCGCACAGTCACAAATGGTGGCAGCAGTGAGATGAGATGGTGATAGGGAATGTAGAATGGACAGAGAACAGCAAGCGGGATAGGTGCCTGACTGTTTTGAAAGAAACCATTGAACCCAAGCTGGAAAAGAGTATTTTAAGGACTTAACTTTTTAATGGATTTATTATTTGATTGGTTTTATGTCTATTTTAAAAGTTCTTAATCTTTTAATGTCCTGGTTTTACAAAGGGGCTTTTGTTGGTTTTAGTGTGGGGTTGTTTTAATGTTTTTATTGATTTGACAGGTCCAAGCCTGGGACCTGGGCCACCAGTTGCACTGGCTTGGTAGAGGCATGGAGTGGCCATTTTTAATAAATAAATAATGATAATGCTCATGCTGGAGAGTGGAGCAGGTGTAAGTGATCTGCTGGGAAGACACCCTGTCTCTGGGTTGGTGCGTGGCGGTCATTTGTCCGTGTGTTGCCTTGCCGGCACGTCTGATTGACTTATTAGCAGCCCAGGGCTGCAATCAGACAATCACACCTGCAACAGCTCCCCAGCCTATAAAGGGGAGTGCGAGATCAAAAAGAAAGATGAGAGAGTCAAGAAAAGAGTGGAGGTTAAAAGACGGGAGAAGAAGCAGGCAGGAGAAAACAAGCCGGGGAACAGTGTGGAAGCAGGTGGATGGGAATAGAACCCCAAGGAGGAGCAAGTGGCCATTGCTCAGAAGGGGGCTGTAGGTTGGCTCTGTTGAGCGTTTTGGGAGCGACCACCATGCTCAGGGGTACTTTTGCCATGCGCCACTGGCAAAGGTGGAAGTTTAAAGCACCCATGCCAGGTGGCGCCTGGATTGGCAGCATTTTGGGTGGAGCAGGGTTCGGGGTTGTCCGCAGACACTGTGAAATTGGTGGCAGGGGACATGGGCCAGAAGAGATGGGCGTCTGCATCTGTTGGTTGACGTCTGTCCAAGCTGTGAGGTTCGGATAGGATAAGCCGGAGAGACATCCATTTTAATGGAAGGCACCAGGGTTTGTTTGCTGCACTGCTTTGTTTTAACATTGTTTTAACTGATTTTTCTATTTATTGATTTTAACCTCCTACATGCCCTTCATTTTATGGATTATTTATTTATTGAACATTTTTGAGCAGTCCACTTTTTGACACTATTTGGATTTGCTTTTTTTTTTATAATAAAAGCAATTGCACTTTTCACCATCTCCTTGCTTGGTGTGTTTTGTCCTCTTATGCCATGCTCACCTCAGTTATGGTACTGACGGTGTCGGGTTCAAGAGGCTCCCATTATAGAAGAGGAAACAAGAAGCTGACCCACACCATCACAGGAAGGTGTTTAAAGTGACCCAAAAGTCTAAAAGACCTCCATTCTGCTCTAATGCACAGATGACCTCAATCAACTGGACATGCCAAAATGCCTTTGAGATACACCGGTATGATGTTGGAGTAGACACATGAAATGTCAGCAAATCCTTTGAAAGTAAAGCAGGGAAGCAAAAGGAAAAGATAATGACTTTTATTTATTTGTCAATAAATTAAATATTTTTTTGTTTTTGTTGCAATGATAAAATTGGGCAGCTTATAGTACCCCAATCATTTTGGCAACATCTTTGCACTTTATTTTTTAGGGCACAATAAAATGTAATCCACTTAGAATCTGGAAATTTCAGTGGCTTCCATCTTTCCAGTAATTGTGTTCAGCCTATTCTTATATAGCATCCTTCAATTAAAAATGTAACAAAATTACAATGAAATACAGGGCAACATTTGAAATAAACCAACATACACACACAGTTATGCAAATAAACAGTCTTGGCATGGTTGAAAGTCCCCCTTGTTGATTATGTGGGCTAAAGCAAGACAAGTAATGTAGAGAGGAAAAAACAAAGTCCAGGAGACACTGGAGGAAAATGTCAGAGCCCAGTTTGTGTAATAAAAAATGTCAAAACCTATAATTTCTTTCAATATTACTAATTAAGTTTCAGGTACCAAGCCAATATAATGGTAAATTCATTTTAGCACAAAAATACATTTTGGTATAGTACAGATCCCCTAAAGGAACAGAAAGCCAGACTGAAAATTTACAGCTGTCGAGGGTGACCATTACTTAGTTTGAACAGTTTATTCATTGAGGTCATTGCTGATAAAGTGTGGCTAAACATTAAAAAAAACTTCAGAACTTCCCCATTGAATTTTAAATAATATCAATCACTTTGTTTACTTTTCACAACATCAAGATATGAAGGTGAGCTGGTAGTATAATGAAATTTATCACAGTAATTTATTTATAGCCAAATGATGCTATAATATTAGTAATGTAATAATAGTAATTATACCAAAGAGGTTAATGAGAAGATAAGGATATATGTTATGTACAAAATTAGTAAATTTATTTTTTTGAATTTGCCCTAGGGGATGGATACTGATACACAGAGTAAAGCATGTGTAGAGGATAAGATGCTGAATCTTCTGCTATTATACAATAATTCTAGCCAAAGAAGAAATTTAAGAATTGGATGGTGTTTATTAGGGGCGGCACGGTGGCGCAGTGGGTAGCGCTGCTGCCTCGCAGTTGGGAGATCTGGGGACCTGGGTTCGATTCCCGGGTCCTCCCTGCGTGGAGTTTGCATGTTCTCCCCTTGTCTGCGTGGGTTTCCTCCGGGGGCTCCGGTTTCCTCCCACAGTCCAAAGACATGCAGGTTAGGTGGATTGGCGATTCTACATTGGCCCTAGTGTGTGCTTGGTGTGTGGGTGTGTTTGTGTGTGTCCTGCGGTGGGTTGGCACCCTGCCCGGGATTGGTTCCTGCCTTGTGCCCTGTGTTGGCTGGGATTGGCTCCAGCAGACCCCCGTGACCCTGTGTTCGGATTCAGCGGGTTGGAAAATGGATGGATGGTGTTTATTATTTCTAGTTTTCAGGCCGTTACATAAAGTGTAGATTATCTAGTATTTTTACATTTAAGTTGTAGTGTGTCGTGCACTGTAAGAGGCCGGATTAACTAAATTGGATGCCCTGGCCCCCAATTGATAAAACAACACAAAACTGAGGGAAATATGATGTAATGGGACAAAAAAAATTCAGCAAATAACAGTGATATTATATATGAAACTGAAAAGCAGAAATTGTCTTGCTTAACCTTACACAAAACAAAATATATTTTACTTAGCAAGATACATATATAGCTACATGATATCAAGAAACATGAAGGAGAAGGAACATGACAGCATGGCACACGGGATAAATAAATACCATACAACTAATTTTAGGAACTAGTCACAAATTGGCCAGTTAGACCAGCCATTCTCAAACGTTTTTTTTCTCACATACCCCTTATAATATTAACATCATCTTAATATATGTACTTTCTTTTAGCAACTGTGTGAGTCAAAATTTATCAAAGCAGTAGTTCAAAAAAACAAGTAGATGCGCAGTCTGACCACTTAAATTTGTTGAATAATCTTACTGGGATGCATATATTTCACTCTGCAAGACTCATTCAGTCAACTAACCTTTAATGTATTGTGTCTGGTCTTCAATGCGTTGCACAACCCCAGCACAGAGAGGGGAATAGTTTTTCAAGCTGGCAAGTAAAGTAAATTTACGATTGTGCATGACTGTACTCATTGCAATGGCAGCTGGATGTACAATGCTCTTGCCAAATGATTGAGACTTTTTGCACTTGATTTATGATTTCCTGCTGAAGATATAACCTGCTGTCCTTGATGACAAAAGAATTAAATTGTTTTTTTTTCTTGTATACGATGCCTTGATTCTATATAAATGTAATGAATTTTTATTATTATTAAATGTTCTCTTAAGTTGAACATGGGCAAGAAATTCTGAGCACAAACCACAGTAGATAAGACACCCCTTCAGTAAGAAAGCATACAAATCCATACTATAAAAGACCAAATCGCTTTTCCCTTTCTTTTCCAATAAATGCTTGCTCTTTTCCTTATGTTTATTATCATTCTTAAGCAAACCATTCCAAATTATGAAATAGATTGTCACTTTCATATGAAATTAATTCTCTCATGTTTATTTTTTTTTTTTATTTAACATGAGACACTTTTCCATCTTGATTACCTAGTATATGTAAAATGATTGCTGCAAAAATAAGCAAAGAAACAAATGTGAAGAAATTGATGTCTATAATGAACCTTTCACTGCTGTCTTCAAGCTGGCAGAATATCAGTTAAAGTGACAAGGTGCAAACAGTGCATTACATGCTGGTTCATGCCACTGCAACATAAACTTTTACTGAAAAATTGAGACTGAATTTCTGGTGCCCTTCTAGATTTCCCTTGTATTCTGCACTTTTAAGAACCACCAAGTGACACTACAGTTTCCAGAAAAATGTTAATATTTCTTTTAAATGAAAGTGCTACATATATATTTTTAATGTAACCACTTGGAAATATATTGTAACACTTAGAAGTTTTTTATGTACCAGGATGCCTGGAAGGATGAGGAGGCAGTCAGTACATCGCCCTGGGCCGCGAGGGGGCAACTGTCCTGCATAAGCAGGGGACCACGGGGATGGAGCAAGGAGGCACAAACCCGTGGCGGCCCGTGGCTACCGCCAGGGGGTGCCCCAAGTCTCCTAAAGCCCGGGAGCTCTGCACTTCCACCACACCTAGGAAGGTGGGGGAAGATCCTTCCAGCAACACCCAGAGTGCTTCCGGGTGCTCATCCAGCACTTCTGCCACACCAGGAAGTGCTGCCAGAAGAACGTCATCAAGCACCTGGAGCAAATCCGGATGAATATAAAAGTGGCTGCCTTCCTACAGTCGGGGAGCTAGAGTCGGGAGTGGGAGCAGGACGAAGCTCCTGGGAGGAGAGGAAAGGTGGCCCACTGACAGTTGAAGGCCTGAGTAAGGGTGTTTGGTGCAGGAAGCACTGTGAGTGTGCGGGATTTGGACTTGTGGGGTCAATTCAAATAAAAAGCATGTGTTTTATGAAAAGTTGGTGTCCGTTTGGTTGTGTCCAGACTGAACATCCCACAATATGTTAATCTGGCCCTGACTAGAAATCACTGTGTTACTTTTATAAGAGTTTTGTTTTTAAACACTCTTTTTGATGTTACTTCTGTCTATAAATTTGGAGCTACAAGTCAAGTTTCATGCACTGGTACAGTGCGTTGCCGAACCCACCACACAAGGAAACAACTCGGGATCCCGGTTGGCAACCCTCCAGGCATACACTTTTATAATTGTAGTAAAGTTAAAGTAAGTGGCTTGCTCAGGGTCACAGTGAAACTGAGACAGGGATTGTGGCTTAAAGTCCTGGGGCCACATGTATAAATGGTGCATACGCACAAAAATGTCATGTACGCCCGTTTCCACAATCACATTGCGATGTATGAAAACTAAACTTGGTGTAAAGCCACACACATTTTCACGCCAGCTCAATCCCTTGCGTACGCAAGACCTCCACTCGGTTTTGCAAAATGGCAGCACCCAGTGTTAAAGTAGTGTTACTGTTCCTGTGTGGTTTCCTTTTACTTTTTAGATTCACATCCCTGACATGGCTTTATCAAATACACTGAAATTAACCGCATATCATTTATTAGTTTAAGGCATCTGATTGCAATGAATCCAAAACTATATAATGATGCATGGAATGGCCAAAATATTCCAAATACCATCACTGCTTTAGCGTTGTCACTCTCAGTGCACCACTCAGAGTATTTAATCCACTGTATCTGAGTGTGGAATCACAGCTATACAGCAGCTGATCAGATTATCGAGATACAGCATCAAGCACACACTGCATCAGCCATGCACATAGTCTATTTGAACTTGTTCCATACAGTACAGCAAACACTTCAAAGCCTTTCCTGTAGGAATCTTGTGGTTCAAAACGAGTTTCATCCCAAGAGCTCTAAACACACTCAATCAGTCTATCAAGTGCTCCTGGTAGATCTGTTTCTACTTATAAGTACAAACACCTCACTGTAAACTTCAACTACAGTTATAATATTGCACAACCTGAGCCACTTTATAAAGCATGTATTTACAGATGATGACGACTGGTTTCTAAGTCTATTTAGATTTCCAAGCGATATCTTTTTGGAGCTCTTGATATCATTTTTAAGATGAAATGCAGTAAAATATGTATACAGTAATCCCTCGCTACTTCGCGGTTCACTTTTCGCGGATTCACGACTTTGCGGGTTTTTAAATACAAGTGATTGCCCGCCTATCGCGGAAGTAATGTTCCAGACCCATCAGCAACAGGAGAAAATCCGCGATATAGAAAGACCATATAAATAAACATTTTTATAGTTTAAGCCTTAAAATACCCATCCCACATGCTTTAAACACATGTAAACTTATAAAACACACTTTGTTAACACAAATGATATGTGGATGTCGGGCTAAGGATATGAGTAACATCTCACTATTATAAAATATTTTAACTTCACGCAAGACAAGACAGTGAGACAGGAAAATTGGTGATGTACAGGCTTTTAAATTATTGAAAGGCAGAGCGACAAGCAGCACAAAGTCCACTTCTCCTTAGCGTTCATTCAGCTCCCCATCCCCTTGACAATGTGAACTGCGCCTCCGGGGAGGGGGGTTTGAGCGAACGTGCGTTCAGCCCTCACACACGCACACACACACTCCTCCTTCTTCCGAACGCGCAGAGCGACAAGCAGGCATTTTGGCAGAAGCAGCCCAAAGTCCATTTCTGCTCAGCGTGAGTTCAGCTGCCCCCCTTCACAAAGCGAGTGCAGACACATTGACGTCTGATCGCTGCGTGCAGTGTGCAGTGTTGGTCTGCGGTGTTTAAGAATGTAGAAAGTGTTTAAGAGCATAGGAAGTGTTTATAAGAGTGTGGGAAAGGTTAACAAGAGAGTGAGAAAGGTTTATAAGAGTGTGGGAAGGGTTTATAAAGCCTTAAAATATGTATAAATAATAAAATAAATATAGGTCGCTACTTCGCGGATTTTCACCTATCGCGGGGGGCTCTGGAACGTAACCTCCGCGATAGGTGAGGGATTACTGTATTACATTATTCAGATAATTTTTTAACTTTATTTAAATAATGTATATTGTTGATATTGTAATTAAACATGTGAGGACACGGTGGTGCAGCGGTAGCAATAAAATGGCACCCCATTCAGGGATTGTTTCCGCCTCACGTTGTATGCTTGCTGGGATTGTTGTGACCCTGGATGGATAGATGGATGGAATAATTAAACATGTGCTATGAAGATATTTCAATGTTTCATAAAAGGTTTGAAGAATTGGCATTCTAAGCTTACAGATGGCTTGACATCTGTTACAGAGCTGATTGTGTGTCAATTGGTTATTTGGAGAAAGAAAAGGAAGGACAGGAATTGGGGGTTAGTATATTTGAGAGACAGTACTGCTATAATAAGTTATTTCATCGAAGATCGCGCACAGTGCATCAAGCATCTTGGAGGCAGGAACAATCTCTGGACGGGGCGCCAGCTCGTCACCATCACTGTGCCACCATGTCCCCATGTTTAATACATGCTTTATCAAAATAATATCAAGTATATGTCTTAGTATTTAAATTGTTCAGAGAGCTGTAATATCATGAATGTAATGTATTCTGTGTCCTGTCGGTGTAAGAGAAAGCCTGTTTAAGAAGCATGTAGTGATTCACACACATAGACTACATAGAAGTACACATAGAATATGAAGCTTTTAACGTGCTACTTTAGTTACAATGGGATTTGAGAAACTAGTAAATTAAACAATTTTAAGATGAAGTTTATGACGTTATACTTTAATAACAAAATAAACTATTTGATTAAATTGGAAATTTCAAGATTAAAGTCGACATTTTTTTCCACTGTGTCCCTATTTTGTTTTTCTTTTCTCTGTACCCTAACACGCTTCCATATGACACTCAGACGGTGGGCAACGACTCGCCTTTTCACAGCGACTTTGATATCTGACCACTTCTTATTTATTTTGGGCACTGTGCGGCTTTATGAACTTGAACTTTCGAGTTTCTCTGCCACTCAATCAACTTCCTTTTGTTTTTTATATCACTGCTTAAACCAACAAATAATATGTTTTTTCTTGCCTCTACTTGGAATTCACTGAAATTCTTCTTTTTCCCCCGTGCTTTTGCCATTGTCTTTTCACAGAATGCAAAACATAAGGAGCTATTTATATTGATTAGCATATTCAAAGAGGCTTAATTCTGGGAGGATTTATGGAGCGGAAGAACGTGGAAGTTAGGGTATGCACAGATTTATGCATCTGGATTTTTTTGTGCATGCGCACATTTCCACTTTTATCTGTACTCCATGTTTTAGTGTGAATTCTACACACAATGTTATGCATGAGGCCCCAGGACACAATCTACAGAATCACACCACCTTAAGTCTTAAATCACATCTTTATCATTAAGATGTATAAGAAGATATGCCAAGGGGCCATAAATCACACTGTCATGTTAGTACTGTCACCCAATTGAGCTAATGAAGGGTGTGTGGTGACTACACGTGGTTGACCTACAGAAGAAATTTAAGTGAAGCATATAGCCTTTACTTTCAAAAAACAATAAGTCCTGGAAAATCAGTAAAGTTTATTTACTTTTTACAATTGTAGCTTCTTCATGTTAACATTTACTTAAATAAATGTTAACAAGAATTTTAAAAATGTAAAATTCTATATGTGTCCATATTTTGTTCGACCTGCTTAATTCAACTCTGCGTGTACAGAGCTATGGCATCTCCCTGTACACTAGGCACAAGGTAGGGACCAGCCTCTTATTTACAAGTACACAATAGTCCAGGGGTGGGCAAAGTCATTCCTGGAGGGCCGCAGTGGCCGCAGGTTTTTGTTCCAACCCAGTTGGTTAATTAGAAAACAATCCTTGCCAATAATTACATTTCATGGCTTGTTGGTGCTTTATCTCTGCTATGTCAAGTCATTCTCATATCCTTGATTTTTTTTTCCATTCTAAGGATATCATCCAAATACTTTGAAGTCTAAAACAGATGAGTAATTCTCAATCCTTCACTTTTTTCTCTTCTCTTTCCTTCCAAGTATTTAATTAAACCAAATAGTGCACGATAAATACACACAGGGGTAAAGGGTAACAAGCAAAATGGAGAACTGCTGGTTTCTTTTGTCATTTGCATCTTATCGTTAATAAGGAGCAATTAAAAACCAAGAATGCAGCTGTTTAAGACTTAAATAAGCAATAAGGGATCAAAATCTTAACGAGGGAGAGAACTAAAATGAAGCAGAAGTGTTTCTAGAGCAATAAGTGCTTCTTATTAAGTAATTGGGTTGGAACAAAAACCTGCAGCCAATGCGGCCCTCTAGGAATGACTTTGCCCACCCCTGCAATAGTCCAATTCAGAGTCACCAGTTCAACAAATACTTGGTGAGAACCCATATAAACATAGGGAAAATGAGTAAACTCCACAAAGACAATGGCCAGTCTCCTGTGCTGCCCATTATTTATGTATGTGTTTGTCTGTATTTTTGTTCAGTTCTGTTTTCTTAAGCCTACCATACGTACACTGAAGGAACGAGGCTGAAACAGAATATGGTGTGTATGGGGTAGAGACAGTATGTATGTTTGGCCTCAGTTACACTTGCATTGTTTAAACCTGTAAAAAAGGCAATGTACACAAATGAGTATTCATATTAAAAAAAAAAAAACTTGGATTTTTTTTTACTGCCAATAACGAAACATTCATGATTCTTGGATTGCACTTAAAATGTAGCAATACATTGTGTTTTTAATTATTCGTTTAATTGTTTCCTGAAGTCATGAAAAGTTGTTGACCTTAAATTGATCTTATCTAATGCTTTCAGCAAATTTTCAAAGTGTTACCTAATATCTGTGCTCTCTTCATATATCATCCACTCCGTGTGAGTCACAGATCCAGTGCAAGGCCAAGATACTATGCAAATTAACATCAGTGTTGTGGGCTACATGGAATAGAATGGAATTTAATCTGTGGGAAGGTGATAAAGTTCACAATCTAACTCTTATTTTTAACATGTGCAGTATTAGCAGTACAAAGAAATCTATTGGTACTTAAACCATCACTTGTTCAGTTGTTCATCTTTTTTTGCAGTCTTTTAGTCACAGAATTACTTTTCAGAATGAAACACAATCAAAGGACAGCTCTCCTTTCAAAGCTGACATTTAACAAGTACCTGCTGTAGATAAGACATCCAATCTGAACTAGGCAGCTCTCCCACATTTCAAATTAAAGATATAGAGCTGAGACCAATTTGAAAAAAACAGATTAAAAAAACAACAAGCTAATATAAGCTGTGTGTAAAATTATTGTAAAAGTATAGAATTTTTAGAAAGCTGTGGATCTTGGGTTAAGGGTATTATGTTTAGCTACAGTACAAGATAAACAAATAAGAACTATTCACAATGATTGTGCACACTAATGGAATCATTATTATTCATTTCCTCAAAATTAATTAGCTGTAATATTTCTTTTAGAATAGGATATATATGTTAGAAATGTGAAGTTTGCTTTCATAATTGCAGTAGGTATTTAGCATGAAAAGTTTTATAGTCTTCTTTGTCTGTCAATAGGCTTGAAAAAATGGAAAAGACCCCTTAGTTGAGGTATAATGCCAATTTTCAGATGATTTTTGAACCTTCTCTCTGCACATACTGATCTGAAATATCAATGGGGTCAGTGGAAATCAGCAAGCATTTCAGATTGCAGTTATTATTGGCAGTAAATAGTTCTACAGGTGCTCATATCCACAGTTGGGCACTGCACAAAACTCATGATGTATTTTATAAAACAGCTAGTGGGTGGTTGGCATAGCCATTTCTATACATTCTTGTTCGCCCAGAAATCTTCATGCTGAGAAGTGTATGGCTGATTTTTATTTGCATTTTTAAATTGATAACTTTTTGTTATCAGAATGAACTTTGCTTGGGATTACCTGCCCTTTCATACTCTTGCATTGAGAATTTGTAAATAACATCATACTGTTTTTAATGATTCTGAATCAAGTGGCACTCCAAATACTGAAAAGGTGTGAGGCTTCTAAAAGACTGACAGTCAGTCCCCAAACTCCACAGGCAAGCATCAACGTAGCTAAAATGGAGTTCTTACTATAAAATTCAAAAATACTTTAGTATCTTAAAAATATCAAAAATGGCGTCAAAGTCAGAGGGGAACCGTAAAACCATTTTGGCTTTAGGACAAGTTAGATGATAATCTTTATAGGTGAAAATTTTTGTTTGTAAGACACAAAAAGGTGAAAGACAAAAAGGTCAGTCAGGCAGTCATTATCCAACCCACTATATCCTAACACAGGTTCACGGGGGTGTGCTTCAGCCAATCTCAGCCAACACAGGGCACAAGGCAGGAACAAATCCCTAGACAGGGTGCCAGCCCACCACAGGGCACACGCACACACACACCAGGGACAATTTAGAATCGCCAATGCACCTAACCTGCATGTCTTTGGACCGTGGGAGGAAACCGGAGCACCTGGAGGAAACCCACACAGACACGGGGAGAACATGCAAACTCCACGCAGGGAGGACCTGGAAGAGACCTCCTGGAGGCCCAGGTCTCCTTACTGCGAGGCAGCAGCGCTACCACTGCGCCATCGTGCCGCTCAGACAAAAAGGTTTTGCTTGAAAAAGGATACCCAGAGCAAACAAGTCTTAATAAGAAATCCAGCAATCAAAAACAAGAGCAAAGCAAAAAAAAAATCTGAAAAACCCGAAAAATCAATACTTTTGCTTCTTAGCCTTGCCTCTTTAGGTTCCATCTACAAATACAAAGAATGCAAGCAAAAGACTTATAAGTTAAGTAGTTAAATATAACATTATTAAACAAAAATATAATTTTACATAATACAGAACAAAGCCAAACACAAAATTAATAACAAAAGACAGAAACTCCTACAGTTTCCTACATAAAATCCAAAGCAGCCTTGTGTTGAGGGGTGTCTTGCTCAGGAGCATCAATACTAAGTCCTAACTCCAGAACGTTATTACTGAACTGGTACAAATGGGATCCCAAAAAGCGATGTAAGTTGCTTTAACATCATTGTGCATCAGTTTTGGAGTTCGTATGACTGGATGACAGAGCTGTACTGGTGAGTACAAGACAGTCAAGAATTGAAGGCAAAAGAGATGGCAAAAGCATCATCACATTCCACAAGTTCTACTTGGAGATTATGTCAGACTTAACAACTGCAGCAAACAGATCTTGGAGGCTTGAGGAGGTCAAATTACATTACTAGTAATCACTGGGGAATGACAAATTGCATAACGTTGTGGTGACATTTCAGTATAATTTCAAATTTTTAAAGTACTGCATGCCAGCTGCATTCTGATAGC
Source organism: Erpetoichthys calabaricus (assembly GCF_900747795.2). Taxonomy (NCBI): domain Eukaryota; kingdom Metazoa; phylum Chordata; class Cladistia; order Polypteriformes; family Polypteridae; genus Erpetoichthys; species Erpetoichthys calabaricus. The sequence continues at coordinate 152,430,135 of NC_041396.2, forward strand.
CAGTTGAGGTACTATCTGAAAGTGCCGGTGGCCAAATGGCAAGTTAATCCTCAATCTTGTCCTTTTTTATTCCTTTTTCCTTTCTGTTTTGGTACGTTAAATGTGATACATCAAACAAATAACACTCTCTTTGGATGGAACAGTCTAACACATGTGCTTTCCTTCTTTCTTTGTGGCCATAATGTTCGCATTGAGCACTAGTTAGTTGTTAGCTCTTGTACACACACAAGGTCACCTCTACAACTTGAGACAAAAACAATCCTGTTTGATTTATTTGGTTCAAGTCATAAACTTGTTTGACTGAGTCACAGAGAATCCGGTCAAAGAAGTGCGTATTGACTTCCCTTAACTGACTATAATTATGGAAATTAAATCTACAACTGAAAATCATCAGAAGAGTCATGTAATGTGATGGGCTAAAAACAAGTGAGAAAAGCAGACCTGTTGTGATTTCTTATCTATTTGTGTGCTTTCAGGGCGTCAAATATCGATTCAAAGATTTAACCTGTACCTTACTATAAATATAAACAAAAACTTTCTCATAATGAAGTAAAATAAAATTTTCATATTGAACTAAAACTAAAAACATACTCTTACCAAGATGCAAGCTAAATTGTTGAATGCAAGATGGAAAATAAAAGTCTCTTATCTTTGTGCTTTGTATTTGTTTCCTTCATTGTTGCTACCTCAAATTCAAATAACTATCTTCTCTTGCAAGATGTTTAAATAGCTTTTAGATTGGGCACACTATAGGTTATTTAAGACCTTATATGGCATTTTTCTATACAAACCTCCTTTTTAATCACAAGATTCTAACTCCAGGAATATCCACTAACTCTAGTCCTATTCACTCTCCACTCACTAAAGCCAGGCATGTGAGGTTATGAGCAAATGCAGATTTATCTTCTTTGGGAATCAAGGGGAGGTTTAGCCATGCCTTTGAAAATAAAAGCAGTTTTCTAACAGCAATCTTTGTTGATAGACTTTCCACAAAGTCCATTCAATCCATTCCAAGAAACTGATCATTTGTTATTAGTGAACCCTGGGGAGTTCACTTTGCTGTAAGTTTGGTGAAATTATGGAAATGTTTGGGACTCCATGAAATGCATTGAAGTCAATGGGGAAGGAGGAACTGAACAAGTTTTGAGTGGATTATAATTATGCAGTGGTGGTTATCTTGTCCCCGAAGTCTAGGAAAACATCTTCCATGTTGGACCAATTATTGTGACCAAAAATGTGATCTGAGCTGTAAGGCAGCAGTGCAAACCACCATACCACCATACATCAAACAACAAAAGATACAGATGAAAAAAAAAAAATTATTAATGACAATAATAAAAATAGGGCGGCACGGTGGCGCGGTGGGTAGCGCTGCTGCCTCGCAGTTGGGAGACCTGGGGACCTGGGTTCGCTTCCCGGGTCCTCCCTGCGTGGAGTTTGCATGTTCTCCCCGTGTCTGTGTGGGTTTCCTCCGGGTACTCCAGTTTCCTCCCACAGTCCAAAGACATGCAGGTTAGGTGGATTGGCGATTCTAAATTGGCCCTAGTGTGTGCTTGGTGTGTGGGTGTGTTTGTGTGTGTCCTGCGGTGGGTTGGCACCCTGCCCGGGATTGTTTCCTGCCTTGTGCCCTGTGTTGGCTGGGATTGGCTCCAGCAGACCCCCGTGACCCTGTGTTCGGATTCAGCGGGTTGGAAAATGGATGGATGGATAATAAAAATAATAATTTTTTATTACTATTAATATTTCACTGGGATGCATGCATTTTTTTTCTCTGGGAGGTTCCTTTAAGGCTTGTTTTGGATTGTAGCAGAAGCAAATGGCTAATTATGCATGCAAGTTAGCCATGCTGCACTGGATCAGTGTTATATATCCTTTAGCAGTACTCATAATATCCTCATTATAGCCAGTTAATATTCCCATCAAATTAAAGTACTGGCCGGGTTGTGACATGCATAACCCATGCCTGAAGCACATCGGTAACAATCTTACATCACACATGCATGAAAGTATGGCCAGTACAACTGTGTGATGTCATGCTGACCTCACAGAGCATCATGGGGCCCTGAAAAAAAATGATTAACTAAGCCAGCCACAAGGTGAATTTTCAGGAAAACATTGGGGTGAACAAGATCACCAGCAAATATAGGATATTCACTTGAAAAAGTAAGGTAGTTTAGAAATAGTTGACATCCTGTGTATGCTATATACTAGAATGGTGACGGATTTCCAAACAATTCCAGAATGAAAATGGATAACTTAAGTGCTTGAAAATAAGCATTTTCTTCAAAAACAACAGTGCTGTTTTTGTCAGGAGAATTTTATTTTCTTTAATAATATTTCAAAAGTGAGTACTTAGTCAAATGCAGACAAATAATTTAATTTTATTAGCAAAACTTGACTCTTTTCCTTTTGCAAAAAAATGTTATTACATCTTTAAAGAAAAGCTTCTAAAGCCAAGGTTATGATAATTTGTGACCTTCTACCCTCTTGTTTTGCATTCCACTCAAAGTACTTTAAAAATATTTGATTACGTTAAGGGGTTATGTCCATGCTCATTACTGCCTTTAAAAATAAGTTAGCTTTTAAATGGAAAAATGGACAAATTTACTTGGCTTAGCCAAAACCCACAAATGTATACATTTGAATGTGACTGCAGATGATAGTGAACAGGAAATGCTTTATGAATTTGTCTGGAATTTGTTAACATAATAATCAATTAATAGCAACCAGAATTCACATGTAAAATTGGCAATTTTATTTAAAGTTATTTTTCATGTTATTATAAAAACATTTGTTGCACATGTCAAGCTCTGATTAACTGTTGGATCCATACCCAAACAAATTATTTTTAATGTTTCCATAAATAATCTATTTAGTTCTTGTATTGTTTTCAATGCTTTTTTTTTACCGTGATTTGCATTTAAACAGAGGTGGATTTATACAAACTGTACTTAAGGAAATATCTAAATAATGCAAGTACAGAGCACACACAAACCTCTAACTTAAGAAGTACTGTACAGACTTGTTGTTTGCACTTTAAATTTTACTCCTGCAGTTCCTGTGGTTTTGGGTGAGACCCATTCATCACAAGACACCTGCCACCACTTCCATCCACATCTTCTCCTCCTTTCCTAATCTTCTCCACCTCAGTCAATTTGTTGTGTTTTTTTCACTCCGTCATTCTTTGCCTTTCACTCCAAACGACAACACCTCCTCAGTCTGATTGGTCTTGCCCCTCTATATCTTTGTGGCCATCTCAATTTTTTTGTAGCCTTGCCTAATGAAGTGCTTTCAACAGCCATATGTCTTAGTCTTTTTCTAACAGCTTCACATAAAAAGCACTGTTATGTGTCTTAATCCCATGATAAGATAATAAGGCAGAACAGCTTGCAATATAATAGAAGGTTAGTTTTTTTGCCACTACTTGCCATTATTAACCCTGCCTTTAACTGAGTCTAAAACAAGTTTCATCTTATGAGACTTTGAATCATCTGTTCATTTATTCTTTCTGGTTCAAATTGACCACACAGTAGCAACATTCTTTTATCTTTCAAATGTTCATTTTTTGCTTTTTAATTTGAATGTTGTGTTTATGCCAAAAGTGCATAAATGAATAAAAATGGGTTTTTACATACTCCAGCCTCCCCAGGAAGAGAAAGGTGGTGATCTGACAGATTGTCCAATTATATGCTTATTGTGCTAATAAGTTGTGATAACATGCATTGTTGTTCTATTTTATACATTTTTATATACCATGTATATAATTTCTAAAATGAGGAAGAATTACTTAATGTTGCATATGGTCTTAAAACACCTTTACATAAATTCTGAATCTCTCGTGGCATTTTCAATTTTATGATGCAAGTTTGCAAATTAATTTGAATCCCTAAGGCTGATGAACATGATGTTGCTGTTATTGTCACTGAAGTATTTCAGTTTACATGAGTAAAAATTGCTGGGTATGTCAAATTTCACAACTGTATGACGACTTTCCATCAGATTCACACAAGGAGCTGAGTGAGCATCTTTTTCTGAGAGCCATTAATGTGCTACCTGACAGAGGTGGTTCTGTACGAAGGGTTAACAGGTACACTGAGTTTAGTTACTTTTTTTTTTCTTTTTTTATTCTGTCATGGTAAATAAAACACAAGACATCAGACAGACGCGCCTTGCTTGTTTTAAAGGTCTAAAACTCCTGCATTACTTATTCTTTGTTATAGCATACACTTCAGGCCTAAGCGGTCATTGGTTAGCTCTTATTCACACAGAGCCCACTACTAAAACATAATCAAATCTGTTTGATTTGTTTGGGGCTAGTCATGGACTGGTTGGACTGAGTGGCCGGGTATGTTAGACTACACAACTGCTTGTTACGGGACTGCATTATATAAAACAAACTCTATAATTGAAAACTATAGGAAAAGTTGTCTAATGTGACATGGCCTTAAGGAGTGGTAAAACACTAAAATGTCAATATACTGTAGACAGAAATGGATAATTACTTACAGAATTAAATTGCAAAATGACTTTTTCCATAATATGTTGACTTGACTCTTGCCGTGGTGTTGTTTTACTGTTTTGCTGCATATTAAATGGCCACCTGTTTTCAAACATGTCTTTTTATACTTTTGTTAAAATGAGTTTGTTGCCTAAAACCTTGGAAATAATGAATTTTAATTTTAATTATATTGGCTATGTGTCACACACGTGCGCTTAGGAGGCAGTCAAGCCCAGAGATGAGTGAAACATCGTTAGGGTTAGAGGGTTAAAGGGTTGATTTATGGTACTAACGCCTCTCTCTCTTTTTCATCAGGTCCAAAGAAGAAAAATAACTCCATTCACTTACCATCACAACTTCCGGATTCACAAAATGGCCGCCCAACGTTACTTCCTCTCCCAACGCCAGATGACGATGTAACTTCCGGTGTCCCAATGATGACGTCACTTCCATCCAACTGTTCTGATGTCATCTCCTGCCACATCACTTCCGTCAGCCATGTTTTTGTATAAATATCGCCATGTTCCTGGTGTATGTTGTCAAATACTTTGGGTTTTGATCATTTCAATTGCTTTTTTTCATTACAACCGCTGGACATTATATGGGGTCATTCCTCAGCTCTTTTTTATTTGTGGCTATCATTTATTTCTACGACACTACGCAATTAGTTTTAACTGTTAAATAAGTATGGCAGTAAAGTCTTCTAATTGTTCTGTATGGCTGCATGAAAATGCAAGCAGCCGTGGTCTGATGGGATTAAGGTTTCCATTAGAGAAAAGAAAGTCTAAGTACCACCTAACATTCTATATATTAAATGGAGTTGTCTCTATGTAAATATTACTATGCTAATTGGGGAATGGATATCACAAAATCCTTATTTACAACAAAATATAGTCATACATTAGTAGCTACACAAAAAGCAAGGGAAGCTACCAGTGCTGCCTTCTGTTGGTTAATGTCTTGTTACAACTTTTTTATACTTTTATTACTATAGGTTTTTTTTTTTTTAGAAAGGTTATTATATTTAACATTTAATTTTAAATATATCATAACATAATAGGGGCGGCACGGTGGCGCAGTGGGTAGCGCTGCTGCCTCGCAGTTGGGAGATCTGGGGACCTGGGTTCGATTCCCGGGTCCTCCCTGCGTGGAGTTTGCATGTTCTCCCCGTGTCTGCGTGGGTTTCCTCCGGGCGCTCTGGTTTTCTCCCAAAGACATGCAGGTTAGGTGGATTGGCGATTCTAAATTGGCCCTAGTGTGTGCTTGGTGTGTGGGTGTGTTTGTGTGTGTCCTGCGGTGGGTTGGCACCCTGCCCAGGATTGGTTCCTGCCTTGTGCCCTGTGTTGGCTGGGATTGGCTCCAGCAGACCCCCGTGACCCTGTGTTTGGATTCAGCGGGTTGGGAAATGGATGGATGGATGGTTTGGGAAATGGATGGATGGATAATATAATAGAAAAAAGCCTTACAGTTACTCTATAAGAGCCCGTCTAATGACTTCTCCTACCCACCAACAGAGAAAAAGAAAGGGAAAGAATTAAATAAGGTAGTCAATCAAAGGTATTGAGGATTAGAAATTTTTTTGAATGTTAAAATAATTAGTATATTAATGATGGTCTGTTCTTAATAAAAAGAAAGAAAAAAAACTGTTGCTACTCATGAGATACTTAACACATCACTTTTGAATTGTACTATGTTGACCAGGATGGAATTTTTTAGGCAAACAAAACTAGATGGTGGACCAACATTGCCATGTACATTATCACAACATAACATTATTTAAAAAGCAGTGCTACATTGATTGTTACTCTAGAAAGACCTGGTAAAGGATTAGGGGTTATCATGATCTTTAGGCTGTCTTAGAGGTAAGCACAGAGTTATTCAACTCTAGTATAACCTGGAGACATACTGAAAAAGTCTGTATATTATTTAAATTAAATTTCAGTTTAGGGCTTTGGATTAAAACCCTGAGGTAGTAAATAGTGGAAATATATTACAAAAATTAAAAAGGTCTCTTTTTGTGAAATGTCTGACTTGAACATAATAGAAAAATATGATTTTATGAATGATTGCATTTGAAGTATAACTTTTTGAAAGATGCAAATGTATCATCAGCTGGTAAGTTCATGAAGTTCTCAATACAAGACTATTCCTTATTTTAAATTGTCTTGTAAGAGTGCTATTAATAATAATATGTGTAAGACAAAATGAGACACAGCGAGAATAAAGGGGTGGGGCACCAGCCAGTTATACCTGTATAATTGATCGTCAAAAACAATAAATCAGTAATAGAATGTCTTTTTGGAAGCAAGTCAAAAATGAGACTGCGCAAGATGGTGGTTTAGCTGGTTAAGAGGTGGGCAAGGCGGAACAGGCAGGTTCAGTGGACAGAAACTCAGAAGTGATGTCATTCGTCTTTGCATCACCGGTCATCATGTCTGTAGGAGAAAAGAGAGTAGAGGCAACAGTGCCAACCTTTGGTTCGGGGTCGAATTATCATTAGGTGAACCTGAAGGTGTATGTTTAGGAGACATGTGTGACACATGATACATGTATACATGATAATACCAGGACACCTGTATCTTCTGTCCTGTAATCATTGGAGCTTTACTTTGGTGACGGCAGTCAGTGGACAAAGCAAAATATACAGTAAAAATGTGGATTTTTTCTTCATACTTAGCCATCTACACTAGATACAAATTATTAGCCCATTGATTCTTTACATAACTTTAATAATAATAATTCATTACATTTATATAGCACTTTTTTATGAAAACAATTTTATTTGATTTAAGTTAAAGCAGTAGATATTTCAAAACGTGTCCCAAGAAAGCAAGTATTTTAAGATATTTCTCACAAGTAGAACCTTGTCCCAGGTACATATTTTTGATGGTCACCTACTTGTCGGTGTGGACTTTACATGTTCTCCTCATGGTCAAGTGGGTTATCTGTGCTTTTTCTCCCGCAGTGCCTCACATGTTCTCTAGTTTACTGGTAACTCTTAAAGGCCCTGTGTGAATGGTGGTATTTGGGTGAAACGATGGCAGGGCCCTGTGATTCACAATTCAGAGTAAGTGGGTTCTGAAAATGGATGAAAGAGTAAATGAATGAACATGTGGTAGCATATTCCACTTATTCTAAAAAATGTAGATTATTTTAAACAATCTTCCATTCATTAACTGAAAATCTAACCAGGAGGTCATTTTAAAATGTTTAGTAGCACCATGCTGCCCTCTGGGGTAGTGTACTAAATTTTTCTTATTTTTGTGACCTGTTTGAGCTGTAAATAAAGTTAAACTTCCATTCATTAGTTAATATAAGTTAAAAAACACACAAAAAAATAAAATGAATGTGATTGGTATATTTATTTAACTAATATTTAACCCCTGAGAAGAGATTTTATGAAGCTGTGGCACCTAACACAGTCTAACAGGTTATTAAAGCTGAGTTTAAACAGATGCTTAAACACATTGAACTAATGTAAGACAGGTACAGAGAATTGTTCAAATCTGAGCTTACATGCAGAGACGTTTAAATGAAATAATATACTCTTACTCAGATTAATTTTACAGCCCAAAATTTCAATAAATGCATCCAGTAGTTTTAATGTATGGGTGAATAACGTGTACATACTGTAGACATTATGTAACGCACCATGTCATCAGTGCAAAGGAATATTTTTGTTGCAGTTTTTTATTTTATAATTTATAATAAGGAAGCATAGATGTGTTTGTGTTTCCTGTGATGGTGCCCCATACAGTGTTGATGCTTATCTTGTTCCTTATGGTGTTGGTATAGGGCTCATTCGTACAACCCAGAATGGGATTCAAGTGGATTATATAATAGATGAATGCCTACAAAGTCATGGTTGCCTGGTTCATACAGTCACAGCTGACTAAGTCCCCTGCAAAATTGTCAAATAATAGAAAGATATGAGGTTACTGGGTGGTCCATATTCACATTAATTATAAGGAATGTTAAAAGAATACTCCTCCCAAAAATGATATATTTTTTAATGCTACTTACCCCATGTAGTTTGGAGTGGTGGCAGAGAAAATAGTTTAATCTCATGTTTTCATACAGACGTAGATAACAAAGTTACAAATAGAATAGGTGTGTATGATGACAAATGTTGGACAACAGCAAACAATATCATAGACATCCATGAAAAATATCATATAAATCATGTTGGATAATCCACATGCAAAGTCATTCAGTCGCATGCTCACAACATTCCAAACACATGTATTTTTATGAAAGTATTGTTAAATAAACCACTTCCAAAAGCACTCTCATGTAAGAAAATGGAACACACTGATAGTAACTGAGCATTTGAAATGAAGACACACCTCCCCCTCATTCATTGGTCATGAGTCCAGCCCAGTAACACCCAATGTGTTGCTGAAGTAGAATGTCAATTCACATATGCAGTAAATCCAGAAGTACTCCAGTTTTTAATATGAATATACAGTAAATGTGACAAAGGGAGGTGGGTCTACAAATGGAATGCTTGTTCATGTCTAAGCATTTTGTGGCATTTTGTTCACAAGTGTTTTCCAGAAGTGGTTTGTTCATCTTAATAAAATGATAAGTGTCTGTGTGTCTGTCTGTGTGACCACCCAGTTGCTATGTCTCTGTTGATCCAAAAGATGGTGCATCACAAACTTTTTTAGAAATAAAATGCATAGCATTTGTCATTCCAGTAGATGGGGCATCACAAACATTACCACTTCTTTTACGAATCCCATACGAAATAGTATATAACAGAGACATATGCATTGCATTGTGCACTGCAAACATTAACACTGAGGTCTGCATTGATTACTTAAATATCAACCCATCTTACACAGATAAGACAGCTAGTTTAACAATATTTTAGTAAAAATACATGTACTTGGATGCACACATTGTCCTTTTTTAAATGTGTTTAAAAGGCTCAGCAACACTTTAGGTACTGCAAAAGTGCATCTATTACTCAATTACTCTTAGGTAACAAGACCTTACCAATGGCTTCTTCTGGCCTTTATAACACTTATAAAACATCAGTAGATGAGTTATTCATCTCTGTGCAACGCGGTATATTGACATGTTGGTAAAATCACTTGTTAATATGAAGGATTCACAAGTTTTATATTAAATATGTAATATCAAGTGAAGGGTGCATCAGTTAGGCTACCTCGAACCACTCCAAAGTGAACTTTTGTTACTCTTTACTGATGTTATGTAAGTGGTATGAAGACTTAAAGAAGTGTGTGTTAAGGTCTTGGTACATAATAGCAAATGAGTAATAGATGCATTTTTGCAGAACCTAAACTAAAGTGTTACCAAAGGGTTTGAGTATGAATCAGCAGATGGGGCTGCTGTGATTGACTGATACACGTGCAAACTCTTTTATGCAAATATTGCTACATTTATTTTTATTTTGTGATTGCCTAATTACTGGCAGCAATACAGCAGATAGAAAATATACCTTTAATACACAGTGTTCCTGAAGCTTAGACCAGCTAGTATAAGATTACGTTCTGTAGCCAACGGCCGGGGCCCTTGCCCAACCGGGACGCCTTTCCCTTTTATGGCCCAGGGGAGCAACCCTGGTCAGGACAGTACCTTCCGTGGAACGCTAGATGGCAGCCCCCCCTGGGTTGCAGCAGTGCCTAGGACTCCCACAAGGCTTCATGGGAGTTGGAGTGTGGTGCAGGCCTGTTGGGATCCATGGGCACCGCCAGGGGGTGCTGTAGCTGCTGCTCAGCCCTACAGAGCAGCTCTTCTGCCACACCTGGACGTGCTGCTGGAAATAGGTCGTCAAGCACCTGGAGCACTTCTGGGTGCGTTATAAAAGGAGCCAGCAGGCACTGCTTCAGGAGCCAGAGTCGGGAGGAGGAACACAAAGGGAGAATGGAGGAGCAAGAAAGAGAAGAGAAGGAAGACTTATTGTATTGTGCTGGACTCTGTTGAGCTTGTGGGAACGGGGAAAGCGTTGCCCACAAGGTATAAAAGAAAATAAAAGCCTTGTGTTCTTTGAACTTGTGCCCTACATCTGTCTGTGTCAGGGCTGGCCTTTACAGTTCATCACTTACATGAGCCGCTCCAGAGTTTATTTGGTACCGCGCAGACACCACTGTTTTTCAAAAGGTTTTGGGCCGGTTGTGTTGATCTGTACCAGAGTGTCATTAGTATATTCACTTTATCTAAATGAACTGCACTCCAGGAAAAACTGTTCCAAACAAACTAGGTGTTAAACACCTTACTTACAGGTATACTGTATATGATCTTACATCAAATTTAGCAAGTTTTTAAAAAAATCACTTTGTAACAACTTCATTAATATGCTTTGTAGCTCAGTGGGATGATGGAGTCAAGATTCAAATGTTGTGCCTGATTAATAATTATTTGTATGGTGAAGGCAAAAAGAAAATATATTTTATAAGGTTAATGAATTATTTTACATTTCAGTAGTTTCATATAGTTAAATGGTGCAATTATTGCAATCTCATTGAGAATCTGGTTTTATTCTTCCAAATTAGGAGAACAAAATAAAGTAACAAGTTTGGTGTTCCAAATGGGAAAAACATGGTTGACGACAAGGGATGAGGCTAGGATGGTACAAGTCAACAGTGACAGTATGCATCACAAATCTTACACAGCTTACAATATACATGTATATCCTTTTCGACTTTTACCCAGAGTACTCTCCAAAGATGTATTCTGTGTGTATGTTTTGATGCCTTGTTAGATATGACTTGCACTGCATTATTCTAATGACAAACGTATTCTGAGATTTTTTAGGTAAGGAAGACAGGAATTTTGAGGTAAGGTTGTTGTTCTCGCTAATCGTAGAACCCGAGAGTGGCAACATGTTGCATGATTAGCACATGCAAGTGAGAACTCTGTACATCTCACAATAACATACCAAATCATTTTCTAAGCCTGTGACAATAATGATTATAATGTTTTTCACTAGTGAAGTCTCAAAAGACACTGAGTAGGATCAAGGAAGTGGTGGCTTGAGAGAATACACGGTTAGATCAAAGTTCATCACATCTGCAAATTGTGTATGTTCTCAAATTCTTTTCTTATACACTTTTGGAAACCACAAAGACATGTCTAGTTTAATCTTTCAGTGAAGGACAAATGAATATAGATTTTGTTTTCAGTTTACTGACACCACCAGTGACTCTAGCAATTCATTTGGAACATGGAGAATTTCAGCTTACAGAATGAAGCATAAACTGTTGGCCGATCTTTCCATTGGCATCTTCAACAGCAGTGGAATTGATACCAATATACAGGAAATCTAAGCAGACATTTTTAAAAAACAGTAAAAATACCATTAAGAAATGGTAGGCCAAAACAAAAAGGCACTATAAATTTATTGTATTTATAATTTGAACAAGTTAGTGACATGGACCCCTTTGCTAAGCAGCTAATTGTGCCCATTCTTGCAGCAATTTTTTGGAGGTCTAATTGGAATGCAAACCAAGTGCAGTCTTTCTTTGAGCATTTTGCAAACTATCATCTTCTGCTTTTCTAATTTCATTTGTTCTTAATAGCTGGCACATTAGCCTCATTATCTAAGCTTTGGACATGTGAGATACATTCATCTATACTTATTTTCATTGACCCTAATCCTCGGGTAGTTTTGGTGCAGTAGGGCACTGCCCAGTGCTGCCACCTCACCATCTGTTGTCTTTGGCTTAAATTCTGGTTCTGGCCACCATCCATGTGCAATTTGCATGTACTGTACTCCCTGTGGGTTTTCCTCCAAGTACTACCCAAATACATGGAAGTTGGGTTTATCTGTACTACCAGGACAGACATGTAAGAATGTAATGTTATTTTTACAAAAATCCTTTCATTTTTGCTCTTCAGCGATACCTTACTACTGCCATAAGTTATAGGGGTAACTCATGGATATAACCACACAGACATAACAAAGCAATGTGGTGGGTTTGGGATCCATAGTATGTCTGAGCAGGTGTAGGTGTTTTAATAAATAGAACAGATCAGACCACCTTAGTGTAGATGCAAGGGAGAAAAGCCATGCAGCTGTAGAGAACTTAATGGGGGAATTAGCTAATTGCTCATTACGTGCATGAGCAGAGACAGTACACCCATCCCTCACTAAACTCCATGGATCGTTTAGTGCACTTGCATTCACGGGGTTATAAAAATGTCTGAGTAGATCAGAATGGGGAGAAACTTAAACAAAGGAAAAGCGTGGAGAAAGGAAGAGCAGGAAAAGCAGCCTGCAAAACCCTGCTGTAGTGCGAGAGGGATGGCACCTGGTAGAGATCAATCCTGCTAAGCAACGAGGAGCAGAGGAGATAGTGGACTCTACTGATCCCACTGGAGCTACAGAGGTAGCAGGACAATGAAGTCAGATTCAGACTATTCCAGTGGTTTACTGACAGACGTGGCTTGGATGGGAGGTGGATGGCGGACTACATGTTTCAGAGTCTCAGCACTATTGAGTAGTCCCATGTGGATGAGCAGGGAAGGCAAGAGGGTGGAGCACTGTAGACAAGTTGGATTAATGTATTAGTTTTATTTTCTTCATCTTACTATTGATTTTATGGATTATCTATTGAAGATTTGTTGCACTGCACTTTGGTTATTGATTGGATTGTGAATAAAAAGCACAACACACTTTGCACCATATTTGTTGTCCTCATTCTCCTTAGTCCATCTTGGTTATGACTATCAACATCCCAGATAATGGAAAAGCCTCATGGTTGCTGGCACCCAGGGCATCACATGCAAATTATATATATTATACAGAATATGACCAATTTTTATATGAGACATGCAGCAAATTATTTTACGAATATTTATGAAAGTTTTATACTTGTTTAATACTACTAAATATATTTTAAGGAAAGCCTTCCTTGTTTCAGAGAAATAACTGTGGAAGTTAGAATATGACATTTCAAAGGCTTCTTGTACACTTGCAGTTGCCCTCAAATTGTTTCTGCATCACGTTTCATTTGGCATGAAGCTGCAACCCTCATTTTGTATTACACTTTACAATGTACAGTGCTCAGAGTCCAGCATGTAACAACTCTTTCAAATATTTATGTCAGAATGAAAAATGATAATGCATAAATTAATGGCAACCATATGCGTCTGTAACATGTCCTTTTACTATTCCACACAGGTAAGAATAATTCAATCCCTCCCCTTCTCTTTGCCATTTGAAGATGTGGGAATTCCCTCTTTTGACAAAAAGGGGTTGTGGTTCTTTGGCAATCACACAAGCTATTAAGACACATTAAATCCTCTTGACTAGACAGCAAGCCCTACACATGTTTTTATAAGTATTTGCAATCCTCCTTAGCTCATGTTTCAGTAAAAACATTACAGTTTACCTACTGAGAGTTATTTAATAATGTATGAAGTGCACAGATTTAGGATTTAAATATTAAGTATAAAAAAAATAATAATCCCCTGAAGCAAAACTCTTCAATTTAGATTTCCATGCTAATTTTAAATGATTTGTCAAAAGCATTTGGCATTGACAAATAGAGAGAATCTCTTTAATCTTTAGAAGAATTAAATGCAAATTCAATGGTTCAGTTACTGAACAACTACCTGGCTAGGGTGAGTAATTTATTTTTGCACTTTTACGAATAACCAGGCCAAGGATGGATTTGCTTCATTAAACAGGAGAGACATTACTGAAGGATCTGTTGAAATCTATGAAAATATATAGGAGGTTCTCTGTGGTGGCACAGTGTACTCATATTTGTACCAGAACTGAATGCATAAAACTCCAGAGATCAGACACAATTTGTAAACACAGTATGTCGCACTATAAATGTCCAGCCTTTAAAGGACTGCATGGTTAGTACAATGGAGGTAACGTTACAGATTAAAGATTTTCAGATAACTGTGCTACCTGTTTCACCCATTCAGAAGCGTAAACCTTATTTCATCCATCCATCCATCCATTTTCCAACCCGCTGAATCCGAACACAGGGTCACGGGGGTCTGCTGGAGCCAATCCCAGCCAACACAGGGCACAAGGCAGGAACCAATCCTGGGCAGGTTGCCAACCCACCGCAGACCTTATTTCATTTGCAAGCCTATGTACTATATTTGTTAGAAATGCATTTTATCTTTAAATTTCTTCTCTAATAGGTCCCTAGTAAGCATAATCCTGATGCTTTATGGCAGTGCTTAAAAGTATATTTTGTTTTTTGCATTTTACATGTCCTTTTTGTTAACTAGTTCCTTATATATTGACATTTTGTATCTCTTTCTTTTATTGGAGATATCTGGGAGTGTATCTTCGGTTAAGAGACAAACATGATAGTTTTGGTGTTACTTAGCATGTGTTCATAACATTTCCACGACTCCAAATAAAGATGACTAGTCGTGTTTTGTGAATTCCTATCTTCTATAAATTCTGGCACAATGTAGTCATAGAGTATGTGATAAGAAGGGTGTGTTCCTCTTTATAATCGCACATTCCACTTTTGTTGTCAACTGCGGTCCTGTCCTTGCCTTGCCATAAAACTTGTTATGGGTATTTTAGCAGTGCTTGATTGCAGTGCCCTGCTAGATGATTGTTTTCATTTTGTGACTCGAACATTGTAGGTGCTGACTATATTATACATATTAGCATGTGACTGGTGGCAGGTATAGCATCTGTAAACAACCAGGACTGGGTTGGGAAAGTTAGTTACAAAATAGTGGAACTCATATGAAACAAACAAAACACAAAATGGCATTGCCAGAATAATGTTATGCGATTTTATTGGAGATGTAACTGTGTTGGGTGACCAACCTGGAGATAGTTTCATATTGTCATTAACTAATTAATTTGTGAGTGAAAACAGCAAAAGGAAAATGAAGAACATCTAAGAAAAAATGGCTATCAAAGGTTCAGAAAAGTTTATGCTCTCATTTTATATTCGCTATTTATTCTAATAAGAGAAAGAAAGATATGGAAGAAGATGATACGCTGTGGCAACCCCTAACGGGAGCAGCCGAAAGAAGAAGAAGATTCTAATAAGAGAAAGAAGCATTTTGCATCCTTGGACTGCTTTATATAAGGTAATTCATTGAACACACATTCACACAAGAGATTAAATAATTACACATAAGGGAATTGAACTTCCTACCTGATGCAAGAGACTTTCAGATTTTTTGCTGCCTTTCTAAAAGTGTGTGTGATGCCTCTAAAAGAATCCTAAAGTATGCATTGACCTGAGGTTACCCCAATCCAGTCAGTCCTACCTGCATGCTTTGGTGTAAGGCCTAAAATGGGAAACTGGTATTAAAAGTTCAAAATAGAAAGAAAGTCAGATAAAAATACCAAAATGTCCTCAAAGGGAGAGGATGACTGTAAAAATCTGGCTTGCCAACAGAGAGAATAGAGAATCCTAACAAAAATGAAAATTGAAAAATATTTAACAAAATACTTGAAAGGACAAAAAAAGACTTCCCTAAAAAGGTACTTCAAAGCAAACAAATCCCAATACACAATCCAAAAGCCAAAATCTCAAAAACAACAAATAAATCATAAGAACCAGTACATCCTCAGAAACACCGTGTTTCCCCAAAAATAAGACCAGGTCTTATATTCATTTTTGCTCCAAAAGAGCCACTAGGGCTTATTTTCAGGGGATATCTTATATTTATTCATGTGCAACAATGTACATTTATCCAAATACAGTCATGTCATCTTCTGGAATATCATCATAACTCTCCACATTCAAACCCTGAATTCCAGCCTGAATTTCTTGCTACTCCTGCCGCTTTTAGGATCCTCCAGTATCGGTGTGCGTGCTTCAATGTTTGATGAATGGTTTGATGTGGTGAAGCAAAATGCCGACATACAAATGTATTCATGTTGCCTTTATATTCAAGCATCACATATTTCCCAAAGTAATGACACGATACATTTTAAAAGTCTCACATACCATTTTCTGTGCTGTCTTTTTTTTTGTATCTTACAATACCATCAGAATGTACAGTGGTATATTTGAGCCACAGAGAAAAAAAAAATTAGAACATAATGAAAATGTCTATTTTGTAATTAAAGTGGAAATTTTGGCTTAAAACTCAAAATGTCCACTTTAATCTTCATAGTTTACTTTGTCATTAAAGTAGACCGTTGTAAACGTCATCTTAAAACCAACCCAGTTGTTAATCACTACATACTTCTGGGATTTCCTCCTGACGTGACAGCAGCGGCAAGCAGCAATAGATCGCCACACAGAACACATTAAATTTATAATATTCCAGCTCTCTGCACATTTAGAATTCTTAGATTTATACTTGATATCACTTTCATGATGAAATGCATTAAAATATGTATGTTACATTTTACAGATAAATCGTTAACTTTGTTTAAATAATCCATCCATTCATCCATTTTCCAACCCACTGAATCCGAACACAGGGCGCAAGGCAGGGAACCAATCCCGGGCAGGGCACCAACCCACCGCAGGACACACCAAGCACACATTAGGGCCAATTTAGAATCGCCAATCCACCTAACCTGCATGTCTTTGGACTGTGAGAGGAAACCGGAGCACCCGGAGGAAACCCACGCAGACACGGGGAGAACATGCAAACTCCACGCAGGGAGGACCCAAGTCTCCTAACTGCGAGGCAGCAGCGCTACCACTGTGCCACCGTGCCACCCTGTTTAAATAATGAATACTGTTAACAGTTACACATATGGGGTGCACAGATGCAGAGCGGTACTGCTGCTGTCTCACAGGGAGTCACGTCCGTTGTGATTCCTGCCTAAAGTCTGCATGTTTTCCTGGTGGGTTTCCTCAGTGTGCTCAGTTTTACATCCAAAGACATGAAGGTTTGGGGATTTGGTGAAGCTACAATGGCGATAGTGTATGTGTGCATGCTTGTGTTCACCTTGCGATGAGCTGATGCCCCATCCAGGGATTTTGTTTCTGTCTTGCGCTGATGCTGCTGGAATGGGCCCACCCCCGAACTGATTAATGTAATCATTAAACATCCTTTTCAGAGATATTGTGGCAAGGTGTCCTCGGAATTTAATGGATATTAGGCGCCTTACTTTTCAGCTGACAATCTTGACTGGGGCTTATTTTTGGAGTAGGGCTTATATTACAGAACAACCTGAAAATCATACTAGGGCTTATTTTCGGAGTAGGTCTTATTTTTGGGGAAACACAGTAGCAATACTTAGAAGAATCCTTACAAACTCAGTGTTCCACTGCTGAATTTTGCTTATTGGGAAAATGAAGCCAGAAGTAGGTCCCTACCAATAAAGTAAATGGAATAGCATTACGGTACACAAATAAAAAAAATGAACAAATTCAACAGAAATAATATTAAAACATGAAAAAAAATAATTAAGAATTATCAAAAAATAACTACAAAATAGAAAATAAATACAAGTCATGGAGTAACGCCGTGGCATTAACACAACAGATTGCCACAGTTGTCTACACCAAATTATATTATGAAACATTGTGTACCATGTTCTTTTAGTTCCAGTTTTTAATGATCTGGGTTGGGTCCACGCTCCCTGGTTGCTTCCTGGAGCCTCTTGAACCCGTAACCGTTGATGTTCATGAAATGAGCGGAGCAAATGAGGACACACACACATTCAGCAAGGGGCTGGTGAAAAAGTATCAAGTAGTTTTAATAAAAATCTAGGCCAAAACAGTGCAGTGCAAAGTTTTCACAATAAATAAATAGTACATAATAGCAATATGTCAAGTGGAGATTAAAATATTCCAATAAATAAATCCAATAAAAGCAAGGTTAAAATCATAGGCAGGTTCTTCCTTTAAAAATAAAGACGAGCTCCAGTGCCTCACTCTAAAATTTGGCATCTCCTCAGCTTATCCCATCAGGACTTTGCAGTATGAGGAGATTCCTTTGACAGGTGCAGTCTTCCCTTTATCTGGTTTGGGGTCCTATTGCCAGTCTGTCAGCGGTGGTAGGACTCTCTTCTGAACCCATGCACCGTCTCCCTTAGCCAATCTGTCAGTGTCACTCTGGAGATGAAGCACAAAAGGGCTGCTCCTACTTCTTTCCACAGTTGCTTTGAGGGGCACCCCTACACCAGCCCAACACTCAAGCACAGGCCTGCTGCTCACTCCTTCGGGTCATGCTCCCAACCACCTGCCTGCCTCCTTTCCAGATGACACAGGCTCTTCAGCATCCTCACTTTCGATTTGCTCTCCCCATTCCTGCTGTGCAATCTCCCTTTATACTGCTTGATTGGGTGCAGGTGTGGTCCACCATGACATCACTCCAAGGTGTGAATGATGCACTCAACTGATCCGCCTGCATTTGCATGTGAGTGCAGGATCAGCCAAGCACCCCAATCAACCCTGGAGCGAGTGTCAGCATGCACAAACCCACACACAATCGGAGCCTGCCGATTATTTATTTAAAAGCATGCTTTACCACAGACCTGTTATTACACAGTTTTATACAATCCATAAGCAACTGGGTGAATTAATTTTTTCATGATATATAAACTGTTTCTTTGAAGTTTAACATTTAAGGAGTTGTTTAAAAGAAGATAAAATAAAATTATATGAGAAAAATATATGGTTAATCCAATTCAGGATCACAAGGTGGGCCAGATCCAGTTGTAGCAATATCAGGAGTAGCTTCAGGTTGCCTCTCCACTTACCCACACATACCAACACAGGACCAATTTAAAATCACCAATTAACCAAACACTCTTGTCTTTGGAATGTGTAAAGAAAATCAGGAGAACAATCCATTCTGACATGGTGGTAATATGTAAAATCTTCACAGATAGCAAACAGGCATTTGAGACCAGAACATTGGATCTGTGAGGCAGCAGTGCTACTCACTTAAACTAGCATTTAAGATGAGTGAAAAGGGTACAGAGACTATTGCTAAAATTAAAAAATGTATGTTGCCTACTTAAATAGTGTGAATTTGATTCATTCAGTTAGCTTAGCTGTCATATTAGCTAGAGTGGGATGATCTTAATGGTTTTGGGGACTGCAGAACCTTTTCTGGAGTTAAGTGTATAAGATTCGTATTACATCTACAGATAATACAAGAGTGAGGACTTCCGAATAATACAGACCAGACTGCAGTAGTTAGGGGAGGTTACATGTCTTCAGTTGAGTTTTTATACAGATATCAATCCGCCAACAGCAGTTTAATTAACTTCTGCTACATAAATTGTGTACAATTTGTACACTCTGCTGCCTGAATGAAAATCTCTTTAATCTTTATTTTATATATGAGTAAGAGACAGAAAAGAAAGGCTTAAGTTCAAGATGAGAATATTATTAATAAATACATAATAACTGCACAGTGTTGGCATTTTATTAATATTTACTTGACACGTTTATCCAAAGTGGCTTATAACATCAGTGTTTATTATAATGCTTTACATAAGTTTTTTACAGTGGGAACAGAGACAGATTAAGTATCTTGCACAGTGTCAAACAGTAAGTCAGATGTGACAACCGAAATGGCAACTTTGTTTAAGGTCCAGCACCTTAGCCGGCATAGCACTCTGCCTTCTTTAGTTCTCAGTTTTTTTCCTGCTCAATTAAAAAAAGGTTTACCAATCCTGATATTGGAGAAAGAAAACTAAAACTTGAAAAGTGGCAATCATATACAGTTTCTCTTACTCATTGAAAGTATGACAAATAAGAAGAATACTGGAAGATAGTTAACAAATGTTTCCAGGATGGAACCAAATTTTTCGCAAAAATAAAAGGCTGATGTGCTTCAGGAAACTCCTTCTTCGAAGCCAAAAATGCTATTTAAAAGTAGCAGAAACAAATTCACCAGGTGTTTTTATCAAGAATCTCAAATAAGTAGAACTACATTTTTAATAATAGAAGCAGTAATGAAATAAAAATGTACCTCAGTACCACAGAAAAGCTGGTTCAATAGTTACCAATGAGTCATTTTATTATCACAGATTGTTATAAAATTACATATACACACCAACTGAGATGATGGCTGCTGGCATGGAAAATTGTTGCAAATCAGTGGTTTCACAACCTGCTGCTCAATGTGCTGATTTCTTCATAAATCTGAAAAGTGATCAGACTAATATGTCTGTCTTTCTCTACAGAACCTCTTAGTAACCTAACACTTGTATACACTTGAGAATTTAATTTTGAAATGACTTCAAATGCATATGAATTATACTTGAACTCCATACTGTGTAAATGCATTATGCAGTTCATGACATTCTGCAACTTTATTTAATTCAATAACATTGGCAAGCCAGGTAAATTAGCACACTGAAGAACATAAACAATGTAACCACAAATGGTTTCATTGTTTAGTTCATTGCCTATAACCTTTGTTTCTTGGCAGTGTTTTGTGACTATAATGGAGTTTTTTTTTAAAGGTAAAGAGGTTGTGTCATTTATTGCTTTATTATTCTTGAAGACAAGACAAGCTGCTACAGGCAGCTTGACTTTATCTCCACCAAGTGTCCAAACTTAAAATACAATTTTTCTAAAGGTAAAATATATCCAATATAGCTAGTGACACATATGCAATATCCTAGTGAGGACCCACAATTTGTTTTGCTTTAAATTGGATGCGGTGACAGTGTCTGAACTTGACCTTGTTGGCAGTTTCCAAGGTGTAAGAAAATATGTCTCTGCATTGTAATTTAATTTGTGGTTTTTAATGTAACTGCTATGTCTAAGACTATTACATTAATTTATGGTGTTAAAATTTAAAACCAGCTACATGGTTGTATAATGGGTAGAACTGTAGCCTCCTAGATCCAATATCCTAAATTTGAATTCCATGCCCATTTATTCTCTTAGAGTAATTTACATGTTCTCTGCATGTCTGTGGGCGTTTTTAACCAGTTACTCCATTTTTCCACCACAATTCCCAAAAAAATCTACTTAGGCTGACTAACACATTGAAGTACGCCTTGTGTGATGAGCTGCCGCCCAATCCTGGGCTGTTTCTTTCCTTGTACTCAGTGCTGCCAGCCTATTGTCCTGTTCAGAACTGGATTAGTTTGTTAAGAATATTGAAATTTTTGAATGTTAATTTGCTTGCATCTTTTGAGCTGTAGTTAGCATTCATTCTTGGTGTGCATTCATAATACATTGGAGATATTGTAACATTTTAAAATGACTGGTTTTGGAATATTGACATATATCTCCTAGAACTTTGCTCTCTTACGCATCTCATTCCTTGGTACTTTTCAGATTGCGATCTGGTGAAGAGTAGGAGAGCCCTATTATTATTTTTACTTGCTTATTTAGATGACTTTATTTGTCATGCACTCTATATAAGATGAAATGAAATAAAGAAGTTGTTATCTTGTGCTAGTAGTGGCTTCTAGTGAAATTATTACAACTGAGCCTGAAATTAATATTGAATCTGCAGGATATATGGCAGATAAATAGAAATTTAAAATAAAAATGTAGAAAATAGGGAGACAACAGAAACCTAATAAAGAAGTACAAGAAGCCTTAAGTAATGCAACAACCATCTCAGACCAATATGATTTGCATTTTAACCAATGTTTAACTTCTAATGTAAGTACTGTAAATTTGTATGTACATGCTGAATCTGAATTAATTGTGAACAGTGCATCATGGATTAATTAGGCTTCAAACATTACTAGTGAAAAAAGAGGCTACCAAGCACACTTCTTGGACTTAAAATGTGCTCAATGATGTATACATTGATATGGCAGACTCATATCACAAATTACCATTAAAGAAGTAAATAAATGTTTATTAACTTGTTCGTTTTTAATCTAAGGAGTCGTTTAAAGAATTACTTTTTGTTTTCACTTTCACAATGTTCATCTTGAGTAGAGTGAAAGTGGCCAGGTCACCCATTGTGCAGGAACTTCTTCCACAACAATGTCCTGGGAAATTCCCATACTCCCAAGCCAGTTGGTCCTATGTCTTGAGTATTCTGCCACTGGATTGTTCTTTGTACACCAGCCTTGGTATAGCCTCTGAACTACATGCTAACATTACCTCAACTGGTTTCTCTTATGTTCTCAGACTGGGGACTATCCAAGCTTTGGCTGCTGTAGTCACATTGGATAATTCAATATTATTATGCTGTAGAGTACAACAAAGGTCATTTGTTGCTATTCCCCGGTTACAGAAAGATGCAGTAACAAGTAACAATACAGTGACAATATTGTGCATGGTGATAAAAAAAACATGCACACAGAATTTATTGAGCAGAACAAACCAATTCAAAAATAATCCTTGACACAAGAACGATAAAAAGACATTTAAAAAAGGTTTGTGACAGCCACCCATATAATATGCCCTGGCTGCAAATGGGTAAATTTGTGAGATGTTCACAAGTCAGAGTCCAAAATAGAACTGAACTTGGTTAGTGAAGATGACGGCTTTATGTGCCAAGACTGGAAGTGACGTCATCAAAGGGACTGGAACCGGAAGCAACATCATCAGAGGTGCCCGAGACGGAAGTGACATCATCACAGGCGCCAGAGCCCTGCGGGATTTCTCGTGGACAGTCTGCAAGGGATTGAGAAAGAAAGTCATTGCACCTCGCCGCCCCTTGGTCTGGCGGGGAATTACTATTTTTCAGGCCCTTTAGCTGTTTCCCAATCGTATGTGTGTGACAATGGGTCTGTGAATCTGTCTTCCTTGTGCTGAGTACTACTAGGATTGGCACCAGCCTGAGCTACCATGAACTGGATTGAGTGAATTGCAATATCAAAGGCTAAACTTTACTAGAAACATTTTGAATCTTCTTCTTCTACTTTCAGCTGCTCCTGTTAGGGGTTGCCACAGCGGATCATCTTTTTCCATATCATTCTGTCCTCTGTATCTTGCTCTGTTAAAAAACATTTTGAATAATTTATTAAATTAATACTGTTATAATAATCAACAATTTCCATAATGGAAAAATTTGTACAGTTAACATTTTCTCTCCATTTCTGAATGTATTTCATGCTGTCAAGTTAATTAGGCTCCCTAATTTCTTACAGTGTGAGTGACTTTAGAATAGTTAAGGAACTGTGTCACACGTGTATCTATGGATTACGCTTGTGACTCATCTTAGATAAGTAATCGCACTTTGGGATGAGAGGGGGTGCTGTTGTTAATGGTTTCTTTGTGTTCCCACAGCCAGGAGAAGACACTCACTGAGGGAAACTGACAGACCCTTCCAGAAGGAGGTGTATAACAGCAAGGCACTCACAGAATGTGGCGTCTCATTCTGGACCAACGCTAAAGGGAGACCTGACCTGCCTGCTTAAAGCATCCTACCAATCAACTGTTACATTTTGTAGAAGAGCCATTGTGTTTTGCTTTTATTTGAGTATTTCAATTTCTGTTAAACAAGGTGACCCAGCTGGCACCCCAGCATTTCTTAGATTCAATTGTCATACAATACAACAACTGTCATCCTAGTCATATTTGCATCCTTGTTATACTGCACAGAATTTTTGTTTTCTTGCCAAGTTTGTCCCTGGGTATGTACACTCTAGGAAAAAATATAAAGCAACAATAATAAGTAAAATTCAAAGAGTGTACACATCCTAGTGATCTAAGTACAGTTTTCATAAATTCTCTTTTTCTGCAAGGATATGTTCCTTTCATTTAGTTAAGAGCTCCTTGTAGACATGGTTAGAGTTGTACTAAAGATTAATTGTGTCCTATAAGAAGGAGTACCTGATGTAGTATTCCTATAAGTCATTTAAATATTTAATAGACAAAGTGTGCAAGAGAGACAGAGAGAAGGAAAAAGAGAAAAAAAGATAGAGGGGTTACCCAAATTACAAAGTGTTGCTTAGGGGAAAGGTGGCACCTGAGTGGCGTGGGCGGAGATGAAATTTGATTAATGAACTTTGCTTATAAATTTATTAAGCGTCACCTTTTATTCTCAGTTTTGTGGGAAAGGCAGGTAATTACTTTTATTAATAACAATGTGAAATCTGCAAATGTTTGTGCACTTAACTTGAACATGCTTGGTTTGTGTTCATCTATAAGTAGTCATGCAAACTAAACTTCAGAAACTAAATATCCCCATGATACATGATTATTTTTTTTCCACACATGCCCTCAGCATGTCAGCATGGTGATTTTTCAGTCAATTCTTGGACAGCCTGCACAAATAAAATGTGGTTAAACCAGTCAATATAAGATATCTGAGATTTGGTGTATACTTAATTACCTTAATTGTAAATAGTCTTTTTGCTGTAAGATGTAAACTTTGTGCTGTTTTTTTAATTTTTTTGCACATTTTATATATGGCTGTTTTATACACATTATCAGACCTGGGAAGGAGTATATGATCTTAGATGGCAGAGGACATGTTTACCTCAAAGGGATTGCTTGCTTCTGGCGTGATTTCCATTACATTATACTACTAAAATTTTTTATGAGTATATTTTCTAACAGATGGTGTCATGTTGAAAATTCATGTCCTACAAAGAAGGCTGCTAATACCAAGGTCTCCTAAATATCAGATGCTGCTATAGAGGAGATCTGCTATAGCAATCCTTCTTTGGTCAATTTGAAGAGATCTATGCGGGATGAATTTGCTACCGTCCTTTCTCAGTGAACCCATGAATGCCTTGTACAGTAAATGTGTATTTATCGCCACCAGGTCAAGCATGTTATAGCACACAGCAACCGGCCACCTGCATGCTATGCTCGCACTGAGTAAGCTCACGCCTTCTGGTGCATGATGTCAACACAGCATCGGGCAAAAAAAAAAAGAGACAAATATCAGACATAAATAAATGAATAAAGTCATGCTGATGCAGTTAGTTAGGGTCAGATCGGGGGGGCAGGGGGGTTATGAGAGCGTGAACGTAACTGACAGAATAAAACTAAAAACAAAGCTAACTTTTACAAGTACCATAAATTTACACCTGTTCTTTTTCAAATAATATTACATTAGTGCAACAATGTTTTCTGATTGGTACTATTCAGGTCATAACATTATTTCTTCAAAATGTCACATATATTTGTCGGTTTCTTTTTTCCCTGGTGCTGCGTTGACATCATGCACCAAAAGGCATGAGCTTATTTAGTGCGAGCAGGAACACGCAGGTGGCCAGTAACTGTGTACTACAACATGCTTGACCTGGCGGCGATGAACGCACATGTACTGTACAAGCCATGCACAGGTCCACTGAGAAAAGAAGAGTGTTCTTGGCTCACCTTGCAGAGGAACTTTGTCAATGCTTCTTACAGGAAAAGGCGATGGAAAAAGAAAAAGAGGATGCAACACCGACAAGCTTCTGTTCCAAGACCGCCACTTCCCCCAGGAAAGCAAACTCAGTGAGTGTCAGGCGCCCCTTCGATGTAATTTGAACCACAGCACAGAGAGAGATGTGTGTACATTGCAACAGGTAACAGGCAACATGGTCTTTGCGTGTGTGTGAACTGTTAACATTTGAATTTGATGATTGTATGTAGCGCGGAACTGACCTCTCTGTACTATTCTTTCCTCTGCATGTCCTGTAGTACAAAAGAAACACCATCATGCACCAAAATGTGGATATTGGGCAAGATCGGAAAAACAAAAACGCGGTCACTTATTACAACTGCAAGAAGGCATGTGAATGAATATGAATAATATGAATAATGTTGCACCAGTGCCACAATGTTTTCCGAACTGTAATATACAGGTCATAAAATGAATTATTCCAAATATCATATATACTTATGTCTCTGCTTTTTGTAAGTGCAGCTTTGACATCATAGACCATAAGGTGCATACTAATTAAGCGTAAGCAGGGACACTCAATAAAACTGAATAAAAAAAAATCAAGTGACAGTGAGATACAAAGAAGGCAGATTCACCAGCATTTTTGTGTCAGCTTTTATCCCTCCAGATCAGAGAATTTCCAGTTACATTGTCTCAAAACACCACTCACATCTACAGTTATCCCCAGTTTCAAATAAAAACTTTTGATTACAAGTCAACAGTTCTTACCACTGCACCACGGAAGCTGTCATAGTGCACTTGCACCTTTTGTGAAAGTGTTTATTTGATATTTGGACTTCAGCCTTCACACATTATGCATTTGTGTCGACATTTTGTCATTTATTACTAAAACATGAAAAATGTTTCTGTTTTAATGATGTGTTTACATAGATTGTACACACAGAACACACATGAAGTGCATGTGTTCCAAATAATGATCTATTATTTCCCCTCTAAAACTCCAGCACTTCACTCCAAGATAATCAAGGCTTGAACTGCGAGAAATTCCTGTGTTTTCTGCGGCTGTGGGGGGGATGGTTTAGCAGGCTGCTTGTGTTAGTTGACACATTTACAAGACAAAAGACACTGACGGAGAGGTGCGAAGGGATTTAAGGTGGGATGGATTTACGAGTTTTTTCATAGGCTTTGATAATTCTAGTGTTAAGGGATGTGGAGGGCAGGAACCACAGAAACAACATTTATATTATTGGAATCACGGAGAATGCACAAAAAAGACATTTTCCCACAGCTCTTAAAAATAATAAAAACTACTGTGGCCAATATTTTTTCCAAATTTAGATAATTTACCTTGTGCTTTTTATTACCAATAATCCCAAAGGGTGGTCCATGCCCTGCCTCATGACAGTATGGTGTTTGGAAGCCACATGCATCAGAACGTTTGTGCCTCCCTCTGGGCTCACTTTTCATCAGACTAATATTACTTTTGACATATTTGGCATATTGTTTGATTGTCGTTCATTTATTCATTTGGACTCTACTTACCATGATGTTCTGGGTGACATTTTAGATTAGTAACTATGAAAATGCATCTGTCACTCATGTATCAAGGCCTTCATTTGGTTAAATGTTGTGAGATGGAGTCTTACGCATGGCAAAAAGGGGATTAGGCCTCCAAACTGACAGGAAAGCAGACCAGGCCATTCAATGAACCAGCTTTCCCCTGAAAAATACCTGCTGGTTTTCCAGCCTAGCAGAACCCAAAATGGAGAAACTGGTGTTAAAGTTCAAAATAACAAAAGAGTCTCAAGAAATATTTAATGCCTCAGAATTGGAAGAAAAATGTAGAAACTCCAAGTGCATAATCTTTAACAATAAAAAAATATCTATTATAAAAGAAAATCTTGAGACGAGACAAGACTATTGCCAAGAGATTTTTTCAAGTTGGTAGAGGGGGTCCCATCCTCCTTTCAACCATTTCCGGTTAACGGCCCACGCCCACGGTCCTCTCACATCTCATTTGTGTGAATACTTTTGTCAGACACAGTTCCTGCACTCTCAGCTCCTATAATTTTTTATGGTTTTCTCACTTTAAGTTCCCAATAAAAGAAGACTTATTATTTTCAAATCTTATTGAAAAATTTCATCCCAAAGGGTTATCAACAGAAGAAGAAATGAGTACACGGGCAATCCTAGCACCGAGAAACAATGCAGTCAAACAAATTAACGCGAAAATTGTCAATCAGTTGCACAGCAAATTGGTTAAATGCATATCAATAGACTTTGCTAAAACAGTAGGTGGTGATGGTGCAGAAGATGAAAACATCAATTTACAATATAGAATATCTACAACCATTAACACCGTCCGGTCTTCCACCGGCCAAATTACTGTTGAAAGAAGAATGCATCATAATGTTATTGGTCGAACATTTCTAACATGTAAAATTTTAACAGATGACAAGAAAGGTAATGTAGTACATCTTCTGTGGATAACATTAGACACCAAAGGAGATCTTGATATGCCATTTGTATTAAAACGTTTACAGTTTCCCATTAGAATAGCTTTTGCTATGACAATTAACAAATCACAGCGACAAACATTCGAAAAAGTCAGTTTATTTATTAGAGAGAAAAAAACTATGCACTCACGGGCAGTTATACGATGTGCTGTCACGATGTGAACCCAAACACGGAATAAAAATACAATGAGATATTGACAAAAAGTTAATTCCAAATACTGTTTTTACTGAAGTTTTACAGTAAAAGTGTAGTTTAAAAAGTATTTGCGTGTTAATTTCAAAACCAAACAGAATTTTCTTTCAATTTGTTATGTTTTACTATTTTTTACTATGGTTAATTACTCACTGTAATGTAAAATAGTTAGTTCTATTATGCATATGTAACAATTCCCATAAAAATAACAATCTATTTAAATTGTATATACGCTTCCCCATACGCGAGCAGCAGAGCCGCAAAGTGGCTAGCGTGTAGCACCTGCCCAGGTGTTGGTGAGTGTAGAGAGCAGGGGACACAGCCCCCTAGTTTATTCAAAAAAGAAAAACTTCAAATACTCAAAACAGTAAAAAAAAAAAAAAAGGAGTTGTCTAAAAGACAATAGAATGCAAACAAGTCCCAAAACAGAATCAGTAAGCAATAACCCAAAGACAGCAGAAAAAAATGTCAAAACCAGTAAATCCACATATAAAACAATGCTCAAAATCAACTTCAAACAACTTCAATCCACTATCGCTGAGTCCTTTCTTCTGGGATATTTATGAAGCAAGAGGGACGACCAAGCAGAAACCTCCTGGGGCTCCACCCACAAAGAACAAGAAATGGATAAACTCTATAAAAGACAATAAATAATTGCAAAAACAGCAGAGAATACATACAAAAATGAAAACTACTAATTCAAAAACAACAGAAATAACAATAAAACAACAAATAATTGCAAGCCACGGAAAAAGCCCTGGCTGTAACACATCAGACATTGCTGGGATATGATCCCAGCAAGTGAACGCTTCCGAGTTTATGAACCCAGGAGTGTAAAAATGGTCTATTTGATTGCAAAAAATATATAAAAATAAAAAAAAAACATGTGTGGCTTGGTCAGATAATGTCCAGCTAACTGATCCTTTCAGTTTCTTAAAATTTGTTTCTTTTTCCAACCTCTCTCTCTCTCTCTCTAATTGCTGCTTGTCTATATTTAGACTATAAAATATGTTTTCTTTTAACTTTGTTTTTTGTTACATATTGGTATTTTTACTGATGTTTTGGTGATATACTTCAGTTTTAAATGATATTTTCAGAATGTTGCCCCGTATTTTTTTGTTCTTAGGGTGAAAATCAGTGTTGGTTCTTCCAAACGCAACCAGATGTTTTTCGTCTTACTTTGCTCACAATGATGAAACATAAAATATATTGTTGAAAAGGGAAATGTTCCTGCCTTAAAATAACAAGTTAACTACGTTGTGCAATTTATAAATGACTAATCCAATTGAAATTCATGTCAAGAAATAGGTTATGCCATGAGACAACCAACATGCTGTAATAACAATATTAAAGAGAATTGCATATAATTTTATTCATGAAAATCTACATAAATATAACATAAACATGGTTTGTCATTTAATTACTGCCCATTCTCCCCAGTGAAAACAGTCACATAATAAGATTTTGTGTCCAGAATACTCATTTTACTCAAAATGGCAGCTTTGGGTTACAAAACACGTAGGGATGTTGTGTGGCACATTCTGAATGCAATGTTTTTTTAGCCAAGTCACATTTTCTGTTGCTCTGTAGAGGGAGTATTGGCTCAACTATGTGCTTGAGCCAAATTAAAACTAGTTGAAATGAAGACTCATTCATTCTCTTTGCAGCCTGGATTCTCTAGACATTTCTTTTTTGTATTTGCTCTTTCCTTGGAATAATCAGTTATACCTAATATATTCTCAGTAAAAGCATGTGTTATGCTTCAGTAACATCACTTTTGAATGATTAATTTATTTACAAGAAGTATTTTGCCCATTACATGCCAGAAAGACACTGAAGGTAAGCCTGGATTAGTGTCCAAAAAATTTATAACAAAGCAGTAGAAAAGAGACACCAGTATATTTAAAGGTAGGTTGAATGAGCTGGAAGAATGAAAAGAACACCGTGGCTGAAAACCATGACTATAAGGTGATTAGTCGACAATTAAACCCGAGACCAGTACAACAACATGAAACAAACATTGAGGTGGCTGAAATACCCTCAAAATACTGGAAACATGACAACAATAAAAACCCAACTACCAACCAAGTCAGTGAGGCCAATGTTCTCAAGTAGCTCTTAGTCTATATCTAGTTGTATAGTTGCATCATTTTTTCCAAACTGGATATCTCCAAGCTAATCTATCTTGTATATCATGAAAAGGTCTACAGCATTATGTGAAGAAAAATAATTACTAGGTTTCCAGAAAAAGTAAACAGTGAAGCAACCACCAGCCTGGCAGGTGATATTGTATTCTTTAATATCTATCAATGAGAACAGCTATCTAAGTCTTAAGGCATAAATCCTGTAAGGTGAAACAGAGTTGGCACTACAGCCCTGTTTGCTTATTGTTGCCAAAACTGAGTTGACACTATTTTAGAGAGTGGTGCACAAGATCTTCCTTTGGGGTTTGTTGTTCCCATTATGGACTTTATCCTTCTGACAACAGTGTGTCAACTGTAGATGAGTTAAAACTATTAATGCATAGGCGCACAGGTCCATTTGATGAGTTGAATACAAGTTATTAAAAATTAAGAAAAATAAATGGGCAGATCAATAAAATAATCATGGTCTGCTGCAAGCTCCATGCTTGAAGTGAACAGTGTTAATTTTGTTGATAAAAATCAAGACCAAAAATACTCGTCAACAACGTTTTTTCTGTGACGTAAACGGAACAAAAACTAAATACAAATGCTCCTTTAATAATGAAAACTGAGCAAATGCTTTTAAAATCATACTTGACAAAAACTAAACAAAACAAAAATGTTACAAACAGACTACTGGATGATGAGTGATGTGAAGCTCTTCGAACACCTCTATCACACATAATGCAGTCTGCCAAGAAATAACAAATATGAATGCAATGGTGCAATATTAAAAACTTATATGCATGCTTGTAATTGGATAACACCAGCTTGGGCACAATCAGAAAATCATTACGTCAGCCAGAATCCTGCTCCACTGTGCTCCACAATGGCGGCCGACGTGATTTTTGGGTGTAAAAAGTGGTTGACATATGGACAAACTTTAATTACAACTCTGACGAAAATAAAACCCAATGTCAGCCATGTGGAATGAAGCTTACAGGAAAGAACACCACAAACCTGAGAGGCTTCTAGAGGTGTAGCATTCTGAGATTCATGCCAAGGAATATAACGTTATATAGACTGTGACTTGTTTGATGCCAATATGGCTGCCTCTGGCTCTTGTTCACCCTGCTAATACTAATGCATCAAGTGTGATTAGGGAAAACATGCTTATTAATAAAACATAATTTAAAAAAAGCCAACACACAAACACACACAGGATTTTGTTATTGCCAGTTTTATCCTTATACGAGTTACTTAAGAATCAAATTCGTGCAGCTTTGAGAGCACAATCAGATGTGCTGAGCCTCATGATGTGAGTTTTAACTGTTTAGCTTGTAGTGTCATACATTTATTACAGCAGATGGGGGGATTAATCACTTTTAATGCAGTTTCCTACACAGTCCCAATAAAGGAACGGAAGCTTTGCATTCATTCTGTGATAGTAATGAGCACATGTTCATTACTACACATGTTCATCTGTGCTTCCATCCATTTTGTAACTGGTGGATACAGTTCAGGGTTGCGAGGGAAACCACCTCACACACATCCACTTAGACATACGGGCACGGTGGCAGTCATAGCAATAAATAGTCTTAGCAATTAAAAATTGAGGCAAGTTTCAAATGAAATTGCCATTTGGCTTGTCTACATCATCTATGAAATGAGCTGCTCCATTTGTTAATATTAACATAAAATGTATTTAGGATTTCAGTGCTTGAAGGCATATTCCAATTAATACGATATGTACATGTTATTGCTGAATATGAATCTGCAAACACTAAATTTGTGTTATTCGTTTGGTTTCTGAGAGCAGACTAATGTTTATGAGCATAACCCCTAAAATGTGAAGCACTAATGATGTCATATATTAGAATGGTACGTTCATGAATGTAATGCGATCTCTCAGTTGTGATTAATTGACTACACGCAACTTTTGTAATTGTGGATTTGCCCACAGGCTAAGCAATAACAAAGTCTGATCACTCAAGTGACACACTTTGAAAACAGCACAGCAAAGGCTCTTTAACAAGAGTTACCAAATATTGGATTAATATCAAAATTTGACTTATTTGTTAAATTTTACTCTTTAGTGAGTTTTTAATAAGCTATTGATGTAAATATAAATCTTAAAATATCAAATATTGCAAACTTAACAGAGTGACTCTCTGACTAATCAGATTTTATAAGTAACTTACAAAATTTACAAAAATAGCTTTTAAGGGTTTGTTTAAATATTATTATCCTAAATTATTTTGGAATTTATTAATTCAACGGCACAGATATACCGGTAATTATATTTGAATTTTCATTTTTAACATTATTTTATGCAGCATTTTTCAGTTGCTGGAGAAAAAATATCAGAATAAATTTAAAATGTGCACATGGTTAGATAAAACAGATAGTTCATGATGATATCATTCTTTATAGTGTGCTGAAATTAAACGTGTGCTGCTTGGTCCAGGCTTTTTTGGTAAAATCTTATAGCAGCTTAACTAAGGCACGTTGAAGTCTAGAAAACGGTGATGACAGACCAGAGCTGCCATTATCTGATCCAAGATCTTTTGGAGTAAATCCCTTCTACACCTACTATCCATTTTATGTACAATAATCACTACATGTGGTTTGGCTCATTTGTGTACATATTAGTATAATAGTTTAGATTTACAGTATGTTCTGTGCACATTCATATGTTAAACAAGATATACATTTGATTACTTTTAATTGACTAAAACCGACTAAACTAAAAGTAATTTATTTTTTGTCAACTAAAACTATCCATCCATCCATCCATTATCCAACCCGCTATATCCTAACTACAGGATCACGGGGGTCTACAGGAGCCAATCCCAGCCAACTCAGGGCTCAAGGCAGGAAACAAAACCCGGGCAGGGTGCCAGCCCACTGCAGGGCACAACTAAAACTAACAATAATTAAATGACTAAAATGTGACTAAAATTAAAATGGAATTTATTCAGAAGACTAAGACTGAAAATAAATCAAAATATATTGTCAAAATTTACATTACAAGTGAAGTACTAATCCCTGAAAATCTGAAATTTGCTTTCCCTTTCTTTCTTTCTTTCTTTCTTTCTTTCTTTCTTTCTTTCTTTCTTTCTTTCTTTCTTTCTTTCTTTCTTTCTTTCTTTCTTTCTTTTGTGTTGTGTTATACCTGTATTTCTTTGACAATCAATAAAAATGGGCAGCGAAACTGGATTTTATCTAAGTCAACTGCAGTTTCTTGATGAAGACATAATGTAAAGATCTGACTGAAGTTAACAGAGCCTACACCCTATCTGTAGAGCTTTAAATTTGAATGTCATAGGTGCATCTATCAAATTTGCATGGTTTTATGTTAGATAACACTTCTCCTGAGTTTCCATAAATTTTACACAATATCTTCAAAAAATAAATTATTTAAACTAATTATAATTTGTAAAGTAAAAAAATATCTACTCTTAATGAAGGCACTGGGATTTTATTTTGAAATGATCCCAACCAGTTAAAAAATACAATCTCAAATTTTGTACAATAAATATACATTATGGCATTGACAGGTCCTGTAGAATTTTACATGTTCAATATAATTCATGAAGACAAGTAAGGGATGGCTTATACACAAGACATATTTAGGTCTAAAGATGCTATAAAATTCAAATTCTCTTTTTTGCCTAGTGTAGGCTTCAGAACCTCATTGCTGAATCTCTGTGCATACTCTACCTTATGTCCATTATCATGTTTTTATCTTGCATTTTTTTCTAGAACTTGATGGTATTTTTTTTAAAAAAGGAACAAAGCTATTTTTTCTACAAAGTATAGTAGTATGGGATATCTAAAAAGGTAGTCTTCTTTTTTAGTATCCTGTTTAAAATGTGTTATGCTTATCTCTCTCAAGCCAAGTTCTGCCTCCCTACTCTGAATTGAATTAAGTGGGCCTGAGAAAGTTATGAAAATATATACTGTATACTGAGCTATATATACTTCTATTAATATTTTATATAAACTAATTTCTTAAAGCTTTTTATCCTAGTAATATATTGTATGTATGACTGGATTAGGTAAAGGTAAGCTGGCAAAGAGGGAAATATAAATCACAATTTTATTATAAACAGATTCATAGCAGACCATACCAACATGTCTGTAGGAAATTAATAGTTAAAGTCTATCTGACCTAGAATGAGCTAATTTGGTTACCAATTCATCAGTCATCTGTGCCTGTCTCAGTACCACTTCATTTAAAAAGTGCTTTGCATCATACTCAGCCACTCAATCATCATTGAGTTCAGAATATACTACAATATAGTTACACATAAAATAAAAAATATATAAACCTAAAGTATAGCACCCAGTCTTTCTTTAATGGTTACTTAATTTATCTTACACTCTTGCCCTACTGTTTATATATTCCACAATAACATCAATATGCTTGCTTATTTATTGTTAACATGGATTTCTTGAAAACCTTTGCTAATCTAATTCTGTGTGTTGAGTTTTATGACGCATACAAAATATGGCAATTGTAAATGTTTCAAGATAACTTTCTTGTGCTTGTGAATGTGCTCTGGCTCTGTGGTAAACTGGAATTTTATCCACAGTTAATGTTTATGTTGTACATTGCCTTAGACAATTAAAACTAGTTCTGATTTCTGTACAATGTAATCAATAAGAAAATATCATTTTGTGATAGGCAGTGAATTCCAAAAATTCAGGATAAGCACTTTGGAAAATAGATTTATAGGCTGCAGAACTTGGGGGGGGGGGGGGGGGGGTCAACTAGGTAAGAAATTTCAGAGAAATAAAATTCACAGGGAAAACATGGACTATTTCTGAACAAAAAGAACTGGGGAACAATGCCATTTTGCATGTATATATATATGTATATATATGTATGTATATATATATATATATATATATATATATATATATATATACATATATATATACATATATATATATATATATATATATATATATATATATAAATGTGTAATCTTTTTTTCACCCGATATTTTCAACTCAGTTGCAACCATGGGATAGGATGAATGCAGGGACTATAATTCCCATCAGGCACAGGCAGAAGGAGTGTATTTGGATTGGTGCGAAGACACTTTAATCAATGTGCACAAATTTTAATAGGAGCACCACCAAAAGCAACCAGTTTGAATAACAATTACTTTGCTTCACCAGATTACAGCTTTTGTCTAAGATTCCATTTTTTTGTCTCATCGTTTGTTGTGTTTAGAAGTGTTTTGTTTCTGGAAGACACTTTTCTCCCATTTATTTTTATCTTGAACCAATTCTGAAAATTTTATGAATCCAAAGATGGTCTACTTATAGTGTTACCAGACCCTTAAGGAGGACTGTTCCTTTCTTTCCATACCCAAAATACTTTTACTGCCAGTCTCATAAAACTGCACTGAGACTGCATCTGCTGTTTCCTCGTGTAGAAATATTCTTTTGAATTTTCTGTAATTTGATTTTCTTGAGAACTGTGTTCCTTATCTTTAGTTCAATTAATACACAATCACACCTAGTTTTAAGTATTTTGGAACTCTTTGTTTTTTTATTTACCCTCCCACTAATCAAAACCATCAGAAATATTACTAAATGTTTGTGGAATAAAATTTTAGAATTTGTGATTAGTGGTTTGCATCCTTTCAGTGTTTTCGCTATTGATATGTGTAATGTCTTGCCTACGGTGAAGTAATAAATATAATTTGACTGGTTGTGCAGGACTTCCTTCAAGTTTCATGAAGTTGTCTGATGCTTAAATGATACTAATGTAGGAGAGAGAAATGGATGTGTATTTAATATGGTCATTTTAGCAGATGTTTTTAAATAAAAACAAATTGCACATGAAGATAATTAAAAGTCAATTAACCAAGTGCCTATATTCCATCCTGCAGCCATCTGTGCTGTGAAGAAAATTTGAACAATTACTGGAAACAAATTTAACAATTAATTGTTTTAGGTTTCTCATAAAGATTCCTCACAGCAACAGTTTTACTAGCAAACATGTATAGACTATCATGTTTCAGCCAGCATTTCTTTCCTTGCTGGGGTTCAACATTGTTTTTCTTGCCTGTTTTGTCTAATTCAGTGTCATTTATTTGTATGAATGTTTCTTTTGTTTATTATGTGCATTATTCTTTGTGTTTATTTGTAACTGGTAAATGTCTTAGTTATGTCCCAGGTGTTTTGATGGGGGTCCCTCAATAGGCTGGGCTACCTGCCAATCACCACCAGGACTGCCCTCCACCCCATATATTGGAGGGCCTTCCATAGTTTGTAGTGGTTCATTTTGAATGCACCTGGGAGGTGAGGGGAGTGTTTTACTGGGCTTTTTTTTTTAATTTTGTTATTTCTTGGATTTTTTGAACCCATGCTCTGTTTTCAACTTTGCCTTAGCATTCTGTATTGGGACTTGGTTTGATGTGAATTGCCTTGCCTTCTTAGGTAACTACTTTTGTGCTTGTGGGAGCTTTTTGGACTACTGAGGATTTTGTTTAAATACCTTGTTTTATTTTATAAAGATTTTTCTGGGCCTATTTGTATCTAGTCAAGGTTTGGATGGCATTTTCCCCCCCAGAGGGCAATTTGTGAAAGTATTTTTGGGTGTTCTGTGTCTTTTGGGACTCCCAAATGACGAAACAGACAAGCTTTTCTCAGAAATCAATTTGGGCACAGACAACAAATGATTCATACAGCTATGACTATAAACATATATGGCTATTCACAAGGTTTAAGCATTAACTAAAAATCTGTCAG
Organism: Erpetoichthys calabaricus; assembly: GCF_900747795.2. NCBI lineage: Eukaryota > Metazoa > Chordata > Cladistia > Polypteriformes > Polypteridae > Erpetoichthys > Erpetoichthys calabaricus. The sequence continues at coordinate 152,467,389 of NC_041396.2, forward strand.
TACCTTTATCCACCTTTCAGCTTAATGTCACCAGATCAAACATGCATGAATAGGTAAAAATACACAAATTACTTATGTACTCTATCAGCAAAGACATTTTTCACAGAGAAATAAATGTTTCTTTCAATTTCTTGTAAACTAAAACGTATAGCATTTTTCAAAGAATAATTAAAAATGAACATTAATGCCTTATTGATTAATTTCTTTGTAAATATGTGCAGTGACAAGTGATGGCCACCACCTAAATGTGGACTATTTCTTTCACTGACTGTTTCCAAAGAAACCATGAATGTGCTTTTTCAATATGAGGACTTGCAACTCTGTTGCTCTCAATTCAGATAAATTGACTTATTTCTTGTGTCGTTATTTGTTAATCATTGATGATATTCCTGTATTTAATGTTTCCTGCATGAACCAAAACTCGAGTCAAGTTTAATTTCTAATAAAGTGAAAGTCTTTAAATTAACTGAAAATTCATTCCTTCTTCCATTTTCATTGCTTACAGGTAATTTTAGTAAGGTTTAAACCCCTCCTGACTGTCTAGTGCCTGTTTGTTACTTGTGTAAGAATGCTTATTCACATTTATAAATTTACATTTATGTTATTTATATATCACTATAGGTCTAGCTCAATGAGTAAACCATATTTCAGACTTACTATAAAACAGCCTTGTTTATAGAATTTTTAAGGATGCTGCACAATTAAACATCCATCTGTTAACTATAAAATTTTATCTGGAATAAAGTAGCTGAACTTTTGTATCTACTATGGCTCTATGAATATAACTTAGGATACATGTTGTCATTTTTTTGTGGAATTCACTAAATGTTTAAATATGTATGGGCTATCTGCTCTATTTTAACATTATGTCTGTTATGGAAGTGACATGGCAACACAGTTGGAGTTGTAAATACAGCATACTGACCTCTGCTGAATTCCCAGATTATCTGGCTCATTTTTGGTGTTCACATATTCTTCTAGTATTCACGTAGGGGTGTTCAGTTTCTTCCCACAGTGTGAGCATGTGCCAAACATTTGTGGCTCTCAAATATCTTTGTTTGAGTAACCATGCCTTTTAAGTTTTTTGGAAAGTTCCTTCAGTAACCTGTTAAAAAAGATTTTTTGTCTGTTATTTTCTGGTTTGCTGTCTAACTGTTCCAAATAATTCTGTTCTACTCTGTCCTTGACTAGCCATTTTTCCTTAAATAATTTAGGCCCATAGCTTTCTCTTCTTTAAAAAAGAAAAATATTCAAACTACTTTATAACTTCAGTCAATCACTGCCTGGTTCCTCTATATAATGTTCTGTCCCTTGCCGCTTTTGAGGCCTTAGTGATTTGATCTACCGATTTTGTAGCACCCCTGCCTAATCCTTTGTAGGGTCTGGGAGGTTTGGTGAGTGATATACTGTAGAAGAAATGTTTTGAATCAATTGGAATAAAGGTTTTGCACTTGAGTTCTTAGCTTGGCACTTTAATATACTTCACTAGGAACCAACTAATCTGCTGAAACATATATGGCATTTGTTTCCCTTTGACCTAAATATAATGTAGCATCCTACGGACTCTCTGAGGAGGAAGGAATAACTGGAGAAACCAGTGATGAAGTAGCACAGAAGGTGTGGTGCAGACACTTATAGGCAAATCCCAGCTGGTAAAGCTCATTAGAACTCCCTCCCTCTCTCTCTCTTACACCATGGCCATGAAGAGAACACAATGAGGAGCACAGCTTGGCAGCCATATTGAGACAGGCATCCAGTCTGTCCTGAAGAATGCTGACTACAAATTATGACTTGACCAGAGACATTTAATTAACTACAGGTCTGTGTTCCACTTTAAACTACACATCTCGCATTTATCAGGTTGTCACGTGTACTTTGCTTTATTATTATTTTATGAATAGTATCAATAATACATTACAAAATTGTAACTTAGCTCCTGCTTGTCCTTTTCGTCTTTTTGCTGAAGGTTATAGATGAAGAAGGGAAGGTGGGGAGAAGTTATAAAGCACAATACCTTATAGATAGTGGAAAGTCTCTGGGATTTGAGGTATCCTGATAAAGGTTACACAATAAAGAGTACAAAAGGGGAGAGTAGAGTAATATAGGACTCTACCAACAGCGTGTCTGTGTTTGTTATGTTATTTCTGTAAATAATAAATGCAACTTGGGGAAAATAAAGTACTATATATATGTCTGTTGAGTCATGGGGTTTTTACAGTAACAAACGACTACACGATCATTTGAAATATAAATCATTATATTTAATTAAATATAATATAATGAAATATATTTGTACAAAAATAAAATATCTAAAGAAGGGGCCTGAGTTGCCTCGAAAGCTTGCATATTTTAGTTAGCCAATAAAAGGTGTCATTTTGCTTGACTTCTCACTACATTCATAATGGCTACCATGGTACAACACCCTAGTACTAAATACAAACTATAAAGTGTTACCAAGAACATATATGAAGATATTATAATTAGTTGTCTGTTGTGTTTTAATATGTATGCTTCCTGTTTGTTATTTCTTTATTTTAACTATGATAAGATTTAATTAAATATACTGCTTTATGTTTCAAATTATCATGTAATTGTTAGGTTCTGCTTACCTTTTTGTGTTATTGTACTCTTTGTAAGCAGGTTATTATTAATATTACTTCTTTGCGTGTTTATGATTATTTTGGTTTGTTTTTACAGTTCTCCTATAAATGTGAATCAGCAGCAAGTGGGATTCTTTAAACCTTGCCATTTATTTCCAACCTTCCAGTAGCCAGAATTTTTCTTCTCAGCCCGGTGCAAGCAAGCCTTATTTTTCAATGACATAAGTGGAATTCCATTGAGTTTCAGTGACCAAACCTAAACTGAGAAAAAAATATATTGCATTGTGCATTCTGGTATGCCATTGCTGTATTGGATGCCGTTCTCTTGTTACTCTGTACAAGATGTGTCAATCCTCATTAGCCTTTTTCGTGAACAAACAACTGTTTCTGTCAATAGCAGCACTAATCTCTAGATGTTATTTGGTCCACTCCTGGCATTCGCATGCACAAAACCCCAAAATTCTTGATACACTTAGGCGGATGCATGCGTTTCCAATTATGTTGACACTTTCAAAGTCTGTCAAATATTTATGCCATTCATTCTACCTCTAAACTATATATAAATATGTTTGTTAGCTACCTACATATGTTTAAGAGCACTGTTTGCTTATGAAGCTGTGCAACAAATTAAATGGCCAATCAATGTGAATCATTTATGCTAGTATGAATAGAACACCAATACTTAATTTGCAAGTTATTTTTCATTGTTTTGGTTTACAAGGTACCCTTATTTGACACTATTTGAATTAACACCTGAGACGCAGGAAAAATGTTAGCATTCATAGCAACTGTTTTTGAGTTGGTTTTGAAATTCTCAATATAAAGAAAGTCATGTTCAACAGATTATTATTAAGGCAAATGTCTCTACAACTGAACCCTGCACAAATGGATATGTTAAAGATAAAAAGTGCTAGTTCAGTCACTTTTAGACAACTGCATGAGACACTAGCAGCTGTACTAAAAGCAGAACTGCTTTTTAGAAAACAAAATATCAGCAAACAGCACTGAATAGCTGTAGTGAATCATAACATTTTAGAACAATGAATTCATGTTCAAAGCATTCACATACTTCAAACAAAGCGATATAAAATAAAATTAGCAATCAATAGTACTAACAACTGTTGTGAGATCTCTTGCTGATATTCCTATCTGTACAAATAAATGGCCTAGTCGGCCAATCATTAACACAGCCAATGTGGCGTAAATGAAGCTTGGAAGTGTTGTAGCAACTACTTTAAAGCCTCACAGAAAGGAAAACAATGGAGCTTGTGGTTTTAGAGTTGGAGTCATAAACAATTCTTTTGATTGAGTCAGATGCCAAAAGAAATAAAAATGTGAGAAAATATATGAGGGCATGGATGTAGAAATTAGTTCCTTAAGGGATCAGAAAAGAAATATCTGGAAGCACCATTACTCCTACTTTCTGTTGCTGTCATGAGATCAATGTTAAATTTAAAGGAAAAAAAAAGATTTCACATAGCGAATGCCAAGCTGCATGGGGGAGTTTCTAAATAAAGACTTTGTACAGTTCTGGGAAGCATGTTCATGACAAAGTAAATGAAAAGAATCTGGTAAATAACACTATGTCTCTTTAATATCACTTAGATAACACACTTACTTTTAAAATGATGGTTTTGAGCAAACATTGCATATGTTTATTAGAGAGTGATGCAACAAAGCAATATGAAAAGGGAAATTCTAAAAACAAAAAGAATGTGTTCTAAACCTCACTAGTCTGGAAAGCAGGAACTAATGGCGGCTTCCCACATCACTCACCTGACTAACGGCGTAGAAGTGAGTGCCTGCCTACAATATTTACCTTCTACTGCGCACAAAGAACCATCATAGTGCTAGAAGAAAAAGAAAAGAAAAAGAATACACAAATGACTCATGCCCATAAAGTAACATGCCAAATGCACAAAACAAGCAACTATTTATCATTAAGTAAATGATAATTTAAAAAAATCTGGCATTCTAAATTAATCATAAAAAATGGAAACCTGCACAAACATGATGATAGAGTAGCAATCCTGAAACTGTCATGGTCTGCTCTGGTTTGGTGTCTTCTAAAAGTGCCCCTTCCTTTAGGTCGTTTTTAGCCTTCATCTCATCTACTTGAGTCTCATCTTGATATCTGCCTATTAAGATGAGGCATTCAGTAAGTCAATTGCATCACACCTCCTTAATAGTGTTCAGGCGTTTATGTTTAAACCATGTTCCTTTCCTGGTTTATGTTTACATTTCTTTTTTACATCTTTTTTTGCCCAGTACTTATGATTGTGTCTGGTAATGTTGTTGTTTATACTTATTATTTAATTAGTCTAATTATGTACTGTGTTCATTTTATTTTTTATATCTATTATTTGGTTTCTATTTTGGATAATCTTGTTCTGTCATGTTTCTTTTGTTTTCTGGGTATGCACCCACTAGGCAGGGCAACCATTACCTCCCTGCTATGAAGGCAGGCTGGAATAGACTGATGGTAATCCCCTCTCATTGGGGACATTTTGAATACTTTTGGGACCTTTTTTTTATTTTTGCCACTTTGAAGATTAAACTACCTGTTGTAAACTGAAGCCAGATGGTGTAGTATGCACTCAGGATGGTTAGGGCTTTAACCTGCTTTATGGCTCAGTTTTATAGGCTCATACCTTTGCCATTTTTGTGTGCTGGACAACTTTTTCAGAAGGACCTAAAGAACATAAATTACCTGGTGTTAAGTCCAGTGTCGAGGATTATTAAGAGCTAAAGGTTCTTCTCACCCTTACTACCTTTCAAGTTGCAAATTTTGGAGCATATGGCTCCACAAGTTATACTAACGTTCAGGCTCTGTCAACACTAGAGAAAGGTCAGAAATTAATCAGTCAACCATTCCATAAAATGCCAATTTGTTACGTCCAGAAGATGTCATTCCTTACACCATAGTGAGTAATGCCAAATTCCCACTAAGAAGGTACATGATGTGGCTCTATCCTGAAAGTGATCCCAGCACATTAAGTTAATTTTTTTTGAATAGCTCTCTAAAGTTTTTAAGATGTTTGTTAAGTGGCAAATAATGTGCTTCAATACACCTAGCTGAACAAGCTGCTCAAGGCTGAAAAAATGGTAGTTTTGTGTTTTTCTCTGCCAGGATAAGGAAAACTTTGCATTGTTGTCTCAGGGGAAATGCTTCATTTCAAAGTTACCATCATCCATGTACTGCTAATGTGACTGCAGTATTACATGTTTTCCATAGCACAAACCTGAGAGTAGGGACTGGTATCCTGGATCAATCAGGGCTCCAAGGAAGAGCTCAACGCTTTATGTTTCATTTTGTGTAGACTTGTCATGCTTTTGTTTCTGAATGAATTCATACCTGACTTGACTCTACTGGCTTATGACTTTGTTGTTTTTTTGCTTTTTTTACTATGATTTCTTTGCTTCTCCAGGTATATTATTATCATCTATTTTTTGACTTTGGCATTCGTGCAACTCTGGTTTGGATCCTTGAATGTATTTTCCATCTCACCATCTTAATTATAAATTTGTCTGCAATTCTATAATGTTAGAGGAAACTCAGATTTGTAGTTGTTTCTAGCTTAGTCCTGAAACAGTACATTGTGATATTAAAACAATGTATAGCAAAACTCAACATGACTATGTTGTTGATGGTCTTGATATAGATAAATTATGCAAGACATCAGCAAATTCAAAGAAGCAAATGTTTATGCATGCAGTTAGTCTTTTACCCCCATAATGCCATAGTCTACTTACTCTACATTACTATGCAATGAAAGCTAAAAAAGCATTCCACTAATTTGAGAAGACATTTGTGATATCATTTATGCAGAACATCCTTGGCCACTTCTGCTGATATAAGCAGTTATTGACCTTTTGGTTTGACTTGAGATATGTTTATGGAAGATACAAATTTAAAATGATCCTTAAGCATATTTTAACAGTATTTGTAAAATAGCTAAACTGTAACATTTTAAGCTGATTTTGATTTAATGAGTATAAATAAATTCCAATATGTGTTTCTTTGGTTATCCGAAATGATAGGAAACACCCAGCTATTTGCTTCAGATGTTTATATAGTGATGTGTCATCACTAAACTGTTGTTTAAAAAGCAATTATAAACATATTTTTAAAGTAAACAATGAAGCCAATGGATTTCAAAGAATGCTCTACACTTTGTGGTTTTGAAGTTATGGAGTGCATTCTGCCAATTTGGACATTACGGTTATTTAACTAAACTTTTTGAGTAGTGTAATTACCATTTTAAACGATCTTTCTAGGAGCAGATCAAAGTTATGTGCACATTGTTAAGTAAAAGAAATTAACTCTTCTTTTAACTAGTAATGAAGCACACTAAAGTCAATTTTAAATAATGCACAAAAAAGTATTGATTACATTTTTAAAATTTTGAAGTTTATAAAGCATTAAAATGTAAGGAATGTCTTCATTTCTGACTGTGCATCATCAGGGTGAAAACAGAAAGGAAAATTTTAGAAATATGTGTCAGCATGTCTTTGAACAGTAAAAAAGGAATTCTTACAAATAATATATTTGATTTAAATGTAATGATTCAGAAAGAGATATACCAGTCACAATTTCTCATTTTAAAGACTTTGTTTGCAGTATAACACCATACCCCTCAGCTACTTTAAAATCACAGTCCTGACTTTTTCTTATCAGTTTAAGTGTCTTTCATCGTTCCTCCACTGGATCTGATTCTTACTTCTCAAATTCTTTTCCTGAGAGCTGTTAGATTGTACGGGTCAACTTACTCTCTTAGTTCTGTCAGACATTAAAACCTCCAGTGCAGCAGGAATTTCCAGATGATGGACAAGCATAAAAGGTGGTGACTGAAATGCCTTCTTATTCTTATTACATCTAGGAGTTACTTCAAGATCATCCAATATTCTAGAAATTGTGCAATTGTAAGCTACTGCTTTCTCACCTTCTCTTTGTCTGTTTGGCAATAATGAATTAAAATCCATGTCTCAAAAATGTATATTTATTAGGAAAGGCAAGATAAGGTTAAGTCATGTTAGTGTATGGCTGAAGGCCTGCTCTGTTCAACCTTGACTTCACTTGTTGGGGAGGCTAGTTGGGGGAGCTGTACTTGTAAATCAGATTGGCTAATCATCCAACATATATTTACTTTTGCTAGAGGAAAAAGCAGCACTTGCATGAGTGCAGTATTTAAATTTCATTTAGGAAGGATACTATCTATCTATCTATCTATCTATCTATCTATCTATCTATCTATCTATCTATCTATCTATCTATCTATCTATCTATCTATCTATCTATCTATCTATCTATCTATCTATCTATCTATCTATCTATCTATCTATCTATCTATCTATCTATCTATAGAACAATGTGACATTTTCAAAAAATTCCAAAAAATAATGTTAGCAGTGGATCTGTGTAATAAGACATAAAAGAAATAACTTTTCTATAGTTTTTATTGCAACTTATTGTGTTAAATTATGATTTGTTAGTACTTTTCACCTGGAATTTTTTGTGATGTGATGTCAGAGCGACAGGCCGGAAGTCGTTCAGCTCATTAGGACGTGACTGGGGTGATACAAGATGTTTTCCAAAGCCTCGGGACTCTCCCCTGTTCCAGGCTCAGGTTGAAGATGCGCTGTTTTAATTTAATATTGTTTTTTGTATCAGTATGCTGCTGCTGGAGTATGTGAATTTCCCCTTGGGATTAATAAAGTATCTATCTATCTATCTATCTATCTATCTATCTATCTATCTATCTATCTATCTATCTATCTATCTATCTATCTATCTATCTATCTATCTATCTATCTATCTATCTATCTATCTATCTATCTATCTATCTATCTATCTATCTATCTATCTAGAGGACTCCCCAGCTCCAGCACACAGACCTTCAGCAGTCATGGCGATACTCCATCTGGACCCGCTGCTTTGCTGGCACGAAGTCTCCTCAGCTCTCTGCTCACCTGCGCTGCTGTAATTGTGGGTGGGGATGTCTCTCTTATGCTGGTATCAGCAGAAGGATGGGTGGAGGGTGCAGTAGTCCGAGGTGAGAGTGGGTTAGGGTGGTCAAACCAAGTTGTTCATTTGGTTTGTTCTCTTCATGTCTCTCTCGATGGTGGCACCCCGCTTCGAGCTGCAGCCAGTGATGATCTTCATCCCATCCCACACTTCCTTCATGCTGTTATTCTGCAACTTCTGCTCCAGCTTTTTCCTGTACTGTTCCTTCACCGCCCTGAGCTGGACTCTGAGTTCCTTCTGCACACTCTTGAGCTCATGCTGATCACTGCCTTTAAAAGCCCTTTCCTTCTGGTTCAAAAGGCCGTTGATGTCACTTGTAATCCATGGCTTGTTGTTAGCATAGCAGCGTACTGTTCTTACTGAAACTACAATGTCCATACAGAAGTTGATGTAGTCAGTAGTGCAGTCAACAACCTCCTCAATGTTCTCACTATGTGATCCCTGCAGGATATCCCAGTCCGTAGTTCCAAAGCAATCTCTCAGAGCCTGCTCTGCCTCAGGGAACCACTTCCTGAATGAGCATGTGGTTGTAGATAGCGTTATTTGGAATACACGCATTTCATTTGTGTTCCGTTTCTATAGTAGTCTGTGCAAACACATTTTTAAAACAGAAACGTTTTTCATATTCTAATAGTAAATGACAAAATGTAGGCATAAACTATAACGTATGAAGCCTGAAGTCCATATATCAAAGAAACACTTTCACAAAAGGTACAAATAAGAGATGGATTGATTCTGAATGCAACTGCGAGAATGAAAAGTGAATTAAAAAAAAAAAAAAGCTAACCTTTACCAGTATCATAAGTTACACCAGCTGTTACAGACTGAAATCAAATTTATGTTGTTATTCTAAAATTGTAAGAATAAGAGCAGTTCACTTCTTGAAGTGGAGCCGTGTGGGATCAAACTCACCACCCTCTGATTCCCAGTCAGGAACTGATACCATTATGCCACCGCAGCGGTTGAAGTAAGAGTGTCAATGTGGCATGCTAACACGGCTTTTTTTTTTGTGCAGTTATATTTTTGAATAAAAGCGCACGTGTTCTCTTATTTGTACCTTTTGTGAAAGTGTTTCTTAGATATATGGACTTCAGGCTTCATACGTTATATAGCTTATGCCTACATTTTGTCATTTACTATTAGAATATGAAAAACGTTTCTGTTTTAAAAATGTGTTTGCACAGACTACTATAGAAACGGAACACACATGAAATGCGTGTATTCCAAATAACGCTGTATTATTTCCACTCTAAAACTCCACTTCAATCCCAGATACTGTATTCAAATCAAGGCAAGGCATGAGCTAGAAGTTCGTTCTAAGTCGGTGGGGGGATGGAATAGCTGGCTGCTAGTAGCTTGTGTTTATCAGCACATTTAGATGACAAAAGACTCTGGCGGAGAGGTGTAAACGGATTTAAGACGCGATTTAAGGTGGGACGGATTTATGAGTTTTTTCGTAGGCTCTGGTAATTCTAGTGTTAAAGAAAGACATAAAAAATACATTTTAAATGATAATGTAAAGGCCTAAAGCAGCAAAATTGAACAGAATGGCTTTCAGGTGAAAGGTAATAGTCAGTCACAAAATCAAAGTGCACTCAAAAAACTGCACAAATACATGTCCCAGTATTTAACAACGTAATGTCATATATGGCTTTCATTACCAAATTTGATAAATGTGCAGACAGTAATCGTATCACCAATGAAGAAAGGTTACAATATTTGGAGCAGTTTACATGAGGGGTGCCACATAAATTTGTCAAAGCTTGTGTGGCCAATAGGGAGTGCTCCAGCTCTCCAAACACCCGAGACAACAGAGACTTGGACACAAGTGCTGCAATTACAAGGCTTTTTGTTGTGGAAAACTCTTCCAATAAATTGTTTCCCACTCTGCAACAACCATATATCAAAACACACAGTAACAATAAAGCAATGTCTGTTGTCTTCTCTCTGTCACTACCTCCTCTGCTCCTCCCACAAGCTTTGTGTCCTTCCTCCTGACTCTGGCTATCTTTTTATATTATCCCTTGAAGTATTTCCGGTGTTCAAAAGTCTTGGCCAGGGAGTACTTCCGGGTAAGGCTGGAGCCCCACGAATTAGGGCTCTCCAGTCCCAGCAACACCCACTGGCGGCAACCACGGAACCAAACTGGGCTTTGCCGACAAATTCCAAGTCCCATAATGCTCTGTGGGAATTTATGCTGATGCCACAACCCAGGGGACTGCCATCTAGCTCCTTGGTGGAGATAAAGCCATGCCCAAGTCATCTCCCCATGTCATTCCACGCTGTGCATATCCTGGCTAGTTAAGGTTCCTGGCGGCGACCTTTACACTTGACATCACCCACCACCAGACATAGCATATAAAGAGGCAAATTAGAAGCTTCATAAATTTTATGGTAATGAAGCTCTGATATCCCACACATATATGGATAAAGCATTGAAATGGCCTCAAATAAAGTCAGTTGATGGAGACTTTAAGGGATTATACACCTTTCCTCATTAATTGTACAAATGCTCTAACATAATCAAAATATAAGGATGAGTTTCATAGTGGCCCAAGCATAAGGACTTATCAAAGTTTTATCAAAGTTCACCCACTCAATATGGGAGGAAGTTATGGTAAACATGAAAAAAAGCAATCAGTATGTAGAAACATACCTTTAAAGATCCTGGTAATACTATAATATTTTGCACTGAAAATCTTCAGCAACAGTTAAACCTTTAAGGAAGAAAAGCTCATATTCTCCTCAAAACAATGAGTAATTGTGGTACTGATTCAAGAATGTTATCTAAATGATTTTTTTAGACACAAGCTTGGATGATTGTGCATTCTTTTTTGAAAATGTGAAAGGAAGGATATTTTTTAATTCAAATAGAGGATTGTGTGTGCTTTTTCGTGCTCTTCCTGGTTTATGAGGTGAGAGCCTGAGCTTAAAAAGTGATCAGTTAAAGATGAATGTTGTTCTAGGAACAACAGAAACCCAATTTTATGAGACTGTCCTTTAAATAGATAGACAGATAGATAGAACTTTATTCATGTATTATAAATACATAAATAGATGATATATATATATATATATATATATATATATATATATATATATATATATATATATATATATATATATATATATATATATATATATATATACATATACACACACCGGAATGACTAAAAAGAGACAAATTAACAAGGAAGTAAAACTTCCATCTAAACAGTCACAGTGAGGCATTATGCAGATGTACTGCCATTAGTATAAATTAGCTCCAGTAGCGTTTCTTGACACACTTCTGCTGAATAATTCGTTTACTGTAAGTCCTCAGTGTTAGTGTGTCAGAGAGAGGATGTGAAGCATTGTTCATAATGGCACTCAGTTTTGTTTTAATTCTTTCCTCCGCTATGACCACCAGGAGTTCCAGAGTTCATCTTATTACTGAGCCTGCCCTTTTAATTAGCTTGTTGATTTGGTGGGCCTCTCTTGAATTGATGTTACTAACTCTTTCTTATATAGTACATCTGTGTTACAAGAACAGTCCAACCTGACAATTCTCTTTGTATCAAGAAACAAAGTTCTCCACCTTTCTCCTATACTCTGTCCCTTCCCCCACAATTGCATATTTATCAGAGAATTTCTGGAAGTGACATGACCTTTTGTTATATTTTTAGTCAGAATTTTGAGGTGTGTAGATTAAAGAGAAAAGGAGACAGGATTATTCTTTGTGGTGTTCCAGTGTTGCTCACATCCATATCAGTCCTGGAGTCTCACAAACTGTGGTCTGCCTGACAGATTGTCCATTATTGTCCATTATCCAGGACACCATAGGCTTATCCACCTACATATCTCCAAACAGAAGCCTAACAGAAGTATGAGCTTTTTGTAAATCATGCAGTAACACAATATTCAAATTGTTCATTCAAATTATTTAAATCACTGAATTGCTTCCTTGATTATTTGAATACAAAAAGAAAAAAATGAGTGTAGTTCCGGATTGGCATGGTGGCACAGATGTTACTCCATAAATACAAGATATTGAATGTGAAACTTAATGCCTGTGTGAGTTTTTCTCCAGGAGCTCCAGTTTTGATTCCACATCCTGAAAGATCTGAGTGACTTTATTTGGTGCAGCACAAATCTAAGTGTGTGGTCTTTAGGCCGTGTGATGGATGGGCAAAAACACAGCTAAAACTAATAGGAACATAGCAACATAATATTTTCTGCTTGGGTTAATCAGATATTGCCGATTATAAACAGGAAACTACAACAAAGTGTAGTTTATTAGTTAAGCTTACAATAATACTGCAGCTTTTGTTCACTGATGTAAGAATGAGGCTTTTTGGAAAGTGACTCATGCCTATTGTTTAATTTGAATAGTACATTCAACAGATCCTTTAAATACTAACATGTAAGCCATACATGAGCCATGATGGATTATAATGCCAATGCATTGTGAGATACTCTTACAGTACAGTAAGTGAGAAATTGTTTTCCTATAATTGGTCAGGTGTTATGTTATATCTTATGTGTATGTTTTAACATATTAAGTTAATCCTTCATGTGCTGAGGGGTACATTTAATTGGCCCAATTTAGGATCACAGGGAGCCAGTAGTTATTGCAACAGCACTTAGTGTAAGGCAAGACGCACATGTGGTAGATGGTACGCTTGTCCTTTGCAGGGCTCAGTGCCACACCCAAGCAGAAAAGTGTGTGCTGCGTGCAATCCTGTAACAGAAACCTAATAATAAAGTTGCAGTTTCTTCTTAATCAAGTTATTTGCTACAGATATTTTGAAAAAGTAGGATCAGGTGGCGAACAGCCAGTATTCATACTGAGAATGTTCAAGGGCTCAGTTTGGGGATAGAAAAAGGGGATGGATGTTTTTTACGTTACAGCACATGAAGAACTAAACATATTTATAAAACACAAAAAAAAATATCAAATTTGACTGTGTTTCTGCTCAGTTTCATGAAGTTTTATATATGAGCTTAGGATTTAAGGACAAATGCTGGCCAATGAAATGTGCAGTTTTTTATTCAAAAAAAGGACAAGAATAGTCATGTTCTAACTGATGAATAAGTTAAGGTGATTCGTACTTATGACCAAAGACTTTAATATGATAATAGTGTTCTAGAAATTGTCAAAACCAGCCACAATTAATCTTTCATTGTCATCATTATTATTTTACTGGGTCTCGTAAGTTTTCTGACTCTTGGAGAGCCCTTTAAGGTTTGCTTTGATCAGCACTATTCCTAATGCATTCAGCCTGTAATGGGATCTCTTAGACCAGTGTTTCTTTACCTTTATAGTCCCATTTTGTGTATAGATGAAGTTTGCCACTCAAAAATAATGTCAATGATCTATCATTCTTAAAGAAGGAATATTGGCTTCATTTTTATTTACCTGGCTATTCCATCAGCCAGTTGCTTGAACTTAAAAAAGTTCTGGACACATGAACTGAGCTGATGAGATGCCTACATTAAGTTAGCTACAGTATAGGAAATAAAAAAATCTAATAAAAAAGAATTATTAGCCTAAGTAAGGAGCAAAAGCGGATGACATTATGCTTAACATTGCAAGGGTTTGCTTTGTACATTGTGAACTTGATGCTGTATAGTGCCCAACCCGGCATAGACTTGACACTGAGGCACGTGTAAAACCCAATAAAAGATTTTTATTTTCTTCAGCTGGAGGGCACGTCTTCCCCGTGAACACCCCAGCCACAACACAGTCCCAAGTACTAAGCACAAGTAAAACACTCCCGTTTGGCACCACCACTCCTCCCTGGCAACCTTGTCCTCTTCCTCCCGATTCTGGCCCCCGAGTGGTGGTTGTCAGCCTTTTTTATAGCCCACCCAGAAGTGCTCCAGGTGCTTGATCATCTGCTTCTGATTGCACTTCCAGGTGGGGCTGTAGAGGTGTCCAGGCCGGCTCAGGGACCCATGCAGCACCCTCTGGCAGCCACCCCAGATCCCCACAGGGCTGTGGAGAACTCCATCTCCCATGAAGCCCTGCGGGAAACTGAGGTACCATTGTCAGCCAGGGAGGCTGCCACCAAGCATCCTGAGGGAGGTACTGAGAAGCCCATGGTTGCTCCCCCGAAACATATGCAGAAGGGGCATCCCGGCCAGGCATGGGACCCGGCCGCCCGCCACAACACCTAAACCTATTTGACTAGATATGAGTGTCTACCTTAAACAAGTATCCTGGCACTGAAAAATAACTCAAAACTTTTTGACAAAATACTTCCAAAAGTAATGTGCTAAAATCATAAACAAAAAAGTAACAAGTGCAATGAACTGCTAGAAAACATAAAATCATAGTAATGGAGTCTGGCTTTTCTAACAAAATCAAAAGAGCTGTTAATCTTTATCATGTTCCCAGGCCTCCTTGCAATAGTAAAAAAGACTGCCAGCATTGCATATGAATGTACATGTCCACTTCTACTACAAGATTGTTTAAATGCTACAGACATCTTAAATTCCAGCAAACAACAGAAGATTAGCAGCTAAAGAAGCAACACACCAAAAATAGGATGAAATCTCATTCTTTTGGCAGTTGAACCTGGCAGGGTAAATCAGGACAAACAACCCCAAAGACATAGATTGAACATTGAATGATCATCATTTCCCAGTTTAATTTTATGAAAAAATTGGAAGGCCTGTCATGAAACACCAAAAGTCAAAATATTTATAATAAGTACTCATAGTACATATTTTAGGTTTAATGTTCCCATTTGGTTAAAGAACAATCCAGGTCACTCGTATTGTTTCTAAAGCTAGGTTCTCTTGGCCCAATAGTGTAGAGGTTGTAAAACATAACTGCAGAACTGCTAGCTAGATGACTGAAGAAAAGCTGCTAGGAGAACTAATAGGCACTATGCTGGACACTGCCAAAGATATGCTACCAGGTAACATAAATTTTTGTTTCAGAAGGAGGAAGACAAGGGAGAAAAATAGATTGGGTAAGGGGGTGAGATTATAGATGTTAACTGAAAAATAGTTTTGTTCTGAAACAAACTATTTATATCTTTATATTTATTTAACCAATCATTTTATCTTCTTTTGTGATCAAATATGTATTAACATAAACCAATACGATAATGAGTATTGGTTTAAGTATTTTGTATTTTCTTTTTAGATATCTACACAATACACAGGGAAGAAACTACAACAGAAAATTTGATGTGCATGACATATGTTCAGACTTTCATCAGAAGACATATAAAAGATAACCATTCAAAAGTTCTTAAAACTCATTTATTTTTCAACTTCAACACTACCAGCTCTAACTGTGACCTTCCCACATTTAAAAAGCCATGTACATCTATCAAGTAGTCATTTATAAGATATTGAGGGCTGGTTGTGTCTGCTAAACAATATGTACTATTAGGTAATTTTTCCTTACCTTCATTATATGTTACATTAATTTAATTATAGATTGTGGACCATATTTTATAAATTATTTAATCCTCCACAAACCCACATGATTCATGAAAGAACCATATGTAACTGTTCTAAAATGGCAAATATACATCAATAGCTATAGGTTCATCCATTAATCTTTACTACATTCATTGTAGCTCACGATTGTGAGGCCAAAATACATCTTGTAAACCTGTTAATAAACCTAAAACAATCCCATACAAATACGAAGGGAACTTGCAAATTCCCAACAAACAGTGACCACTCTGGGAGACAAGAATTGTGTTCTCGATATGTGAAACTAGAGCACTGCCACAGTCCTTCCATAAAATCTCTTGATGTCTGTTTAAAAGCAATAACTGAATAATGTTGGGTGACTATTACTGAATTGTTCTGTCTTCTTGTTCTTTGTCATCAAAGCTTATATGATATGATATGAAATGATAATTCTGTTTGCTGTTCATAACACTGAATGAGCTTTACTTGCTGAGAGCACGGCAGACGCTTTCAAACAGATATGCTTAATTATATAAAGCTACATATCTTTCAGATTCTCCAAATTGTTTTTTTTTTTCCATCCTGACACAATATTTGAAAGAAGTATAACACACATATAATACAGATATTAGCTCAATTAGTTAATTAATCTGGGAGGAACAAATGACAAATGTTTCTCCTGATTTAAAATAACCTTTGACCAGATTCCTTGTCTATTAGACAGTTGCATGATACATCCCTATTGTTTGGCCAGACTCAATAACTTAATTTTCAGTGTTATAAACTGCTGTCCATGTCATTTTTAGTGAAATTCAACACCTGAGTTTGTGTCTGTTTCTTTAGTAATTTCAGTAAAAGAATGCATTTTGGCATGTAAGGAATTATCATAAGTTGGTATTAAAATGAAAGGGACGGATGTTCATGTCTATCAAATTACACATGCCAACTATAGAGCACACTCATTCTTGCTACTGATTGTTTTCTGGGAATCCCCCACGAAAGGACTTTATTAATGTATTAAAACTAGGTTCCCTGAAAAGCTTCAGCAAATATAAAATATTGATCTGTGCTTTGTGTCTGTGGACATTTTAAAAATATTATAATACCCACATCCACCTTTTATGACACACTCTTATTATATTTACAACTACATAATATCTAGTTCTGATTTATGAAATGCCTTTTGTTCTCTTTTAGCTCTCAGTTGAGGGTATGAGTTGGTGACACGGATGAGGAAGCAATTTTTTGCTAACACTGTCAAACATTTGTGCTCAAGGCTTTCTGTAAACTATCCATGAGTTAATTTCATTTGTTGTGAATTTTCCTGTTAAAGTAGTCTATCTTCATTTTGATAATTAGGATCCATCTGGTTGACCATGATATTCAAATAACCTTCGACTTTTTTAATCACAAAATTAATTGCCACAAAAACACATCATACATGATTACATGACAACCACCGTTCATGTATTTTGCGGACACCTGGCAAGCTCAATCCAAATGATAAAAATTACCAGAGACCAGCAGTTCTCAGAACAGTGCTTGTTTTTGTAATTTGTGACTATCTCTTGACTTTGTTCCTTAGGCCATTGCCCCTGCAAATTCTTGAGTTGTTGCAGATGGGAGTGCAAGACAGTAAAAGTGTGCCTAGAATGGTGTGTCTTTAACAAGTGGAGGGTTATCCGTAACCCCAACATAATTACAGGGTGCATTTAAAAACGTGTCCTTGGTAGAGATTTACTTTTGAGTCAAGAAGAGAGTTAGCGAAAAAGCTTGTCCAGCTGGATATATAGAGGCCAGGTTTTAGACAGATAATGAAAGAGAGAGAGAGGCAGGCAGACGGACAGTGGGAGCAGAGTGATTGATGTAGTGGGCAAATGAAATACAGTCATATGAAAAAGTTTGGGAACCCCTCTCAGCCTGCATAATAGTTTACTCTACTTTCAACAAAAAAGATAACAGTGGTATGTCTTTCATTTCCTAGGAACATCTAAGTATTGAGGTGTTTTCCGAACAAAGATTTTTAGTGAAGCAGTATTTAGTTGTATGAAATTGAATCAAATGTGAAAAACTGGCTGTGAAAAAATGTGGGTGCCATTGTAATTTTGCTGATTTGAATGCATGTAACTGCTCAATACTGATTACTTGCAACATCAAATTGGTTGGATTAGCTCGTTGAACTTCATAGACAGGTGTGTCCAGTCATGAGAAAAGGTATTTAAGGTGGTCGATTGCAAGTTGTGCTTCCCTTTGACTCTCCTCTGAAGAGTGACAGCATGGGATCCTCAAAGCAACTCTCAAAAGATCTGAAAACAAAGATTGTTCAGTATCATGGTTTAGGGGAAAGCTACAAAAAGCTATCTCAGAGGTTCAAACTGTCAGTTTCAACTGTAAGGAATGTAATCAGGAAATGGAAGGCCACAGGCACAGTTGCTGTTAAACCCAGGTCTGGCAGGCCAAGAAAAATACAGGAGCGGCATATGTGCAGGATTGTGAGAATGGTTACAGACAACCCACAGATCACCTCCAAAGACCTGCAAGAACATCTTACTGCAGATGGCGTATCTGTACATCGTTCTACAATTTAGCGCAATTTGCACAAAAAACATCTGTATGGCAGGTTGATGATAAAGAAGCACTTTCTGCACTCACGCCACAAACAGAATCGCTTGTTGTATGCAAATGCTCATTTAGGCAAGCCAGATTCATTTTGGAACTAATGAGACAAAAATTGAGTTATTTGGTCATAACAAAAAGCGGAAGAATAACACCGCATTCCAAGAAAAACACCTGCTACCTACTGTCAAATTTGGTGGAGGTTCCATCATGCTGTGGGGCTGTGTGGCTAGTTCACGGACTGGGGCCCTTGTTAAAGTCGAGGGTCGGATGAATTCAACCCAGTATCAACAAATTCTTCAGGGTAATGTAGGAGGCGTCTAGAGGTTGTTATATTTGCAAAAGGAGGCTCAACTAAGTATTGATGTAATATCTCTGTTGGAGTGCCCAAATTTATGCACCTGTCTAATTTTGTTATGATGCATATTGCATATTTTCTGTTAATCCAATAAACTTAACATCACTGCTGAAATACTACTGTTTCCATAAGGCATGTCATATAATAAAAGGAAGTTGCTACTTTGAAACCTCAGCCAATGATAAACAAAAATTCAAAGAATTAAGAGGGGCTCCCAAACTTTTTTACATGACTATACCCATCACACCAGACAGACAACACTCTGTATGAGAAAGAATTGTGGGGCATAGACTTTTGTTTTGTCTTGTCTTTTTTTCATGAAAATTTTCATTTGCTTATACCATCCCTTTTTGTTTAAGAATATCAAAATACACTTCTTGTTCTTCTTAAGCTTTTCCCACTTTCATGTGGGGTCGCTGTACTGGGCCACCCTCATCTGTTGTATACTTCCTCACTTGATACCCCTTCCTTCCTTAGATCCTTCTTCACACAGTTCATCCACTTTCTCTTTGGTGTCCTCTTCTCCTCAATCCTGAGACCTCCATAGCCATGCATTCTTTTACCCATGTTATTTACCTCTTATCTTATTATCACTTTAACCTTCTTCTTGTTTCTCTTGGAGAATTCCACAAATTTAACTGTTCTTCTGATTCTCTAATTCCAGATATTATCAAGCTTTGTTACCCCACACAGCCTCTCTCCATCCTCATTTCTGTAGTATCCAGTTTCCTTTCATGCACCTTTTTAAGGCCAAGGTTTCTGACCCATACAACAATGCTGGTCTGAAAACTGTTTTATAGCCTTAATTCTTAAACTGATTCTTTGGTCACATAACACTCTCAATAACTTTTTCCAACTTAATTGCATACTATGGTTTTCTAAATCTCGCCCTCAATCCTCTTTTATTGTTGATGTTAGATGTTTAAACTTTTCTGCCAAAATACAGTGTTTTTAATAAATTAGACTGCTTGTCAATATTATTGTGTGAATAGTGTCCAAGCATCTCAAATGGCTATATCATTTTAATAAACTACATATAACACAATCTTAAACTAAAACATCACCTTTAATTTACCTTAATCTCCTCTAACACCGAAGCATCTCATTTTTGTTACATTGCTTTCAAGCATCTAACCTGTGATAGATAAATCTGGTATGTACAGTAGTTAATTTAAAATACAAGTAATTCCCTTTTTATTTTGTGAAAATGCTATACTAAAGGAAGAAAATTTTAAGAGAGAACAAAGAGGGAGAGAAACCACTGAACTTCCTAATTCTAAGGTGTTCTTAAAAATATAAATATCAAAAATCACTTAATCTTTATTAGCTTTAATCATTATTTCACAATACAAAATAAAAAGTAGTATATCAGCAAAGAGTACATGAACACATTAATCTCTAAAAAAAGTGAACATTTAATCCATTTAACTTCCCATACCTTAATACAGTTAGATGTGCTTTAGGAAATCAGGTTAATAACACTTCATGCCTCAAGCAAAAAATAAAAATAAAGCAAAGTTTTGGCATAAAAAAGCTAAAAAAGTATATCTGATTTATCATGGAGCTCAAGTTTAACTTCACTAAAATGAATATTGAAAAGAATCAAAGATGTACCATTTTAGGTAATTTACAAAATATTTTTATGGCATTTTTTTCAGCCACTAAGCCAAAACTAAACAGTCTGTTTTCCAGCACTTCAAAATAGCAGAACAGTTAATATGATTAAAAATAAAATGATTTAATTCTTACAGTTTTTCCTTTTTGTGAAAATAAAATAGTTACATGAACTGAATGTTCTCTTATTTGAACTTTTATTCTGGTCAGATCAAGATAAATGATCATGTTAAAAAAAGATAACAGATTATGTGTTCAGTCCTGGAGCACTCACTGTCTGTGCAGAGTTTCCTCATTCACTTTTATTCAAATGTGATGGAAGGAGTAGACATGGCTTTTCTTTCTTAGGAAACTCAGCTATTTTAAAGTGGACTAAACCATGACACTGTTTTATAAGCCCTTTATTGAATCTACTATTACATTTGCTTTTATATGTTGGGTTGGCAACCTATGCATTAAAAATATAACCCATATTAACAGCATTGTAAAAATTAGCAGTAAAATATTCAGTTTGCAGCAGACCTCTGTCACTGAGATGTATTACAAACAGGTTAAAAAGAAGGCCGACTCGATTCTATCAGACTGCAGCCATCCTCTTTTTCCTAAATTTCAGTAGTTTCCATCAGACTGCAAACTTAGATTTCCAGGGGTAAAGAGCAGCAGATTAAAGAAGTATTTTATTCCTAGAGCTATAAGCATTTTGTATTCTGTTACTTGTAGAGATATTGCTAAATACTAAATTCTGAATTATTACTTTGTGTACTGTTAACAGTAATTATACTTATTTGTACTAATCTTAAGTGTGTGTGTATACTGTATATAATAACCATGGTTGTCAGTTGTTGTGTCTTTTGTTTATTTTATTGGACCTGTGTAACAATGACTTATGTTTTTGCACTTTCCCACTGCTAAAAAATTTCCCTCTGAGAGAATAAAGTCTACCTAACCTAACCTTTATATCTATACAGATTTTTCACTGGGTACCCCATTTTCCTTATATATCTGAAGGATAAGCAGGTTTGGTTGGCTAGCTACTCTCAATTAAGTCTGTGCCATGCGTCGTACTTGTGTACCATCCTGGATTTGTTCCTGTCATTTGCCGGGATATGCTGCAATTCATCCTCGACTATGTAATGGAAAATTAAAGAATGCTTGATGAAGGTAGCGCAGCAGCAGCAGTCTTATAACAAACAAAGTGTGTGGATTCTGTGCTTAAAATTCAGGAAAAAATAAACAAATGCTACTACTGTTTATAATTCTTATTTAAGTATACAGCCTATTGGCTTCTTGTTTCTTTTGTGTTGCTTGTTACGTGAACCTTTGAATATTTATTTGTGTTTTCTTCTAAGGGAGTACTTTTTCTTTATGATTTGTGGTTATTAACTATGTCATTTGAGTCTGTTTTTTTCTTTTTTTTATAATTTCTTTTATCTCATAAAGGCCAAAACAGTAACTTGATAAGCTGTTGTTATCATTATCTGTCAGAAAAATGACTACTTCTGAAGTTTGTTTAATGGTAATGGAAAGAATTAAAGTTCTGGAAGCCACCCAGCTAAGTGTGGAATTTTGCAATGGCTACTTATGCTCTGTGAAAGCTAAAATATTTTAAACTTCAGGTTTGTATTGGCATGCACCTATCTAACAATTATGTTCACCGTGGAAGTGTAATGCAAATCGAAAATTTAAAACATAGATAAAAATATGTGGGGAGTAATCGTGTCTCTGTGGTATTTGACAGTTGATCTGCCCTTGTGATTGTTGGCTAAATGCCTAGCATACAGCTCACACCTTTTAACGTGCTTTTTCTGCATGTGTCAGCTAAGATTGGTTAATTGGAGGGCCTTTCTCAAAAGAGTAGACAATCTTTTAAGCAGAGGAAGACATGAGAAGCTGGAGCGAAAAGCCCATTTTAAAAAACATTTTTTAATTCTTTACCACTTAGAGTTGAGACAAGTATTGCCTTGTTTCTCAATAATCTCATTTACTTTAGGCAATGAGTAGGCATCACTTGGCTGAGTCTAGGCGAGTCATTCCAAAAAATGTCAGAAGCCGTTGACTTTCGGGAATAACACAATTAGACCTGACACAGAACCGCTTTTACTGAGACTGGTAATTTAAATAATTTCTAAACTCCCTCTTCAAACTCATCTAGGCTTATTTTTCATTAAGATTGTGATACGGCTGATATGTAGTCGTAACTCTAGAGTTGTAGTGAAATTAAGCAAAATTAGGCATTGACACAGAAATTTTTATTTGTAACATGAGCTAGTTTGTATATTGCATGTAACAACTTTCTGTGTTGAAATGTTTATGATGCTCATTAGTTTGATTAAAAAATATCTTGGTTTAAGAGAATGAGTTCCTTACCTTTTCATTAAATACTAGCTGTGCTATTCATCTAAAATGGGTTGAAATCTAAGTAAACAACATAAACTTCAGTGTTGATGCTTGCAGTGCACCATGCAATGTATATGTCTGTTATATGCCATTTGGTATGGCATTTGTAAAAGCAGTGTTAATGTTTGCAATGCACCATCTATTGGGACTACAAACTTATCACTAAAATGTTTGTGATGTGCCTTATTTGGGAACGACAGAGACATAGCAACCAGATGGACACACAGAAAGACACACGATCATATACTTAGATTATATACTTGTTCCCTTTTTATATATCGCCACCACTTATATTGTCCAGCCCATAATTTGATCTATTAAAACCCTTGGTTCTTTTAAACGTTCTCTTATCATATATTGGATTGATTTTCAGACATGTCATTCAATAGAGTAGTAACAATCTCACCTCTGCTTAATCCAATTTTGGTTTAAATTTGGGGCTGAGGCTTCTCCTCATTACATGATAGAAGGCAGGAAACAACAATGCACCTCAAACCATAGTAACTGTAGAGAAAACCATTCTGACAAATAGAAAACTGCATGCAAACTACGCACAGACAACCACTACGCATGGGATATAATCCAGGACACTAGCTTTGTGAACCAACAGTGCTTGTTATTGTGCCACCCATCATTTAACAGAATAAAGTACCGTCAAACCTGTGAGTCAGGTGAGTGACTTATGATGGCTTTTTTTAAAGGACATGGGGAAAGACTAAGAGTGATGTGCAGTCTTTATGCTGCCTTCCATTTCTGCTCACAAAAAACCTCAGAAGAAACACCATCAGTGGAAGCTGGCATTCAGCAACTTCAGAGAGGACATTCTCTATTTGTTAAGCCAAGATCTGGCATTTTGTGATCTGTGGGGTAACATGATTTTGTTCACCTTGTGGTTTTTTTCAACTTTTTGCCCTTACCATTTAAACAGGGTATTCCCAGCTGGAACCCCAACACTCATGACTCTGTTGTTTCTGCGTTTACAGTACTCTATAATTTTCTTTTCAAAATATGGCTTCTGCTTTCTGCCATGCTGGAACATACCCCTGAAAATCATTTGCAAATTTAAGGCACCTCATAATATACAAGTAATTGAAAAGGCAGGAGTTACACATAGTGGTTTCTTTAAGCCACTACCAGTTTATGCAAAAGGCAGCACAGTAAATAACGGTTATTGATTTTGCCTCAAAACTTCAGCATTCTGGGTCCTAAACACCACTGTGTCATTCTGTATGTGGAGTCTCCCAATATTAGCATCAACCACCATCCTCAACATTAGGCTAAATTATAACCTTAAATCTGAGTGAGTGTGTCTATAGGTATATGCATAAGTGTGGGCTGCAAAGGACTGGCTCCCCATCCAGGTTTGGCTAATGCAGCATTGATGGGCCTTAAAGTCACTGTGGTTTGAAGCTGAATTAAGGTGGATAAAAAAAGAAATATGGATATTTTAAACACATGCTTAAGAGTTTTTTCAAATGTTTTCAGCAGACTGTCCATTTTTGTGTAATAAGATATTAGACATAAGGAATTTGTTTCAAGTACATTTCTGTTGGAACCATGAATTAAAGCTTGGGTTTATATTCACATCAAACCCATATCTCACTTTTTTTAATGTATATCACATAATTTGATTAACTTTAAAAAAAATGGGTTTGATTAAGTTAATATAAGCAATAATTCATGTTAAAACCAGGAATGTGCACCTCTGCTTAAACGTTTACCTGTTTATTTCAGCACTCTGGTGGTTTGTATCCTTTAAGGGTTAATTATTGAAGGCAGCGAAGTAAAGAAACTTAACATATATTCAAAGTTCAAAGGAAGTTTTCTAACAAAGTTTTTATTTTGCAACAAATTGCTGAATTTCTCTCTTAGGTCTATACGACTGTATTGAATTAAGTTGAATTTCAGACTTATTTCAAACCACAGAACCATCTTTTATGACATTGTCACTTAGCATGTGCACCACATGTAACATCACTGCAAGCAAACTCTTCAAAATAAATGCACCCATGAAAAATAAGCTCATAAAATGTTTATTGTGATATTACTGAAGTGGCGGTAATATGTAAAAAAATAAAAATAAAAAATGGTTTTGCTTGAAAAATCCTGGCACAACTGTTTAGTAGTATGGCACATATTGCATAATGGAAGCATTACTAGGGGGCTCTGCCCCCTGCTTGCTTCACTCGCCAACCCCTGGTGTTGTGAAATTACAAAGAGCGTGATGTATGAATGAGATATAGCATAGTGTGAAGGTGTAGATGACGCATATATGAAGCAAATAAAGTTGTCCATGTCCAAAAACGGACTTAGAGAGGTAGATGGCAACTTTGTCCATGGTTTGTCCTTGTGATTTGTTGATGGTTATGGCAAAGGCAGGTTTAATGGGGAACTGTCGCCGTTTAAGTGTAAAAGGTAATACCAGGTCAGAACTTGTAAGATCAATTCTAGGAATTAGAACAGTATTGTTAGCATGTGATCCAGTAAGAAGTTTTGCTTCAATAACATTGTGTGGTATGGTGTTGACGACTAAACGTGTACCATTGCATAAACCCTGTTTAGTGTTAAGGTTTCTTAATAGCATGATTATTGTTCCGTTTTTAAGGCTAAGATTGTGTCGTGGTAATCCGGCTGGGTTAATAGTGTTCAAATATTCTAAAGGGAAATTAAGATGGTCATTGTCGTCATCAGAGTCAACTTTGTCAGAGCTTAGAAAGAGCTGTGCCTCTCCAGGAAGTAATGAAATGACCTGGTTATTAATGTGATCAACATTAATATTTTTTGGACATAATATAGTTCGTTGTGTTAAAAGGGGTATTTGGTGTAATGAGATTGCGGTTCCAAATATCTCCGTAACTCTTTTGAAAGCAATGCCAATTGTCTGCGTATTTTAAGGTGGACTGAAGAATAGCCGAGCGCATGGCATGTGGAACAATAGCTAAGCACTGTATAAAATCTCCTCCTAATAAAAGTACCTTTCCTCCAAAGGGAATATTATTATTCATTAACGTTTGTAGAAGTTTATCAATGGTGTTGAGTAAGAGACTGGATGCTATTAGATGCAAAAGCAAATGAACTATTGTAGGATCTAATGCAGTTCATAAAGTTTTTACTTTCAGGTACTTCGTTAGTTAGAAGCTTCTGTAGAAATGCAGGATATGAATGTAAAGGAGGCAGTCTAATTTGACCCATTTGAGAACAACGTGTAAATTCATTACTTGTATAGCCAGTTATTTCTTCAGGGAAGTTAAGTGAATGACAATGATTGCAAATGACATTCATTAATCCCAATGAATTTTCATGAATAGTGGACTCATTATTGAACGCGTTGTCAGCTAACTGGCGCAATCGTTTAGCAGGTGTCCGTCGTTGATGTCGTTGACGTGTATCTGTTGTCTGTGCCGTTTGAGAGGCGCGTCGTTGTATGTGCAGGATTTGGGACGTGCTATTGTGGAGCTGTAATCGATTTGCCTGTGCTCTGTGAGAAGCCCGTTGCAGTTTACGGCGTTCATTGTTTGTATTGAGCCTTGCCTGCTTGTTTTCCGGTATTCCAGATGCGCGTTGTAGACGTCTGCGTTTATTTATTTTGTCCCTTCGCTGCCGTTTTTGAATCTCTGAGACTCGAGGTGTTTCGTTTTGAACCCTTGCCTGTTTCGATGCAGCACTTTGAGACGCGCGCTGCATGCGTCTACGTTCATTGTGTCTGTCCATCTGCGCTCGTTTCTGTAACTGTGTTAGTTGAGCTTTGCGTTTTTGGAGCCGAGACATTTTTTCTTCCGGGGTTTCAGAAGCGCGTGGTAGGCGCCGACGTGTATTGTTTTTTTTCATGCAGGTTCGTGTGTTTGGTCCCATCACTCGAGCCGTATCGTTTTGTACCCGTGATCGTGAATTCATGACTTGTTTGTTCTTCAGCGTTAGAAATATGGATAAGTAATAAGGAGGATCGCACTCACTGTTAATATGGAGCCTTTTCTGTGGTTGAACGGTTAATAGTGCATCAGTGTAATGAGATCGACCTATGCTGCATAATTTGAATGTGTTCAGATGACGTATGTTTAATATGGATGGTTTGTTCAGTAATGGGGCTTTGTGTCTCATTTCTTATTTATGTTAGTGTGGTCGTGGGTCCGAATCCTCCTTTTTGTGTATGTTTCGTGTGCTATGTCCGTAGTCTGTCCCGTTTCGTGTCCAATGGGTTTGTGTGGCGCTCGCGTCTGACTTCTTTTTTTTTTGTGTGCTAGGGGCGCGTTGCCTCACTTTTTTTTATCTCTGTTAGTGGAGGGGGTGTTTGTGTGTCGTGGGTCTGAATTGTCTTCTTTGTGTGCATACCGTTTCATGTGCTATGTGGCGCTTGCGTCTGACTCCTTTCTTTTTGGTGTTCCAGGGGCGCGTCGCCTCATTTCTTATTTCAGTTACTGGAGGGGGGTTTGTGTGTCGTGGGTCTCAATTCTCTTCTTTGTGTGTGTTCCATTTCGTGTGCCATGGGCTTCGTGCGCTGGCGTCTGACTCCTTTTTTCTGTGTGCTATGGGCGCCTCATTTCTTATTTTACGTTGCTTTCCATCCGGTTTCCGTTGCTTGGAAGGGGGGGTTTTGTGGGGGCGCCTGCGCAGTACATCTTTTGCGTCCACAGCCCATGGCCGGATGTCCCTGCGTCCATCCGGTTTACCATTCTCGATTAGTAATGTGGATAGTCAGATCCTTATTAAGATGTCAAATAGAAATGCCATCTTCAGGCATACAAATGATCTGGGGCCTCATGTATAACGCCGTGCGTAGAACTCACACTATAACATGGCGTAAGCACAAAAGCGGGATTGTGCGTACGCACAGAAAAATCCAGATGCAGGAATCTGTGCGCACGCAAAATTTCACGTTCTTCCACTACATAAATCCCAATCAGCGTGAAAGTAACGCACGTGCACGCGCCTTCTGTCCTGCCCCAACTCCTCCCAGAATTACGCCTCTTTGAATATGCAAATCAATATAAATAGCCTTCTGTGAAAAGACAATGGGAAAAGCACAGGGGAAAATATAAGAATTTCAGCGAATACCAAGTGGAGGCAAAGGAAAAACCTACTATTTGTTGGTTTAAACAGTGGTATAATCAACAAAAGAAAGTTGATCGAGTGACAGATCAACTCAAGTAGCACGTTAAATGCTTTGTTCTGTATTTGATCTTCTATGTGCTCTATGTGTGTGAATCACTACGTGCTTCCGTTCTTTCTCTTTCTCCGACAGGACACAGAATCCATTACATTCGAGATATTACAGCTCTCTGAATAATTAAAATACTGAGATGTATATGTGATATGATTTTCATGATGATAGCAATGAAAGCATGTTATTAAACATGGGAACACGGTGGCGCAGTGATTGTTCATATCTCACGCAAGAAGCTTGCTGCGCCATGTGCGACCTTCGATGAAATAATTTATTACAGAAGTACTGTCTCTTTCAAACATACTTTTCTTTCTCCAAATACCCAATCGCCACACAATCAGCTCTGTAATAGACGTTAAGCCATCTGTAAGCTTAGAACGCCGATTCTTCAAAACTTTTAAGGAACATTGAAATATCTTCATAGTACATGTTTAATTATTCTATCCGTCTATCCTTCCAGTGTCGCGTCAGCACCAGCAATAATACAGCACAAGGCAGGAGCTATCTGTGAACTAGCTATATGCCGCGGCACCGTGTCCTCACATGTTTAATTATTAACAATGCAGATTATTTAAATGAAGTTAAAGTTTTATCTGTATACTATAAGCAACATATTTTGCTGCATTTCATCTTAAAAATGATATTGTCATCATATGCGCTTTATAAAGTAGCGCAGGTTGTGCAATATTATAACTGTAGTGTAAGTTTACAGTGAGGTAATTGTACTTATAAGTACAAACAGTTCTACAAGGAGCACTTGATGTACTGATTGAGTGCGTTTATAGTTCTTGGGATGAAACTGTTTCTGAAACGCGAGGTCCGTACAGGAAAGGCTTTGACACTTTTTGTTGTGGTTGAGGTAGTGTGTACTTGGAACTGTATACCGATAATTCTCTTTCCGATCAGCTGCTGCTGTGATTCACACTCAGATACAGTGATATAAATACTCCGAGTGGTGCAGTGAGAGTAATATGGAAAAAGATGATCCGCAGTGGCAACCCTTAATGGGAGCAGCAAAAAGAAGAACAAGATGCAGTAAATGTAAAAACGCTAAAGCAGTTATGGTATTTGGAATACTATGGCTATTCCCTGGACCATTATATTGCTACAGGTTAATTACAATCAGATACATTACACTAATAAACAATATGCAGTTAATTTCAGTGTATTTATAAAGCCGCATCAGGAATGTGGAGCTAAGAAAGAAAGGATGATCACACAGGAACAGTAGCACTGCTTTGACGCTGGGTGCCGCCAGTCTGCGAAACCGAGCGGAGAAATTGCGTACGCCAAGGTATGAGTTACCGTGGAAATGTGCGTGGCTTTACGCCAAGTTTAGGTTTTATACATCGCGATTTGAGCGTGGAAACATTCGTACGCAACATTTCTGTGTGTACGCACCGTTTATACATGAGGCCCCTGGTCTCTTCTCCATTTCCAGTAAGCCTTAATTTATTCATTTATTTTTGTTTGCATTATTAATCTAATGTTGGAATGGGACATGATTTATGCATTTATATGATCTTTTTGTGGGCAAAATGTGATACAAAAACACTTTTTCTATATTCTTTATTGTATACAAGGGTATGGAAGTTGATCAAGTTGTTCTGGAGAGTTTCCCAAGCATGCTTGTGTTAGCCCTGCACCAAAGTAAAAGCAGTCTATAAAAGCATAATTATTTATAGCCAGTGTGTTCTCATGTAAATAGCTAACCTTTGCAAACATCACTGGCACCTGAAGGTGGTGGTCAAAGAGGTGCCAACTGCTGGTCCTGGAAGAAATAACCACCATGAAAGTGAGAAACAAGCTGCCGTGCTACGAGTGCGGGAGTAGTGTTACGGACATCACAGGAGGGTGCGTGAAAGAAATAATCTTTATAGGAGTTTTTTGGAGAGGCCAACGATATGTAGACGTAGACAACGGCACTATGTAAAACAGGATAGGACGATATCCTGGAGCATCATTAAAGGAGAAGAGTGAATGCTGGAGAATGGTGCTATCCTCAGGCAGAATCTGCATTGTAGAGTTAATAATTGGTGGCAATCCAGATAACGAGAAGACACACGGAGAGAACCCTCTGATCGCATATGGTGTGAAGTGTGTCAGCAAAGAAAGAGAGAGAGAAAAGCCAGGGATTTTGTGTAACTGTGTTAATAGTATTTTTTTTTTTGCTTAAACTTGTGGAAGAAGGCTTTCTTGTAGCAGATTAAGGAAGAAACCTTTTATTTGTTTTTGATCGTTCTCAACCTGCAGATTAAATATGTAAATAGCATCACCTTTTTTCTGCCTTGAGTATTTATTTTTTATTTTTTCCAACCGAATGGGCGTGGACACAAAATGTGTTTGTTTTTGCATGACACACAGCTTTTAAAGTGTATGATTTTGCACTTGAACAACCATTTTTTTGTAATAAAAACATTATTTTTTGAATTTTTCAAGAGTCTCTGTGCCATTCTCTCACGTACCTCTGGTTTTAGTTTGGCTGTGCACTACTAGGAGCCCCATTGTTATGGTCATGCCACGAGTTCAAGGCACGGGGTTCTACAATTTGGTGGCACCGGTGGGATAAGAAACCACTTTGTTGATAGAATATATTTTTTGAGTGCATATAGACAAAGACAGCACAGCTCCCAAGAAAGTCTCAGAGACCAGTACTCCTTTGCAGATCCATGGAAAGGATCCAGGTAAAGCGCAGGCAGGTATAGACACCAGTTCAGGGGATGTAAGAGCACTGGGGGCACTTCTGAGACCATTTATTGCTACACAGGAGGCCAAACACCAGCATATGGAAGAGTGGTGGAAACATCTGCAACTCCAGTTTACAGAGGTACAGGTATATCAACTGTGGTCCCCTGCACCAGAAGAGCCAGGAGAGAGGTGCTTGCCATCACAGACATGGGATTTTCCTTGGCTGCAGCCTTATCAGGAGTCAGAGGACATTGAACATTTCCTTTTTACCTTTAAAAGAATGGCAGTGGTCTGTAAGCAGCCAAAAGCTGATTGGGCAATCTGCCTTGCTAACAGATAAGGCAAGAGTGGCATTTCTAGCTAGAGAACTGTCTGTCTTTGGGCCGAATCTGTATTGTAGAATTTAGTTGGTGGCAATCCAGATAACCAGAAGATGCACAGAGAGAACTCTCTGATCACATACATAGTGGAGGGTGTCGGCAAAGAAAGAGATAGAGAGAGAGTGGCTGTGTAAATAGTATTTTCTTGCTTACACTTGTGGAAGAAGGTTTTCTTGTAGCAGATTAAGAGAAGAAACCTTTTTAATTTTTTTTGTTCATTCTCAACCTGCAGATTTCTAAGTGCAGAACTTGTATATATTGTGAACAGCATCACAGTTTTTCTGCCTTGAGTATTTATTGTTTTTTTTTCCCAACTAAGTGAGTGTGGACTCAAGTTTTATTTGTTTTTGCATGACACACAACTTTTAAAGTGTATGATTTTGCACTTGAACAACATTGTTTTTGGAATAAGGATTCATTACTTTTTGTATTTTTCAAGAGTCTCTGTGCCTTTTTCTCACATACCTCTGGTTTTAGTTCGGCTATGAACTACTAGGAGCTCCATTGTTTTGGTCATGTCATGGGTTCAAGGAATGGGGTTCTACAATAACGATTACAAAAGCTGAAAAAGTGATTGTGGAAAACACAGTGGGCAAAATGACGTCAAATCTGGCCACAATAGTATGAATTATGTTTTTTATGCTGGACGTTTGCTCAGAGAATACAGCACTCTTTGAAATATTGTTCCTGATCTGGCATTTGAATGTTGTTACTAGATATAAGACATGTAAACCTTTAGCTTTAATTTATAGGTTTTTCAGTGCCAACATTTTTAAATGGAGTGGCCAGCATTCTTCAGTGCCTTTATGTATGTGGTTGTGATGCCATACTGACAACTTGGAGATACAGTATATATAGTATTAGACTCTAAACCATACATACAATGCAGTAATGACATACTTTAAAAAGTCAATTGAAGCTATGGAGGGTTTCTTCTGAAGTTCAGGTCCTATGGCCAGAATTCACTGGAAAATTGGAAGAGAGTGCCCTGGTTGTTCAATTGTCCACATTTCTCATTTTCTTTTCATTTTGGTGTCAATCTGTTCTACAGTTACTGTGTTTTAATGTCTCACACAGTACTCTTTCTTTATACCCTAAAATATGTCTGCTGAGAATTAATTGTTTTCCATGAGGTAGCCACATTTAATTTGTTGCCTTTTATTTCTATGTCCAAGCACCTCTTCAAAGCAAAGGTGTACTCAGTCCTTTTAATAAGAGCTGTACTCAAGTTATTGTGAAGAAGCCACACTCAGCAGAGACAAACGGCTGTGAAAATGAAGTCCGTACTGATGAAATTAATGACTGTGCTCCCTCATACATAGGAGTTAAAACAATTACTTCTTGAAGGTCCGTTAATCCAATCTTCTGGATAAAACTTTATGCATTGGTGTGTCAAATTTTTGATCAAATCTAGAAACTTCATTGGTTGGAAACTATCAAACGTGTCAACTTGTCTAAATTAAGACTGCTTTAATCAGGCAGGCAGAGCACCTGTAATTGTCAGGTGGTTTAAACTGCTGTTATATAACACAACACCCATTTTACTGGTCCTCTATACAGAACCTCTTCTTAGCTTCTTAAAAAATTAATTGAATTTGGGTTGGTGGTAAGTGTGCACTTGTGGTGCCCCATGCAATGGCACCATTGCACAGTTTCAGACTCTGGGCCAATAGAGCTGTAACCGAATGATCAGAGAGAATTGAGACGCAAACAATAATGACTGCTCAAAAAAACAAAATTCTGGTTTATTCCAGAAGTGCCAAAGTCTATGTACAATAATGTCTTGCAAATCTATACACAGTTCAATGAAAGACCATTTATAAAGACAAGAAAAGTACGCACAAGTGCTATATATAATGATTACAGTGACTCCAAAGCAAAAAGTGATAAGAAAAATCTAACAAAAAGATAAACAACAGGCCTTTTCTTTTCCTTCTTCTTTCAAAGGCAGTTCATGAAGAATGGAGAGAAACATAATCAAAAAACAAAAAGTGAAAAATTGTGCACAAAAACAATAATGAAAAAGTGAACCTACAACCAAAGATTACTTTCACCCAAAAAATATATACAAATCAGAAGTAAATTGTCCTCACTAATATACATAAACTTAAGCACTCTTCTCACTGCTCCACCAACTCAGCAATGAAGAAAGTCTCTCTAGCTCAAACACTGGTCAAAAGATGACCCCAGACAGTCCGGACTATGGTTTTATACAGCTAGCCCTCTAGTCTAGTCAATCCTCAATCACATCTTCTGGTGTCTTCCAGTAACAGGTGCAGTTTTGCTATTTCAAACCTCCACCCCTCCACTTCTGCATCCAGTCATGTTGCGCTGGCTGCTCATTCATCTCTCAAGTATGTGACACGGTGAATGTTCTCCTACTTTCACTCTATATTTTCCTTTTTTTCGTTACATGTGAATTCACTGCCAGTAAACTGCCAGCAAGCACTCTGCTCTTTTCTTCCCACAGCAGCATGGGGCATGTGCTTTGCTGTTGGGACACTTCACTTTGAAAGAGCACTTGGGAATCACAAAGCTGCTTCAGACATGTGCCTCAGCGTCTGCCAGTAGAGCATGGAGAAACTTTCAGAATTGTAGGCCTCCCTGTCAGTGGAATTTCTCATGAGGGCAACACTAAATGCATGTGTGTCTTTACCCCGCCATTATGTTCTCTCTTGTTGGTGCACTAAAACAACAGGTAAATAACTTGAAGTAACTTTTACCTCAACTATGACTATTTACTCGAATATGATAAACTGTTAATAGCTCTATAAATCTGTATTTTTAAAATGTCTGATGACTCGGCTTATCACAGCATTACAAATTTCAGCTTTCAGACCTTCAACTGGAATGAAGATCTAACTTGTCATGCCAAAGAAAAAAGGGCACTGACAACTTTGTGCTACATTAACCACCCCACAGTACAAAAACAATGATATAAAGTGCACATTTACTTGTGTAATCTCAAAAGAATGCTCAAAAGTCATATTTATGTAAGCATCTGGTGAAAACAAAATTATTTATAATGGTATTAACACTAGAATAGTCTGGGCATTGACGGGATTGTTCTCGTGCTTTTTGCAGGCAATGTAATTAACAAGAGATTCACTGGCATTCAAATAATTCTAAATTTCCCACTGTTTAATATCAAAAGACAAATTAAAAAGTAATTTAGTGGATATACAGTGGTGTGAAAAACTATTTGCCCCCTTCCTGATTTCTTATTCTTTTGCATGTTTGTCACACAAAATGTTTCTGATCATCAAACACATTTAACCATTAGTCAAATATAACACAAGTAAACACAAAATGCAGTTTTTAAATGATGGTGTTTATTATTTAGGGAGAAAAAAAATCCAAACCTACATGGCCCTGTGTGAAAAAGTAATTGCCCCCTTGTTAAAAAATAACCTAACTGTGGTGTATCACACCTGAGTTCAATTTCCGTAGCCACCCCCAAGCCTGATTACTTCCACACCTGTTTCAATCAAGAAATCACTTAAATAGGAGCTGCCTGACACAGAGAAGTAGACCAAAAACACCTCAAAAGCTAGACATCATGCCAAGATCCAAAGAAATTCATGAACAAATGAGAACAGAAGTAATTGAGATCTATCAGTCTGGTAAAGGTTATAAAGCCATTTCTAAAGCTTTGGGACTCCAGCGAACCACAGTGAGAGCCATTATCCACAAATGGCAAAAACATGGAACAGTGATGAACCTTCCCAGGAGTGGCCGGCCGACCAAAATTACCCCAAGAGCGCAGAGACGACTCATCTGAGAGGTCACAAAAGACCCCAGGACAACATCTAAAGAACTGCAGGCCTCACTTGCCTCAATTAAGGTCAGTGTTCACGACTCCACCATAAGAAAGAGACTGGGCAAAAACGGCTTGCATGGCAGATTTCCAAGACGCAAACCACTGTTAAGCAAAAAGAACATTAGGGCTCGTCTCAATTTTGCTAAGAAACATCTCAATGATTGCCAAGACTTTTGGGAAAATACCTTGTGGACTGATGAGACAAAAGTTGAACTTTTTGGAAGGCAAACGTCCCGTTACATCTGGCGTAAAAGGAACACAGCATTTCAGAAAAAGAACATCATACCAACAGTAAAATATGGTGGTGGTAGTGTGATGGTCTGGGGTTGTTTTGCTGCTTCAGGACCTGGAAGGCTTGCTATGATAGATGGAACCATGAATTCTACTGTCTACCAAAAAATCCTGAAGGAGAATGTCTGGCCATCTGTTCGTCAACTCAAGCTGAAGCGATCTTGGGTGCTGCAACAGGACAATGACCCAAAACACACCAGCAAATCCACCTCTGAATGGCTGAAGAAAAACAAAATGAAGACTTTGGAGTGGCCTAGTCAAAGTCCTGACCTGAATCCAATTGAGATGCTATGGCATGACCTTAAAAAGGCGGTTCATGCTAGAAAACCCTCAAATAAAGCTGAATTACAACAATTTTGCAAAGATGAGTGGGCCAAAATTCCTCCAGAGCGCTGTAATAGACTCATTGCAA
Organism: Erpetoichthys calabaricus; assembly: GCF_900747795.2. Taxonomy (NCBI): domain Eukaryota; kingdom Metazoa; phylum Chordata; class Cladistia; order Polypteriformes; family Polypteridae; genus Erpetoichthys; species Erpetoichthys calabaricus. The sequence continues at coordinate 152,503,167 of NC_041396.2, forward strand.
GTTATCGCAAACGCTTGATTGCAGTTATTGCTGCTAAGGGTGGCCCAACCAGTTATTAGGTTCAGGGGGCAATTACTTTTTCACACAGGGCCATGTAGGTTTTGGATTTTTTTTTCTCCCTAAATAATAAAAACCACCATTTACAAACTGCATTTTGTGTTTACTTGTGTTATATTTGACTAATGGTTAAATGTGTTTGATGATCAGAAACATTTTGTGTGACAAACATGCAAAAGAATAAGAAATCAGGAAGGGGGCAAATAGTTTTTCACACCACTGTAGGTGGTAATAATCTGAATGGTTTATTATAAACACATGTGCAAATAAAAGAAAATTGCCTCAATCAAAAGTGTACTGTGCCAAAGGAACAACATGAAGAAACAGTGGTTCTTCTCTTAAGAATTTTGAATCATGCTTCTCTTATGTTTGACTTATTACAAAGTATTAAAAGAAATACCTATAGCCACGAATACTTCATCCTCTTTTAGTTATTCAGTACTTTCTATTTAAAAACAAAAAAGGAAAACAAGGTTTCAAAATTACTTAAGAAAAATACAAAGCATTTTGTCTTCCATCGTCAGGTATGGCTAATAATAGAAAGCATACAAATGAAATTTAAAGTTGATGTCCTTTATTATACCTGACCAGTGGAGCTTCACCATTGAACAGCAAGGTTCTCCACAGCAACACTGGTTAGTCTTAAGTGAACAGTTCCTTTTATCATTTATGTTTATTTACATAGCATTTCCTCTTCTTCTTCTTTTGGCTTCTCCTGTTAGGGGTTGCCACATCAGATCATCTTCTTCCATACCTTTCTGTCCTCTGAATCTTGCTCTGTTACACCCACCACCTGCATGTCCTCTCTCACCACATCCATGAACCTTCTCTTAGGCCTTCCACTCTTCCTTTTTCTAGGCAGCTCTATCCTTACTATACTTCTCGCAATATACTCAGCATCTCTCCTCTGCACATATCCAAACCAACGCAATCTTGCCTCTCTGACTTTGTCTCCCAACCATCCAACTTGAGCTGACCCTCTAATGTACTCATTTCTAACCCTGTCCATCCTCGTCACACCCAATGCAAACCTTATCATCTTTAACTCTGCCACCTCCAGCTCTGTCTCCTGCTTTCTGGTCAGTGCCACCGTCTCCAGCCCATATAACATAGCTGGTCTCACTGCCGTCCTGTAAACCTTCCCTTTCACTCTTGCTGATACCCATCTGTCACAAATTACTCCTGACACTCTTCTCCACCCATTCCACTCTGTACTGTTGATCCCAAGTATTTAAACTCATCCACCTTCGCCAACTCTACTCCTTGCATCCTCACCATTCCACTGACCTCCCTCTCATTCACATAAATATATTCTGTCTTGTTCCTACTAACCTTCATTCCTCCCCTCTCCAGAGCATATCTCCACTTCTCCAGGGTCTTCTCAACCTGCTCCCTACTATTGCTACAGATCACAATGTAATCAGCAAACATCACAGCCCATGGGGACTCCTGTCAAATCTCATCTGTCAACCTGTCCATCATCATTGCAAATAAGAAAGGGCTTAGAGCCAATCCCTGATGTAATCCCACCTGCACGTTGAATGCATCTGTCACTCCTACTGCAGACCTCACCACTATCACACTTCCCTCATACATAACCTGTACAACTCTTATGTACTTCTCTACCACTCCTGACAGCTCCTCTCGAGGGACCCTGTCATATGCTTTCCCCAGGTCCAGAAAGACGCAATGCAACTCCTTCTGGCCTTCTCTATACTTCTTCCTCAACATCCTCAGAGCAAACATTGCATCTGTGGTGCTCTTTCTTGGCATTAAACCATACTGCTGCTCACTAATCATCACCTCACTTCTTAACCTAGCTTCCACTACTCTTTCCCATAACTTCATGCTGTGGCTCATCAATTTTGTCCCCCTGTAGTTACTACAGTTCTGCACGTCACCCTTATTCTTAAATATAGGCACCAATACACTTCTTTTCAACTCCTCAGGCATCCTCTCACTTTCCAAGATTCCATTAAACAATCTGGTTAAAAACTCTACTGCCATCTCCTAAACACCTCCATGCTTCCACAGGTATGTCATCTGGACCAACGGTCTTTCCATTTTTCATCCTCTTCATAGCTATCCTTACTTCCTCCTTACTAATCCATTGCACTTCCTGATTCACTATCTCCACATTATCCAACCTTCTCTCTCTCATTCTCTTTATTCATCAGCCTCTCAAAGTACTCTTTCCATCTGATCCACACACTGTGTCCAACTTCTCATACAACTCATCATATGCCTTTTCTTTAGCCTTTACCACATCTCGATTCACCTTGTGCCTTATCTCCTTTTACTCTTGTCTACTTTCTGCATCCCACTTCTTCTTTGCCATCCAATTCCTCTGTATACTCTACTGTACTTCCCCATTCCACAACCAGGTTTCCTTTTCTTCCTTCGTCTGTCCAGATGTCATGCCAAGCACCCTTCTTGTTGTTACAGTTACTACATCCGCTGTAGTTGCCCAACTGTCTGGTAACTCTTCACTGCCACCCAGTGCCTGTCTCACCTCCTCCCTAAACTCAACCTTGCAGTCCTCCTTTTTCAATTTCCACCATTTAATACTTGTCTCTGCCCTCACTCTCTTCCTCTTCTTGGTCTCCAACATTATTCTACAGACCACCATCCTATGCTGCTTACCAACACTTTCCCCTGCCACCACTTTGCAGTCTTCAAACTTCTTCAGATTGACTCTTCTGCACAGGATGTAATCTACCTGTGTGCATCTTCCTCTACTCATGTACGTCACCCTATGTTCTTCCCTCTTCTTAAAATACTTCTTCATCACAGCCATATCCATCCTTTTGGCAAAATCCACTATCATCTGACCTTCTTCATTCCTCTCCTTGACTCAATACCTACCCATCACCTCCTCATCTCCTATGTACCCTTCACCAACATGTCCATTGAAATCCACTCCAATCATCACTCTCTGTCCCTTGGGTACACTGTTCATCACTTCATCCAGCTCACTCCAAAAATCTTCTTTCTTATCCATTACACACCCAATTTGCAGGGCATATGATTGACAACATTCATCATCACACCTTTAATTTCCAGCTTCATAATCATCACTCTGTCTGATACACTTTTCACTTCCAAAACACTGTTGACATACTGCTCCTTCAGGATAACCCCTACCCCATTTCTCCTCCCATCCACACCAGGATACAACAATTTGAATCCACCTCCGATCCACTTGGCCTTACTCTCCTTCCATTTAGTCTCTTGCAGGCACAATATATCAACCTTCCTTCTCTCCATCATATCTGCTAACTCTCTCCCCTTACCAGTCATACTGCCAACATTCAAAGTTCCTATCCTCAGTTCCACTCTCTTTACCTTCTTCCTCTTCTCCTGCCTCTGTACACATCTCCCCCCTCTTCTTCTCCTTCTTCGGCCAACAATTTTCCAAATTTCCCAAATGCCCAATTTTCACCAGCACCCTGTTGGCTAACAGTACTGGTGGCAGTTGTTGTTAATCCGGGGCTCGACCAGTTCTGTATGGAAATTTGTATCGTTGCGTGCATATTGATTTGGCAAAATTTTATACCAGATGCCCTTCCCGACGTAACCCTCCTCATTTATCCGGGCTTGGGACCAGCATGAAGAAACACAATGGTTTGTGCATCCTCTGTGGCTGGGTTATTTATATAGCATTTACAGTGCATATATTTTAATTTGCTCCAGTCAATACACAGATTAATGGTACATTCTACTAACATCATTTATGCCATTAAGTATTATGTAAAGTCCCAATTTATTTAACCGTATTAAAAGTCTTGAGTAAAATGTCTGGTTCAAAGAAATAAGAGTTTTTATATGCAAACAGTTTTCAAGGGACAAAATATACAGTTAAAAATGTTATCTCATCTATATGTACAAAAGTTTGATACAAATTAAGTGAGGTTGTCCTTGTTTATCAGGCAAGTAGATTCAAGCACTTTTTTCCATTATAGAAGAAATGATTGTTATTACTCAAAGACAAGAAAAACACTAGAGCAAGAGCAACCGAATGCGTCTCTGGTGTCTATTTTGGCCAGAATGTTGTAATTTAGTTAGAGAAAGAAAAAAAAATACATCACTGCTGAATCACTGATGTGATTTTGTGGCTAGAAAAGAAAGTTAAGAATAATTGCCAGAAGCAGTTTCCATTTGTACCTGGCAGAATTTGGAGAGAGGTGGTGCCACAGCCAAAACATGTTCTTCAAGCTCTAAATGAAACCATGCAGAATAAGCAAAGAAACAAGAAACTTAATTGTAGTCAACAAGTGTTAAAATCAGTCAGAAGTATAAATTATGAATAACTGCAGTCAAAAGTTATGCTAAAAATGTTCAGATACTTCCATATCCAGGTCTTATTGCATGGCAGATAATGTGACGGGTTTCTTAGATAAACAGTAATGAGGTGGCCATTGAATGGTAAAGAGGTGTTCAGCTGAGCTGGTAAGGTGAACAGAACAGCTACCTTGAGATCAGATTTGGTCAACAATGTGGAAGCCTCTACATGTTGAGTATGCTGATTGCTTGTATTTGGTAACACTACAGAAAAACAGAAGCATAGCCATCTATGGACTTAACCACATTGTAGGCCAAGCAATCAGAGAAACCCACTGATACAGACAAAATATGATTTTAGTGTCACTGGACAAATGACTAGGTGAAGAGTGGCCAGGTAGCTGCTAATTTATGAGGTTTATGCACCTTCACAGAGACTGGATGGCTGTCTTCAGTGAGACGGTGAAAACTCCAAAACAGGCTGTAATCATGAAAAAATAATCACTGCTGTAAGTCATGTGGATCAACAGAAAATAAAATGACACAATCTAAACAAAAACAGTAAATAAGAAACAGATTTTTATTGTGAGACTGATAGATTTCTGATGTTATGTTCAAGGTGACAGATTTCAAAAAACAGCAATTTCCATGAGAAATGTTTTTGAAAATGTGTTATAGGAAGCAAGGGTTAAATCCAGTTACTCAAACAAATGGACAAGGTATCTTACTCTAGAAGCAAAATTAGAATCATAAGTAGGTGACATGAAAAGATTAGAATTAGAAAAACCATGAAACCCAAACATCTACATCAAAGAAAATAGACTGGTTGCCCCTGCAAGCAGCAATCACCGATTAAGAGAAAACAGACTGACTGAAAGGCAAAAGGCAGTTAACTTGTTGTGGGACTTTGCTGCTGTGCAGAAAAACAAGTATAAGACAAATTTCAGTTCATTAGGGGCTGTCCAGCTGCTCACACATGTCATGGGCATTGACCACAACCACCAAGGATAGGGCTTGGCCTACTGCGGAGATAAAACGGAACAGGACAGCTGCTAATTGTTTAAAAGTCAGACAAGAAGAGTATGTGAAACACAACCACCAAGGATGGGGATTGGTTGGCTGCAAAGACCAAACAGGATGTGGTGACTAGTATTTCATTCTGTTCAGCATCCATGCAGACCAAACAAAAACAAGACTAGAACAGACATAAAATGTCACAATCTTGCTGGTAAGCTTCAGGAAAACCATTTGGCTGTAAGAACACATATGAATGATTGAGACATAGAATCTTGTTCTGGAACCAAAGAGCACTCACTTGGGAACAGACACCACAGAAACCAAAAAAAGATCTACTGAAGCTGCAGCCCACTACTGAGACTAACAGAATAGGAGAAAACTATTGGTGGGCTGTTCAATAGCTCCTGAAAGAGGATAAAAAAGAAAAATTAAAGGCTCTGCTTTTCGTTTTAGGATTTTTCAAAAGAACAAAACACCCACAAGTATACTACAATTGGAGCCTGGTTTTTATAAAACTTTGTGACGTTGTGCAAAAAAGCATATGTGAAAATGCACCAAAAGTCCCCAAATCCTGCCACAATGGAATTGTTATGAAATAACCAGATGGAAGGGAACAAAAATAAAGATGAAATACCCAAAACTCATTTTCTGGGTCTCTAACTTGGTCTCCTTGATAAACATAAAACAAAAGTTGTTTTGCTCCAAAATAAAATCTTAGCTTTCTGTTTTGCCCCATGTACTTTGTGAGCATGCCCGTGTCGCTCAAACAGAGGAAGCTCTGCAGTTTACTTTTTACAGGAAGATAAGTAAATAAATATAGGTAAATAACATTCGATCTGGCTTTTATATAAGTAACACATGCAAAGTTTTCATATAAAGACCATCGCAAAACATAATTACAAACAGGACTTTGCATGATACCTTGGCAAGTTCTGTAAGCCGTGCTGTCTGAAGGACAAGTGTGGGGCAGACTGACTGGCAAGATGATGCTGGACCTCTTGCTGCATCCAAACGGTGCCATCTGTCGCCTTTACCCCTGGTGCATCTGTGTTATTCCTACTGCATGTGTGACTGGATGTTTCTTGCACAGAGGGCTTCTGTTCTCTTTCTTTGATGCAGAACCCTCATCCTCATCTGAGTTCACTTCTGCTATAGCACGTCTTTATTTGAAAACTAACAGTGTCTGATCAGCGGGAGCGTGAACGTGACTGAGAGAATAAAGCTGAATTTAAAAAAAAAGCTAACCTTTATAAGTACCATAAATTTACACCGGCTGTTACAGACTCAAATCAAATGCATGTTTTTATTCTATAATAGTAAGTAAAAGAGCAGCTCACTACTCAATATGGAGGCCTCTGGGATCGAACCATAAATGTCTTCATTACAAGTCAGTAGTTGTTACCGCTGCACCACCAAAGCGGCCATATTAAGGGTGTGTCAATGTTGCACCCTAACGCGAGTTCTTTTTCTGCAGTTACAGTATATTCTTGAATAAAAGCGCACTTGTTTTGTTATACTTATACCTTTTGTGAAAGTGTTTATTTGATATTTGGACTTCAAGCTTCACACATTATACACTTAACGTCTACATTTTGTTATTAATTGTTACTAAAACATTAAAAACATTTCTGTTTTAACGATGTGTTTACATAGATTGTTGTAGACACGGAACACACATGAAATGCATGTGTTCCAAATAACGATATAGTATTTATCCTCTACAACTCTAGGTAGCTCACTCCCAGATAATCAAGGCTTGTGCTGGGAAAACTTTTTGCCCTTTCTGCGGCGGTGGGGGTGATGGTATAGCAGGCAGCTTGTTGCTTGTGTTTATCATCACATTTACAAGACAAAAGACGCTGTCAGAGAGGTGCGAAGGGATTTAAGGTGAGCCGGAATTACACATTTTTTCATAGGCTTTGATAACTCTAGTGTTAACTACTGTCATGCATGTGCGTCGGAGGATCTCCTCACAGGCTCGAACGAGGTATGCAATAACCTGCTAACAATCTCTTCTCCTTCTCTCACTGCACCACCAAGAAACCACTCAGTGAATACACTTAACCACGCCCTTTCCAGTTCCCCAGCTTTAAGAGCCCCAGCCACCCGGAAAGAGGCATCTTTTTGATGAGAGCTCAGAAACAAACAGACCATGAACCAGCGGTTAAAAAGCAGGATGCCAAAACGCCAAGAGGCATTGCTTTGTGTTGTCTTTTCTGTTAAATTAAACGGGTCGACCTGGTCGGTGTCCCAACTTTTATTTTTCGAGACCTGTCATTCCCACACCCAGTTTAAAGGTAAAAGTAAAAGAAAAAAAGAAATAAACAACAGCATTGGATTTTGACATGCTCTTGCTCTAAGAGATGCTAGTCACCTAACAAACACTTCCTGGGTCATAACTCTTATATGCAATCTGACAATCATAAAAGACAGACATAATGTCACACATCTTTCTTTATATCCTGTTTTTTTTTCCATTCTGAGGAGAGAAGGGGAGACTGGATTAGGAAGCATGCTACAACTCAAGACAATTTAAGATCAGCTATTATATGAAACACTGCCTTCGCATGGTTAACAAATGCAAGAACAGAAATGTTAAATGCAAGGCTCATTTTAAAAAAAGGAAAACTATATTTGAACATAAATCTTAAAAAATATTGCTAACACACTGACAGTGTATTACAGACCCTTAAAAATCAAGACTGTTGCCTCAACGAACATTTATTTACTTATTATTTGAGAGAACCCAATAAATGTTGAAGTACAAGAAAAGGATTTTGTAAATGTGAGCAATGCTTTTCATCAACTCATTAAATCAGAATGCGACCAAGAAGCCTGCATTGACTAGATATTTTTATTATTCAAGACAGATTTTTTTTTTAAAAAGTATAATCATTGGCTATAGTAACATTGATCACAATCTTTTGCAGTCTTTTAAAAATGCAAATGTCCTAAAATGAAGACTACTTGATTTCCAAAAAAGTAAATCTTGACTAAATATGACTATGTATTTGGAAAATAAATTGTAATAAACCAGATGTAGGAAAAGAGGAGAAGGAAAGAGGTGGATTTTTTAAGGGTGGATTTATACAAATACTTCATAAAATGTATCATTTTGTGCCCATAATTTAACAGAGTAAGATGACTAATGGATCTCTTCCATAAATGTTCATGTGAAGATAGAGAGACTTCTATAACAGCTTTAATGGTAATATCTACTAGTGCGATAGTTAAAAAAAAGTATGAATACAACGCATTTTCACTCTGCATGAAGGAAGAGTTAATGAAAGGGTGATGGAAACAGTGCATTGACAGAGCAGACTTCGTTAACCTTACCAACATTTGCTCTTTTGGATGTATTCATCAGTATTCTCAAATGAACTGAAAAGGACAAATATGCCATGATCCAGATGAGTTAACATTTAAAAAAAATCCTTTTTTGCCAGAGACAGAGTTCACGTTCCTAAGTGCTGGTACCAGGAGCTCCTCAGAGAACAGTGTCTGTTGCAATGCAGTCCTTATAATCTAATTACTGGTTGTGCAGAAAAGCAGCTTCCACCAATGGAGGTCAGTAGTGTCATGAAACATAGAACCAAGTTAGTGGTACAGAGACAATGGTTGTTTTATTTGCTTATGGGATAACTGGCTACACAGATAGGACAAAAAAAAACAACTCCCATCAATGGTGAAGGTTAAGTTGTCTAATCATACAATAGATAAACAACACAGATGCCTGGAGGTTGGTTGGTCAGACAGATACAAGCCCACTATTGCTTCATTAACAGAACTAAGAAAACCCTTAACTAAGAAATAGACAGTCACTGTTCTATGTAAGATGGCCATCTTGACCAGATGGTTGCTTTAAGGTAAGGCATGGATGTCTCAAAAGGATCTGGTCATCTGCACTTGAGTTATGTACAGCATAAAAAGGTCAAAAAGAAAATCCTCAGCCCTGGACTATCTAGTAGGAGTTTTTTGCAAAACCGAGCAGAAACTTGTGTATGCACGGTGTGAGGCTGCCGTGAAAATGTGTGTGGCTTTATGCTAAGTTTACTTTCATGGAAATGGGCATATGAAACATTCTTTGTTGAACTTGTTCATTTTGTTTTTCCATCAGCATTGCTGTTTACTAACAGATCCTAGTGTTGCCACTCTAACTGGCAATAACCTTGGGCCTTGGTTAGAATGAAAGACTTTAAATATGCATGTATGAGTGTGCCCTGTGACAACGTCAGGAACCAGAGATGGCTGGTTCTTGATTTGCCTACATATCTGTGGTTAAAAAAACAAAAAAAACTCAAATCAAATATAATCTCATAAATTGCATAGATATTTTCCAGCTGCCCCTGGCTGGCAACATAATATGTACAAATTAAGTATAACAATGCAAGATGGTACTGGCATCTATGAAAGAAAACTGTTTGCATAAAGAGCTACCTCTGTAGGCATGTAGAGACAATCTAGAGTAAGACAATAACAAAAATAACTCAATAAAATAATGGGATAAGAAACATTAGAAGACTTGCTTATCTCTTTGTTTACCTAGGTTATTCCAAATAGTGGAGTTTATTGTCTCTGGCTTGTTTTAATTCCCGGTATGTGCTTTCACACTATTTGGGTTTACACATAAAAAAGGTGAGGTGCTAGTGGCTGAAGTGCTAGTGTGAAATGAGCTTTATTTTCCTAATATTGTAATCATTGATATATATATATATATATTTGTTATGAATAGTACATATCCAGAAATGTTAACGATTAATGTAGTGAATAAAATTCCATTTTAAACAACAAATGTTTCTTATTCAGGCAAAACGTTTGGATACTTGATACTCCGGTTTAAAAGCGTGTGAAGAAATGATTCACTAAAGCAGACACGTCACTTTGAACTCATTAAATTATTACTGAGCTCATAGATGTAGGTTCTCATTATAGTGCATATCACATAGCTAAATACCTTAAGGTGTGATAGGTCTGAAATATGTAATTAGGTTTTGGATAAGTCTTATACCATGATGTTGTAGAAATAGCATAAAATACATGTGCTTGTTACAGTCAAGAGTGATTTATCATTAGCCTCTGGTCAAGAACCAGTTCAACTAAAATCGTGTTATTCTAAACAAACACCAGATGTGTGTGAACCAGTTCTGTAATTGGAATGCTCTTAAGAAGTGTACTTTTGTTTTGCCCTGTCAGATGTAAATGCATCAAAGCAATAAAGCTCAGGAAAAGTTTTTATAGATATTGTATAGTATTTTGTAACAGAACTCTTCATTACACATATGTCAGGGATTAATATGCATCAATGCAACTCCATAAATCAGAGTTACTGTACAGTGACTAGTATTCCCTATGCTTATCCTCCAACCACCAACCCATTTAACCAGAAGAAAGCATTACCATTCCTTAACTAGAAAGAGAAAGCTGGCATGTCTGTAGAGAAAAAACCCATGTCTTGTATATCAGAAATAAAATAACACAGAATAACTTATTTAACACCAATAATAATAAATGGTTAATGTGTATATTTTTATAGTCTAGATGATTTTCCTTCAGATATAACACTTCAATGTTCACCTGCAGACTGGAACCTGATAGTTCAGCAAGGTATTTAGACATTTCCTCCGGTGTAAGACAGCAGTAACAAGCGCACGACTATGTTAAGAAAATCTTTTGCTTTGTTTATACTATTATTATATTATTATACTATTTTTGTTGATTGTCATGCATTTTTTCATCCATCTATTATCTGTTCATGCAACCACAAGGGATAAAGGAGGATGCTAGTTTTTCACATATCCATAGATATTCAGCACCACATTAGAGTTTCAATTTAACCTAAAGTCATGATCCAGGTACGTGAATAAAATAAAATTGAAAAAAAAAAGTTTTTAGCCCACCTAGAATGCTGATCTTCTATGTGAGTAGCAATCTCAATCATGGAAAGCTATGGATAAAACTATACAGTTTGTGCCTCCACATGAAATTGTTGCAGGTCCCACAAATAAACAGCTGCTATCTATTCTAGGCAGGTGGAGGACAGGACAGCTCAGAAAAACAACAGAAATATTAGCTGATATCTAAGTGGATGGATGAACTACATAGACAAACAAGAACAAGGATCACAGCCACAATAAATAGGCAGGGTCAGTGTGTTAAATAAAACTGTTTGAGTCAAGGCATATTTTTGGTCCCCCGTCCCCACACATACAGCGGATTCAGAAGGTATTCAGACCCCTTCACTAACTGCACATTTTATTGTCTTGTAGTTTTAAATGGAACATCTGGCATTTTTGCCCATTGATCTACAGCTAAAAATCAATAATGACAAACTGAAAACATGTTTTCAGAAAATTTTGCAAATTTATTTAAAATCCAAAAACTGAAATTTCTCATTCATGTAAGTATTCAGACCCTTAATTCCATACTTTGTTGAAGCCCCTTTGGCAGCAATTACAGCTTCAAGTCTTCTTGGGCAAGTATCTACAAGCTTTGCACACCAGGATTTGGGCAGTTCATTCCTTTTTTCCCTGTGGATCCTCTCAAGCTCCATTATGTTGGATGGGAAGCTTCTGTAAACTGGCATCTTCAGGTTGTTCTATGATGTTCTATGGGGTTTAATCCACTGTATATTCTTATTAGGCATGAACTGACACACTTAATTCAATTACAATACATATTGTGATGTAGGGTTTATAATGCAATGAGCTGTGCTACTCATCTAAGACATGTTGAAATCTAAGTAAGCAACATAGGTCTTAACAATAATGTCTGCAGTACACCATGCAATGTATATGTCTCTGTTACATGGTATTTGGAATAAGATTTGTAATAGCAGTGTTAATGTTTGTGATGTGCTATCTGTTGGAAAGACATATGCCTGTTATTACAAAAAATGTATGTGATACATAGACAGACACATAGACACTTAACATTTTATTAAGGTGGATACTCCCATGATTCAGTACATCCTCAGAACAAGCAAAATAATAAATAAGTAATATTATTGTTAGAAAAAATGTGAAATAAATGAAAAGGATTAGCTTTAAATCAATAAAACACACAAGAGACATTATAAACAATGAAAATGTAAAAATTTGCAATTGCAAAATTGAATGCGAAACAAAACTTCTGTGATTTTGCAAATCCCACACACTTTACTAAATAACTTTGGCAGTCAGCTAAAAAATGCTATTTCTAACTAAATGCATGTTGGATAAATTTAAAAGATAAATCAACAGATAATGTACCTGAAACTTGTCACTTTAATAACATTCTACAAAATAACAACATTTTACAATCAATATATAGTGTACAAAATACAATATATGAAAATTATGGAAATGTAGCTTTGAAATGTACATGTGCCATTTTAATGAAACTTGTAGTGTAATGAAGCAGTGCAAATACTTCTTGGCTATTTAAAACGTTTAAAAAGAAAATATTTCTTTCAGTTTTTAAAGGCAGTTTATAAATTAAATATCTGATATGTACTGTATGTGCTTATGGTTCCTAATGTGAAATTATTTCATAATGTGAATTTCATAATTCATATCAAAAATATTCTTATATGAAGGTGCCACCCTGGCCAAAGTGCTACTTGAGGTAATCACCGCACCAGCTCACCAAATGAGCCAGTCCTGTGAACAAGGATTGGCAGCGTGAAAACACATAAATAATATGAAGCAGGTGTTGATAGGCTGAGGCTCAACAGACTGCACAAGCAAGACTAGAGGATGCAGTTAAAGTGGGTTGTGTCCAATAGCTTGTCAGAGAGACAAACATGATAAAAAACACACAATGCACTTAAATTTAATTCATGTTATCTCTATATGCAGTATAGCTATTGACTGAGTACAAGACCTCAAGATATAGAAATATAATATGGTAACCTTAAAGTGCATAACCTTTCAACATTTAAATATGTTAACAAGCAATAAAACTGAAACAAATCTCATTAGTTCAAATATTAGTCTAATGCCTTTGACTGTCTTTTTATTTAACCTTTAGACAAACATAGCCTGTTTCCTAGAACAATAAAGAAAACTTAACTAAACATGACAAAGGGCTGTATGGGCTACTCCTAATTTCTTAAACATAGCATTTTTGACATTGTTCTTCTCTCTTTTTAAATGAACCCTAGCCTGAAGGAGTCTATTAATTTTTTACATTTAAGATTTCTCACTTAAAGATTTACCAATGTTGTTTCTTGTCCTAGTGTGTATAT